>NC_054848.1:111988764-112604346 GCF_018345385.1 Vulpes lagopus | reverse complement strand
CCGTCTTTATTAAGTACATGTAGATTACAGATTAGAATGCAATATTACAAAATATTAAGAATGATTAATTTTAAGTAGTGGGATTATAGGTTATTTTTATCTTTTTTTATTCTAAAACTCCTCCATTGAATATACATTACCTTTTTTAAGGAATCTATATTTAAAACTTTTCTTTAGTGTTGTTGGATTATATTTAAAGAAGCAAAAAGAAAAAGGGAGGGGTGCCTTAGCCGAAGCCACTCTTCTTATCAGCATGGTTTTCACTTCAGTGTGGCCAGAAGAATTCTGAGATGGCCTCCAAGAGTCTCACGCCTCTTATGAACACACCTTCTCCTACTTATTTAATCAGACAAATGCTGCTGTAAGGGGATTTGCAGATGTAATTTAAGTCCTAAATCATGACTTAGAATAAGATTGCCCAGGTGAACATAATCTAATCACAAGACTCCTGAGAATGTTCTGGGCTCTTCCTGGTGAGAGAGATTTGAAGTATGAGAGGGCTTGTGGAGAGGACCACCCGAGAAGGACCTGAGAGCGTCCTGGGAGCTGCAGGTACTTCCCAATTTATCGGCAGCCAAAAAATGACCTCTGTCTTATAGTCACGCTGGAAAGTGAATTTTGCCAACAACCTGAGGGAGTTTAGAAGCAGATCAGTCAAGCCTCCAGAGGAGGACACGCCTGGCTAACACTCGATTTCACACTTATGAAACCCTGTGCAGAGAATCTAGCTAACGAATTCTGGACTCATGACCCATGGAAACTGTGAGTTGATAAATCCATGTTCTTTTACACCTCTAAGTTTGTAGTAATTTGTTCCACAGAAATTTAAAACTAATATATTCCACAATCCTGACTCCTCATTACACCGCACATTCTTCTCTACCCTTCTGTGGGAACTAAAATGAGATATTGGAGTGGGAAAGAGCGGTGATGACAGAGCCTCCTTTCTGTTTAATTCGCTTTCAGCTTTTTTCACTCCTTTTTTATCCTTGCAACATTGTCCTAATTGTAAGCCAACCATGACAGTGTCTCCGGCCTTAGTCACAGCACCCTCACACAGGTTCCAAGATGTGAATGAGCTGTGTGGCTTGCTTCTCCCAACACCAGTCCATACACACATTCTGAGCGGCCTGTAGGTTTAAAATTTTTCCTGCAACAGCTGTCCCTCATCTTCTGTTTGGCTCCAGTATTTGCCAATCGGAATTTGGAGGTATTGGTGGGCCTTTGCTAAAATTTTCTCCCACTTATTCCCTGGCAGATGTTCACTTTGGATGTAGCCCTTCCTTCTACCTGGTTGCACCCGGGCAAAATTTTGCAGCGATGATGTATATTTCTCTTCGTTAGGTATTGCTTTGCTCATTGCAGTGGGAGGGAGTCAGTTTAAATTTGTTGATAGCAGATGTTCTATTAACCTGGATGACTTCTGATTTGAGTTTAAGGAGATGGCCTTCTTCATCATTGCATATTATGTGGGCAGATTATATGACATGAATTCTGGGGGAGCCAGTTCTTGTTTCTCAAGAGACTCAAAGAAATCAGATCAATAAAATGAAGATGTTTTAGTAATGGTCATCTACTGAAGACCGATTTCATCTTAAACATTTGGAGGGATGATCTTGATCCTCTGCTCTGGCTTTAGGAGCAAATATCTGACTTGGAAGGATTGAAACAGGCTCTATAGATGCCTTGCAACGGTGGGGGGAAGTGACATTTTGGCCTGCAGGGAAAACAAATCTTTACATTGACAGGGAAAACAAATGTGTGGATGTTTGTCAATCAACACAAGGTTAGTCTGGATACACATATTTATGTGGGCTTTATTTTGGACCTTATAGTCATCTTTTGTGAAAAATGAACTCTTTGGCAGTTCATTAAACACAGGGATTCTGGGAGGACAAATAGCTTTTTAGTTAGGGTTCATTGCCTGAGCATACAGGGCTATAGTTTGAACACCTCCTCCTTTCAAGAAAAGCCTTACCAGTTAATATTTTTCTGTGTGTTCAGAGGCAGTTTAAGAATGAGCAAACCTGAATCGGGGCTTTGCAGACCCAACACTCATTGACAAGCTAGAAACCAAGAACTCCTAGCCTCTTGCCTTGTATTTGCAGGCAAATTTGGAAAATAAAATATTTCTCATACATGGTTCCCTGGCCATTTTCTTAAATGGTGAAGTTTTGAGGACAATTATTTATTTATTTTTTATTTTTTATTCATTCTCTGTGTAGGTGGATACCGATTGTGAACAGAGAAACCCTTGTTTGGGATTAATTGGCTGAGGGTTTACTGATATAGGATACATATATCCTTAGAGTGTTTTTCCATGTGAATAAGGTTGTGGGGGGGGGTGGAGGGGTGGGGAGGTGGGGAATGTGGCCTTACTTGGTGGTATTTGTGGCCGACTACAGCCATGTGATTGAGACACAGTTCTAGATTTCAAGTGGTTTTCCAATGATTGGGCTAACACGAGGGCAATCTGGGATTTATTTGTGGTTCTTTTACCAAGTTACACAAAGAGTCTGAGGGCATGTAAGTCCCCATTTAGAATTTCAAGTCCTAGCATATGTATAGGTAGAATTTAGGGACAAATTGTGCCCCCTTTCTTGCTTGTAATTCTTCATAGTGACACTGTGGGGAGACAAACACCCCTTGAAATGGGCTTATTTATCCAAGTAAGTCACTGAAGACTTTGGGTACCAAATGCCTTTTTTTAAAAAAAAGATTTATTCACCTATTTTAGAGCGAGAGAGCAAGTGTAAGTGGGGGAGGGGCAGAGAGAGAGAGAGAGAATCCCCAGCAGACTCCCTGCTGAGCAGGGAGCCTGACGCAGGGCTCCATTTTACAACTCTGAGATGATGACTTGAGCTCAAATGAAGAGTCGGATGCTTAACCACCTGAGCCACCCAGGTGCCCCTATAATACCTTATTATTGAATGTTTTGTCCAAGAATATAGGAATAGTTAGTATAGACACAACTTTTATAAAGTCCTACATGCACAGATAGGTAAGGGTGTGTAGGGACGATTAAATGGACTATCATTTTAATTAAGGTTCTTTGTCCTAATAGGGAAGGCTACTTCAGGACTATGAAAAATGTATCTCTTTGTGTATAGGTCTTTAAGATTATAACAGCATAGGGGGAAACACTATATTTGGGGAGATCTTTGTTCATATTTTAAGACAATTTTGGAGAATAGCAAATGACTCCTTATTCGATGTTTTTGCCTTTGGGTGAAACGGAATCACTTGAACAAAAAATTATCTATTTGAAATCGTTTCAGTGTGTAATGGTGGTATGTGGCCAATACCTATTAGTTTGTCTTTTGTCCATGTGTTCAGGAATAATTGAGGGAAGAAGAATTTTTGATTAGTGGATCTTTGCCTTCTTATATGAGAGTACTTTGGATATAAAAAATTTCTCCCAGGGGCATCTTCATAAATGTTTATAGCTACAGTTTATTAGTATATTCTTATCTTGCATTATTTGTCTCAGCAAGTAGAGGCACCTTTGAAAAAACAATTCTGGATGTGAAATTTATGTTCCAGGCATGTGGCAACACAGAGTGTAAAAAATATTTCCTTCTTTGGTATGTGTTGGTGATTAATAGCTAAGACAATCCTGGGGTCAAGTCTCCCTTCTGCCAAGTAATGGTTTGGTGCCATTGGCCAAAATTCCTCAGTGTTTCCAGACCTCAGTTTCTCACCCGTTAAATGGGGAAACTAATAGTCCCAAACCTAGAGTCCTTGAGAGGATTGAATAGTACGTGCTTATAGATCATTTACAACAGCGCCTGGCATATACTAAGTATTCAGTTAGGATTGGCAGCCTCAAAGCGATGATAAACCCTTCTTCGTGTGCAGTTTGTCTTCATAGTTTGTCTTCTTCTCCACTCAGATATCGTATGATTTTTACACAGAAGACTGCTTTTAAGTCCTATCTCATTATTGAAGGCTTTCTTTTTATTTATTTATTTATTTATTTATTTATTTATTTATTCATTCATTCATTCATTCATTCATTCATGAGAGACACAGAGAGAGAGAGAGAGGGGCAGAGACACAGGCAGAGGGAGAAGCAGGCCCCCCACAGGGAGCCCGATGTGGGACTCGATCCTGGATCCTGGGATCATGACCTGAGCCAAAGGCAGGCACCCAACCACTGAGCGACCCAGGCGTCCCTATTGAAGGCTTTTGAAATGACTTTTGGCAAGACTCTAAGCATCTCTTCCTTTCCTGTTCTTCATCCGTCAAGCTGATGTGGTGATTATAAGCAGCCCATTTTATAGTTTTGTGAGGATCAGATTAAATTCTGGGTGTCCTTCGAAGGTTTAATACAATAACATTAGGGTAGGTGTTCTACCTTCATTAGCTCACTTAATCCACTCAACAGTCCAGCCTGTAAAATATTAGTACTTTAATTTCATTAATGGTGAAGATATGTTTCAGAAGGCTTAAGTAACTTTCCCAAGATTATGTACCTAGTAAATGACAGTGCCAAGACTTTATCACAGGTATTTTGACTCCAGAACCATACCATTAACTACCATAATAAACTGTTTATCCATTGGAAACATAAAACTAGCATTGAGTTATAGGATTCTATTATTATCATCATTATTATTATTTAATGTAACACAGCAGCAATTAGAGGATTTAACTGTATAGGGAGGCTCTCCTTCCAACCATCTATATAACAGCTGAAGAAAAGATAGATGAAGTAAAAAAGAACTAGGAACCAGTAGAATCTTCCCATCACACATTTGTGAGAGCCTGGGCAAAGCAAAGGGAAAATAGGGATCCCTGGGTGGCTCAGGGGTTTAGCGCCTGCCTTCGGCCCAGGGCGTGATCCTGGAGACCCGGGATTGGGTCCCTCATCGGGCTCCCTGCATGGAGCCTGCTTCTCCCTCTGCCTGTGTTTCTGCCTCTCCCCCCCCCCCCGTCTCTCATGAATAAATAAATAAAATCTTTAAAAAAGGAATATAAGAGTGACTCTGGGTATCTGAATGACCAATAATACAGTGATATTTTGGGTTCGGTTGGATTGAAATAAATAGAGTAGCATTTTAGGGAAAAGATAACAAGTTTAATTCCCAAAAAGTATAGTTTACAATAATCTGACTCCCAAAAGTTAAGTCAGTTAAGAAAGTTGGCTAATGCTTAAATATTTTCAGGCAAGGAGATGAGACACAGTTACTATCAGCAAGGATCTTCATTTTCCTACCTGATATATTTGTGACAAGACCTCTATATTTGTAGGATCGAATTCCTTTCCCTAGCTTTCAAAGCTTCCATAATAAGGGCATATCCTATTAGAGAAGAATGAGTTTCAGTCTTAGTTCCACCACTTCTAACCATGAGGCCTTAGACAAACAGTTTATCTTCTCTGAAATGTCTTTTCTTTATCTACCAAGTGGGCATAATAAATCTAGTAATAAGATAACCTATCCATATATGTGATCTCACTTTTCCATACATGATAAAGATCCTTAGTAATCAGGGGGTTTTATTACAAGTCTCATCTTTTCCATCACACCCCAGGAAATATCCCCATTAAGACTGGCATCAATCCCACATCTCTAACCTTTTCTCTCAGTTATGTTCCCTCTTCCTGGACTGTTCATTTTCTTCCTCTTCTCTAGTAGAAATTCTACTCATTCCGCATGCCCAGCCAACTGTTATCTTTTTCTGACAACTCCTTAGTAAATACACACACACACACACACACCTATTGTTAGTTAACTGTGTCAATGGTGTTTCATTTTCTTCCACACTTAAACTACAAAGCACCTTGATAATAGGGTGATCTCTCTCCTACATAGGCCTTACCAAATACCAATGGAATTGAAACATGTCTTAACCTAAATTTCTTATATTTCAAAACATTGCATTTTGTTTCATGTGCAATGAAATGAGAATGTGATTCTACAACTGGAATCCTTTCCTCTACCTGAGAGGTGATATTTAATACCTGCTGCCTTCTCACAGAGCTGTTTGTTTAGGCTCAATAAGTCCCCCTTTGCTTTTTCTCATCAACTTTATTTACATAGTGGGTGATTAATGAAGCTATAATAATCTTTAGCAAGAAATTTCCTACATACCATGTATGTTGATGCATTGCTACCTTGAGTGGCTATTGGAAGTGTTTTGGCTATTAACATTAAGGATAATTGCTGTCTCACTAGGTATCACTTAGTAGACCCCCAAAGAGAATATGAATGGAATATATCTGATAAAATTAGATTTTCTTTCAATAATGGAAATAAATCTGTAGTCTTTCCATAGCGTCTAATTAATTAAATGCAAGAGTGTGATGAATTGATTCACTTTACTGGTAATTGCTACACATTTATGAGAAATAAGATGACTAAAAACAATATCCTCTTCCTTGTAGGTATACCAATATGTTAAGAATTTAAAACCATCACCCAGAGCCAGAAAATATCACAATGAGATACAAATCAAAGCAATTAAGGTTGCTTGCAGCAAAGGTTAATGTGGGTAATTTTTAGGCTCCCTCCCCATTTGTTAGATAAGAATAGAACGCATATAGCACACCCAAGATGTTCTTAAAATTACTCCTTGAGATGTTCGTATTTCAGCTCTTTCCCTGTACTTTCCAAGTGCTTCAGTATCACTCTTACTATTCTTAGAATTTAACTATATTCACCTGAACTATGACATTTTCAAAGATCCATCTTCCATCCTCCACTAAACACTTTAAAGTAGAAGTCATATTTTGGTAATTTTGGATGATTTATGGGATTTGATGTCTTGCTTCCTTTTTAATATGCACATTATTAAAGCATCATTCTCCAGATAATTGGCTTTTAGGCCAGGAACTAAACCTATACAAGGTATTATAATCATCACTCAAGGTAAAGGTGGTATATATGGCATCATAAAAAGCACACATGGGCATTTCACTGAATTCAACTAGGATTTTTTAAAAAATCACCTGTCATTTGAAGGAATTCTTTATTTCAAGTGTGGAAGAATGGGCTGGTTTTACTCCTTTGTCTTACTGAAGTCCAGAAAACACAGAAAACAAATTACCTGTTCCCTCCTTCACCAAATATATGGTAGTTACATTTTAAAAATTCTTTTTTTCTATTTGACATTTCAGTTCAGAGGGTTAACCTTACCAATTAATGTGTCTAGAGAAGCAGCTTTAATAGCTATACACTGAGGTTTCCAGATTGATTTATTCCTCAATGAAGTTGAGAGTTAATGAGGTAAATGTTAGGGAAAATGTGTCTGTCAATTTTATTGTTTGGTCTGATTTTTAGCTTGTGCTGCTGTTTTTGGAGATTTTGTGTAGGCTGCTATGTAGAGAATTTGTTGTGTACTCTCAGGAAGCTATTTCAAAAGATTGATGTAAGAATGAAATATTTAAATTAGAGGATATAAAACATAAAAAATACATTGTATGATACAAATTATTAATGTTTATTATCATCTAATAAAAGAGCTTCAGATGACTATTTTTTCTTTAATAAAATATGTTTCTCCCTCAAATATGTTTTCTCCTGTTTGAAGATAATAGATTATATAACTGGATATAAAAGTGTATATTTATATATTACATATATTATATATTAATATATATATATAAATTAAGAAAACTTAAAAGCTGAGATCTGTGATTTCTGATTTGAGATGGAGGACTTTTACCCCCCTCTCTCCCTCCCTTAAACCTATTGAAATGACATTTTAAAAGCAAAAGAGTGGGAAAAGAAAGTAAGAAATGGAAATATGGTGGATATTTGGACAGCTGTGAGGAATTAGTGGACAAAGATTGTCTTGAATTTTGGGAGGATTGAAAGGACGGGGGATCATATTAACTAATGATCCTGAGCACTCACAAAGGAAGGTTCCAGTAGAGGAGATGACTCTCCTTCCCAGTATAATTCTCCATAATCAGCAGTTATAGGGAGTATAAATGAGAAAAGGAATATAAATCAAGGATTTTGATTAAAAACTCTTCCAAGAAAGACTTGTAATTTGGTATACTCATTCACAATAGGGACTATTATTCATAATGGTGGAGGGAATTATCAACTATCTAATTTAGCCAGGTAATATTTTAAAGAATTATAAACAGAAAACCAAGAATCACCCCAAATTTTAGGAAAACTAACAGAAGAGAGGGACCAAGGTAAGCAAACAACCTGTGATTCCAGAAGAAGCATGTATTTTCTAGGGAAGAGAACTTAAAAAAAATAAGAGCTAATCTATTATTTCAGGGGGATAAGATGTGCATTTGTAAAATAAGAACAGACTTCTAGATGAAAAGGACAAGCAGAGACAAGAGTTTGGGAAAATTAAAAGTAAAATTGTCAAAATGAGAAATTCATAATAAGGGTTGGGAAAAAAGGCTTGACAAATGCTTTTAGAACACAGAGAAAAAAAACGATGAAGTAAAATGTATGACAGGAAAGTTAGAAGACTTTAAGGACCAATCTACAAAAACAACCAACCATCTACTTAAGAGTTCCAGAAAGAAAAAAAGAAGGTCGAGGAAATAGCAGGAAGTAGCAAGGAAATAAAAGGAAATTTCTTAGTGTTGAAGAAAGATGAAGCTCTGCAGATAGAAAGGGCCTTTGGAGTGCTGAGCATGATGGATGAAATTAAATAAATACCTACACAAATTCTCCCAAGATGTTGTTATACCAAGGATTAAGAGAAGCTCTAAAGGTATCTTGAAAAGAGACAATATCAACACAGCAGAGTATATATAAAGGAATGATAAAAAGATTGGCATGAGACTTCTAGGTAGTGACATAAGATTCTAGAAGACAATGGATAATACCTTAAAGTTCTGAGGGGTGATAATTTCGGGTTTGGAAATCAGTACACAGCCAAATTAACAAGAGTGAGAGCAAAGTTTAAAAAAAAAAAACCTGGGGGCAAGATGGCGGCGGAGTAGGGTCTCCAGGTCACCTGTCCTCAACAAATTACCTAGAAAACCTTCCAATCATCCTGAAAATCTACGAATTCGGCCTGAGATTTAAAGAGAGACCAGCTGGAACGCTACAGTGAGAAGAGTTCGCGCTTCTATCAAGGTAGGAAGACGGGGAAAAAGAAATAAAGACACAAAAGGCCTCCGAGGGGGAGGGGCCGCGAGGAGCCGGGCTGAGGCCGGGGCGAGTGTCCCCAGGACAGGAGAGCCCCGTCCCGGAGGAGCAGGAGCTGCACCGACCTTCCCCGCGGAAAGGGGCTCCCCGGGAATTGGAGCAGGATCCCCAGAAAGGCGGGGATGCCCTCGGGCTCCCTGGGACAGTAACAGGCACCTGCGCCCCGGGAGATGCGCCGAGCTCCCTAAGGGCTGCAGCGCTCGGCGGGACCCGGAGCAGCTCGGAGGGGCTCGGGCGGCGGCTCCGCGGAGGGGGCTGCGGGGCTCCGGGAACAGCTCGGAGGGGATCGGGCGGAGGAAGAAGCTCCGCGGAGGGGGCGGCGCGGCTCCGGGAACAGCTCGGAGGCGCTCGGGCGGCGGCTCCGCGGAGGGGGCTGCGCGGCTCCAGGAACAGCTCTGCGGCGGCGGCTCGGGCGGAGGAAGAAGCTCCGCGGAGGGGGCTGCGCGGCTCCGGGAACAGCTCGGAGGGGCTCGGGCGGCGGCTCCGCGGTCCCAGAGCTGCCCCCGCCACTGTGGCTTCCTCCCGGAGCCTCACGGGGTCAACAACCCCCACCGAGCCCTGCACCAGGCAGGGGCAGAGCAGCTCCCCCAAGTGCTCACACCTGAGAATCAGCACAGCAGGCCCCTCCCCCAGAAGACCAGCGAGACGGACCAGTTCCAAGGGAAGTCAAGGGACTTAAAGTATACAGAATCGGAAGATACTCCCCCGTGGTTTTTTGTTTTGTTTTGTTTTGTTTTGTGCTTTTTTTTTTCTTGATTTCTGATTGCTTCCCCCACCCCACCCCTTGTTTTTCTTCTCTTTTTCCCCTTTTTTTCTTCTTTCTCTTTTCTTTCCTTCTCTCTCTTTTTCTCCTTTTCCCAATACAACTTGTTTTGGGCCACTCTGCACTGAGCAAAATGACTAGAAGGAAATCCTCACCTCAAAAAAAAGAATCAGAAACAGCCCACTCTCCCACAGAGTTACAAAATATGGATTACAATTCAATGTCAGAAAGCCAATTCAGAAGCACTATTTTACAGCTACTGGTGGCTCTAGAAAAAACCATAAAGGACTCAAGAGACTTCATGACTGCAGAATTTAGATCCAATCAGGCAGAAATTAAAAATCAATTAAATGAGATGCAATCCAAGCTAGAAGTCCTAACGACGAGGCTTGACGAGGTGGAAGAATGAGTGACATAGAAGACAAGTTGATGGCAAAGAGGGAAACTGAGGAAAAAAGAGACAAGCAATTAAAAGATCATGAGGATAGATTAAGGGAAATAAATGACAGCCTGAGGAAGAAAAACCTACGTTTAATTGGGGTTCCTGAGGGCGCCAAAAGGGACAGACGGCCAGAATATGTATTTGAACAAAGCCTAGCTGAAAACTTTCCTAATCTGGGAAGGGAAACGGGCATTCAGATCCAGGAAATAGAGAGATTCCCCCCTAAAATCAACAAAAACCGTTCAACACCTCGACATTTAATAGTGAAGCTTGCAAATTCCAAAGATAAGGAGAAGATCCTTAAAGCAGCAAGAGAAAAAAAGTCCCTGACAGCAGACCTCTCCACAGAGACCTGGCAGGCCAGAAAGGGCTGGCAGGATATATTCAGGGTCCTAAATGAAAAGAACATGCAACCAAGAATACTTTATCCAGCAAGGCTGTCATTCAAAATGGAAGGAGAGATAAAGAGCTTCCAAGACAGGCAGGAACTGAAAGAATATGTAACCTCCAAACCAGCTCTGCAAGAAATTTTAAGGGGGACTCTTAAAATTCCCCTTTAAGAAGAACTTCAGTGGAACAATCCACAAAAACAAGGACTGAATAGATATGTTGACACTAAACTCATATTTATCAATAGTAACTCTGAACGTGAACGGGCTTAATGACCCCATCAAAAGGCGCAGGGTTTCAGACTGGATAAAAAAGCAGGACCCATCTATTTGCTGTCTACAAGAGACTCATTTTAGACAGAAGGACACCTACAACCTGAAAATAAAAGGTTGGAGAACCATTTACCATTCAAATGGTCCTCAAAAGAAAGCAGGGGTTGCCATCCTTATATCAGATAAATTAAAATTTACCCCAAAGACTATAGTGAGAGATGAAGAGGGACACTATCTCATACTCAAAGGATCTATCCAACAAGAGGACTTAACACTCCTCAATATATATGCCCCGAATGTGGGAGCTGCCAAATATTTAAACCAATTAATAACCAAACTGAAGAAATACTTTGATAATAATACACTTATACTTGGTGACTTCAATCTAGCTCTCTCTATACTAGATAGGTCTTCTAAGCACAACATATCCAGAGAAACGAGAGCTTTAAATGATACACTGGACCAGATGGATTTCACAGATATCTACAGAACCTTACATCCAAACTCAACTGAATACACATTCTTCTCAAGTGCACATGGAACTTTCTCCAGAATAGACCACATACTGGGTCACAAATCGGGTCTGAACCGATACCAAAAGATCGGGATAGTCCCCTGTATGTTCTCAGACCATAATGCCTTGAAATTAGAACTTAATCACAACAAGAAGTTTGGAAGGACCACAAACACGTGGAGGTTAAGGACCATCCTGCTAAAAGATGAAAAGGTCAACCAGGAAATTAAGGAAGAATTAAAAAGATTCATGGAAACTAATGAGAATGAAGATACAACCGTTCAAAATCTTTGGGACGCAGCAAAAGCAGTCCTGAGGGGGAAATACATCGCAATACAAGCATCCATTCAAAAACTGGAAAGATCTCAAATTCAAAAGCTCACCTTACACATAAAGGAACTAGAGAAAAAGCAACAAATAGACCCCACCCCCAGCAGAAGAAGACAGTTAATTAAAATTCGAGCAGAACTCAATGATATCGAGACCAAAAGAACTGTGGAACAGATCAACAGAACCCGGAGTTGGTTCTTTGAAAGAATTAATAAGATAGATAAACCATTAGCCAACCTTATTAAAATGAAGAGAGAGAAGACTCAAATTAATAAAATCATGAATGAGAAAGGAGAGATCACTACCAACACCAAGGAAATACAAACGATTTTAAAAACATATTATGAACAGCTGTACGCCAATAAATTAGGAAATCTAGAAGAAATGGATGCATTCCTAGAAAGCCACAAACTACCAAAACTGGAGCAGGAAGAAATAGAAAACCTGAACAGGCCAATAACCCGGGAAGAAATTGAAGCAGTCATCAAAAACCTCCCAAGACACAAGAGTCCAGGGCCAGATGGCTTCCCAGGGGAATTCTATCAAACGTTTAAAGAAGAAATCATACCTATTCTACTAAAGCTGTTTGGAAAGATAGAAAGAGATGGAGTACTTCCAAATTCGTTCTATGAGGCCAGCATCACCTTAATTCCGAAACCAGACAAAGACCCCACCAAAAAGGAGAATTACAGACCAATATCCCTGATGAACATGGATGCAAAAATTCTCAACAAGATACTAGCCAATAGGATCCAACAACACATTAAGAAAATTATTCACCATGACCAAGTAGGATTTATCCCTGAGATACAAGGCTGGTTCAACACTCGTAAAACCATCAATGTGATTCATCATATCAGCAAGAGAAAAACCAAGAACCATATGATCCTCTCATTAGATGCAGAGAAAGCATTTGACAAAATACAGCATCCATTCCTGATCAAAACCCTTCAGAGTGTTGGGATAGAGGGAACTTTCCTCGACATCTTAAAAGCCATCTACGAAAAGCCCACAGCAAATATCATTCTCAATGGGGAAGCACTGGGAGCCTTTCCCCTAAGATCAGGAACAAGACAGGGATGTCCACTCTCACCACTGCTGTTCAACATAGTTCTGGAAGTCCTCGCCTCAGCAATCAGACAACAAAAAGACATTAAAGGCATTCAAATTGGCAAAGAAGAAGTCAAACTCTCCCTCTTCGCCGATGACATGATACTCTACATAGAAAACCCAAAAGCCTCCACCCCAAGATTGCTAGAACTCATACAGCAATTTGGTAGCGTGGCAGGATACAAAATCAATGCCCAGAAATCAATGGCATTTCTATACACTAACAATGAGACTGAAGAAAGAGAAATTAAGGAGTCAATCCCATTTACAATTGCACCTAAAAGCATAAGATACCTAGGAATAAACCTAACCAAAGAGGTAAAAGATCTATACCCTAAAAACTATAGAACACTTCTGAAAGAAATTGAGGAAGACACAAAGAGATGGAAAAATATTCCATGCTCATGGATTGGCAGAATTAATATTGTAAAAATGTCAATGTTACCCAGGGCAATTTATACGTTTAATGCAATCCCTATCAAAATACCATGGACTTTCTTCAGAGAGTTAGAACAAATTATTTTAAGATTTGTGTGGAATCAGAAAAGACCCCGAATAGCCAGGGGAATTTTAAAAAAGAAAACCATAGCTGGGGGCATCACAATGCCAGATATCAGGTTGTACTACAAAGCTGTGGTCATCAAGACAGTGTGGTACTGGCACAAAAACAGACACATAGATCAATGGAACAGAATAGAGAACCCGGAAGTGGACCCTGAAATGTACGGTCATCTAATATTCGATAAAGGAGGAAAGACTATCCATTGGAAGAAAGACAGTCTCTTCAATAAATGGTGCTGGGAAAATTGGACATCCACATGCAGAAGAATGAAACTGGACCACTCTCTTTCACCATACACAAAGATAAACTCAAAATGGATGAGAGATCTAAATGTGAGACAAGATTCCATCAAAATCCTAGAGGAGAGCACAGGCAACACCCTTTTTGAACTCGGCCACAGTAAGTTCTTGCAAGATACATCCACGAAGGCAAAAGAAACAAAAGCAAAAATGAACTATTGGGACTTCATCAAGATAAGAAGCTTTTGCACAGCAAAGGATACAGTCAACAAAACTAAAAGACAACCTACAGAATGGGAGAAGATATTTGCAAATGACATATCAGATAAAGGGCTAGTTTCCAAAATCTATAAAGAACTTATTAAACTCAACACCAAAGAAACAAACAATCCAATCATGAAATGGGCAAAAGACATGAACAGAAATCTCACAGAGGAAGACATGGACATGGCCAACAAGCACATGAGAAAATGCTCTGCATCACTTGCCATCAGGGAAATACAAATCAAAACCACAATGAGATACCACCTCACACCAGTGAGAATGGGGAAAATTAACAAGGCAGGAAACAACAAATGTTGGAGAGGATGCGGAGAAAGGGGAACCCTCTTGCCCTGTTGGTGGGAATGTGAACTGGTGCAGCCACTCTGGAAAACTGTGTGGAGGTTCCTCAAAGAGTTAAAAATAGACCTGCCCTACGACCCAGCAATTGCACTGTTGGGGATTTACCCCAAAGATTCAGATGCAATGAAACGTCGGGACACCTGCACCCCGATGTTTCTATCAGCAATGGCCACAATAGCCAAACTGTGGAAGGAGCCTCGGTGTCCATCGAAAGATGAATGGATAAAGAAGATGTGGTTTATGTATACAATGGAATATTACTCAGCAATTAGAAACGACAAATACCCACCATTTGCTTCAACGTGGATGGAACTGGAGGGTATTATGCTGAGTGAAATAAGTCAATCGGAGAAGGACAAACAGTGTATGTTCTCATTCATTTGGGGAATATGAATAATAGTGAAAGGGAATATAAAGGAAGGGAAAAGAAATGTTGGGAAATATCAGGAAGGGAGACAGAACATAAAGACTCCTAACTCGGGGAAACGAACTAGGGGTGGTGGAAGGGGAGGAGGGCGGGTGTTGGAGGGGAATGGGTGACGGGCACTGAGGTGGACACTTGACGGGATGAGCACTGGGTGTTTTTCTGTATGTTGGTAAATTGAACACCAATAAAAATTAATTTAAAAAAAACCTGCAAAGTCTTAGTCATGAATTATTTTCCTTAGAAAAGATTAAAAAGTTCTTGTGGTTATGTACCAATAAAATGAAAAGAGGATAAATAGGATCTAAGATATGTGAAACTAAGGTGTATAATAGAAATAATTCCCAGGATGATAACCGCTTAGTAACCCTAGTATAATGGTTGGAAATTGTGTTTGGCTGTTGGTGATAGTCCTGACTGTAATGATTAAAACACAAATACGGAGCACCCATGTGGCTCAGTTGGTTAAGCATCCTACTCTTGATTTCAGCTCAGGTCACGATCTCAGAGTTGTGGGATCAAGCCCTGTGTTAGGCTCTACACTTGAGTCTGCTTAAGATTTTCTATCCCTCCCCCCCTTCCTGCCTGCACTGTCTAAATAAGTAAATAAATAAAATCTTAAAACACACAAATACTTCTTTTTCTTATATTATGAATAATGGTGAGGTAGTTGGTTGCTGGCATTTTATCAACAGTGCACTTCACAGTTTCCAAATGGCTGCTGCATTTCTAGCCATCACATTGGCATTCTGGGCTGAAACAGGGAAGTAGGGGAAAGGGCAAAAAACAACTTTTTCTTAAATATCATTGGACAAACCTAGTTGCAAGGGAGATTGTTTTCAGGTAGGACCAGGGGAAGGATGGATTTTGGGGTGTGCAGCTGGCAATCTCTGACGTGACTTGAAAGCATTTTATTACACTCAACAAGTAGTATGACTATGATATCCAGTGATACTTCATGATGAAGAAGGCATATATTCATTATATGAATAAGGTATACAAAGACCTCTAGCAATTTCAGGAAGAATAAAATTATATACAAGAGAGTCATGGCCAAGAAACAAAACAAAATGAAAAAACTTGAAAATGTGCTATAATTTTAGGCATTTTAGTGAATGCTATCTATCTTTCTATGGATCTGAACCTGATTTTATAGCTAATAATATTTACATGACCTTACTTATTTTATATTGACTTTCAAGTTTTTTTAGGACTTAATTTCTTTATTATTATTTTTTTGTATATTTTTTAATGGAGTTCGATTTGCCAACATATAGTATAACACCCAGTGCTCATCCCGTCAAGTGGCCCCCTCAGTGCCCATCACCAAGGCACCCCATCCCCCCGCCCACCTCCCCTTTCACTACCCCTTGTTTGTTTCCCAGAGTTAGGAATCTCTCATGTGTTGTCACCCTCTCTGGTTTTTCCCACTCATTTTCTCTCCTTTCCCCTATGATCCCTTTCACTATTTTTTATATTCCTCCATATAAGTGAAGCCATATGACCTTCTCCGATTGGCTTACTTCACTCAGCATAATACCCTCCAGTCCCATCCACGTCGAAGCAAATGGTGGGTATTTGTCATTTCTAATGGCTGAGGAATATTCCATTGTATACATAGACCACAGCTTCTTTATCCATTCATCCTTCAATGGACACTGAGACTCCTTCCACAGTTTGGCTATTGTGGACATTGCTGCTAGAAACATCGGGGTGCAGGTGTCCCAGCGTTTCACTGCATCTGTATCTTTGGGGTAAATCCCCAGCAGTGCAGTTGCTGGGTCGTAGGGCAGGTCTATTCTTAACTCTTTGAGGAGCCTCCACACAGTTTTCCAGAGTGGCTGCACCAGTTCACATTCCCACCAACAGTGCAAGAGGGTTCCCCTTGCTCCACATCCTCTCCAACATTTGTGGTTTCCTGCTTTGTTAATTTTCCCCATCCTCACTGGTGTGACGTGGTATCTCATTGTGGTTTTGATTTGTATTTCCCTGATGGCCAGTGATGCGGAGCATTTTCTCATGTGCTTGATGGCCATGTCTAGGTCTTCCTCTGTGAGATTTCTGTTCATGTCTTTTGCCCATTTCATGATTGGATTGTTTGTTTCTTTGCTGTTGAGATTAATAAGTTCTTTATAGATCTTGGATACTAGCCCTTTATCTGATACGTCATTTGCAAATATCTTCTCCCCTTCTATAGGTTGTCTTTGAGTTTTGTTGACTGTTTCTTTTGTGCAGAAGCTTTTTATCTTGATGAAGTCCCAATAATTCATTTTAGCTTTTGTTTCCCTTGCCTACATAGATGTATCTTGCCAGAAGTTGCTGTGGCCAAGTTCAAAAAGGGTGTTGCCTGTGTTCTCCTTTAGGATTTTGATGGATTCTTGTCTCACATTTAGATCTTTCATCCGTTTTGAGTTTCTCTTCGTGTATGGTATAAGAGAATGGTCTAGTTTCATTCTTCTGCACGTGGCTGTCCAATTTTCTCAGTACCATTTTTTGAAGAGACTGTAGGAGTTAATTTCTTAGAGCAGTGTTAGTTCACAGCAAAACTGAAGGAAAGGTACAGATTTTTCCCATATACCCTGCCCATACACGAGTAGCCTCATTATCAGTATCTTCTACCAAAGTGATAATGTTTATTTCCACTGATAAACCCTACATTGACACATGATAATCACCTAAATCCCATTATTTACAGTTAATTCTTAGTGTTTCATGTTCTATGGTCTTGAACAAATGTATAATCACAGGTATCTACCATTATAGTATCACACAGAGTAGTTTCACTGTCCTAAAAATTACAGTTTCACTGTCCATGTTCTGCCTTTTAATTTTTTTAAGATTTTATATATTCATTTTAGAGAGTGTGCATGAATGCACGCACAGGGAGGGGTGGGGGGGAGGGGAGAAAGAATCTGAAGCAGACTCCACGCTGAGTGCCAAGCGCCATATGGGGCTTGATCCCACAACCATAGAAGCATGCTGTGAGCTGAAACTGAGTCATACTTTTAACCAACTGAGTCATCCAGGTGCCCTTGTGTTTTACCTTTTAATCCCTTATGCCTCCCTTTCTCCATACCCCAGACTCCTGGCAAAAAAATAAAATAAAAAATCAATCAGTCAATCTTTTGTCACCATACTTTTGTCTTTTTCCAAAATGTCACATAGTTGGAATCATGCAGTATGGAGCCTTTTCAGACTGGTCTCTTTGACAGTGTAATATGCACTTAACCGAACTCCGTGACTTTTCATGGCTTGTAGCTAATTTCTTCTTGGCACTAAATAATATTCCATTGTCTGGATGTATCACAGTTTGTTTACCCATTCATCTACTAAAGGATGTCTGGGTTGTTTGAGTTCTGGCAATAATGTATAAAGTTGCTGTAAACATCTGTGTACAGATTTACATTTGAACATAAATTTTCCACTCATATGGGTAAAAACCAAGGAGCATGATTGCTGGATTATATGATTGAGAGTATATTTAGTTTTATAAGAAATGGACAAAATATGTTTTAAAGTGGCTGTGCCATTTTGCATTCCCATCATCAATGAATAAATGTTGCTACGCATTCTTGCCAGCATTTGGTATTGTCAATGTTTCAGATTTTGGGCTTTCTAATAGATATGAGGCCATATCTCATTTTATTTTATTTATTTTTATTTTTTATTTAAGATTTTGTTTATTTATTTATTTAGACAGAGAGAGAGAGGCAGAGACACACCAGAGGGAGAAGCAGAGACACAGGCAGAGGGAGAAGCAGGCTCCATGCAGGGAGCCTGATGTGGGCCTCAGTGCTAGATCGCCAGGATCACGCCCAGGCTGAAGGTGGCGCTAAACCTCTAAGCCACTGGGGCTGCCCATATCTCATTTTAATTTGCATTTTTCTGATGACGTAAGACATGGAGCATCTTTTCATATGCCTGTTAGCCATCTGTATAATTCTTTAGCGAGGTGTCAGTTAGGATCCTTGGCCCATTGTTTAATTGGGTTTTTTTGTTTCCTTATTGAGTTTTAGAAGTTGTTTGGGTATTTTGAATAACAATCATTTATTAGACACGTCATTTGCTAGCCTTCTCATCCGCTTGACTTTCACAAAGCGTAAGCTTTTCATTTTAATGAAGTCCAGGTTTATCAATTATTTCTTTCATGGATTGTGCCATTGGTGTTGTATCTGAAAAGTCATCACCATACCTAAGCCCATGTAGGTTTTTCTCCGTTGTTCTCTTTCAGTAGTTTTTCATTTTTCATTTAGATCTGTGATCCATTTGAGTTAATTTTCATGAAGGATGTAAGGTCTGTATAGATTGTTTATTTGAACGTGGATGTTAACTTTTCCAGCACCATTTGTTGCAAAGACCATATTGCATTGTATTGCCCTTGCCCCTTTGTCAAAAATCAGTTAAGTATATTTATGTAAGTCTATTTCTGGGTTTTTTCTTCTGTTACATTTATCTATTTATCCTTTTGCTAATACCACACTATCTTGAGTATTGTAGCTTTATGGTAAGTATTAAAGTCAGATAGTGTCAGTCTTCCAAGTTTGTTCTTCTTCAATATTTCATTGGCTATTCTGAATCTTTTGCATTTCCACATAAATATCAGAATCAGTTTGTAAAATAACTTCTTGGGATTTTTGGATGGGATTGTATTGAACCTACAGATCAACTTGGGAAGAACTGACATCTTGACAATATTGAGTCTTCCTGTCCATGAACATGGACACTCTCTCCATTTACTTAGTTCTTTAATTTTATTCATCAATTTTATAGTTTCCCTCATATAGATCTTGTACATAATGTTGGATTTATACCCACATATTTCATTTTGGATGGTGTTAATGTAAATTGTGTTTTTAATTTCAAATTCTACTTGTTCATTGATGGAATATATGGAAAGTGACTGACCTTTGTATATTAACCTTGTATCATCCAACTTTGCTGTAATTGCTTCTTAGTTCCAGGAATATTTTCATTGTTTCTTGAGAATTTTCTGCATTAGACAATCATGTTATCTGTGAACAAAGATAGCGTTATTTCTTCTTCTCCAATCTGAGTATCTTTTATTTCCTTTTGTACTAGCTAGGACTCATGTTACGATGTTGAAAAAGAGTGTTGAGTGGAAACATTCTTGCCTATTCCTGATCTTAGTGGGAGAGCTGTGATCTTCTCACCATTAAGTATGATGTTAGCTGTAGGTTCTTCATACATCTCCTTTACCAAGTTGAGGAAGTTCCCCTGTATTCCTAGTTAGTGAGAGGTTTTTTCTTTTCTTTTGTTTTGTTTTGTTTTTTAATTATGAATGGGTGTTGGAACTTGTCAAATGCTTTGTCATCATTTGTTGATATAATCATGTGAGTTTTTTTCTTTTTTACCTGTTGATGTGATAAATTATATTATTTAGTCTTTTTACATTATTTGATTTTTTTTTAATGTTGAACCAGCCTTGCATGTTTTGGATAAATCCCAGCTATATAATCTTGTTTATATACTGTTGGATTCAATCTACTAATATCATTTTGAGAATATTTTCATCTATGTTCATGAGAGTGATTGGTCTGTAGTTTTCTTGGTTTTCAGTTTTTGGAATCCATCTATAAACAAAACATAGAAGACTTAATTGAAAAAGACTATAAATATAATGTGACAACAATAGGAGTAGTATAAAGGTGTTAACATATCTTATGCAGTGGGGAGTTAAGAGAGAGATACCATCTAGAGATGAAGGCTAAAGAAACATTTATTAAATGTATTATTATTTCAGGAGAGAGAATAGCTCTAATTTACAAAAATTAGAAGAAGGAGTGTCAGGTAGTAAGAGTGAGTTAAATCTCTTACCTATCATAGCAGATACAGATACAGATACTTTTTAATATTTATGTATTTATTTGAGAGAGCAAAAGCAAAAGCATGTGCGGGGGGAGGGGCAGAGGCAGAGGGAGAGAATCTCAAGCAGACTCCTTGCTGAGTGGGAGCCTGATGTGTGGGGCTCGATCTTACAACCCTGAGATCACGACCTGAGCCAAAATGAAGAGTTGGACACTTAACCGACTGAGCCATCCAGGTGCCCCCAAATAGGTACTTTTTTATTCCAAATATAAACTATACTGTTGGAGGAAAGAAATAAGGACATAATGTTTTCTTTTCTCTCATGTAATAGTTTGGTCCCGGCTGGGGGTATGTTGGTTTGATAGGATCTGGGATCTAGAGTCTTATTTTGGTATGCTATCCTAAACACATGGCTTTATCTTGCTCTGCAAGTGAGTACTGTAGCTCAACCTTCATAACTTCGTTCCAGATCTTAAATTAAGGAAAACCAGAGCGGGGAGACTGACTTCTTCACTTTAAGGGCATGTCATGGAAATATTTACATCTTTTCTTCTCACATCCTGAGAAGTGACAGAGCTAGTCACATGACCATACCTATCTCTAAGAAAAACTGAAACATATAGTCTTCAGTGGGACAGATATGCATCCAGCTAAATAATGCTTTTACTGTAGAAGAGGAGAATGAATATGGGGGATAGTGGCCATTGCTATTCTGTTTAATTTTTATAAATTAATATAAGCAAATTCTTTGGAGTTATGGAGTCAACCAAAGACAATCTAAAACTATAAATGGTACAAATTGTGTTTGCCTCTGAGGAAAGGGATGAGTCAGAAGAACCATGCCTTTAATTTCGTACCTTTCTGTATTTGTTGGATTATCTCCATGTGTTTCTGTTAACATAATAATAACTGTGTAAATATAGTCTATATGGCTAAGATCTATCTGTTTTTTAGATGGCATGGGAAAAAAAATGACCTCAAAGCAGAGTAGATATCAGTCAGATTTAGGGAAAATAAAAAGCTTTCAGTTAAATTACCTTTTGATTTCTATGGCTTCTTTATTACGCTGTTTTATTACTCTGTTTTCCATGGTTTATTCACAGAAGGGCATTAGCCCTTGCCAGATTGAGAAATGAAAGCCGAGATAAAAAGATAGCCATCATTCTGGGCAAATGAAATTACTCAAGAAAGAATTCGAGAAAAGGGGGAGCAAACATGTTTCAGGACATTTTGTCCACTCTTGGAACTGGGCAGTGTTTCCGTACTCCCTTTTTCAGGCTTTGACCTGTATGATGCCACCATGTGCTGAGGATTGAAAGATTTTGCTGCCTCCCTTAGAGTACTTCCTATTCTAATAGATTTCACCCATTGGAAATTGGGGGCTTTTTCATTCCAGGCTACATTTTCCTTTTCTCAATTTAATCCCATTATTTTTAATTATACCCTTCAAGTCCTCTCTATAATTTACATTTTTATTAGAATTTTTTTAAACACCTGTAGACAGCAACTCCTTAGTCATTATTTAATCAAATGTACCTATTATCTTTCGTTTGATCTTTTGTCTTAAGTAAATTCCTACAACCACTCAATGTCCATGGTGTTAAGGATTCTTTTTTTTCCCCTGTATTTTCCTCAAATGGACTTGTTTATTTCTTCCTGAGAGCAGCATATCCAGTTTCTCTTTAGTTATGGGGTCGGAATTATTTTTTTCTATAGAGCATGTATGTCTCAGAGCTTACGTGCACTGTATCATTAAGGTATTAAAGCTGATAGACAATGACTTGAGGTAGATAAGGGGATATTTGACTAGTTGACCTTGAAGGTTCCTTTAAAACCTGTGATCTTTCAATTTTATGCAAAAATTACAAATTGTTTTTTCACTTATAAATTGTGCAGTTAAGCAGTGACCTATAAAAAGAATTACGAAAGTCAAATGCAGAACTTTCCCCATATCCTCTTTCAGTCTTCAGTAATATGAATATATTTTGGACCATGTATGTAGTACTTGTATATTATGTTATATTTGGCTTCTGTAACTGGATACTATTTCATATAGAAGTATCCATGCAGTCTACTTCCCATCTTGATGTCCTTTAAAATAGACAATCATCCATTGTATTATATCATGGCTTGTCTAAGCATTCAAATAAACAAATCTTAAAAACCATTATCCCTGAGTTATAAAATGACATCAATATATATAACAGGTGCCTTACTCATTAAACAGAGAAATAAACTTGATTTTGGTACTGAGCTTACCACTAATAATTCAGAGGATGCCCATAGAATACAAAAATGGTATTTTGTAGTCTTAAATCCTTTTTCTTATTTTTGAAAAACCCATCAGAATTGCATGGTTGGCTGTCTTGCAATGATATGCTTCAGTATTATCCATTGTTGCTTTCTCTTTCTTAATTTAACATTTGACTTTTCTGTAAGGTACAGCCAGTGTCTTTGGCTATACGTCCCTTTGTATAAAAATGAAATCCAGGAGGAGTCTTTCTCTCTCAAACCTCAAGAGAGCATTTAAAACACATGGAAGAAATGTGTGGGATATATCAGAAAGGGAGACAGAACATGAGGACTCCTAACTCTGGGAAACAAACTAGGGGTGGTGGAAAGGGAGGAGGGCGGGGGGTGGGGGTGAGTGGGTGGCGGGCACTGAGGGGGGCACTTGACCGGATGAGCACTGGGTGTTATTCTGTATGTTGGTAAATTGAACACCAATAAAAAATAAATTTATTTAAAAAATAAAAATAAATAAAAGTAAGCACTTAAAAAAATAAAACACATGGAAATTCTCCTCTTGGACCCCCTGCAGTTTCCAATAGCTAATATTTTTGAAGGTATAAAAGGTGCTTCTAGTTCTTGGAGTGACAGTTCCTAAATAAAAGTGTTACTAACTGGTCTCATGAGATAATAATTACAAAGTTAGTGGGAAAATATAGGTCCTTTTTCAATATTGAAGTTGCCTTTGGCATATGTCATTTTGAAAAACATGCCCTTTCCATGATGGGCACCAACACATTGCTGAGAGTACAGAGAAGAGAAATAATTTTAACTGAAAGCAAGCTATTTGGAAAAGTTACACATTAAAGAGCAAAAGGTTTAGATTCCATTACCCAAGAGTTGTGCTACAGTTATAACAAGATGGGGAGACATGCTTTGGGGTTAGGCATGAGTGAAGTATGTGTATATCTGTGTATAAAGTCTAGTGTATAATGACAGGGACTGAGCTTGGGAGGAATTGCTAAATTATAAGAATAAAAGATAAGATAATGTGGCAGATATAAAAATGAAATTACATTTGTGTGGAGTTTGTTGTTTTTAAGATTTTATTTATGTATTTAGAGAGAATGTGCATGAGCAGGGGTGAGGGCAAAGGGAGAAGTGGGCTCCCCACTGAGCAAGGATCCTGATGCAGACTCAATCCCAGGACCCGGGTATCATGACCTTAGCTGAGGGAAGATGGTGAACTGACTAGGCCACCCAGCCACCCCTGAAATTACATTTTTGTATTTTGTTTGAGCAAATAACAAGAGAGGAGGGTCTGTAATTGAATATATTTTTATTTTTATTTTTTTTAAGATTTTTAATTTATTTATTCATGAGAAACACGGAGAGGGAGAGAGAGGGAGAAAGAGAGAGAGAGAGAGAGCAGAAACACAGGCAGAGGGAGAAGCAGGCTCCATGCAGGGAGCCCGACTAAATATATTTTTAAATGATAATCATTGATATTACAAAATATAAAATGTCTGTATTAGACAGAAATTGTGCTATATGCACAATCTTTCCAATATACAGAATCTTTCCAGTATTCCTAGAAAGCCAGTGATATGTAGGTATTGTCACCATGCTCATGGTACAAATGAGGAAGCCAGCTACCTTTGTATTTGAGAAGATCACTAATTTGTAGATTGAGAGCAAAGAAAATACCCCTTCTAAGTTTCCAAGGAATCCGGGACTAGTTTGTGGATACCTAGCAGTTCCAGGCTATGGAGGAGCAAGCCAGTACTTACAACACTGATTTTTTGTTTTTAAATACAAACATTGGAACAAATTTGGTAAGGTGGGAGTGAACCCAGGAATCAAGATTTGCCGGATCATGTACTAGGTACAGGGTGAACTTTCTAAAGTCCTTCCCATTGCAAAATTGTGGCTCCAAAGAGTACCAAACTGATACCAGTCAACATAAGTAGAGAATGATGGTGATAATAATGCTGTTTGCAAAACGCTCTCTCATATATGATTTCATTTGATCTTCTCCACAACCCTTGGAAGTAGGTTCTAGCATCAAACCCCAATCTCCATTTTATAGATGAGATCATTGGAGTTCCTAGATTGTCAAATACAAATTTAGATTTGATATTTTAAAAAGCAGTAGCAACAACAACAACCTAATTTAAGAGAAGAGTGGGTGTGACTCAGGTCCTAAGTGGTGAAGAGGATAACCAAGATTAAAAAAAAAAAAAAATCAAATTAGCAGCTTTGAGAGTTCCAGCAAGGCCTAGATAATTATAACCTTTTCAAAGAAGACCAAAGCTAACAGTTTTGCTTAATTTTTTCCCCCTAGGCTTAGGCTGAGGAGATGGAATATGCATTAAGTTGATAAGCCAGAGAAGAATCCCTTTCAAGGGGAACTGACTGGGGGAAACTGAATGGCACACAGCGAAGACCACCAGAGTGAAATAAGAATGGCAAAGAGAAGAGTAGTACAGGGGGGAAAACTGCTGATGGCCTGGGCCTCTACTTATTCTAGGCCTAAGAGGCACGGGGCAAGGCAAGCTGACATCCAAAGCACAAAAGCTAGGGGCTCCTGGGTGGCTCAGTGGTTGAGCGTCTGCCTTTGGCTCAGGGCGTGATCCCGGGGTCCTGGGATTGAGCCCCACATTGGGCTCCCCTCAGGGGCATGCTTCTCCCTCTGCCTACGCAAGAATCCCTCAGCTTCTTTGACTCCCTGGCTCTCTTCCTTTGTCCCTATTTCTTCACCTCTTCTGTGATTTCTCTTTTTACTCACCCACTCCCTCAGTGGTGCTGCCTCTCAGAGTTCTGACCATGCCTCCCTTGTCTCTAACCCTCTACCTGATTACCCTTGAAAATCAAATTTAAAACCAGGGCTTATGTTATATTTTCCAAATCTCTAGTCTCAATATCCAAGCCTATATTTTTCACTGCCTGCATATTTTTGATCTCAAAATGTTGAAAACAGAGTTCATCTTCCCAGGCTAAAAGTGTCAGTCATCTTTTATTCATCCCCCTACCTTGCCACCCACCCTGTTCAATTCTGCTGCTTCTACCTCTGAAGTATCTTTTCTATCCATCTTCTCTCCATTTCCACCAAAAATTCTGTATCTTATACTATTGCTATTATTATTTTATGACTATCACAATAATCTTGCTGGCCTCTCTGAATCCAAACTTCACGCTGTCTGAGAATACCGTCCACTGGCATTTACTGCATCAGCCAAAAGCTGAGTTTCTCAAAGTGTTTCAAATAATGATAATTTTGAGGACTGTTAATAGGGAATATGTTGTTTTTGGAAAGGGAGTTGTCAAATGTTATTAGGAAATGCTGGATTGAAGTAAAGTGTTTATGACCTCACTTTTCAGAGCCTTTAGCATATAAATTTACATAACAAATCTTCAGTATAACACGTAGTCCCATGGGGGCAAGGTTTGTTTGCCATTTTCATTGGTATATTCCCAGAGCAGTTGCATGATGCCCATCCAATAGCAAATAATTAATGTGTATAAACTTAAATAAAAGGTATATTATAAACAGCATTTTCCATTTTTATATATAGAAAACATTTTATCAAGTTACATCTCAGGGAAGCAATGTTTATGAAATATTTTCTGTGAAACATTGCTCTAAAGTAGGCTTTCTCAACCATGGCGTTAAAGACATTTTGGGCCAGATAACTGTTTATCTGGCAGGGGCCTATCCTCATTGTAGGAGGTTTAACAGCCTGTTGGCCTCTACCTACTAGATCCCAGTGGCACCAGCACTCCCATTTGTGACAACAGAAATGTCTCCAGATACAGCTAAATGTCCCTGGAGTGAGGGTGGCAAAAATCACACCTGGTTAAGAAACACTGGTCTAAAGTACAGTCTGGGTTTATTATTCTCCAGCTCAAAAATTTTCACAACCTGTTAATGGCCTATGAAATTAAGTCTAAATTCCTTACACTTGATAGCTAAGTTCTTTGTCCTCAATCTTACAAGCACTTAACACACAAAATCTGCAGGAACCAAGTAATCAGAGAGGTAGCATACGGTGGGAAAGGGGGTACCTCACTTAATGTAATTCTGGTATGATCTCAGCTTGTCACAGACATCCTTCCTTTCTCTTTCCCAGACCTCCAGCTGGCCAAATGTTTATTTTAAATACTTCTAAAAAAAACATAATATACTGCTCAAGTTGCCTTCTGGTTTCACCTGAGTACAAACATTTTGAAGAACACTACATGATGTATCTGGGGTCCGATATCCTATTAGAGGACCCCTCCAACTTTTAAATGTGACCCAGACATATAATTCCTTAATCAGTATGCAAAAATGTGTCTACCATATGCAGAGCACTGGACACTCTGCTGGGATTATAACAATTACTGAAACATATCCCCTACCTTCAAGGAATTTATTTTTTTTAAAGATTTTATTTATTTATTCATGAGAGACACAGAGACTGAGAGAGAGAAAGGGGCAGAGACACAGGCAGAGGGAGAAGCAGGCTCCATGCAGGGAGCCCGATGTGGGACTTGATCCCGGGTTGCCAGGATCATGCCCTGGGCTGAAGGCAGCGCTAAACCGCTGAGCCACCCGGGCTGCCCCCTTCAAGGAATTTAAATACTAGTGATTAATGAATTAAGAAAGTGTTGTACTGGAGGCAAACATCAAGATGTAGAGATCTTAAAAGGGGAGAAAAATTAACTGTGTCTTAGCAGGTAGTATAGAGGATATAGCAAATAGGCTGAGTCACAAAAGATAAGGTAAGGTGTTGATCCAACACTTAGAGTGGCCAGTCAGCTCAGGCCTTCTGAGGAGCATATCTACAGGTATGAAGGCAGGATAATGTTTTGAAGAGTTGCTGTATGTCCACAATAGCCAAACTGTGGAAGGAGCCTCGGTGTCCATGGAAAGATGAATGGATAAAGAAGCTGTGGTCTCTGTATACAATGGAATATTCCTCAGCCATTAGAAACGACAAATACCCACCATTTGCTTCCATGTGGATGGAACTGGAGGGTATTATGCTGAGTGAAGTAAGTCAATCGGGGAAGGACAAACATTATATGGTCTCATTCATTTGGGGAATATAAAAAATAGTGAAAGGGAATAAAGGGGAAAGGAGAAAAAAATGAGTGGGAAATATCAGAAAGGGAGACAGACCATGAGAGACTCCTAACTCTGGGAAACGAAGAAGGGGCGGTGGAAAGGAAGGGGCGGTGGCAGGGGGTGGGGGTGACTGGGTGATGGGCACTGAGGGGGGGGGCACTTGACGGGATGAGCACTGGGTATTATTCTGTATGTTGGCATATTGAACACCAATAAAAAAAATAAATTAAAAAAAATAAAAAATAAAGAGTTGCTGTCGTTTGGTCCTGGCTGTATTTGGTTTTTGCAGTATTATTTTTCCCTAAGGTAAAAAAAAAGAGACTTAAGTTAACCAAGGATTATTGTGCAGGCTTGTCATCTTCTCACTTACCTGTATGTTGACCTTGCCTTTATGCTTGCTGTTGTTGGATAGAACCTCTAGATATATTGCTAGAACATGGACAGAGAGGACACTATCTGAGCAGTGGGGTGGAAGTGGGAGTAGAGGTGACAATAATCAGAGTAGGATCGAGGGGTTTTTCTCAAAGATGTGTCCTGGCCATGACACAGACTTTACCCTCTTGTCAATCCTAGATGAGGTTTTCAGCCCAAAGAGAGCAAACC
The DNA here is from genome assembly GCF_018345385.1 of Vulpes lagopus. Taxonomy (NCBI): domain Eukaryota; kingdom Metazoa; phylum Chordata; class Mammalia; order Carnivora; family Canidae; genus Vulpes; species Vulpes lagopus. Next base: position 112,575,777 of record NC_054848.1, on the reverse strand, counting down.
AACTCCAAAGACTGAAAGTGGAGGGTATTATGCTGAGTGAAAATAAGTCAGTCGGAGGACAATCATCATATGATTTCACTCATATGTGGAACATAAGAAATAGTGAAAGGGATTGTAAGGCAAAGGAGAGGGACTGAATGGGAAAAATTAGAAAGGGAGACAAGTCATGGAGACTCCTAACTGTGGGAAACAAACAAAGGGTTGCAGAAGGGGAGGTGGGGGGGGGGATGAGGTAGCTGAGTGGATGGGCACTGAGGGGGGCACTTGATGGCATGAGCACAGGGTGTTATACTATATGTTGGCAAATTGAATTTTAAAAAAAAAAGACTTAAAATGTTCAGTGTACCACAGTAGTAATTAAGGTTAAAAACAACAACAAAAGCGAAGTTTTCTCTAGCCCAACATTGAGGGAACGTCCGTTAGCAGCTGTTTCCACACTGGAAGCAATTTTTACACAGTCCTTAAATATCTTGCCAACGGTAACTGCAAATGCATATTTTATCTGAGTGAATCGTTGACTGAAGTAGTGGAAGCTATATAGACAAAGCAAATAAAATCTAGAATTTATCAAGTCCTTACTGTGTTTTTCATATTTTCTCTAATTTTTCTCCAGAGAACTTAAAATGAAAATAGACTTGTGCTTACCAAAATCTTGCTCAGCTTAATTATGCCCAGATAAGAATCTGATGAATCTGTTTGGATGCATCTCGGACAAAGGATATGAAGCTGTGGGTCCAGAGGAAAGTGGAATTTTGTTCTCTGTTGGTTTTGTTTTTTTTTCATGGAAGATTTTCTCCATTGAGATTGGCTGCAGAGAGCTGTTTATTGCCTGTAGGTAGCACAGAGGTTTCATCTTGTGAGAAGATTCTGAGTTCTTGATAATGGTTTCTGGGTCTTCTGTGTAGATAAGGGAAGAAGGCCAAGTCTGATTAGCGATGTCTGTCATGGGCCCAGGCTGAGGAGTGGTGGTATGCAGGCTAGGTAAGTGCCATGTCAACTGTTTTGGAAGTCCAGTGCCTAGACCCTAAGCCAGTCTGGGTCCTTTGTCCATTTTCTAACATGATGGTTGAAATTACCAATATATCTTGATTTACCATTTGAAATTATAGAATTATAAGTAATAACCAATACTTTTAAACAGTGATCTTTCATAATCCTCTAACCCTACCTTCTACCAGGCTGAGGAGTGGTGGTATGCAGGCTAGGTAAGTGCCATGTCAACTGTTTTGGTGTCTAGTGCCTAGACGCTAAGCCAGTCTGGGTCCTTTGTCCATTTTCTAACATGATGGTTGAAATTACCAATGTATCTTGATTTACCATTTGAAATTATAGAATTATAAGTAATAACCAATACTTTTAAACAGTGATCTTTCATAATCCTATAACCCTACCTTCTAAATGTGCACATTTCTTGCTAGCACTTGCCCATAGGCCCATATTTAACACAGGTGTATATGTATCATTTTCTATACTGTGTTTTCATGTAAATTAATATCCCAAACACTTCCATTTTGCCAGTTTCCCAAGCTGTTGTTTGTTTATTTATTTATTTAAGATTTATTTCTTAGAAGGCAGTAGGGAGGGGCAGAGGGAGAGGGAATCTCAAGCAGACCCCATGCTGCATGGAGCATGACCTGAGGCTCGATCACACCACCCCAAGATCACAACCCAAGCTGAAACCAGGAGTCAGATGCTCAACAGACTGTGCCACTCTGGCACCCCTATTTATTTATTTTTAAATTATTTATTTATTTATTTATTTATTTATTAGAGCACATGAGCATGGTGGGGGGGGAGGGGGAAAGAAAAGGAGAGAGGGAATCCCAAGCAGACCTTTGCTGAGTGTGGAGCCTGTCACAGGACTTGATCTCACAACCCCGAGATCATGACCCCAGCCATAACTTAAGAGCTGATGCCCCACCGACTGACCCAGGTGCCCCCCACCAGGTTGTTATCTAAATGACTGACTTTACACTTTCTGGTTGTTTTGTTACTAAGTAGATCCCCCTAAAGAAATTTTAGGGTGGTTTCACTTAGCATCCTAACCAAAGCATACGAACTTTCCCTTCAGTGTTTGTTTCAGTTGGTTTTTGAAATTTCGTGATGTTTCATTAAAGTATTTGAAGAAAAAAAAATTTAACACATTAATTTTCAAGCATACATATTTTATATTTATGTCTTACATGTTTATATTTTATATTTATATATATTTATGCTTATTTATATAAATATATATCTAATAAATCAGAGCCCTATCTAATATATCAAGTACACATATATATATTATAAAGATATATAAACACACATATGTTTAGAATTCTAAGTATCATGATCATTTAGGCAAATGACATTTTCAAAGCTATTAAGAACCTCTCTGTACAAAACAAATCCAACACCTGCACTTATGGGTATTCTATTTTGTCTTCAACTCTAACCCATTTTTCAAGCCAGATTGACCTAAATACACCCTACACATATGGAATTCCTAGACTTAAAATACATATTTGGAGGGGTGCCTGGCTGGCCAGTAGGTAGAGCATGCAACTCTTGATCTCGGGGTTGTAAATTCGAGCCCCACCATTGGTATACAGATTACTTAAACTCTTTTTTAAAAAAAAAATACATATTTGAGGGACGCCGGGGTGGTAGCGGTTACGCATCTACGTTTGGCTCAGGGTGTGATCCCAGGATCTGGGATCGAGTCCCATATCGGGCTCCTTGCATGGAGCCTGCTTCTCCCTCTACCTGAGTCTCTGCCTCTCTCATTCTCTCTCTCTCTCTCTCTCTCTCAAAATAAATAAATAAATAAATAAATAAATAAATAAATAAATAAATAAATCCTTTTAAAAAATACATACTTGAACAATTTCTTATTCTAGATGAATCCTGCCAGGCCCAGCCTTCCATAATCCATCTTGAAGCTCCTGCTCCCACTTGATTTTCCACGACTTCCCCCCATGATTTATCCACTCCTGATAAACAGGCCTATTTACTGTACTGCAAACACTCCATGTCTGTTCATCTTTACTGCCTCTGCTTACGTTACTTTTCCTGCTTTGAAATCTTCCCTGTTCTGCTAGGCCTGTGGAAATCCTACCTGTGCTTGAAGTAGCAGATCCTTGAGGAGATTTTTCCTGACTAACCTAACCTTTAGAAACTGTTCTCTTGTTTGCCTCACTAGAAATTTAACTTCTGTTACTTTTCAGTATTTGTTATTCCTTTACAAGATCACAGTCTCCTCAAGGGTAAAATAAAAACCAACCAACCAAACAAAAAAACTACAGTACCTTGCATTGATCCATGCTAAGTTAGTTTCTTGCTATTTGTGAACTCGTCTCCCAAGTAAAACCAACAATTATACTTCCTGACACAAAATGGCAATACATTTTCTTCAACGATTATGAGTGTGTCTCAGGCGTGGTGGACCATCATTCTCCTACTTCAGGTGGATTGTAATATTTCTGTGCAGAGGTACTACGGTTGCCTCTGTATTGGCTGTTCTGTTCTTGGCACTCTGGGGAATGATTGTCTTTCACTACCAGAAGCTGAATAGACCAAATCTATGTTTTCTTCCTTGCTTTGTAATGAAAGATCTGTTGTCAATAAAATGACAGCACATTCGGGCAGCTTAACAGCTGTTATGGTGGCAGTGGGCTAATGTCACTCACAGCAACTCTAATCATCAACAGGGTAGCAGCAGTGATTATGCCAAATGCAGATAAAATTTCCTGAAATTAACAGAACTTAAGAATGCTGCCAACAGTTTAGGGCTAAACCATTAGTTTGAGACCTGGATATTTCCTGGGTGGAATTTCCCCTAACTTCTCAATTTCTGATCTATAAAATCTTCTATGTTGATTTATCCTTTGTTGACGTTCACTGCCACACAGTCAGCCACAGCTTTTCTCTCGCTATGGAACTGGTGATTTTAGACACTTGTGTGGAGTTCATTTGACTGGAGCCGAGGCTGGCTGACTTGGGACAGAAAGCTGGAGGGGAATGCTCGCCTACTCCCTTCAGAACAGCATGGATTTGCCTTCTGCAGATCACATCAATGAAACCTTTCACAGTGTAGACCTCTCTCTCACTGTTTCATGAGTGTCACTGAAGAACTAATTTGTTCCCAGCTCTTTCTGTTTGCTTCTCTGAACCAGCAGTCTTGGTGGAACGTGGTGGGGCATGAGAAGGAGGGCCTCAAACAGTGACTTGTAAAAATGGAGAGAACTTCTTGGTTTAGTGACTGTTCCTTTTTTCTTGTATTTGAAAGTTCAATAATGTTTCATTGAGAAACTTATTGGGACATCTGTGTAGCTCAGTGGTTGAGCATCTGCCTTCAGCTCAGGGCTTGATCCTGGAATCCCGGGATCGAGTCCCACATCGGGTTCCCTGCATGGAGCCTGCTTCTCCCTCTGCCTGTGTCTCTGCCTCTCTCTCTCTCTCTCTCTGTCTCTCATGAATGAATGGATAAAATCTTAAAGAGAGAAACTGATTATGCCAATTCTTTGTGGAATATTTTTCTCTATAAGCCATTGTGGTAAAGAGCAGTGGACAGTGAATTGAAAAATAGAAGACCAATTGTAGGTCCAGGCCATAGTTTATCTTATTTTATTTCTGTTTCAGGCCATACTTTATGGACTTGTAAAATGAAGGGGTTAAAGTAGATCTCCCAGAGTGTCTCCTTCTCTACTATCATTGTAATGGAATATTTAAATACGGACAAGCTTTCATTGTGAATTATAATAGAATCGTCACCAAAAGAAGGAATCTGGGTATGTTCTGTACACTATTCCTTGGTGTATATAAAAATATTACATTAGCATTTTTACTTGATAACCTTGCCATAGTAGTATCTTGTGTAAGTTAGCAAAGCTAGGAGTACCAGTCTCGGTAGTTTAATATATAATAAGAATGGTTTTAGTTATATGAATTGCATTCTGAGGGAAGAAGTGGAGAAAAAGATGATTTCCTTAGAGAGCCAGATGGCCAAGAGACTTAGAGCATCTGGTGTCCTTGTTAGAAACCAGAGGCCTTAAATTAGATATATCCCCATAGAAGGTCCACAACTTAGATGCTACCTAATTACATAATTATTGTATCATTTCATATTATGGTGTCTGATTAATTGGAATGTGAATAGAAAAATCATAGAAACTAACAACATTAAAGGCATTTTACATAGTGTCACCAAATGTTTAAACTGAACAAGGGAAACGAATATATAAGAAATCTAATTTTTATACAGTTCCTGTGGCTGACTTATACTTATTTCCAACTGTAGGATATAAGGAACTGGGTTGTTTTTTTAAAAAAAAATTAATTGGGTAAACAAAACAAAATGTGAAAAGGAGATGAACAAGGCAGAGTGTAGAAAACTATGTGCTATAAATTATATTTATAAATAAACATTTCAGCAGTTGATTTAGTGTTTATTTTAGCCATATGTGGCAAGTAGTATAAACTTTGGCTAATTGCTGTCTTTCATTAGATGTTAGTGGGATCAATTTACTGCTTCTGTATGGTAGAGGAAAAAATTAATAGAGATTTTTAAAATAAAAAATATTCACACAAAATATTTGACACATATTTAAGGCTCATTTTCTATAGTAATCCACTGACCCCTTTATCGAATATTTGCATGTTGTACATACTCTTTGCAATATAGACTCATCGTGCCTTGAATTGGGCATACAAAACCCAGTTTGTGAAATGTTCCAAATTCATTACTCCTTACTGTTTTCTTCACATTGTCAAATGGTAAAACAGAGCATGATAGAAGCATGTTAATAACCCCTGGGATGTATTTGTGAAACAGTCCCAGTTTTTTCTGATGAGATAAATGAGGTACAAAGGGTTAAGCTGCTCACCTGAGGTCAAGCAGCCAGTAGGTAGTGGAGCCAGGATCTTCTATTTGACTTCAATCACAGTGCTTTTTTTTTTTCTACTATATGTGGCCTGTGTCACCATAGAACTCATATTTTGACATATGTTAGTATTTCAACAAAACATCCCATTTGCTTGATTTATTATTTAGTGAATTGATCTCTTTGGAGTTTGTATTGACCTAGCCTAGTTTCATAAATTCAGAGCAAAAGCCACAGTTAGCTCTAGACTTATCCAAATTGGTTGGCTGTTCTAGTCAAATTCATAAACTACCATTTCAATCTTCTGCAAAATGTTGACTCTGTGACCTGATCTAAGTGATTTGCTGTTCTTTATCAGTTTGGAATGATTTAATGATAGATAACTTCAAAGTGATGACTCGGTAAAATGTGTTGCAGCTTCATTGATTTATTTCATGTCATATCCTAATAGACTGTTGGACTTCATAAACTGCTTGGAAACATTTTTAATTCTCAAAATATAAACTGAAGATAAGATGCTCTTACAATGGAAAATTGCCACATGTTTCTTGAAGCTATTGCAGAGTTCACATTCATGTTAGTTCTTGAGTCCCATTTCTGAACTAAGGCCTCTAAATACTTTATGTATGTATCTAAAATCATAGACAATATTTCCTTCAAGATTCTGTATGCGTGATGTGTAAGATTCATTGGCTCATTTAGTCAGTCAAGCACTAAAAAAATATACTCAGGATCTACTACGTATGGTCAAGAAACTCCATCTTTCTGACCTAATATCTGCATTAAAGAATGTTGTGGACCCGGAAATTGACCAGTCCACGCTGTATAATTCAACTGTAAGCAATGGCTTTATTGCTCTAACACCCCAAGGAACATGTCCTTATAATTCATGAAGGAATCTCTAAGGTGAGCTAATTGAGGCACAATTTCTCCTATGCAAACTCAGCAAGCAATTATTTTGTTATACCCAACAACATAGCCATTGCTTGAGTTTTAGCAAGTGTGTGTGTGTGTGTGTGTGTGTGTGTCTAGCCAAAAATAAATAAAAATAAAAATGTTTTTGCTTTTGACTGTATGGTCTTCTGTTCTTGACAAAGTAAAGAAAGAAATGCATATTTTACATATTTTTGAACTCTCTAGTTCAGCCAGCTGTGCTTTTCGGAAAGTCCTCTGGGCTAGAAATGAACGTTGTTTCCCTCCCATTCCTTTTTCTCTTGTCTGTTTTAAGCAGACTGCCAGTCTCATGCATTTCACAGTGTTCAATATTGACCCCCTTTCCAAACTTTTATTTTGGGGGAGTCAGTAGTAACCAAAAATGTTTTTTTCAGGTGGAAGAAGTGGCAGGTGTTTGGAATTAGAAGTTAAACTAACTTCTGGTTTACTAACTCAACTAACACACACTAGCTGTTTTTAATTTCCCTGGCTCTCATCTTCCTCCACTGTAAAATGAGGAGTCTTAATGATAAACTAGATAAAATTGGGCACATTATTTAACTTCTTTTTGCATCTGCATCTTCATCTATAAAATAAAACTCATCAACACTGAGAGTTGTTGGAGGAGTGAGTAGCATACACTTCCCCTGATTGTGGAAAGTCCAAAATACTCCCTTGCTATTTCTACAAATTCATGGGACCTTTCCTGGCCAACTGTAGCTTTGATATCTTCTTGTTTCTATTGAATATAAGCCAGGGATTGCTTCATTGTCTTATGTGCGTTGTCCCCATTCCATGACAAATCATTCTAGATGTGGGATTCAGCCCTTTCCAGGATTTCTTCAAAATGAAACACATGCACGCACACAACTATTGAGTGTGCAAGATACCACCTCAAACCAGTGAGAATGGGGAAAATTAACAAGGCAGGAAACCACAAATGTTGGAGAGGATGTGGAGAAAGGGAACCCTCTTGCACTGTTGGTGGGAATGTGAACTGGTGCAGCCACTCTGGAAAACTGTATGGAGGTTCCTCAAAGAGTTAAAAATAGACCTGCCCTACGACCCAGCAATTGCACTGTTGGGGATTTACCCCTAAGATACAGATGCAGTGAAACACCGGAATACCTGCACCCCGATATTTATAGCAGCAATGTCCACAACAGCCAAACTGTGGAAGGAGCCTCTGTGTCCATCAAAAGATGAATGGATAAAGAAGCTGTGGTCTATGTGTACAATGGAATATTCCTCAGCCATTAGAAACGACAAATACCCACCATTTGCTTCAACGTGGATGGACCTGGAGGGTATTATGCTGAGTGAAATAAGTCAATCGGAAAAGGACAAACATTATATGGTTTCACTCATACAGGGAATATAAAAGATAGTGAAAGGGGTCATAGGGGAAAGGAGAGAACATGAGTGGGAAATATCAGTGAGGGTGACAGACCATGAGAGACTCCTAAGTCTGGGAAACGAACAAGGGGCGGTGGAAAGGGAGGTGGGCAAGGGGTTGTGGTGACTGGGTGACGGGCACTGAGGGGGGCACTTGATGGGATGAGCACTGGATGTTATGCTATATGTTGGCAAATCGAACTACAATAAAAATATATACAAAAAAAAAAAACCAACCATTGCGTGTGCATGTTAGACTTCAGGTTAGACTGAAAGTTACAGTTATTATGTGCCAGGCAATGATCTAAGTATTCCACATGAATTCATGCATTTAACCTTCATGACAACCCAATGAACAAGGTGCTGTTTTCAGCCTGATTTTACAGACAAGGCAACTGAGGCACAGACAAGTAACTCGTGTTAGATCACACAGTCAGTATGTACAATTGGATTTGAACACAGGCTGTTGAATTCTGGGGTTCGTGCTCTTAAGTACTACCTTGTATTTCTTCTCTATGCCATGGTCATAAAAATTCTCACCGATCAACAAAAATGAAATATCTAGAATTTTATAAGCTCGATGAATCCAGGATCTGTCATTCTAATTAAGAAGGACCTTAAATGTTTTTCATCCAAGTATAAATGGGTTTGGGTTCATGACGGTGTGTGGGATTGTTTGTTTTGCAACTAAAGGATATTTTGGGTAGAAGAGACCATGAAAACCACGTATTGCCATCCCTTTCAATTTAGCTAATGTAAACTAATTGCCTTCTTCATGGCAAGAACTTCCACTTGTGTTCTCTCACTGAATCTGTGCAACTCCATCCTTAGCTATTATTGTCCATTTGGGGCTGATGTTATCCTAGAGTGTGTTAACAGTACTGTCACATGGAGGCAAGGCCGTTTCATCTCTCTCCTATGGGGCATGATATTATCACTAAGCAGAAAGGTCAGTGGTCATGAATTAGGACAGGAGGAAAAAGGTAGGAAACAGGAGATTGTAGTCCCATTTGGAATTGGATGTTTCTTTTTTCAGATGTGAGAATATATCTGGTCTTAAAATCATCATTTGTACAGAGAAATAGCATAGTATGGAGGTTAAAAGCATGGCCCCCAGACACAGACTGCTTGGGTGTGAAGCCCACCTCTACTTGCCACTCAGGCTGAGTGACCATAGACAAGTTATGAAATCTTGCTGTGCCTCAGTTTCCTCAACTGCAAAATGAGAATACTAAGGCCCACCTCATGGGCTACTTTGGTGATTCAGGAGCTTAATATCTGCCGAATGCTTAGAACGGGGCCTAAGATTGTTTTTTAAATGAAGAAAATATCATGCCTGCTCTCCAGAATCTCCCTAGATAGTTCTAAATCTTCAGTGTTTCTAGAATGCACTTATAATGCATTATTTATTAATACATTAATGATGTCATGGGCTCCTATTCTTTTTCTTTAATAAAAAACAAACTGATTTGATGAACAGATTCACAGATCAATACATGGAGGCCTTGTTTTACCTCCAAAAGAAAAGCAGATATTTTATGATTAACAGTTAAGAACAACTGGAACAAATGGAGAATTTTAAAAATATCAGTATGGATGTATTTTTAAAATACTAATTCAACAAAATTATCTTTTTTTTTTATGAAGGAGGGATGGTGGAGGGGCTAATTTAAGTAAACATTCAAAAGGGGGAAAATTCGGGGTGGGGGGGAGGGGAGTCTATTTCCCCAGCTGGGAAATGTCTGCAGATAGAGTGAATACGTAGTCAGCAGATCTCTATTTTTATTCAAGCAGCTTGCTCAGAAATACAGTGGCTGCAGTTTTCTCTCCTCTCTCGTGTGAGCTGCAGCTCAGCTAGGAATACGGGCAGTGGATGCCCATCCTTTAATGTGCCTGAGTGGGCGACGGGTAGCACACAGGTCAGCAGATTCTCATCCCGCTCTCCACTGTGGGAATTGGCCCAGTTAACAAAGGCAAACTGGGTTAGGTCTGGGTTGACGACACACCGCTACTATCTGAGTATGCTTCAGGAACAACAAGCCTAAGCGCGCTTGCAAAAATCAGTGTGCAGTACCCTGGTTTCCTATTTGTCTTAGAAAGCAATCATGTTTATGAATGTTTTTCTGTGAGAGCCAGAAGGGTCAAGACTTAAAATGCAGCAATGAGCACTTTGACAGTTTATGATTGTTTCATGGACGTGGTTAGTTTTCACCACCTTCATCCCTTTCTCCTACTGCCTGACCACCAGGAATGACTCTGTTCTTCCCTCCCAATTTTTCATCTCCCGGTCCTTTAGGCCCTGCCCTGAAATGAATGTTAGCACATTTATCAAGCCCCTATTGATAGCTCCGGTAGCAAGCGATCATTTCTTTCCCAGAACTCTTGAAGTTGTGTCATCTGTACCTGTTTTAGCACATGGTCGCTTTCTAGCATGCGTGGTAACCAGTTTAAATTAAGTACTTATTTGATCTCCCATACCAGGTTATAAACTTCTTGAGGGTGATTTTGTATCATCTTGATATAGAAATGCTGTGGTCTTCAATGATGCCCACCATATAGCATGTGCATAATGGATGTTAATGGATCCATATGGATCCATATGTGCATATGGATCATCTACACATGAATGTATAAATAGCATTTAATACTAAAAGCCTAGGAATACTAATAGGAATATTAATAATTTTAATACTAAAAGCCTAAATAGCATTTATTTTTTTTTTCCTAAATAGCATTTAATACTAAAAGCCTAGGAATAGGGAAGACCTTACTTTACCTACAAATTTTTAAAATATCAGTATGAATGTATTTTTAAAATACTAATTATAATAACTATAACTAACTCTGATCAGGATGCACTAAATGTTCATTTATGTGTTTTATGCATGTCATCTCAGGAAAACCTTATAATAGTACCTATTTTATACAGTTGTTATCATCAAACCTATTTTCCAGATGGGGGAGTTGAAGAGCACAGTAGTTTTGCAGATTGTTAAAGTAGTAATTTATAGAGCCAGGATTTGGATTTTTTTTTTTGAGTTCGCATTTCATTACTTTATTTAAATTAATTTGCCAACATGTAGTGTAACACCCAGTGCTCATGACATCAAGTGCCCTCCTTAGTGCCCATCTCTCCACCCCCCTCTCCTTCTGCAACGCTTTGTTTCCCAGAGTTAGGAGTCTTCCATGGTTTGTCTTCCTCTCTAATTTTTCCCCAGTTTCCCCTCTTTCTGTTACAGTCCCTTTCACTGTTTCTTATGTTCCACATATGAGTAAAACCATATGATGATTGTCTTTCTCCGACCTATTTCACTCAGCATAATGCCCATAATCCATGTCGAAGCAAATTGTAGGTATTCATCCTTTCTGATGGCTTAGTAATATTCTAATATATATATGAATCACAATACTGTACACCTGAAACTAATACAACACTGTATGTTAACTAATTGGAATTTAAATAACTTGGAGAAGAAAAAAAATTATATTCTAATATATATGTGTGTGTATATATATATAGACAACCCCCCCACATCTTCTTTATCCATTCATCTATTGAAGGACATCTCAGCTCCTTCCACAGTTTGGCTGTGGACATTGTGGACATTGCTGCTATAAACATTGGGGTGCAGGTGCCCCGTTGTTTCATTACATCTGCATCTTTGGGGTAAATCCCCAGCAGTGCAATTGCTGGGTCGTAGGGCAGATCTATTTTTAACTTCTTGAGGAACCTCCACACAGTTTTCCAGAGTGGCTGCACCAGTTCACATTCCCACCAACAGTGCAAGAGGGTTCCCCTTTCTCCACGTCCTCGACAACATTTGTTGTTTCTATAGAGCCAGCATTTGAACTTTAAGAAGTCTGATCCCCCTCCTTCTGTTTAAATTTTTTTCTTCTCCAAGTTATTTAAATTCCAATTAGTTAACATACAGTGTTGTATTAGTTTCAGGTGTACAATATAGTGATTCAGCACTTTTATACATCACCCAGTGCTCATCACAAGTGCACTCCTTAATCCCCATCACCTATTTAACCCATGTCCCTACCCCTCTCCCCTCTGGTAACCATCAGTTTGTTCTCTAGAGTTAGGAGTCTGTTTCTTGGTTTGCCTCCTTTCTCATTTTTCCCTTTGCTCCTTTGTTTTGTTTCTTAAATTCTACACATGAGTGAAATCAGAAGGTATTTGTCTTTTTCTGACTTATTTTGCTTAGCACAGCCCTCTCTAGCTCCATCCACGTCATTGTATCCTTCTCTTTGAATCATCGCACTATCACACACCCTTTGTTTCATAGCAAGTCAGTATTAGTAATTAGATTTGAACACAGGACTTCTAATTCCATGTCCAGTGCATTTCCTTTAAGTACCTAGTACCTTGTACATAGTAGATATTTAAGTGTTTGACTCTACCAAACTCTCCCACTCATTCCTAGCACCTTAGAGCTAGATCTCCCGGTTTTATTTTTTTTAAGATTCTATTTATTTATTTATGAGAGACACAGAGAGAGAGGCAGAGACCCAGGCAGAAGGAGATGCAGGCTCCCTGCAAGGAGCCGGATATGGGACTAAATCCCAGATCCTGGGATCACGCCCTGAGCCGAAGGCAGACACTCAACCACTGAGCCACCCAGGTGTCCCTCTCGGTTTTATAGGGCCAGCCCTTGTAGTCTTCCCTGACCCACTGTTAACCACTCTGCCATGTCATGAGCTAGAGAATAGAAGTATAGAATATCTCTAAAATATAATGTTTGGGGCCGAAATAAAATGTCTGTTGTGTGTGCCACTGAAACTGAGAGCTTCATAGACTACCTCATATACTGATTTGTCATTTGAAAAGTTCCATAGATCCAGAACAGATAGGGCAGTTTAACATCACCAACCTGGTTGAGTGGTACTTAACTCTGGCTACATATAAGAATGGCCTGCAATGTTTATAAAAATACAAATTCCTGGGCTTCACTCATAATTAATCAGAATTTGACTTATATTCCAATTCATATCATCAGCCAATTGTTTACCAGATAATATTGCTGTTTCCCCAATTTAAATAAAGTACCTACATTATGCCACGAATTACTATTTAATAACATGCATTTAATAAATAACATAATAAATAACAGTTAATAAACTATACCACACAGACATAAACTAGAGATTCTTTTTAATAATCCAGTAACTGTATTATGGACATTTTATTTGTTGAAATTATGTAAGTTAAGAAATTTTTAAAAGTATATATCAGGATCAGAGAGCAGAAATCAAAAAGGACTTGAGAAAGATAGAAAATTACTTGGAGCAATGAATAAAATGTTGGGGAAAATAGGAAATTAATTCAAAACTACAACTTGCTTAAAACCACCTTCTTACACCAAAAAACAAAAACAAAAAACTACAACTTGCGGTAGAATATAGAATACATAAGTCCCTGATGGAGTAGTGTCTTAAGATACCATCTACATACACATAGAGCATACCTGTTGGATTTTAAAAGAAAAAAAAATACAAACAAGATCAACCCCAGTAATTCATTAAAAAAAAAAAATGAAGTTTCTGCCAATTCAGGAATCTGGCCATGTAATTTGGTTATTAAATGATGGGACACTCTTGTGGAAAATTATCCACCTCAGATAGAAAATTTTTAACTTTGAGAAGGTAGGAAGTTTCCAGAAACATATTTACATGAATTCTTCCAAATGATGCAGGGCAAGACATCAATAGATCCTGGTTAATTTATTCTACTTTGAAGGATTTAATATTTTTTTCTCTATTTCACACTCTGTGGATTGAAAAAAAATCAATTGAAGATAATTGGGTGCATATTTTTAGAAAATGTGAACAAAATAAACTGCACATCAATAGTGGGCTTCAGTATTCAGAATTGAAGTTGGCTGTAGAACAGAGACAACTTGTGAGGAAAAAGCATAATTTAAGAATATAATATTCATGATTTAACCTTTTTTTACTGACAGCTTTATTGAAATAATTCACAGTACCACAGCCTCGCCCATTTAAAGTATGTGTTTTTTTTAGTATATTAATAGTGTGCCACCATTGCACAATCCATTTTAGAAGCTTATCACCCCCAAAAAGAAATCCGTACTATTTCCCACAATATCTATCCACCTGACATAAGCAACTGTATTAGTTGGGGATGCCGTAACAAAATGCTGTAAACAAGGCGACTGAAATGATAAGAAACTTACTTTCTCACAGTTCTGGAGGCTAGAAGTCAAGGCTCTGGTTGAGTTAGTTTCTGGGGAGCATTCTTTCTTCCTGTCTTGCAGACGTCTTCCTCCTCGCTGTGTTTCCACAAGGCTTCTACTTGATATGCGAGCATGGGGAACAAGAGAGCCAGAGACAGAAGAGCACTCTGGCATCACTACTTAAGGATACCAATTCTCACAGACAAAGGCCCACCCTTATGACCTCACTTAACCCTAATTACCTCTTTAGAGGCCTCATCTCCAACTACCGCCATGCTAGTGGTTAGGTATTTGTGTTACCACCAAATATTTGTCATTCAGTCCATGACATTGTGCCCCGGCCCCTCAGAATATATACCTTTATTAATTAATTAGCTAATTAATTAACATGTAGCTAACCTACAATGTTACATTAGTTTTAGGTGTAAAGGATTTACACCTAAATTTAGCTTAGGGATGATGATGATGATGATGATGAGGAGGAGGATGATGATTATGATGATATGATGATGGATGATGATGATTATGATGATATGATGATGATTATTATTATTTAGCTTAGGGATTTGACAAGTTTTACATTATGTTATGTTAATAGGTATAGCTACCATCTGTTCCATTACATTGCTATTACAATATCACTCTCTCCTTTGTGCTCTGTTTTTTATTCCAATGATTTTTTTAAATTTTTTATTTATTTATTTATGATAGTCACACAGAGAGAGAGAAAGAGAGGCAGAGACACAGGCAGAGGGAGAAGCAGGCTCCATGCACCGGGAGCCCAACGTGGGACTCGATCCCGGGTCTCCAGGATCGTGCCCTGGGCCAAAGGCAGGCGCCAAACTGCTGCGCCACCCAGGGATCCCTATTCCAATGATTTACTCATTCTGTAACTGGAGGCCTGTTTCTCCTCTCCCCTTCACCCATTTTGCCCAATCCCATACCCCCGTCCCCTCTGGCAACCATCAGTTTGTTCTCTGTATTCACAGTTCTGATTCTGCTTTTCATTTGTTAATTCATTATCTTTAGTTTCCATTTATGAGTGAAATATAGTAGTTGTCTTTCTCAGTATGATTTATTACACTTAGCATAATACCCTCTAGGCCCATCCCTATTGATGCTCATAAAAAAGATAATCTCATCCTGTTGATGGCTACGTGATATTCCGTTGTATATATACCTACAACATTTTCCTTCTCCATTCTTCTGTTGATGGACACTTGCTTTTATGTCTTGGCTATTGTAAAAAATCCTGCAATAAACATAGGGGGTGCATGTATCTTTTCGAGTTAGAGTTTTTGTTTTCCCTGGGTGACTACCGAGTAGTGGAATCATTGGATCATATGGTATTTCTATTTTTAATGTTTTTGAGGAACCGCCATACTGTTTTCCACAGTGGCTGTACCAATTTACACTCCCAACAATAGTATACAAAGGTTATTTACATAAAGACTCCTAACTCTGGGAAACGAACTAGGGGTGGTGGAAGGGGAGGAGGGCAGGGGGTGGGGGTGAATGGGTGACGGGCACTGAGGGGGGCACTTGATGGAATGAGCACTGGGTGTTATTCTGTATGTTGGTAAATTGAACACCAATAAAAAATTAATTTATTTAAAAAATTCATCATAAAAAAGGTTCTTTTTTCTCCACATCCTCATCAACATTTGTTTCTTGTGGTTTTGATTTTAGCCATTCTGACAAGTATGAGGTAATATTTCACTGTGGTTTTGATTTGCATTTCCCTAGAGATTAGTGATGTTGAGCATCTTTTCATGTGTCTGTTGGCCATTTGGATGTCTTCAGGGAAAAAAAGTCAATTCAGGTCCTCTGCCCATTTTTTAATTGGATTGGTGTTCAGTTTTTGTGTTTTTGGGTGTTCAGTTGTGTAAGTTCTATATATATTGTGGATATTAACCCATTATTGGATAAAGCATTTGTAAGTATCTTCTCCCACTCAGTAGGTTATATTTTGTTTTCTTGATGGTTTCTTTCGCTGTGTAGAAGCTTTTGATTTTGATGTAGTCCTAAAAACTTACTTTTCCTTTTGTTTCCCTTGGCTCAGGAGATATAACTAGAAAATGTTGCTATGGCTGATATCACAGAAATTACTAACTATGTTGTCTTATAGGATTTTTTATAGTTTCAGGGCTTTAATGTTTAGGGCTTTAATCCATTTTATTTTTGTATATGGTATCAGGAAGTGGTCCAGGTTCATTCTTTTACATGTACCTGTCCAGTTTTCCCAGCACCATTTGTTGACAAGATTGTCTCTTACTCCGTTGTATATTCTTGCCTCCTTTGCCATACATTAATGGATCATATAATTGTGGGTACATTTGAGGAGTCTCTATGCTGTTCTATTGACCTATATGTCTATTTTTGTGCCAGTACCATACTGTTTTGATTACTACGGCTTTGTAGTATACCTTTAACTCTGGAATTGGAATACCTCCAACTTTGTTCTTCTTTCTCAGGATCGCTTTGACTACTCAGGATCTTCTGTAGTTCCATACAAATTTTAGTATTCTTTGTTCTCATTCTGTGAAAAATGCTATTGGTATTTTGATAGGCATCTCCTTGAATCTTTAGATTGATGTGGGTAATGTGGACATTTGACAATACTAATTCTTCCAATCCATGAACATGGAATGTATTTCCATTTGTAGTCAATTTCTTTCTTTCATTGTTTTATAGTTTTCAGAGTACAGGTTGTTTACCTCTTCGGTTAAGTTTATTCCTAGGTATTTTATTCTTTTTGGTGCAATTGTAAACAGTTTTTTTTAAATTTTTTTTCTGCTACTTTGGTATTAGTATATAGAAACAGTACTGATTTCTGGATATTAATTTTGTATCTGGCCACTTTACTGAATTTGTTTATTCTAGTAGTTTTTTGGTAGAGTTTTTAGGATTTCCTATATATAGTATCATGTCATCTGCAAATAGTGACAGTTTAACTTTCTTTTTACCCATAGGGATGCCTCTTATTTCTTTTTCTTATCTGATTGCTGTGGCTAGGACTTCCAGTATTATGTTGAATAAAAGTGGTGTGAGTGAACATCCTTGTCTTATTCCTGACCTTAGAGGGAAAGCTCTGTTTTTCATCATTAAGGATAATATTAGCTGTGGATTTTCACATATGGCCTTTTATTACAGTGAGGTATGTTCCCTCTAACCCCATTTTGCTGAAGATTTTTATCATGAATGGATGTTGAATCTTGTTAAATGCTTTTTCTGCATCTATTGAGTTAATCATATGATTTTTAACCTTTGTTTTATTGATGCAGTGTATGATGTTGATTGATTCCGGAATATTAAACCATTCTTGCATCCCAGGAATAAATCCCACCTGACTGTGGTAAATAATCTTTTTAATGTATTGTATGGAGTTTGCTAATATTTTATTGAGGATTTTTTTTATCTGTGTTCCTCAGCATATTGGCCGGCAGTTTTGTGTGTGTGTGTGTGTGTGTGTGTGTGTGTGTGTGTGGTATGTTTGTCTGGTTTTGGTATTCGTATAATACTGACCTCATAGAATGTATTTGGAATCTTTCCTCCTTCTATTTTTTGGAATAGTTTGAGGAGAATAGATCCTAACTTTTCTTTAAGTGTCTGGTAGGATTTACTTGTGACGCCATCTGGTTATGGACTTTTATTTTTTGGTAGTTTTTTGATTACCAATTCAAATTTTGTTACTTTAATCAGTCTGTTCAGATTTTCTATTTCTTCACAGTTCAGCTTTGGAAGATTATATGTTTCTAGAAATTTATACATTTCTCCTAGATTGTCCAGTTTTATTGGCATATAATTTTTCATAGTATTCTCTCATAATGCTTTGTATTTCTGTGGTGTTAGTTGTTACTTCTCCTCTCTCATTTCTGATTTTATGTATTTAAATCCTTTCTCTCTCTCTTTTTTTAAGATTTTATTTTTTATTCATGAGAGAGAGGCAGAGACACAGGCAGAGAGAGAAGCAGGCTCCATGCAGGGAACCTGACATGGGACTCGATCCCGGGTCTCCAGGATCACACCCTGGGCCAAAGGCAGACACCAAACCACTGAGCCACCCAGGTATCCCCTTTGTTTTTGTCTGATGAGTCTGGCTCAGGTTTGTCAGTTTTATCTTTTCAAAGAACCAGTTCTTGGTTTCATTGATTTTTTCTTTCTTTCTATTGTTTTTTTAATCACTATGTCATTTCTTTCTGCTCTGATATTTATTATTTCCTTTTTTCTACTCACCTTGGGTTTTGTTCTTTTGCTAGTTCCTTTAGGCATAAGGTTAAATTGTTTGAGTTTTTTCTTGTTTCTTGAGGTAGGCCTGTATTGCTAATACATTTCTGTCTTAAAACTGCTTTCAATATGTCCCAGAGATTTTGGACCATTGTATTTTCATTTGTATTTTTTTTCTTCTTTGATTGCTTCAGTGACTCATTGGTTGTATAGTATCATGTTGTATAGTCTCCATGTGTTTTTGGGTTTTTTTTTTCCCAGTTTTTCTCTTACTTGTTTCTAGTTTCATACCATTGTGGTAGGAAAAGTTGCATGGTATGATTTCAATCTTCTTAAATTTATTGAGCCTTTGGGCACGTGGGTGAATCAGTCAGTTGAGCAGCTGACTCTTGGCTTCACCTCAGGGCATGATGTCAGCGTCACAGAATCAAGCCCTGCATTGGGCTCCGCAGTCAACAGAGTCTGCTTGTCCCTTTCGCTCCCCCTCTGCACTGTATGCTTGCTTTCTCTACAATAAATGAATAAAAATCTTAAAAAAATAAATTAAAAAATTATCTAGACTTGTTTTATGGCCTGAGATGTTATCTATTCTAGAGAATGTTCCATGTATACTTGAAATGAAGGATGTGTGTTGTTTTAGGATGGAATGTTCTGTTATGTCCATCTGGTCCAGTATGTCATCCAAAGGCATTGTTGCCTTGTGATTTTTGTCTAGATTATAAATCTGTTGATGTAAGTGAAGTGTTAAAATCTCCTACTATTATTCTATTGCCATCAATTTCTTTTTGTATCAGTTAATATTTACTATACGTATTTAGGTGTTGCAGTGCTATGTGCATATATATTTATAATTTTATATCTTGTTGGATGGCTCCCTCTATCACTATGTAATGCCCTTCTTTGTCTCTTGTTATAGTCTTTGCTTTAAAGTCCATTTTGTCTGATGTAAGTATTGCTACCCTGGATTTTTTTTCACTTCCATTTGCATGGTGAATGTTTTTCCATCCCTTAACTTTCAGTCTGTCTGTGTCTTTAGGTCTGAGCTGAGTCCCTTGTAGGAAGCAAAAAACAAAGGATATTGGCTGGCAGCTGTGTGTGTGTGTGTGTGTGTGTGTGTGTGTTATGTTTGTCTGGTTTGGTGTTTGTGTAATACTGACCTCATAGAATGTATTTGGAATCTTTCCTCCTTCTAGTTTTTGTTTTTGTTTTTGTTTTATCCATTTGGCCATTCTGTCTTTTAATTGGAGTATTTAGGCCATTTACATTTAAAGTAATTATTGATAGGTATGTATTTATTGCCATTTTAAAATTTTGTTTTCAGGGCTTCCCTGGGTGGCTCAGCAGTTTGGCGTCATCCTGGAGTCCCAGGATCGAGTCCCACATTAGGCTCCCTGCATGGAGCCTGCTTCTCCCTCTCTCTGTGTCTCTCATGAATAAATAAATAAAATTGTTATTTAAAATTTTTTTTTAATTTGTTTTCTAGCTATTTTTGTTCCTTCTCCTGCTTTCTTTGTGATCAGTGAGTATCTATAGTGTTTTGTTTGGCTTTCTTTCTCTTTATTTTTGTGTGTGTATCATAGATTTTGGGTTTGTGGTTACCATGAATTTGATCTATAATCTCCTTAGTAAATAGCAGTATATAATCCTCTGATGGTCATTTAAGTTCAAACACGTTCTTAAAACAAATACAGAAAAAAAAAAAACTTGATTCTTTTCACCTTCTCTTCCCTTTTTGCTTCCCTTTTCCACATTTTATGTATATGTTGTCATATTTTACATCTTTTTATTCATATTTTTCTTAGGTCTAATTATGGCCATTTCTTTTCCACTTGAAGTAGCCTCCTTAACATTTATTGTAGAGCTGGTTTAGTGGTGATAAACTCCTTTTATTTGTTTGGCAAAATCTTTCTCTCTCCTTGGAGTCTAAATGATAATCTTGCTGGGTATTCTTGGTTGTAGGTATCTTTCCATTCTGCACTTTGTTTATATCTTGCCACTCTCTTCTGACTAGCAAACTTTCTGATAAAAATTCAGCTGATAGCCTTATAGGATTTCCCTTGGGGGTAATTTTTTTGTTTCTCTCTTGCTGCTTTTAAGATTCTCTATCTTTAACCTTTGACATTTAATTATCCTGTGCTATGTGTGGACCTCCTTGGGTTCATCTTATTTGGAACTCTGCTACATGGATTTGGTTATCTATTTCCCTCCTTAGATTAGGGACATTTTCAGTTATTATTTCTTAAGTTTTCTATACCTGTCTCTCTTCCTCTGGGACCCCCTATAATGCAAATGTTTGTTCTCTTGATATTATCCAAGAGATCTCTTACTCTATCCTCATCTTTAAAAATTATTTTCTGTCTTTGCTGTTCAGTTTGTGTGCTTTTCATTACCCTCTCTTCCAGATCACTGATACGTTGTTTGGCATCTGATCCCTCTGGTGTTTTTATTTCAGTTATTGTATTCTTCAACTCTGATTGTTTTTAATATATTCTGTCTCTTTATTGAAGGTCTCACTGAGTTCTTCCATTCTTTTCTCTAGCCCCTTGAGTTTGTTTATGATCATTATTTATTTATCAGACATATTGCTTACCTCTGTTTAATTTAGTTCTTTTTCTGAAGTTTTTTGTTTTTGTTCTTTCTTTTGGAACTGTGGAGGCTGAGAAAAATTAAGGCCATTCTACCTCAAGTTTAGCATTAGCACAAGTACAGCCATCTCAGGCCCCTGTGAATAAGAGCTGAACTTTACAGGAAAAACTGCAGAATGTCCCTTGGCAGGGAATCCCATATCAGAAAGACAACAGAACCACACCCGTGGCAGAAAGTCCCATATTAGAATGAGAACAGAGCTCAATGCCCTTGAAAGCCCCGTATCAGAATGTAAACAGAACTTGAGAAATTCTTCCACCCCTTCTGAAAATCCCCTAGACCAGCCCATAAAAAACCCAGCTGTAGCCCACTTCGGGGTCCAAGTCCCTGCTCCCCTGTGTCGGGTATACTTGGACCCAAGCTCGAGCTTGCAAATAAACCCTTGTGCGCTTGCATTGGTGTCGGCTCCTTGGTGGTTTCTCAGATTCGCAATCTTGGGCACAACAGAACATGTTCTTCCATCTCTCCGTTTTGCTTGTTTTTCTGTGTTTGTTTCCATGGATTAGTCAAAACAACTACTTCTCCCAAAGTAGAAGGAGTGGTCTTGTGTATTATGTCCCCTATGCAGACTGTGTGTTCTTGGTTACTTTTGCTGACTGGCTGGAACTGTGGCTGTTTATGCTACTGCTTTTAAACTGTGGCATGTCTCTGTCTTGCTGTTCTATCTTCAGTTTTTCAGTAGCTGTTTTGTCAGCCCTCAGTTCTTTTTTCAGGGAAAATTGTTCTATTAATAAGTATAATTTGGTGTGCTCTATGGAGGAGGTCAGTTCAGAGTCTTTCTATGTTGCCATCTTGAACCAGAACTCATGCATGTCTTTCCTGCATGTAAAATACATTCCTTCCATCCCAATAGGTTTTCAAATTTTAACTCATTCCAGCACTAATTCTAAAGTCCAAATCAGATATGTGAAGACTCAACACATATATGTTGAGTTGTATAACTCATACTAAGACAGAATTTCTCTCCAGCTGTGAACCTGCGAAGCAAGATAAGTTGTATGATTCTGAGTTAGGGACAAACAGGGCTAGGCAGGGCTATGAAGGGGGCCATGGAAGCAGGCTCACAAAAATCCCAAAAGTGCTGAAGTGTAAGGAAACCAGAAATAAAGGAACAAGCCAGACCACCATGACCTAAGGGTTGGGTGGGGAGGGTGTCTTGTTATAACAGCTACTTGTGATCAACAAATAACGACAAATACCCACCATTTGCTTCAACGTGGATGGAACTGGAGGGTATTATGCTGAGTGAAATAAGTCAGTCGGAGAAGGACAAACAGTGTATGTTCTCATTCATTTGGGGAATATAAATAATAGTGAAAGGGAATATAAAGGAAGGGAAAAGAAATGTTGGGAAATATCAGGAAGGGAGACAGAACATAAAGACTCCTAACTCTGGGAAACGAACTAGGGGTGGTGGAAGGGGAGGAGGGCGGGGGGGTGGAGGGGAATGGGTGACGGGCACTGGGGCGGACACTTGACGGGATGAGCGCTGGGTGTTTTTCTGTATGTTGGTGTTATTAAAAAAAAAACAAATAATGACACTCAAAAAAAGAAGTAAGTGGTTAAAGATGTTATCAATGGTCCTTACTCAATGGTGATAACAATAGATAATGTTAAAAGGATTTAGGTTCCCTGATGAGGTTCTCAATAAAAGACCAACCCTACAAGTCCTCAGTAGCAACCTCGTCGGGACCCCTCTCAATCCTGAGAGCTTTCTCTGTATCTTTACTTAATAAACTTCTCTCCCTTTACTCTCCTGTGTCCGCAAATTCATTCTCTGACTCCGTGAGACAAGAGGCAAGCTCTCCCGTTGTCCATTCCAAAATAAAATGGTAGGATAGGCGTATGTTAGATATTCCCATTTTAAAAGGGAGAAATCAGGGGCATCTTGGCGGCTCAGGGGTTGAGTATCTGCATTTGGCTCAGGTCGTCCTGGGATCTATGTTCTCATTCATTTGGGGAATATAAATAATAGTGAAAGGGAATATAAAGGAAGGGAAAAGAAATGTTGGGAAATATCAGGAAGGGAGACAGAACATAAAGACTCCTAACTCGGGGAAACGAACTAGGGGTGGTGGAAGGGAGGAGGGCGGGGGGTGGAGGGGAATGGTGACGGGCACTGGGGCGGACACTTGACGGGATGAGCGCTGGGTGTTTTTCTGTATGTTGGTAATTGAACACCAATAAAAATTAATTAAAAAAAAAACAAATAATGACACTCAAAAAAAGAAGTGGTTAAAGATGTTATCAATGGTCCTTACTCAATGGTGATAACAATAGATAATGTAAAAGGATTTAGGTTCCCTGATGAGGTTCTCAATAAAAGACCAACCCTACAAGTCCTCAGTAGCAATTAAAAGGGAGAAATCAGGGGCATCTTGGCGGCTCAGGGGTTGAGTATCTGCATTTGGCTCAGGTCGTCCTGGGATCAGGTCCCACATCCTGGGATCAAGTCCCGCATCCAGCTCCCTGCAGGGAGCCTGCTCCTCCCTCTGCCTATGTCTCTGCCTCTCTCTCTGCATCTCTCATGAGTAAATAAATAATATCTTACAAAAAAAATAAAAAGAAATCAGAAGGAAACATGGGGTGACAGGTCACAAGCAAGTAAAAATTTAGCAAGAACTATTCCATTAGGTTTTCAGGCTATAGAATAATTCTCTTTGGTTCCATTTTCTGCCCTCCAAACCCACTGGGGTGGCCCAGTTGCCCGCAAGGCCCTGTAGTATAGCTATTCCCCTTCAGCTCTGTGGGTTGGCCCCACAAGCCAATGGGTGGGGATTGCCTTGCCCCTTGAAACTGAAAAGGTCACACCCTCTGGAACATCTGAACCTGAGGAAACAGGTTTGCCTCCTGAGCCTGTGGTATCTGAGGCGCAGCCCTGATGATTTCTGGATCACCTTCATAGTCATTCTCCCTTCTTCCCTATTTAAGGATAAAGCATGTTCTTTACTGAGTAATTATCCTGTCTTCACCTTGGTCCAAACAAGCAATGTATTTCCTGGTATAATCTCATTTCCATCCCTGACTTATGCTAAGATGGCGAATTAAATGTATGTTTCACACCCCTATTAGTCTCCTTATCAAATGGTGGTTCAACCACACTTTTAGTGTTCCTTTGAAACCTACTTCTTTGTTTTTCTTTGCAATATGGACAGACTGCAAATTTTCCAAATCTTTAAGTTCTGGTTTGTTTTTGCTTAACAATTTCTCAATTTATCTCTCTTCTGGTGTTTTACTGTAAATGAAAGGAAAAACCAAGCTGTACCTTTAACATTTTGATTAGAAATCTCCTCAGCTAAATACCCAGTTTCTAAACCACATCTTCTTTATCCATTCATCTTTCGATGGGCACCGAGGCTCCTTCCACAGTGTGGCTATTGTGGCCATTGCTGCTAGAAACATCGGGGTGCAGGTGTCCCGGCGTTTCACTGCATCTGTATCTTTGGGGTAAATTCCCAGCAGTGCAATTGCTGGGTCGTAGGGCAGATCTATTTTTAACTCTTTGAGGAACCTCCACACAGTTTTCCAGAGTGGCTGCACCAGTTCACATTCCCACCAACAGTGTAAGAGGGTTCCCTTTTCTCCGCATCCTCTCCAACATTTGTTGTTTCCTGCCTTGTTAATTTTCCCCATTCTCACTGGGGTGAGGTGGTATCTCATTGTGGTTTTGATTTGTATTTCCCTGATGGCAAGTGATGCGGAGCATTTTCTCATGTGCATGTTGGCCATGTCCATGTCTTCCTCTGTGAGATTTCTCTTCATGTCTTTTGCCCATTTCATGATTGGATTGTTTGTTTCTTTGGTGTTGAGTTTAATAAGTTCTTTATAGATCTTGGAAACTAGCCCTTTATCTGATATGTCATTTGCAAATACCTTCTCCCATTCTGTAGGTTGTCTTTGAGTTTTGTTGGCTGTATCCTTTGCTGTGCAAAAGCTTCTTATCTTGATGGAGTCCCAATAGTTCATTTTTGTATTTGCTTTGATGTGGATGGAACTGGAGGGTATTATGCTGAGTGAAATAAGTCAGTCGGAGAAGGACAAACATTATATGGTCTCATTCATTTGGGGAATATAAAAAATAGTGAAAGGGAATAAAGGGGAAAGGAGAAAAAATGAGTGGGAAATATCAGAAAGGGAGACAGAACATGAGAGACTCCTAACTCTGGGAAACGAACTAGGGGTGGTGGAAAGGGAGGTGGGCGGGAGGTCGGGGTGACTGGGTGACGTGCACTGAGGTGGGCACTTGACGGGATGAGCACTGGGTGTTATTCTATATGTTGGCAAATTGAACACCAATAAAAAATAAATTTATAAAAAGAATTAAAAATAAATAAATAAATAAATAAATAAATAAATAAATAAATAAAAAATACCCAGTTTCTTGTCTTACAAGTTATAACTTCCACCAAACCCTAGAACACAATTTAGCTAAGTTCTTTGCCACTTTGTAATAAGGATCATCTTTCCTCTAGTTTCTTTTAAGCTGTTTCCTCATTTCTGAGACCTCACAAGAATGGTCTTTTGCATCCATATTTCTTTTTTTAATAATAAATTTATTTTTTATTGGTGTTCAATTTGCCAACATACAGAATAACACCCAGTGCTCATCCCGTCAAGTGCCCCCCTCAGTGCCCATCACCCATTCACCCCCACCCCCCGCCCTCCTCCCCTTCCACCACCCCTAGTGCATCCATATTTCTACCAATATGATGTTATGAGGATACATGTATTCTCTAAGAAGATAGATCCTTTCTTTCCACATCGTTTCTTTCTGAACTTTCACCATAATTGGTGTAACATCTGTATTTCTACCAACAGGCCCTTCATGGCTATCTTGGCTTTTTCTAGCATGTGCTTCAAAATTCCTACAGCCTCCATGTGTTACCCAGTTCTAAAGCCACTTTCACGTTTTTAAGTACTTGTTACAGCAGCATCCCATTCTCAGTACCAAAATCTGGATCAATCTATTTGAGCTGCCATAACTAAATACCATAGACTGAGTGGCTGAAACAGTAGGAATTTACTTTCTCACGGTTCTGCAGATGAGAAGTCCAATGTTCCAGACAATTTGGTTTCTTATGAGGACTCTCTTCCTGTCTTTCAGATGTCACCTTTTCACCCTGTCCTGCCTTGTCCTTTCCTTGATGTGAGAGTGCAGAGAAAGAGAGTGAGTGCTCTGGTGTCCCTTACTAAGATACATATATCTGTGTTTTCTTTTATGAATTTTATAATAAACTTCTGACATTTAAATGTAGGTATTTGACCTCCTTGGAGTTAATTTTTGCATATAGAATGAGGAGTCCATGGGCAGCCCCAGTGGCGCAGCGGTTTAGTGCCGCCTGCAGCCCAGGGCATGATCCTGGAGACCCTGGATCGAGTCCCACGTGGGGCTCTCTGCATGGAGCCTGCTTCTCCCTCTGCCTGTGTCTCTGCCTCTCTCTCTCTCTCTCTGCATCCCTGTGAATAAATAAGTAAAATCTTAAAAAAAATAAAAAAGAAAGAATGAGGAGTCCAAATTCATTCTTTTGAATGTGCATATCCAGTTGTCACACCACCATTTACTGAAGAAACTATTTCCCCATTTGATGGTCTCAGCACCTTTACTGAAAATCAACTTACTGGAAACATAGGTTTATTTCTGACAGTTCTATTCCATTAATCTATATGTCTGTCCTTAGGCCAGTACCACAGTTTTGATTGGTATAAGTTTTAAAATAAGGAAATATCATCCCTCAAACTTTGTTCATTTTTTTCAATATTATTTTGGCTACTTTTGTTCATTTTTTTATCTATATAAATTGAGGTATCAGCTTGTCAATTTCTGCCATAAAGGCAACTGGGATTTTGCTATGGACTGCACTAAAATTGTAGATCAATTTAAGGAGTAGTGCCATCTTAATATTAAATCTTCCAATTTATGAACAGGGGATGTTTTGCCATTTACTTAGACCTTCTTCAGTTTTCTTCAGTGATATTTTGGAGTAATCAGTGTCCAAGTCTTGATATTCTTAAATTTTTTTCCTAAATATTCTGTTCTTTATGACTCTTTAGACAGTCTTTTTTCATCTTTTTGAGTGTTCATTGCTAGTATAAAAACACACAATTGATTTTTACATGTTGATCATGTATCTTGTGGCCTTGCTAAATCATTTATTACCAATAATTATTTGTGTGTATATGTTTGCATATCTTAGGATTTTCTGTATACAGTACTATGTCATTTGCAAACAAAGATAATTTTATTTTTTTCTTTCAAATCTGGGTGCTCTTTTTTTTTCTTGACTAATTTGCTTTGTGTAGAACCTCCAGTAGAATATTGAATAGAAATGGCAAAAGTGGGGCAGCCCCGGTGGCCCAGCGGTTTAGCACTGCCTTCAGCTCAGGGTGTGATCCTGGAGATCTGGGATCTAGTCCTGTGTCAGGCTCCCTGCATGGAGCCTGCTTCTCCCTCTGCCTGTGTTTCTACCTCTCTCTCTCTCTCTGTCTCTCTGTCTCTCATGAATAAATAAAAAGAAATGGCAAAAGTGGGCATCTTATCATCTTCCTAAACTGAGAGGGAAAGGTATGATTTTTGCTATGGCTTTTTTGTATATCCTTTTTTTTTTTTTTAATCAGGTTGAGGAAAATTACTTCTATTTTCTTCCTAGCTTTGTGAATTGTGTCAAGTGGTTTTTCTGTGTCCACTGAAATGATCAATTATTTTTTTGTTCTTCTGTTAAACTGTTGCATTACATTAATTTCTTTTTCTTTTTTTCCATCTGAATAGGATGATTTTAGTATGGGAACACTTGACAATAGAGGATAGACAGTATATTTTGCTGCCTACAAAATTTAAAGATAAACAACTGAAAGTGTAACAATAATAGGATAAAAGAAACGTCATTTTAACTATGTTGTTTTCTTAAGATGAGAAAGATTTTTTCATTTGATTATAGCTCCCTTAAGGTCAGGAGCTCTATTTATTCCTTAATATTTTTGAGCTGCAATTGACCTAAAACATTTTATTAGTTTCAAGTGTACAACATAATGATTTGACATATGTGCATATTATGATCACCACAGAAAGTCTAATTAACATCCATCACACAACTTACAAAATGTTTTTTTCCTTGTGATAAGAACTTTTAAGATGTACTGTCTTAACAACTTTCAAATATGTAATACGGTATTATTAACTATAGTCACTGTGTACATTACATACCCAGGATTCCTTTGTTTTATAATTGAAAGTTTGTACCTTTTGACCACCATTGTGGTTGAGGAATATACTTTGTACAGTTTGAATTCTTTTAAATTTATTAAGGGTGGTTTTATGGGCTAGCATATAGTCTATCCTGGAGAATGATGCACGTACACTGGAAAAGTGTGTATTCTGCTGTCGTTTGGGTGGAGTTCCCTAATATGTGTTAGGTTGAGTTGCTTTATGGTATTGTTTGGGACTTCTGTTTCCTGGTTGATTTGCTGCCTGGTTCTATTTATTATTGAATTTCAGTTAAAGTCTTCAACTGTTATTGGTAAAATGTCTGTTTCTTCTTTAATTCTGTCAGTTTTTGTTCGATAGATGTGGGGCTCTGTTGTCAGGTGCATATATGTTTGAAATTGTTATATCTCAAAATCTATCTCTGATAGATTTTTTTATCATTATAAAATGTTCCTCTGATCTCTAGTAAAAAAATGTTTCTCTAATCTAATATTAATATAGTCATTTCAGCTTTCTGAAGATTGCTTTTTGCATGGTACATATTTTTATATCCTTTTGACTTCAACACGTTTGTATCTTTGAAACTAAAATACATTCCCTGTGGATAGCACGTACTTGCATCTATTTGGTTTGGTTTGGTCCTGCCTGACAATCTCTGCCTTTTGATTGGGTTGTTTAATATATTCACATTAATATTATTATTGATATGCTTGGCTATAAGTCTACCATTCTACCTTTGTGTTTTATATAAGTCTCAAACATTTCCCCCTGTATTCCTCTTTCCTACTTTTTTTGGACTAAATAAATGTTTTCTAGTGTAATATTTTAATTCTTTTAATAATTTTTATTTATTATTTTATTAATAATTTATTTTAGTCATTTTCTAAATGGCCACTAACTCTAGTGACATACATAAACATTCCCTTATAGCTCTATTTACTTTGTCATTTTTTGTGCTATTGTTACAAATATTGCATTCATGTATGTTATAACCCAATAAGTTGTGTAATTATTATACAATTATTTATATAATTTTTTACCTAGTAAAAAGCTGAAAAACAGAAAGGAGAAAAGGTATATATTTATAAAATTTATTACAATAAATGTATTTACCATTGTTGATTCTCTTCACTTATTTTTGTGAATTCAAGTTGCTATATGGTGTAGCTTCCTTACTGTAATACAATTTTGCTCCCAAAACCCTCTTTCATGGGACACCTGGGCTCAGTCAGTTAAATGTCTGACTCTTGATTTCAACTCAGGTGATGGTCTCAGGGTTGTGAGATCAAGCCCTACGTTGGGCTCTATGCTCAGTGCAGAGTCTGCTGGAGATTCTCTCTCTCCTTCCTTTTAATATCAACTTTGAAGTTTATAACATAATAGAGTATTATTTGAAGTTTGAAATAGAGTATTATTGTCTAAAATCACTATGCTGTGCATTAGAGCTCCAGTTACCAGTTTATCTACAAGTTGCAGGTGTGCACCCTTAAATAGTATATCCCCAAATACCTCAACCCCCAGTCTCTGGTAACCACAATTCTACTCTCTGTTTTTATGAGTTCAGCCTTTTTAGATTCTATATATAAGTATTTGTCTTTCTCTGTGTGACTTATCTCACTTAACATAATGTTCTCAAGATTCATCCATAGTCTTGCAAAAGTCAGGATTTCCTTCTTTCTTGTGGCTAAGTAATATTCCATTGCATATAGACACCATATTTTTTATCCATTCATTTGTTGACAACATGTAAGTTGTTTCCATATCCTGGATATTATGAATAATGCTGCATAGTGGAGGGAGATGTAGGTTTAGCACTGAAGGTATTAGGCTTTCGCATAGAATTGGTAGGGAGAATTTCTGATGAGGCATTCCCAGAGACTCATGGATGGACTTTCTGCTCAAATCCTGAGTACAATAAGCTGGAACTATATTCTCTTAATACCTTTGCTATTCTTATCCACCTCTTTTCTGATCTTTTCCCTCCTTCCAGTTATGGAGGTTTTTCCTTAGTACTCTGGGTGTTGCTGAAGATAAATAGCTTTTCCTGGTCTTGTCCTGCAGAGCTGGGGTAACCAAGGCACACACTCACTGCTTTCCTTTTCCCCAGTGGGGAAATCTCCACTGCTAGATAATTCATACATGTGCTATGTTGAGTTGGTGGAGGGGTGGTGTTGACAAAGTTCCTCTTACCATCTCTATTGCACCCCAACTCCAATTTTTTTGCTCCAGTAGCATGCTGGAATTTTCTCCTGGAAATACTCAAAGGCAGGAAGGCTTCTGCAAATTTTCTCTCATTTGTGAGTATCTTCCTAAGTCTGTGTACTCCAGTTTTTTTTTCCCAGCTGAAGTGAGACAAGTTTGGGCAGGTTTGCTGGCTTTGCTGGTTGTTCAGCCCATATTGAGGTCTATCTGCCTTTCTATATGTGGATGCATGAGTTGGTAAGACTCCACCTGGATCCCTTGGGATATGTTGCTGAATCCTACAATTCCCGCAAAGGCACTTATGTTCATGGATAAATGTCTCATTCATTGTTTAAGAGGGACAGACAAAAAGGAGTAACATAGAACACCACCATGATGCTGATGTTACCCTTCATCCTCCTTCCTTGATTTAAAAAAAAAATAAATTATTTTATAGCATATGCCTGAAAGCATGGAGAAGGACAGAAGGAGATGGAGAGAATCTCAAGCAGACTCCCCTCTGAGCGAGGAGCTGGATGCAAAGCTTGATCTCACGGTCCTGAAATCATGACCTGAGCAGAAATCAAGAGTCAGATGATTAACCAACTGAGACATCCAGGTGCCCCATTCATTCCTTGACTTCTTTAAGCATGTTTCCCTTTAGTTTTGCTTTTTTAAAATAATTTTTTTTTATTTTGGAATTTAGTACTTTCTAACATACTGACCAAAATACACTCAGAACCAAGTGGATGACAGTTTTGGTCCATTTTGTGAGATTATATCTCCTGCCCCCCTCCATTTCTCCCCCTGCCCTTTTTGTTGTTTTTCCCTTTTTTCTTTATTTGTTTTCCTTTTTCTTTGTCTTTTTTCTTTTATTTTCTGGTTGCTTACCTCTTCAGAATTCTCTAGTGTTTATTTTGCTTGGGTCATGATTGATACTTTTGACTCTGCACACTTTTTTTTTATTGGAGTTCAATTTGCCAACATATAGCATAACACCCAGTGCTCATCCCATCAAGTGCCCCCCTCAGTTGACTCTGCACACTTGTACAGCCATTCTGTGCTAGACAAAATGACTAGGAGAAAGAATCCACCACAAAAGAATCAGAGGTAATATTCTCTGCCACAGATCTAATGGATATGGATTTAAGTAAAATGTCAGAGATAGAATTCGGGATTATAATTATAAGGTTACTAGTTGGACTTTAAAAAAGAAAAAAAAAAGACTCTAGAGAATCTCTTATTGTAGAAATGAGATCTAATCAGCCCAAGATTAAAAATACTCTAACTGAGATACAGTCTAAACCAGATGCTCTAACAGCTAGGGTAAATGAGGTAGAAGAGAGAATAAGTGACATAGAATACAAGTTGATGGAAAGGAAAGAAGCTGAGTAAAAAAGGAAAAACAACTAAGAGACCATGAGGAGAGGATCTGAGAAATAAGTGATAGTTTGAAAAGAAAAAATTAACGTCCATATTATTGGGATTCCAGAGGCTGTGGAGAGAGGACCAGAAGGTATGTTTATGCAAATCATAGCTGAGAACTTCCCTAATCTGAGGAAGGAAACAGGCATTCATATTCAGGAGATAGGGAGGACCCCTCCCCAAATCAACAAAAACCAATCAACACCCCGACATATAATAATGAAGTTTGCAAATTTCAGAGATAGAAAAAAATCCTGAAAGCAGCTTGAAACAAGAGGTTCCTAACATATAGGAGGAGAAATATCAGATTAACAGCAGACCTATCCACAGAGGCCTGGCAGGCCATAAAGGGCAGACATGATATATTCAAGGTACTAAATGAGAAGAACATGCAGCCAAGAATACTTTATCCAGTAAGGCTGTCATTCAGAATGGAAGGAGAGATAAAGAGCTTCCAGGACAGACAGAAACTGAAAGAATATGTGACCACCAAGCCAGCCCTGCAAAAAATATTAAAGGGGATCCTGTAAGCAAAGAGGGAGCCCAAAGAAAGAGACAATCTGCAGAAACAAGGATTGTACAGATAATACAATGGCACTAAATTCACATCTTTCAATTGTTACTCTGAATGTAAATGGGCTAAATGCTCTAGTCAAAAGACACAGGGTATCAGACTGGACAAAAAAGCATAGACCCATCCATATGCTGTCTACAAGAAACTCATTTTAACACTAAAGACACCTTCAGACTGAAAATGAGGGGGTGGAGAATCATTTACCATGCAAACGGACCTCAAAAGAAATCCGGGATACCAATCCTCATATCAGTACATTAGATTAAGAGATGAAGAGGGACACAATAGCATACTTAAAGAGTCTAACCAACAAGAACATCTAACGATTTAAATATTTATGTCCCTAATGTGGAAGCAGCCAATTATATCAACCAATTAATAACCAAAGTAAAGAAACACATAGACAGTAATACATTAATAGTAAGAGACCCAACACTCTATGCTCAGCAAAGGACAGATCTTCTAAGCAGAAGATCAACAAAGAAACAGGGGCTTTGAATGACAGCAAATGTTGGCGAGGATGTGGAGAAAGGTGAACCCTCTTGCACTGTTGGTGGGAATGCAAACTGGTGCAGCCACTCTAGAAAAGAGTGTGGAGGTTCCTCAAGAAGTTAAAAATAGAGCTGCCCTATGACCCAGCAATTATACTACTGGGTATCTACCCCAAAGATACCAATGTAGTGAAACAATGGGACACCTGCACCCCAATGTTTATAGCAGCAATGTCCACAATAGCCAAACTGTGGAAGGAGCTGAGGTGTCCTTCAACAGATGAATGGATAAAGAAGACATGGTGTATATATACAATGGAATATTGCTCAGCCATCAGGATGAATACCCACCATTTACATTGATTTGGATGGAACTGGAGGGTTATTATGCTGAGTGAAATAAGTCAGTTGGAGAAAGACAATTATCATATGGTTTCATTCATATGTGGAAGGTAAGAAATAGTGAAAGGAACCATAAGGGAAAGAGGGGAAACTGAGTGGGGAAAAATTACAGAGGAAGACAAACCATGAGAGACTACTGACTCTGGGAAACAAAGGATTGTGGAAAGGGAGGTAGGTGAGGGGAATGGGGGTAACTGGGTGATGGACATTAAGGAGAGCAGGAGATGTGATGAGCACTGGGTGTTATACTATATGTTGTAAATTGAATTTAAATAAAAGAAAAAGGGGATCCCTGGGTGGCGCAGTGGTTTGGCGCCAGTCTTTGGCCCAGGGCGCAATCCTGGAGACCCGGGATCGAATCCCACATCGGGCTCCCGGTGCATGGAGCCTGCTTCTCCCTCTGCCTGTGTCTCTGCCTCTCTCTCTCTCTCTCTCTCTCTGTGACTATCATAAATAAAATAAATAAATAAATAAATAAATAAATAAATAAATAAATAAATAAATAAAAGAAAAAAATTAAAAATGTAATTATAATGAGTCCTTTTAATTCTTTGTTCAATTTGACATCTAGGCCCTCTGAAATACATTTTCTGTTGCCTGCTCTTATTTCTCTGTGCATGAATCACACCCACTTCTTTGCATGTCTTTTAATTTGTTTTCAAAAACTGGATGTTTACGTGATATATTGTAGCAATTCTAGATATGATTAGATACTGATTCTTCTCGTACTCAGAGGCTTCTTTGTGTTGTTGGTTGTTGGTTCAACTATTAAGCCAAAGTCTAACATTCACTCATATAGTGCATTTTCTTCATTTAGAGGAAACTATAGTGACATTTTATAATATTATGGCAAAATATTTAAACAAAGCACAAATATCAATACCTTATAGTATTATATATTACTTGGTAGTGTAGATACAAAATGAAATAGTAAAAAAGTAATAGATGAGATCAATGACATAATTTTGAATAATGTAATGTTAGGTATCCAATTATTTTGTGTATAATACATTATTGTAATCTCTATTGAGCAGATAATATTTTTTGTTAAATTTGTGGATTTTCCAACAGCAAGTATTTTCATGTGTCTAATTTTGACTTTTTTTTTTTGGTCCAGGGGATGACATAACTGGAGAAAGATAATATACATGTTTTAGGACGACCTACAAAGACTACATCTAGGTAAACACTATTTGAGAGGCTAGGAATACATTAACTTCTCAATTATGATAGAAAACAATGGGTTGCAGCAGATTATGTTTGGAAAAAAATCTAAATTATAAAGTATTCTATATTCCCTGTTATGCAGTTTTTACTTGGAGCGAATAATGCATCAAATTCCTTTTGACGTCATCAATTTTTAAAATATCCAAAAACTTAGAGGCACCTGAGTGGCTCAGTAGTTGAGCATCTGCCTTTGGCTCAGGTCATGATCCTGGAGTCCTGGGATCGAGTCCCACATCAGGCTTCCTATGGGGAGCCTGCTTCTCCCTCTGCCTATGTTTCTGCCTGTGTATGTGTGTATGTGCCTCTCATGAATAAGTAAATAAAATCTTTAACTAGTAAAATAAAATAAAATATCCAAAAACTAAATAATACTTCTTGTTATCAATGAAATGTGGGGTCATACTGAAAAACTTCTATCCCACATAAATTTGAAGCCTTTGCCAAATACTCAATGAGAGAATAAAGGTGATGCCATCATGCAACTAAAACTTCAATTAGAGGCTCTATGCAGTGTTTTAAACACTTTTTAAAAAAGATTTATCCACTTTTGTTTAGAGTGAGAGAGAGCACGGGGAGGGGCAGAAGGAGAGGGAGAGAGAAACCCCAGCAAACTCCTCACTGAGTTGGGAGCCAACACAGGGCTCAATCTCAAGTCCCCAAGATCACAATCTGAGCTGAAACCAAGAGTTGGATGCTTAGTTGACTGTACCACCCTGGAACCCCTACTTTTTTTAGAAACTTGATTCTATTAATAGTAATACACTATTAATAGATACACATTTGGGAATCCCAGGGTGGCTCAGCAGTTTAGCACCACCTTCAGCCCAGGGCCTGATCCTGGAGACCTGAGATCGAGTCCCACGTCGGGCTCCCTGCATGGAGCCTGCTTCTCCCTCTGCCCGTGTCTCTGCCTCTCTCTCTCTCTGTGTCTCTCATGAATAAATAAATAAAATCTTTAAAATAAAAAAAAATAGATACACATTTCAGATCACAAGCCAAAGCATACTTTTGAAAATATATAGTTTTAAATTTACTGATTCAGTACTAATTTGTTATGGTGTTCTCAAAAGTTAATCTTATAAGGACAACTATACAGGAACGAAAAATATACATGCATAATTTTCATGAATGCATCACAGGGTTTTGAAAGTTACTTGAAGGAAACATAATTTATCATGTTGATAGAAATATATTACTGATGCTAAGAATTTATAGAATCTTTTGATATCAATACCTACTTCTCCATTATAGAAAATGAAAGAATAAAGTTAATTTGATTCTAAATTTCACAATTGGCCCATCTGTATTCTAAATTAAATATCAAAATCAATTTATTTTTTCCGTATTAGATACAACACTCTTTAAAAGAGGTTTATGACAACAAGAGAAAGCCTTTTCAGTGATGTAGTTGATGCATATAATTTGAAGAATTAAGATGGCAACTTCTGCAACTGTGTAAAAATTTAAAATTGACTGCTGTACATAATAAGAATGGAACATTGGTTCAACACTGATATAAGAGTAATTGAAAACTTTGTTTTCTGACAAATACCCACCATTTGCTTCGACGTGGATGGAACTGGAGGGTATTATGCTGAGTGAAATAAGTCAATTGGAGAAGGACAAACATTATATGGTCTCATTCATTTGGGGAATATAAAAAATAGTGAAAGGGAATAAAGGGGAAAGGAGAAAAAATGAGTGGGAAATATCAGAAAGGGAGACAGAACATGAGAGACTCCTAACTCTGGGAAACGAAGTAGGGGGGGTGGAAGGGGAGGTGGGCGGGGGGTGGGGGTGACTGGGTGACAGGCACTGAGGGCGGCACTTGACAGGATGAGCACTGGGTGTTATGCTATATGTTGGCAAATTGAACTCCAATAAAAAATAAATGAAAAAAAAAAAACTTTGTTTTCTAAAATCCACTGTTGCTCCTACTAACATATCACAGCGTTTTTGCAGCAATAATTTACCAGGTGCATTTCTAAACACTTAAACCCCTCTGGATACATTTAACTTTGCCAATATTAGTAGACAGAAGAGAAGGTAGTCTCTCAAAATTTAAATTTATTAAAAATGACTTAAGGTCTATGAGATCAGAAAAAACATATCACAACTGACCGTTTCGATTAAAAATGAGATTTACAAAATTACTACAAGCAAGAAATAGCAGGGGGGTTTGTTTTATTTAAATTCAACTTAGTTAGCACATAGCACACCGTTAATTTCACATGTAGAGTTCAATAATTCATCAGTTACATATAACACCCAGTGCTCATCACATCACGTGCCCTCCTTAATGCCTATCACCTAGTTACCCTGTTCCCCCACCCACCTCCCCTCCAGCATCCCTCAATTTGTTCTCTATAGTTAAGAGTCTGTTTTATGTTTTGTCTCCCTGTTTTTATCCTATTTTATTTTTCCTTCCCCTCTCCTATGTTCATCAGTGTTTCTTAAATTCCACATGTGAGTGAAATCACATGGTATTTATATTTCTCTGACTGCCTTATTTCACTTAGCATAATACCCTCCAGTTCCATCCATGTCCTTGCAAATGGCAAGATTTCATTCTTTTTGATGGCTGAGTAATATTCCTCTGTGTGTATATACACACGTACACACACACCACATCTTTTTGATCCATACGCCTGTCAATAGACATCTGGGCTCTTTTCATATTTTGGCTATTATGGACATGGCTGCTATAAACATTGGGGTGCATGTGCAAGAAATAGTTTATATTATCATTATTTAACATGAATATTTTGTTTGAGGAAGGAGTAACTTTTTCTAATAGACTACTGACATCTCTCCTTTTTTTCCCACAGTGACTTTGCAGACTTGAAAGGATGGTTTGCTAGGGGCTTTCAACAGATAGGAAAATGGAATTCCCATTTAGAGATAGTGTGGCCCAGGAGGAAGAGCCTAGGCTCTGGGTTAATACAGAGCAAAGTTTTAAGCCCAATGCATTAGCTAAATGTTGGCCCCTAAGCAAGTCATTTCCCCTCCCTGAATCTTATTCTTCTTTCTTGTAAATGGTGGAAAATAAAACTGTTTATCTCCTAGAGTGATACGTACTGGAACATTAAATAGGAAATTGTATGTAACATATTTACCACTGGTGCAAAGGAGGTGCTAAATAAAAGTAACTTTTTTTTAAAGCAGCCATTTAAAAATAATAAATAAATAAATAAATAAAAATAAAGCAGCCATTTATGAGACACTAAAAGGTGGCTATTAGGCATCATGCAGGCTATACTCAGAGGGCAACTTGTTGAGAAATGAATACCTTATAAAACGTGATCTGCCTGGGAAATTTGGAGACCTAGGTGGAGTTCAGGCATAGCATGGTAAAATAGAAGATATTGGGGAGGGGTGAGATCTTTTCAACCCTAAATGTGGTCCATGGATCAATAACACCAACATCACCTGGGAGCTTGTTAAGAATGCATACTGTTAGGTCCCACCCCAGACTTAGTGAGTCAGAACCTGTAATTTAACCAGATCCTGAGGATATGTAAATGCACATTAAAGTTTGAGAGGCACTGGGATAAAGAAGCTGAACTGTATTCTGACACTGAGTAGGCACCAAAGTTGGAGAAAGTCTCTATGGTGCCATGTTCAGGGCTTAACTCTGTCTTCAGCTGCTGTCAAAGTGCAGCAGTACTAGAAAACTTTGTTTTCTAAAATCCAATGTTGCCCCTACTAACATATCACAACATTTTTGCAGCAATAATTTACTAATGGCAGTACAGCCATTACTGTGCTGCTTCTGAGGATGAAGGAGCCATTGGAAAAGCATACTACAGAGTCAACAATTCTGCTTAATGCCATGGGCAGTCTCAACTCAGATCACAAAGCTAAATAACAGCCTAGGTGGATGGGCATTTGCTGGTAGTCACAGTTAAACAGGCTCATAAGCTAAATAGCCCAAAATATACAAATAAATAATCCTAGGAACTTCAATACTACAGGTCACTACAGCCATGTCTGTGCCATCCTGAGAAATCAACACTCCATTGCAACAGCTCGATATCAGACCTGTTATACTTTAGAACAGTTAGTCTGGTACCTCAGCACTATTAAAAAAAAAAAACATTTTTTGAGAGTATAGAAATGGGGTTTGAAAAAAAGAAAGACAGAACAACCCAAATTGGGCAACAAATCAAACCAATGATCTAATACTGGAGAATCCAGTGCCACAAATACAGATAATGAGCTACCTGTTTATAATGAGGATAAATTGTCTCAAACCAGAGACAGCCCTAGAACTTTAGAATTATATGTTGTGGAATGCTAGTAGATCTACTGTTTTATACTGTACAGAAGATTCGAAATAAGAAGAGTAATGACCCGGACCAGAAATCATATTTTCAAGTTAATACCTTTACCTGGCCAACCATCAGTGAAATGCAACCACTGCCATACTTTTACTTCAGGGTCTCTGAATTGCTCTGATCCTTGGATGAGATGATAGGAGGGAATAAGAATATTTTACGGGGTAAGGTTGTCCTTACTACTGTTTACCAATTTTCTGTCTTTAGTGTACATGGTAGGATTGCACTTCCTGGCCCTCATGTGGTTGGATGGAAATGTGCTTCTTGCTGAGGAATTTAACTTCTGGGGCCAGAGTCTCTGATCTCTTTTTCCTCTGGCAAGGTATTTGGTAACTTGTGAGGTGCTGGGTGCTCATCAGACTGGCTCCATGAATGGGTACAATGAAGAGAACCCTCTCTCAATGAAGACAATGAAGAGAACCTGTAATGGTCAGACAGCAAGGGCAAGATATACATATATTTTTAAATTTTATATTAAGCCAAGATTTTGAATTGTTTGTTCCTGCATCATAACCTAGCCTTTGATGGTTGAGGAATTAAGGAAAATACTCTTTATAATAACAACTCAAAAATGGGAGAGAAGATGTGGCATACACACACACACACACACACACACATATTTCATACAATGAAATATTCAGGCATAAAAAAGTCTTGCCATTTGCAACAACATGGATAGAGCTAGAGTATAATGCTAAGTGAAATAAGTCAGAGAAAGACAAATACAGTATGATTTCACTCATATGTGAATTTAAGAAACAAAACAAACAAAAAACCAAAAACCGGACTGAACTATGAGAACAAACTAATGGTTACCAGAGGGCAGGTGGGTAGGGGGATGGGTGAAAGAGATGAAGGGGATTAAGATTACACTTACTGTGATGAGCACTGAGTAATATATGGAATTGTTGAATCGCTATATTGTGTCCCTGAAACTATAATAACACTGTTAATTATGCCGGAATTTAAATTTAAAATATTTAAAAAACAAAAAAATAATGGGGGAGGGATAGATGATTTTCCTCCTAGAAAATGGTCCATGGGACCAGTCCTATTAATTAGCAAAGAAGGTTTCCTACCAAGCTCTAAGTAACATCTCTGAATCTGAAAGGCCATGACTTTTCTTGCCCTTCTGCAGATGGAGAACAATCCCAATTCTAATAGAATAAGAGAAAAAGGGGTTGAGTGTTAAAAGGTCAATCTTGCTTTTGATTGTACTATACCTAAAGTGATTAGAGAAGAAGTTACACCGAACTTGTATACTGAGAAGACCAATCTTAGCTAACCAGAGCATGTCAGTGTTATGAAAGGTGGTCAAGAAGACATGACCTTCACTTGACCTGTGAGATGGACCCAAAGGATCAGAGGCTTTTCATCCTGATCCCTGTCCTTGGAATGTAGGTTTTTGCTTGCCTTTCTAGCTCCCAGAGACTACTTTAAGGACACAACCTTGAGAGAGTGATATGGTGTTGAGGACACCTACACAGTGTACTTGACTGAATCCAGTTAAGGCCTTTCTCTATATAAACTTCTAAGACTTGGCGGGCAGGTGTGGGGATCTATTCCTCTTGCTGCCACCCATGACAAGCCTCACGTGTAAGTTCCCTTTGCTTATTAAACCTGCCACCTACCACCCTGGAGCAGCCAGCCTCTTTCTTCTGCTTCTCTGTGCCCTCTTGATATAGGGCGAATTTCAGATTACACCTAGGAAGCTCCTGAGGAGGTTATGAACCAACAGTCGTGTGTGTGTGTGCATATACACCCTTATTTTAAGGATTTGGTTCATGTGATGGTGTGAACTGGCAATTTTAAAATCCATAACAGCAGGCAGTGGGCTGGAAACTCAGATAGGAGTTGACGCTGCTATCTTAAGGCAGGATTTCTTCTCTGGGAGCCTCAGTGTTTGTTCTTAATACTATTCCTTCAACTGCTTAAATGAGATATATCCACATTATTGAGGGCAATCTCCTTATTTGGAATAATTAGGGGAAAAAATTCAACTTTAGGAAAAGTCACGATGAGGGTGACTTTTTTATTCTTTAGTAAATTGATTAAAACAAGACTTCTGATGGTGTCCTTTCTAAAATACAAGTCCCATCCTATTATTCTCCTGTTTATAATCCTTCAGTGAGCTGCCATTGAAATATTTTAGCCTCAAATGTAATTTCATCTAAGACCTGGCTCCAATTTTTATTTGAACCATTTTTTTCTGCCCCTCTTACCCCCATTACTCTACTCTAGTTATACCAAACTTCTTGCTATTTCCTTATTATAGCATGTTTTGGGGGGTTCCATAGTTGAAGTTTGCTTCTCTGTCCCCTGTACCCTCTTTTCCCCAGAGCAAGGTCCTTCAAGGTGCATCTCCTCAGTGCAGCATTTCCCATGCCCACAGACAGCCGATCAGTCTTATATCTATTTCCCCAAAATATATTATAGCCAGTTCTGTTAGAATATAATCAATTTACAGTTGTCTTTTTTTCTTTATTTCTTTTTGACAAAAAGGTTAGGTTTTTGAGGTAAAGGTCTATGATATTCCTAGCCTTTAACAAATGGCTGCTACACAGCTGTTGCTCTAGAAACATTTGTAGGAAAAAACATCTGCTCCCCTCCCCAAAAGACTCTGATAAATATAGCATCCTGTAATATGTTCTTTTCTATTAAGACCTTTAAGTTCCCTTCCAAAACTGTTTTTCTGTGATTATTAGGCTATTTCCTTAAGTTTATCCATAATATTTAATGGTGTTCCCAGTCCTTATTTTATCATTCTAGTAGCTCTTTGCATTTGGGTTCTTGATGATTTAAGACACAGTAGGTCACCACTAAATATCACATAACCATGGCATCTAAGTAGAAATTGCTGCTTTTCATCCTGTGAAACTTTCCCTTTTCCATGGTTTAGGATTCAAGAGCAGTTGTTTACACAAACACAAAAACACCAAAGAACAAGATCAAAAATGGGGAGTCCAAATATTTTCTTTGATCTTCCATGGCATTATATTCATTCACTTTTCCATTCCAAGGGTCTGTATCAATTATCTACTAGGAAAATATATACAAATAAATATATACATACATACATAAAATTATGCTGATAAGTTTAAAAAGGTAGAGCTTGACATACACTTACAATGGAATCCTTTTTTTTTTTTTTTCCTAAGTAGTAATTTTTTGACTCGGAGTCTGAATCAGATTCAAAGCCTCAATTTGTAAATTAGAGGGAAACATTATCTTAAATTTTGCAAATATTTTATGAATATATTGTTATATAATGTCATGTAGGACTTAATATTAAAGAATGTGTCAGTCACAAATGTCAGTCATAATTTTATCTCCAGGATAAATTCTGGCACATAGTAAGAATGTAGTATCTGAAGACTTTAATTAGATATAGTTTTCTATATCTACAAGAAAATAGGAGATCCAAAATCCATCGGTGGTTCAGTTACATTTATATCTTTCACTGCATGGCCCACCTGATCTGAAAGTATTGGCATCACAGATATGAAGCCTGTTTCAAATCAAAGGGGGAAAATGTTGAGTGCTCACTTAACTATTGAGGGAGAAGATCTCCAAAGTCATGGCAGTATATATGCCAGGTCTTAAAAAAAAAAAAATCAGGCCAGTTGGAAACTAATATACACATTAGTCATGCAGAATAAAATTCCTCTCTGTAATAGTCATTAATGCTCTTTATAAAGATTTCATTTCTCTTCCTTCCAGGCTCTTGGTCGGTTTGTACTCTCCATCCCTTTTGAAGATAGACACAGCTAAGTGACCTGCTTCAGTCAGTGAAATATGAGCTTCCATGCAGCATCCTTATGAGCTATTACATTTTCACTACATTTCCTTTTCACATTGTAGAAGGAAGGAGATGGAGCCTTCTTCAGCCTGTGTTGCTATGTGAGAATAATGTAGAACAGATTCCCCCCTACATTCCACCCCTGGCCAATTTAAGATGGACAAGGAGTGTGAGCCGGAAATAGGCCTCTGTTCTTTTAGCTGTCTGAGGTTTCTAAGGCTCCTCTTTTTTTTTTTTTCCTACTGCTGCATAACCTAGCCCATTCTGACTGATATATGTTCCAGTAATATAGTAGGGGATTCCCTGATTGTGTTGCCAGCCTCTTTACACAATAGCACAGAAAAAAATACAAAGTCATTATCAAGTGATAAGGAGCATGGGTGAAATCCATTGATGCTTGCCATAAAAAAAAAACTGTTTTATATAGGTTTGAAATGAGCTTTCAATAGATGTGGCTCCAAAAAGAAGCTTACATAAGTCTAAAGGCCTCTCCAGGCAAGTTAAAGATGATTAAATGTTATTGGGAATTAGATTCCTCAGTTGTGATTACAAATGTTTCCAGAGACCAACCCTGAGCAAATTGTAGATCAACCATGAACCTCTAT
This sequence comes from Vulpes lagopus, assembly GCF_018345385.1. Classification (NCBI taxonomy): domain Eukaryota; kingdom Metazoa; phylum Chordata; class Mammalia; order Carnivora; family Canidae; genus Vulpes; species Vulpes lagopus. The sequence continues at coordinate 112,532,273 of NC_054848.1, read as the reverse complement.
TTACAGTCAAATCGAGTAACTTCTGCTGTGTTTGTCCCTCAGTGCTTTGACATGGCCTTCCAAGAGCTGTAAAAAAACAAACTCAGAGGAAAGCAGCTATGGAAAACCAAGCCTTTAAGAAATGAAGGAAAGGGCCTTCCATTTATTGGTCAGCTACTATGTATGAAGCATGATTTTTTTACATCCATTTTCTCGTATCAGTACCACAATACCTGTGAGGTGACTATTGTTACCTGCACTTAGGAGGAGCTAGGTAGAGACCTTTTCCAATAAAAGTCAGTATGGCAAGTGACGCTGATCTAACCTCTACATAATGAACGACAAGCTTTGTGTTTATCAGGCACCTACCCTACCAGGGCACTGTCGGAAGCACACTACTTGTCCCTAAGAAGGTCACCAAATAGTCGGTATAATGAGCCCTGGATATAAATAAAGATGTAATAGTATGTAATAGTGTGAACTAAGGTTTCTACAACCTTAGCCTACAATACAAAATTTCTACTATTTTGTAGATAATGAAGACCACATATATCCCTTGGCAGAAGTCATTGACAACTGGGGTGGTTTTATTTTTTTATTCTCTTATTTATTTTTATTTATTTATTTATTTATTTATTTATTTATTTATTTATTTATTTTTAACTGGGGTGGTTTTAGAAGACAAGGGGGAAGTTGCTGTTAGCCTTGATAGAGGGTAAAAGGAAAAGGGATGGGAGTGGGAATTTAAAGGTGGGAATGACCGATAAAAAAACACGCAGGTAGAAATGCACATAACACATCTGGGAAATAGCACCAATCTGCCTGAAGCATATGTTTTCTTTCCATTAATTGATAGTGGATTAGTGAAATCAGTGAATATTCCATTTGGAAGAGATTGTGAAGCCCTTCTCTATTCCAACTAACTACCAAGTAAGAACCATTCTACCGAGCGCCAGAGAAGTGGTGCTTCACAGTCTGCACGAATACCTACAACAGCGATTTCGAACGCTGCTGTCCATCGTAAACCTTGGTGACTTCGGTAAAATCGTAAGTTCCTATCAAATATTGCAGACCTAAAATTAATTTATTAAAAAAAAATAAAAATAAAAACCATTAAAAAAAAAAAGGAAAAAAAAATATTGCAGACCCACTGAAGCAGTCTTTTAAGGTGGAGCCTGGGTAAAGGCAAAGAGAGATAAGTGAGACCCTTTGTGTAAGTCAATATATTTTTACCCCTTACAACTGACATTTTAGGGTAGCTGGGTGGCTCAGTGGTTAGGGTCGTGATCCCACGACTTCCAGATCGAGTCCCACATCGGGCTCCTTGCGGGGAGCCTGCTTCTCCCTCTGCCTATGCCTCTGCCTCTTGCTCTGTGTCTCTCATGAATAAATAAATAAAATCTTTTTTAAAAACTGATATATTATGTCTTCGGCATTTAGTGAAGCATGGGTAAAGGTAAAGAATGTCTGATGGCTATGACCCACTCACCTACTACGAGAAGCATACCAAAATATTTTTTTCAACCATACAAAGTAGTCTGTCTCAGAGTTTTGGTAAACAAAGCTCTATCTCCTTACATTCTCTGTGATGTTCTAGTACCTAAGTGTATCCCTTACAGAGAGATGTTTTAGGCAGCTGCTTGGTGGGCCTGCCCATTTTTATCTGGTCCTGGACTGATAATGTGTTTTCTTTTAAATAAATTCTCCATGGTATTCCTTATGCAAAGCCAGGGCTAAGAACATGGGGTAGAGTGCCTGCTGCTCTCACAAGGAACCCATTGTTGATGGGCTTTAATTTGAAGAATGTTCTTTTCTTGTGTTAGCCCAAGATGCACTTCACCATAACTTCAGGTCGTTGCCATATAAAATAATGCTAGTTTAATCCTAAAAATAGCTGAAGTTCAATCTAATATACTTTCTCTCCTACCAACCCCGCCACCATCACCACGGTCTAGCAAGTTCTTGTCTTTAAGGTAAATGGCTTATTCCTCCTACAGCGATGGCTGACTTCGTAGGCATGTAGCTTGAGCCAGTCCCATAGGGATCCACACTGAGAAAGACCTCCTGCTTGATTTAATGTTCTGCTATGAGCACCTTGGAGTTCTTCATTTTTGCTCTTTTATTTCACACCAGCCCCATAAATTATGTAGGAAGTGCTGCATGCAACAGGATTTTAAATGCGCTCCATAGGCTGGATATTCTGTTTTCGGTAAAGCCAGTTTGTCTTTGTTCTTTTCAGTCCATACACCTACAACTGTGCATGATACACACCAAGTAACTTACCTCAGCTTGGCACAATCAGGTGTGACTGCTGTGTTCCCTGTTCTGGAGAATAAGTTCCCGTCAGTCTTGCGGCAGCAAGACCACACTGTTGAGTTAGATTGAGTTTGCAGGGGCACCTGGGGGGCTCAGTCGGTTAAGCATCTGCCTTTGGCTCAGGTCACGCTCTTGGGGTCCTGGGGTAGAGCCCCACATTGGGCTCCCTGCTCAGCAGAGAGTCTGCTTCTCGCTCTCCCTCTGCCTCACCCCTCCCCCTGGCTCGTGCTCGCTGTCTCTCTCTCTAAAATAAATAAAATCTTTTTTAAAAAAATTGAGTTTGCAGATACAATGACATCCTCGTTCCATACCTAAATCCTTCTACACCCCAAAGCTGAAGGTAATTGGTCCCCCTTTCAGACTTATTCTTACCCCAGCCTCTGTTTGTATTCAGTGAAAATTCAGAGTCCCAGGTCAGTGTCTTTTTCCATTGTCACTGTAACTTTTTTTTATGTTTATATGTATTTATTGTTATTTTTTATTTTATTTTTTAAGTCTTTTTATTTTTTTATTGGAGTTCAGTTTGCCAACATATAGCATAACACCCAGTGCTCATCCCACCAAGTGCCCCCCTCAATGCCCGTCAACTGTAACTTTTTTCAAATTGACTGAAGCCTGTTTGTTCATGTACAGCCCTTGGGTGTTCTTCTGGTAGATAACAATAGATGACAATATTTAGAAGTAAGTGAACATTACCAACCATCTCAAAGCCTTATTCCTAGATGATAATGGAAGCTTATCTTGGACCAAATTCTGCCAGTATATCAATATTTGTTAAACATCTGTTAACAGGCACAAATCAGTTCATACAATCTGTTTTGTGAGCTCAGTGAAGTCCCATTACCTGGTCACATCTTGCCTGAAAAGTTCACTGGAGGCAGATACAACTTTATTCTAGAGGAATGATCCAATTAAGGCCCATTGTAATTATCTCAAACTGAGGCATTTTATTCTTATTTTTTTATTTATTTTTTATTTTTTATTTTTTTAAATGTTGAGGAAGACTTTATTCAATACTGTTGCAACAGGGGTCAAGATTATCCAAACAGGAGAGAAAGACTGAGCTCAACTCTGAAGACAGCAAGGATAAATAGAGTTTCACATCCAAGGTGGGGAGGGGGGCAGGGAGAGGGGGTAATTTTTTGCTACACTAACCTAACAAGACTCTCTCAAAGGACTAGACATCAAAGGTGGGGGTAATGAACAGATATCAAGGTTGAGGGCATTCTTACTAGGACAGGGTTAAGCAGGCTAGCTGGCAGGGATAAGACTGGGCAAGGCCCAGCCTTAGTGGAGAGGCAGCTTGGAGGAGCATCACTAAAACTCAGTCAGTCCTTGTCACTAGGTCCAGCTCCTCTGTGAGTGGCAGGAAGGAGAGCCCAGGGACACCATGGAGAGGGCAGGGCTGCCCTCTGTGGCCTCAGGTCAAGATCCAACATCCAGTGCACCAGTTCCAATGCTATCCCAGGCTGGAGCAAGAATCCCTCTGCTGCCTTCACTCAGCATAATACCCTCCAGTTCCATCCACGTTGAAGCAAATGGTGGGTATTTGTCGTTTCTAATGGCTGAGGAATATTCCATTGTATACATAGACCACATCTTCTTTATCCATTCATCTTTCGATGGACGCCGACGCTCCATCCACAGTTTGGCTATTGTGGACATTGCTGCTAGAAACATCGGGGTGCAGGTGTCCCGGTGTTTCATTGCATCTGAATCTTTGGGGTAAATCCCCAGCAGTGCAATTGCTGGGTCGTAGGGCAGGTCTATTTTTAACTCTTTGAGGAACCTCCCCACAGTTTTCCAGAGTGGCTGCACCAGTTCACATTCCCACCAACAGTGCAAGAGGCTTCCCCTTTCTCCACATCCTCTCCAACATTTGTGGTTTCCTGCCTTGTTAATGTTCCCCATTCTCACTGGTGTGAGGTGGTATCTCATTGTGGTTTTGATTTGTATTTCCCTGATGGCAAGTGATGCGGAGCATTTTCTCATGTGCATGTTGGCCATGTCTATGTCTTCCTCTGTGAGATTTCTCTTCATGTCTTTTGCTCATTTTTATTGTTTTTTATTTTTTTTAAATAAATTTATTTTTTATTGGTGTTCAATTTGCCAACATACAGAATAACACCCAGTGCTCATCCCGTCAGGTACCCACCTCAAACTGAGGCATTTTAATGCAGGCATTTAGTTACATAGCTGATAAAAGAGCTGAGATGCCAAATAGGATGGTGTGACAATCCAGGGACTAATAAAAGGAAAATATCTTTAACTTCCTGGGCTGGATGGGTAAAGGAGATGATGTTCCTGGTAGCACCTGGAGTCGGAACCAGAGGGAATCACTGCTGCAGAAGGTATAGGCCCCATTCAATCCTTAAACCCTTCTCACGTATAGGTGCACATTGTCTGTAAAATAGCATATCCAATCCACAAATCCCGAACACAGCTAATTTCGGCAGTGAGAGCCCATTTCTAATCTCTTTTATGCTAATTAGCCAAGCCTCTGGTACTGCACCTAGATAAAGATACCTGAAATGCTTTAGTAGTCACCTGTGGAGCATGGGCTTTCTGATTAGAATATCGGCTGGCAAATATCTGGGGCGTGAATTTTTAATTAGGATTACTAACTGTACCCAAAGCATAACTTAAAAAATGTGTGTGTCACTATTTATGTTAAAGTATTTTAAAGTAAATTAAAAGACATGATAGACAGTACCTCTTCTCCTGAGTTGTTTCCTCTCTCATAGCACCCCTTAATTATTTTCTTTTTTTTTAAGATTTTATTTATTTATTCATGACAGAGAGAGAGAGGGAGGCAGAGACACAAGCAGAGGGAGAAGCAGGCTCCATGCTGGGAGCCCGATGTGGGACTCGATCCCCGGTCTCCAGGATCACACCCCCCCAGCCTAAGGCGGTGCCAAACCGCTGGGCCACCGGGGCTGCCCCCTTAATTCTTTTCAACAGTCCTTCCTACCCCCTCCTACTACCTGCAGCCACAACTCACTGAAGTCTACTCTTTGCAGACATACAGCTTCTCCACACAGTGGTGGTTGGCAGATGCCTTAAAGAAATTTTTCTGGACAGCTGCACACACTGGTGCTCCTTCTTTCCAGATCTTCCTGGTGCTCCCTGCCTGCATGAGTCATGGCCCAACTCCCCCCTCAGTACTTTTCAAGACCTCATGCTCCTTGTGCCTGAATGCTTAATCATGGACAAAAAACATCTAAGAATTCATATTCATGAAAAACAAACCCCACCACAGTCAGAAATTAAAAAAAAAAAAAAGAGACCCTTAGAAACAAAAGGAAAATCTGGGGCGCCTGGGTGAAGTGTCCGAATCTTGATTTCAGCGCAGGTCGTGGTCCTCAGGGTTGTGAGATCGAGCCCCACATCAGGCTCAGCAGGGAGTCTGCTTGATTCTCTCTCTTCCTCTGCCCCCAACCCTGTCTCTCTTTCTGTCTCTCAAAATAATAAATAAAGCTTTTTAAAAAAAAAAAAGAAATGGAAAATCTGACAGGAAGTTTTGGGAAGCTTTAATATGCCTTTCTCAGTTCTTGAAAGATCAAATAGTCAAAGGCAGAAAATCTGAATTATGTAGCTAATAGGATTGAGGAAATGAAGATATATCAAACTGTCTACTCTACAGATAATACAAGTAACCTTACGTAGTAAACAGCTATTACAATAGCTATGTAAGGTTACTTGTATTAATCTGTTTGTAAGGTATTTGATTGGTACCCTCAAAAACACAGAACACGGGGGCACCTGGATGGCTCAGTTGGCTGTGTCCAACTCTTAGTTTTGGCTCAGGTGGTGATCTCATGGGTTTGGGATCAGTCCCGTGTCGGACTCCACACTCGGCTCAGAGTCTACTGGGATTCTCTCTCTCTCTCTCCCTCTGTCCCTCCCCTGCTCAAATAAATAAATAAATAAATCTTTTTAAAAAAGTGCATCACGTGGACAAAGACATTTTCTAGCTGCAGGAACAATGAAATGAAAATTGATTAAAAAATTTAAACAGTATCAGAAACACTTGAAAATGTAAAAGGACATGCACCTAAATAATTCTTGTGTCAACAGGCAATCTTATGTTCAGCCTTTATATCAAGGCCTATGGGATGCATGAAAGCTATATTTAAAGGCAAATTCCTCTCTCTTATTGGTAAAAATAACCCCGTTTATGCCCAGTTCTCTTTTGACTTGAAATTTACTTAGTTTTCAATTAACATTGTCATCCTCGCTCTTATTATCTTTGTGTTTGCTGGTAACTTTTATTTGAAAAATTTCTCCTTAAAAAAAAAAGAAAAATTTCTTCTTTTAAAATGAGTGAAAATATCAGTGAGGGTGACAAAACATGAGAGACACCTAACTCTGGGAAACGAACAAGGGGTAGTGGAAGGGGAAGTGGGCGGGGGTTGGGGTGACTGGATGATGGGCAATGAGGGGGGCACTTGGCGGGATGAGCACTGCGTGTTGTGCTATATGTTGGCAAACTGAACTCCAATAAAAAAAAAAATTGAAAAAATTTCTTCTTTTAGATTAGGTTCTTTAGTGATAATAGTGTTAAATTCTCTATTTTACCTAAATCTGAGGGCTTTTGAATTTTAATATAACTGAATGATGATTTCATTGTTCCGGAATTTCAGTATAGGTAGGTTCGAAGCTCCAAAGGCTTCCAGTTATAAGAAAGGTTAGGACACTTATCCCGAAGTTGTGTCTACATAGTAAGACATGAGTTTTAATTGTTTACCAATAAATAAAAGTCAAAGCTTTTTAAAGATATTTATTGACACTTTATGTGAAATGGGGTCGAATCAAGTCAATAATTGTTTTTAATACTGTAGTTATGAATTTAGGTTGGCTTTGGGGAATAGATGAAGGGAGAAATGCTCAAGCTACCCACCACAAGCTATCCATTGGTTCATCATCGATCACTGCCACTTGAACTGTATGATTTTAAGACATTATGTTTGTATATTTCTCTTCATTTTGTTTCTCTGGCTTTTCTTGTAGGGACCATGTTTCTTTGGACTTTTTGGCTTTAGAGATTTGGAAAATACTTATTTTTCTTTATACTACTGCTCTTCAAAAACACGTCATAAGTATATTCCCTAAGGCCCATATTGCAAAACAATACATGAATTTTTTTAATAAATTAATTTTTATTGGTGTTCAATTTACCAACATACAGAAAAACACCCAGTGCTCATCCCGTCAAGTGCCCCGCTCAGTGCCCGTCACCCATTCCCCCCCAACCCCCGCCCTCCTCCCCTTCCACCACCCCTAGTTCATTTCCCAGAGTTAGGAGTCTTTATGTTCTGTCTCCCTTCCTGATATTTCCCACACATTTCTTCTAATACATGAACTTTTACTTCACATATGTGATCATAAGAATAGTTAACATTTTTTTTTTTTTTAATCTTATTTTTTTTTTTTATTTATTTATGATAGTCACAGAGAGAGAGAGAGAGGCAGAGACACAGGCAGAGGGAGAAGCAGGCTCCATGCACCGGGAGCCTGATGTGGGATTCGATCCCGGGTCTCCAGGATCGCGCCCTGGGCCAAAGGCAGGCGCCAAACCGCTGCGCCACCCAGGGATCCCGAATAGTTAACATTTTTAAGCACTTATCTGAACCACACATTGTTCTAACTCCCATATTTCTCACTTATATTTGTCCAATTTTATTTATTTACATTGTACTGCTGCTGTATAAAAATCATTGTAATGACAACCATCCAAGAGAAGGGAGCTAACAGTATGATCTCTATAATGTTTTGAGTGAGCTTTGGACAACTATTAGGCTTTTATTATCTGACTCAGCTTGCACCTGGATCCAGCCAAGAGCAATGCTGATAAATAGTGAGCACACGTAGACCCACTGCTCCGTCAGTCATTTCTCTTTGATACTGTCTTCCAGATGTACCTATTTCCTTCCTATTCAGAGCTCTTGGCACTCCTGCTGCTCCATGTTACTACTGTATTTAGTCTCTCTCTAGGAGAACTCGTATTGTGCCAATCAACCTTTACCAGCACTGGTTGAGTTTTATATTTACTCACAGGACATTGTCTGTTTCAGTTATCCTTTTTAACCTTGACATTTGTCTGATCATATCAAATGACTACATCCTTTCTTTGTTAGTACGTCTGTTTTATTAGTTCATTAAGGACCACTATAGCCTGAAAGGGGTTTCTTTCTTCATAAACAGTATTATATCATTATATCCTTCCCCTTAGCAAGACAATTCACATCTTCTGGTGTCACTGAAATCTGGCTACAGCAGCATGGAGACGTCTTCAACTCTTTCTCTGTGCTTTTTTTTTTTTTTTTTTGCATTGTCCCACTATCCCAAGGAAGCTTCTAGCATCTCTGTGGCAATATGATAAAAAAAAAAAAAAAAGTAAAAAAAAAAAACTTCTGTTTTTTTAACTGATATTACTATTGCTACTACAGTAATTATAATATCTGTAAGTTCATTCAACCCCTGTGCCGGATACAACTTCTAAGCACTTTATGTGCAGTCGAGGTTCTTTAGTTTGTGGCAGAAAACTAAACTTAATTAGAGTAAGTTAAAAGAATTTACTGGCTCATGGAGTTGAGAAGCCCACAAGTTGATCTTTCTGTAGTCATGGCTTTTATCTACATGCTCAAATGAAAGAGATAGATCTGTGCTGTCCTTCACTTCACAGGTAAGTTTTCTTTTCTTTTCTTTTCTTTTCTTTTCTTTTCTTTTCTTTTTTTTCTTTCTTTTCTTTTCTCTTTTCTTTTCTTTTTTCTTTTCTTTTCCTTTTCTTTTCTTTTCTTTCCTTTCCTTTCTTTCTTTCTTTTCTTTTTTTCTTTCTTTTCTTTTCTTTTTTCTTCTTTTCTTTTTTCTTTTCTTTTCTTTCCTTTTCTTTTCTTTCTTTCTTTCTTTTCTTTTTTTTCTTTCTTTTCTTTTCTTTTCTTTTTTTCTTTTCTTTTCTTCTTTTCTTTCTTTTTTTCCACAGATAAGTTTTCTACTCTCTTTCAGTATCAGGGAAGTTAGACCCTTTTACTGGGAAATATGGAGGCAAAGATAGCCACTAGAAACATTACACATATATCTCTATATAGTGCCGTATAAATGGGAATCTCAAACAAAGCAAGACAGAACAAAAACAAAAGCCAGTTGGCTCTGTTTGCATTATCCATAAACATAGACATAGATCTCTGAACTGACCACTGTGATCAGGGAGGTCAGTATTCTTATTGGCCAGGCCTGGATCACATGTCTGTAGGTAGGCAGGTTAAGTCCATCTCAAATTTTATGAAATGTACTCCCAACAGGAAAGAAGGGTTCTTTTTATTATAAGAAGGAAAAAAGGGGGATGTTGGGTACAAGCACAGATATACATTACATCATTTATTAATCTAATTTAGTACTTATGGCAGCCCTGTGAAATGTATATTATTGTTAGTTTTACAGACAAAGAAAAAGATTTTTTCAAGTCAGCTAGCATGGTAGCAGTCACAGGATAATAAGAGGAAGCACTGAGATTTGGCTTTTGGACTCGGCCTTGAACATTGCTCGTCAGTCCTTTTGTTTTCCTGGTTATCCCTTTATACAAATTCTAAAGTGTGGCTAACTCAAACTACCCTCCTCAATAGATTCAGTGGCTTGCTACTTCTCAATAAAAGCAGAAGCTATTACTGGTGATTTCTCCAATATTCGGTAACCTCACCAAGAGACATCTACAATTGCATGCATCCTTTCTTAAAGCTCTTATCCAGCGTGAGGCCAATCACACAATCACATCAGTATTCTAGATTCTACTCCCTCCTCACTTCTTGGTATATTTATTCAGTCATCCCCTCTCTCTTCTCTGTCTTCAACCTCACTACTGGCTGCCACTCATTAGCATTTAAACTCCGATCTGCAAAAATCTCCCTTCACTCCACAACCCCCTCCAGCTAGAGGCCTGTTTATAGGATTCTTCTTAGCTAGAATTCTTCAGTTTTCTACACTCACCGACTCTATTCCCTCCCTTCCTCTGTGTTCCTCAGCCTGCTGCAGTCTGTCTTCTATTTCCATAACTTTGCCAAGAAGAGTCAGTATTAGGATAATCAATGACATGCACATTGATAAATCCAGTGGGTTTCTTTTAGACCTTATTATACTTGATGTCTCTATAGCTTTAAACTCAGTTTATCATATCATATTCTTTTTGAAATCCCTAAATTTGAAGTTTCTCAGACATCTGTACTGAGCTATCATTTTATTCTCACTTTTCACATCCTCTCTAGGCTATCTCATATATGCAGTGCATTTCATTTACCATCTAAGCATTGATGACTCCTGAATTTAGATGCCCACCCTCTTTCATGACTGTCTTAGAATTCTAGGCCTCTATCTCCAACTGCTGGTTCGCTATTTCCAATTGGATGCTTCAAAAGCACTTCTGCTTTATCATGTTCCATACTCAAGTCTGGTTTTCTCCCCCTAAACTGAGTGCTTCCTTAAACTTTCCCCTTTCATGCTTCTATATGGTTCCTAAAGCCAGAAAGTGGTGTTCTGCTAAACTCCTTTATCTCTTTCCCCGACTACATTTAACCTATCAGTGAATCTTATCAATTCTAAAGGAAAACTGTATCTTGAAATTATCTTCTTTTCTCATCTTTATTTCTATGTCTGTAGTCCAAGTCACTATGTTCTCTTACCTGATCTGCCACGATACTTTCTTAACTGGCTCCCTGCTTATGTTGTTAGATCCTACAGACCGTTCTCCATGCGGCAGCAGCAGCAGCAGCAGCATGATTTTTCTCAGATCTGATTGTGTCATTCCTCTGCTTAAATTCCTTTGGTCTCACTTGCCCTACTGCCATCCAGTGGTCTGTAGTCTTACAAGTCCCTCTGCAATCTCATCACTGTCTATCTACCCCCCACCCTTCTCTAACCTTATCTTTTACCACTCTTCTCCTTTGTCTCTGAATTCAGCCAGACTCAAATACTTAATGTTCCTTTTATAAACTGTATTTTGCTTCCAAAGAAACTTCCCTGTTCCAAGATTCTATTAGGTGTCTCCATTACGTGTATCCAGATCACCTTGTGCTTATGGTAGGCTATTGCAATGGCTTGTTATATCAGTCAGAGCTGGATAGGAAAACAGACACCATTCCAAATATTTCAAGAAGGAGATTCAACACTGGAAATTAGGTGCTTTATGAATCAATTGGAAGAGCTGGACAAAAGATGGTCAAGGAGGCCACTATTAGATTTGGGGTTCAACTCTAGCTTTCAGGAATTAAGAAATTGCTGCTTGCTTCCCCTTCTCTCAGGTCAGGAAACAATAGCGAGGAACTGGTGAATATGGCCACAACTGCCATACAGCATTGAGGTAGGTTACTCCTGTGGAAATGCCTCTAGGCTGCTACAAAATCTTGAGTCTGTTAAGGCCCAGGTGTTGGCCTACTGATCCAGAGAAAGGGTGGTGTGGCTTCCACTTCTCATTTGCTTTGCAAATGTCAAATTTTGGTTCCTATTGGCAGAACCTAAACTGTACCTTGAACTGTACCTTCCCTTCTGGCAAGGGAATTTGGCAAATGTAGTTTCTGGTCTTCTAGTCCGTACCAGGGAACAGTAGAGAAGTGGGTGAAAATGGTGCCAGGTTCTAATATTCACCACAACCATTCTTTTATCAGGCACCCTATCAAAACTGTGAGCTCTGTGAGAGTGAGGACTCCGGTTCCCTATTATTTCACCTCAGGGCCCATCTGAATGCCTGGCCCTATGAGTATTGATGTAATGGAAGAATAATGAGGTCTTTACATCTCACAGATATATTAGGGACATTATTGTTGATAAAATGAAAGTTAATTACAGTCCAAATTCTGTCACAAGAATATAAAGCTTTCTAGGACTTACGGTTATATTGATATTTTTATGCACTGTTATGTTCAGACACTGTGCTAAATCTCTTTACCTGAATGAGTTCATTTAATCCTTAAAATAGCTCTTGAAGTAGATTCTGTGATTCTCACAATTTTATAGATGGGGAAATTAAGGCTGAGAGATTAAGTCAATTATCCAAGGTCACAAAATTTCTAGGAGGATAAACTGTGTTTGAAACCCAAGGATGTCTCATTTCAAAGCCTATGATCCATTCTCCACTGTACCATCTCCAGCTGAGCGAAGTGGCATTTCATGGGGCGATGGGATGCATCCATGACCTTTAGACTCTAAAGCTAGTGCTCCTTCTGAGTTCTCCCCCTGCATCAATTTAAACAACTTCTCTTATATAACAAAGAGGCTTTCTTAGGTTTCTTTCAAAAAGAACAAAGCATACCTGGCAAGTGCCCTCTTAGTAGCACAAAGCGATTTCAAGGGGTAACTGGGTGGCTCAGTCAGTTAAGCGTCCGACTCTTGGTTTCAGCTCAGGTTATAATCTCAGGGTTGTGAGATCCAGCCCTACATGGGGGCTCTGTGCTCAGTGGAGAGTCTGCTTGAGATTCTTTCCCCCTCCCTCTCCTTCCTCCTTTGTTCCTCCACGTGCGCTCTCTCTCTCCCTCTAAAATAAATAAAAATTAAAAAAAAAAACATTTCAAGCATTGCCAGATAAAATATGGGATGCCTAGTTAAATTTGAATTTCAGATAAAAAAGGAATTATCTTTAATTATCTTAGTGTAATATGTCCCAAATACTGCATGCAACATACTTATACCAAAAAAAATTCATTGCTTATTTAAAATTCAAATTTTACTGATTGCCTTATATTTTTATTTGCAATATCTAGAAACCTTAACCTCATTAGAAGCCACATTAATGAACGTAACCCATTTCATTCCCTAGACATTACAGCTTGCATAGCACTTTTGCCACCTTTAACTTATTTAACACATACAACAAACTTATGAGAAGTAAATTGTTTACTCTGTAAATACAACCAAGGACACTGGGCTAAGGATAGTTGAGAAATTTGCCCCTGATCATATAGCTCATGAGAGGTGGAGCTAGAGTTTAAATCTAGTATGTCTCACCCCATGTTATGTTCTCCTTAATGCCCTTCACAATCCAGCTCAAGCCTCACCTTCTATGGGAAACCTGCCCAAACTATTCCCTATCCAAAGGCAAATTTATTACTCATTATTTTATGCTGCCATGGATATTTGCACGTTATTATTATGGGATGCAGCACATTGCTGTGTAATTATGTTTTTCTCTCTGCCAGAACTGAACTTCTTTGAATAGTATGGTAGGCAGAACAATGACCCTCACAAAGATGCTCATATCCTAATCCCCAGAAACTGTGAATATGTTACCTTATATGGCAAAAGGGATGTTGCAGATATGATTAAAGCTAAAGATCGTAAAATAGAAGAATTATCTTGGATTGTCCAGATGAGCCCAATCTATTCACTTGAGTCCTTACAATTGGAGAATCCTTCCTGGCTGTGATCAGAGAGAGATGAGATGATGGTGGTGGGGGGTCAGAAAGCTGCACCTTTATTGGCCTTAAAGATGGATAAGATGGACCATGAGCCAAGAAATAATAAATGCACACTGCCTCCAAAAGCTAGAAAAGGCAAGAACCCAGATTTTCCCCTAAAGCCCCCAGAAAGGAACACAGCCCAATTACACCTCAATTTTAGCTCAGTGAGACCCACTTTGGACTTCTCAGTTCCATAAGGTAATACATTTGTGTTTTAATGACCAAATCTGTGGTCATTGAAGTAATAAGGAGCCACCTCTTAGTCACTGCTATATTTCTAATGAGCAAAGTACCAAGTAAGCACATAATAAGTACTGAAATTGTTTGCTTGCGTGGATAAATGGAAGTTCTAGCATACTGCTTCATGACCAGAGCATTATGAAACAAGAGCACCCAAGTAGAGTGTGAGGAAGAAAAATGATCTCTACTTATCTTCCCTGAGCTAATGAGAGTAAATGATCTTCTGTATTACTTGGCCCAATGATCATAAATCTAGAAAAGGAACAGTGATAAGTGAGGACTCCAAGACCAGCCCTTGTGAGTTCCTAGTTGTGGTTATGATACTGAGGGGAAATCTCACCCATAGTTGCTACAATGATAAAAACAGCTACAATCTCTTGAATTACTATTTTAATAGTTGTCAACTTGTTGTGAACCTGAATGCCCTGCGACACATGTTCATAGTTGCATGTTCCCAGGTCTAATCTCTAGAGATTCTGAGTCAGAGATGGATCCCAGGTGATTCTGTGGACCATACTGCATAGGAGATATATAATACAATAATAACATATATACGTCAGGATGACCAATGCTCTCTTCTTAATCTTGCCTCCTTGTTCCCACAAGTTGCTCCAGGGAATACTTCTTTGGTCCTAAAGGCACCCCGGACACCAGATCTCATTCCTAAGTAAGTGAGAGAGCAAAGGTGAAGGGAATCATTTCCTTTATTTTTTTAATGCACTTCTCATCATAAAAGTATCCAGAGGTCAAGGTAATCAAGAGAAAATACATAAACACATTCTATTAAGTAGGCTGGCAGCAGAATCATCAAATGCAAGAACTTCTCAGGGGAGTTCATTGTGGCATCTTCAAATCAGGAAAGTTTAAAGAAGGAAATTTCTCTCTTTTTTAGTTAGACTAAAGAAATGAGAATTTCATCTATAACGAACCATTGAAAATAAAAGGTAACAGTTATGGAGAAATGCTTCCCATTGGTCGTTTTTATTTTTTTAAATAAATTTATTTTTATTGGTGTTCAATTTGCCAACATATAGAATAACCCCCAGTGCTCATCCCGTCAAGTGCCCACCTCAGTGCCCGTCACCCAGTCACCCCCACCCCCCGCCCACCTGCCCTTCCACCACCCCTAGTTCATTTCCCAGAGTTAGGAGTCTCTCATGTCCTGTCTCCCTTTCTGATATTTCCCACTCATTTTTTTCTCCTTTCCCCTTTATTCCCTTTCACTGTTTTTTATATTCCAATTGGTTATTTTTAAATGGTGACCCCCGCCTTCTCTTTGCTTAAAAAAGGTAACACATTCTAAAACTAAAAAGAGATTTGAAAACCCAGAAAGATGCACAGAAGAAAATGACCATTTCCCATAATTTCACTGCCTAAAGATAAGCTATGGCCAGCATTCGGATTACCCTCAATGCTTTGGGTTATACATGTGTATCCTAGATATTTGAGAGCATGTTGTCTATGCAATTTAATATCATGCTTTCTCCTTCCAGTTAACATTCTATCTGCCCCCCACCATGACCAACTTATTGTAATGAGATTGGTTTTGTTAAATTATTTTCTTTATTTTTTTTAAATATTTTATTTATTCATGAGAGACAGAGAGAGAGAGGCAGACACAGGCAGAGGGAGAAGCAGGCTCCATGCAGGGAGCCCAATGCAGGACTCGATCCGGGAACCCCCAGATCACGACCTGAGCCAGAGGCAGACGCTCAACCGCTGAGCCACCCAGGCATCCCAAAATTATTTTCTTTAAAAGAATGGAGAGATTCAGAAATCTTAAGAGTCCAAAAACTGACTTCATGCTCAAAGCCTCTGCATATTATTCTTAAAGAGAAGCAATTAGGTCTTCCTGGAGTGTCAGAGGCACTGGGGCACCTGCAGCTGCCGACTGCTAATCATATTAGACAGAAGTTAATTTTGAGGTAACTTGCCCTCTGGCACCCCGCATGTCAGGCAGTGCAGTGGCTCCTTTATTTACAGTGGGCAATGCCATGTTTAGAGAATAATGTGCATTCCAGGCCTGCCATTCTCAACTGATTGCAGAGCTTTGTTGGAAAAGACAGAATTCTAGAATGTCATGAGCATAAATCACATTGTTGGAAATTGTCTTTCTCTAAAAGTTTATGGTTCTGGTGCAGCCCCATTTTTCTTCTGGACCTGAATTTGACTGAATTCCACTTGTCATCACTAAGAAATATTTTATTTTCATTTTCAATTCAGTCATAAATTGCTGAAAATATCCTCTCCGGAGGTAAATTAGGGTGTAGTAATAGCACAACTGAGTCTTAGCAGTGAAAAATATTCACTATATATTGAATATACATGGGTATACTTTGAACAAATATGATTGCATTAAAAAGTTGTCGACATTGTGCCCATCTTAAGGCCAAATTGAAGTTTTATCTGATTTGCCTTGTCTTCTGGATCTATTGCTGAAGGCAAATACCTTTCATTAGCTTCTTACACTAATGAAACAAGTTACCAGATTGGAGATATGAGGCCAAGTCAAGAAGGCCGAGTTCTCCATCCTCTGAGCATCTTTTTATCTAAACATGCTGGAAATTGTTCATTCAACACAAACCAAGGTTTGGTCCACTTTGGTGGACACTTAAAGAAACCTTAGTGCTGGTCATTCCTTGTCACTTTTCTAAACTGATCACTTGTTCTAAGTTGCACAAAGGCTATAATTTTGGTCAATAGACTGAGAAAACTATGTTGTGTATATAAGATCTCAATCCAAGGCAAGTGATGTTAGTAATCTTAAATATATTTGAGGTTTCGTGTTAATTTTTTAATATGGTGGCATTAAAATACCGAGGACATTCAGATTTTTCAAGGTGTTGATATGAGAGAGATACTTACATTAAGATATTTGTAAATTAGAGAGGGAGACAGAACATGAGAGACTCCTAACTCTGGGAAACGAACAAGGGGTGGTGGAAAGGGAGGTGGGCGGGGGGTGAGGGTGACTGGGTGACGGGCACGAGGGGGGCACTTGATGGGGATGAGCACTGGGTGTTATGCTATATGTTGGCAAATTGAACACCGATAAAAAAAAATTTTTTTAACCCTCAAAAAAAGATACTTGTAAATTGTTAATAACTGTAAGGATTAATTGTATTTTACACTAAAAATATGGTATAACATAGTGCAAAGAGCACTGAAAAGATGAGGAATGGTTTCTAGTTTCCATTCTGCCACTAATAAGCTGTGTGAACTTGACCGAACCCCTGCACTTGCCTGTGTTGGAGAGAAAAATGATAATAGAATATATCATCGTGTACAAGGTTAAATAGTGCGTTTGAAATAATTAACAATCTGAGAAAATACAGGCTTGCACCAAGAAATGAGAACCAAAAATACAATGGCTATGAAAAATAAGTCAATTTAACCCCAACTGGTATTTCTAAGATATAAGGAGAAACAAGCATCTGGTCATTTGCATAGTTTTGCTCACACAAACAAAGTAGGGTTTTCAGCACTCCCTTGGAAGAAAACCAACTAGCACAAGGGTTCTCACTCAGGAAGGACCGCAGCAGACTTCTGAGCAAGGTGGCTCTAGGATGTCCATAGTGTTAGACCCAATGGCAAAAGGGGGAACCTGTACAGGCCTAATTTGTCAAGGAAGCAGCACGGTGGCACTGTCCTGAGAGTGGAACTAATTGCCCTGGGAACATGGGTGGAATCAGAAAGGACAAAAAGGTATTGAATAACTATGGGTGGGGCCTTCAGGGATACTTTAGACCTATTTCCTCTCCCACTAACTCTGGTCATGTCCACGTGGTTGATCAATCATGTACTCATGTGGCCACTTAGCCTTACCTGTTCAGCTTTGCTTTGCTTTGCAAAGGTTACAGTGAACAGGGAATAGGGGGCATTATGCCTTCTGGGTGCCCTTCTTTTGTGATTTGATCTGGGATTGGTGCAACATAGGCAGCACTTTCATAAATCTATTTTTAAAATATTTTATTTATTTATTCATGAGAGAGAGAGAGAGAGGCAGAGACGCAGGCAGAGGGAGAAGCAGGCCCAATGCAGGGAGCCCAACATGGGACTCGATCCCAGGTCTCCAGGATCATGCCCTGGGCTGAAGGCAGCGCTAAACCGCTGAGCCACCCGGGCTGCCCTAGGCAGCACTTTCAACCAAAGGCTTTGAAGTAACTCAGACCTTGGTTTGAGTCCTGGTTCCACTATTGATGAACTGGGTGATCCTGAACAAGTTTCCTGCTTCCTCTGAGCCTCAGTTTTGTCATCTGTAAAATAAGGATAATGGTGGGTTCTCTATCCTGTAATTATCATACATGAAAAGATTAGCAAAAATGTGTCTAGGTTCACAGAACTAGGCATGGTTGAGCCACAGCTGGCTGACCTTATGCCTGCGATCGTAGAAGTGACCTAACCTGTTAAGATTGCAGAGCTATTTGGCAGTGAGATTGAGTATGGGAGACACTGCTACTTGCCTCCTCAAAAGACATTCTCCTTCACTTCCTTACCGAGGAATCATTTTCCCCAAGAGTAGAATTGTGGCCAGCTAAAAATTCAACTTTCTGGGGTACCTTGGAGCTTTGGTTACTGTATACATGACACAGTTCTGTCCAATAATCGGAAATACACCAAGTAGGCTTTCCAATGAAGCTAGTTGTCCTAATAAAAAGGGGCAGACTCAGCTTACATGTGTCCTTCTTCAGGCTTAGTCATGAAAATAATACTCTAGAGGTGGAACAGCCACTTTTGAAACCATCTTGATATCAGAAAGGAAAAAGCCACAAGCTAAAGACGACAGAAGGTAGAGATGAGAGCTGAAAGGAGCTTTTGTAGAAAAGCTCTATCAGCCTGGACTGTGAATTTCCCGACTTAGTTGCATTAAAAAAAAAAAAAAATCACTGTTTGCTTAAGTTACTATAGTCTGGTTTCTGTTACACACAGCTAAACCCAATTCCAACTGATATATTAGGATTCAAACCTACAGAAATTTATTCAGCACATATTTTCTGGTGAGGTCCCTAGAGACAAAGCTCTGCTCATACTGTTTTTCATCTTGTTTATTTGTA
This sequence comes from Vulpes lagopus, assembly GCF_018345385.1. Classification (NCBI taxonomy): domain Eukaryota; kingdom Metazoa; phylum Chordata; class Mammalia; order Carnivora; family Canidae; genus Vulpes; species Vulpes lagopus. The sequence continues at coordinate 112,513,243 of NC_054848.1, read as the reverse complement.
ATAGTTCCCATCCTGTCCTTGGTCTTAACCATCAGCTCCTCAGGGACAAAGTGCTTGGAACCCAGGATAATGTGCAGTCAATACCTATGATTTAAGGATTGGGAAATTGGGGCCTAGAGAGAGGTTATTTAGTGGAGGAACAGAGGCTAGTACTGAGGATTTTTGATGTTCAGTCTTATGCTCTTAGCATTAGGGCTATCCAGGGCAGACCAAGATGGGGTTTCCCACCTGGCTAGTACTGCTCATAAAGAACTGGGCAGCAGGGGCAGGTATCAATGTTTGGGCAACAAAAGACACATTTTCTGGGGTGCTTGGATGGCGAGGTCATGATCCTGGGGTCCTGGGATGGAACCCCACATCGGGCTCCCTGCTCAGTGGGGAGTCTGCTTCTCCCTCTCCCTTTGCCCTTCCACTCCATGTGTTCTTTCTCTCAAATAAATAAATAAAATCTTTAGGGAAATGTTTCTGTTTTTTTTAATCTTATAATTTTGCCCCGAATATTCTACATAGGCAAGGAGTAAGCCTGTTTCCTTATCTGCAAAATGGGCATAACAGCACATCTGTCATAAGGTTATCGCTTAGGATCTAAGCAATCAATATATGTAAAGCTCTTAGCACAGCGCCTGGAATATAGGGGGAGTTTGAAGTAATAGCCCTTAGAGCTGAATTTATTGTCTTTAATGCTGAAGTGTGAATCTTTTCAATTTCTTGCTCTCAGAATCTTTGCGATGACTAAAATAAAAGTTCCATGGTCAGGCAAAAGTGAGCTCTAGACTGAGATTTGTCACCTATGAATTGAGGGACATTGGGAAAAGCACTCACTGCTCCAAATCTTGATTTCCTCTTCTGTAAACGGGGATTTTTTTTTTTTTAACCTATCTCACTGAGTTGTGAGGATTAACTGAGGTATTTTATGTAAGCATACAACTTCGTGTGAGCACTAACTAAAACAAGGTATTGTGATCTTGAGGTGAATTGTTATTTAGAACCTATCTTCTAATATACCTTAAGGGGTTTTTTCCTTTTTTTTTTTTTCCACTAATCTCTGAGCCTGGACTGCATGTGCATCACCTTCATTACCTTGGGTAGCCTGTCCTTCTGTGAGCTGCTTTTTAAATTTTTTTGCTAACTTTTCCTCTGATGATGGTTGAATTTTATGTGTCAATTTGGCTGGGTTATGGTGTCCCCGGTTGGTTGGTCAAATAGTGGCCTGGATATTACTGTGAGGATAGTTTGAAGGCCTAAGTTTACAATCAGTTAACTTTAAGTAAAGGAGATTATCATCAATGATTCTAGGTGGACCTCATCTACTCAGTTGAAGGCCTTAAGAGCACAAACTGAGGCTTCCTGGAATTTTGCTTTAAGAGTATAGTGGAATTCCTATCTCAGGGGTGGCAGGGGGAGAAATTCTGCCTCAGTTTCCATCCTACTGACCTACCCTGTAGAATGCAGATTCAAGACTGGGACATCAAGTCTTTTTTTTATATATAAATTTATTTTTTTATTGGTGTTCAATTTGCCAACATATAGAATAACACCCAGTGCTCATCCCATCAAGCGCCCCCTTCAGTGCCCATCACCCAGTCACCCCCACCCCCCGCCCACCTCTCCTTCCACCACCCCTAGTTCGTTTCCCAGAGTTAGGAGTCTCTCATGTTCTGTCTCCCTTTCTGATATTTCCCACTTATTTTTTCTCCTTTCCCCTTTATTCCCTTTCACTATTTTTATATTCCCCAAATGAATGAGACCATATAATATTTGTCCTTCTCCGATTGACTTACTTCACTCAGCATAATACCCTCCAGTTCCATCCACGTCGAAGCAAATGGTGGGTAATTGTCATTTCTAATGGCTGAGGAATACTCCATTGTATACATAGACCACATCTTCTTTATCCATTCATCTTTTGATGGACACTGAGGCTCCTTCCACAGTTTGGCTATTGTGGACATTGCTGCTAGAAACATCGGGGTGCAGGTGTGGGACATCAAGTCTTAACGTGAGTTTCTAGCCTACCCTACCGGTTCTGGACTTGCCAGGACCCACAAATGCACGAGCCAATTCCTGAATGCAAATCTTATAATACATGTAGTGTAAAATCTAGGATAAAATCTTACTGGTTATTGGTTGCAGTTCTCTGGAAAACCCTGATACACCTTGCCCCCTTGTACAAAATGGGGTTTCAGGAGCGAATGGATCTTCTTCGTTTATTTTAGAAATTCCATGGAGAGCCCCATCTTGACTTCTGACATTTCTTCTGACTAATGGGAGAGGAGCAGCTGATGTGTTTGTGTTTCTGTTTTCAAAACTAGCCCTTCATTCTCCTTTCACAGTCAATTTACTATTCCCTACAGCCTTTCACTTTAAATTTGCCACTTCTCTCCACACACCTCTTGGGAATTTCCACTCCAGTAGCTCTCTCTTTTCTTCCCCACTTCTCCTTGTGGCTATCTTGTCATAACTACTCATTAATCATGAAAATCATTTTACAAATCAGGCTGGGATGAACCTTGCGGCCGCTGGATGTAACACAGTGAGAGCCCAATGAAGGATCTTCACACCAAGCTCTTCACACCCCATGTTATTGCACCACAGATCTTTTATCCTCTGGATGATTTTGAGGAAACGAGAGATTTGATAACAATCTTCAGGCATGTGGGGAGGTTCAAAGGATGACATGAAGTGCTCCCGGAAATCTCTAGGACCTGACTAAATCATGCCTGTCCCCTCATGACAGCCGAAGCTGCTATATGCCCTATGCAGACAAAGTGCTTGATTGCTTACCCATGGATATTGGTGTCCTAAGAAATTTTCATATCTATTCCAGAAGGTACAGCTCAGGGAAGCCAATTAATTAAACTAGTTTTCCAGCTGATAGATTGATGCAATACCACTGTTTCAGTAAAGCACAAATTAGAAGCATATTGTGTCTGATGGCGTGGTCATCTCTCACTGTTGAGTATAATTTGCTAGAAAAGAAGAAACAAAACAAGAACCAAACCTGGGAAGAGCTGTGGCAAGGGACTCTGAATGCTGAAGCAGCCTTTACTGAACATGGACTATATGCCAAATTAAGTGTGTCACTCATGTTACCTCTTTTAAGTCCCAGAAATCCTTTGAGATAGATTTTAGTATTTTCCTAATTTTATGAAGAAGGAGATAGATTCAGGGGGTTGAATTACTTTCCCAAGGACATATGGCTAGTTAGTGGCAGAGCTGGCAGGAAAAAATAAGCAATAGTAATAGTCATGTTCTGACCCTCCACACACTTAGCAGGTTGAATTCCTGCTGGCCTGGTGACTTTTCCTGTGTCCTCTTATCACCTGTGGCCTTCTTTTTGTTATATAATTTAATGTTTTAAAATATTTTATTTATTGATCAAGAGAGGGAGTGAGAGCGTGAGCAGTGGGAGGGACAGAGAGAGAAGGAGAGACAGTCCCATGCAGACTGTGCTGAATGTAGAGCCCGACATGGGGCTCGATCTCACAACCGTGAGATCATGACCTGAGCCAAAATCAAGAGTTGGACACTCAACTGACTGAGCCACCCGGAAGCCCCTCACCCCTGGCCTTCTACTTCTCTAGTCCACCACACATCAGGAAACCTTTCTCTATTTTCATGATGATACTTTGTTGATCTCTCATTCTTTAGGGACCATTCCAACTGCTAAAGGATGCCATCAGGTCACGATGATAACAAGATGTGTGTATTTGTAACCTACCTGTGGTGGGTACAGCAGAATCCATCATAATGAAGGCATGAGAAAGGTTTCTGTTTTGTTCCTTGGTTGCCATTGCAGCTGATGAAGTATAAGACCTTTGAAGTACAACTGCTTTGATCCCAGCTGCTCTGTAGCTGATCCTGCCAGGCTGCTTTGAAGTGAAGCAATCTACAGTTCCCTGTTGGTAGGATATGGGGAGTGCTAGAAGGAGTAGGGAGTTCATGGGACCAGTTAAGTGGCTGTTGCTAGGATCCAGGTGTGACATTTGATGAGAGCTTGAACTAGGGCAAAGGAAATGGACATGAAAACAAGGGGGCAGATAAGATAGATTCTAAACGGTTAAAATCCACAGGATATGGAGACCTTTTGAAAGTGGGGGAACTTTAAGATGAGTCATTAACTTCTGGGTTTCGAGATGAGTTGATAGTGGTGTCATTCACAGATGGAAGATGCAGTAACAGGAGCAGAGACTTCGGTTTTGTCTTGCAGAGTTCTCTTGGCAACCCATGGTAGGCAGGGAAACCAGGCGGAGGAAACCAAAAAAGGTGCAGAGATAAAAATCAACAAGGCCTGTCTATAAAACAGCAAGTGGATTGGTTTAATTGAAGTGCGGAATGTATGTTGAGGGAGAAGTAGGAGTTGACGTTGGGGAGGGAGGGAGGCACTAGATCAAAAAGGGCTTTTGAAGCCATGTCAAAGAGTTTTGCTTTCATGCTTAGGGGCAATGGAAGATTCTGAAAAGGTTTTAAGCAGGAAAGTGACTTGATAGTAAAGATTTTCATTTTGGAAAATCTCTCCAGTGCAGAGGATATGGCCTGGGAATGGGTTAGTGACAAAACAGGAGGAGCTGTTGAAGGAGCTCAACTGGGAGATGATGGTGATTGAGACTAGAATAGTGGCAATGGAGGCTGAGAAAAGTGTATGGAAGGAAAAAGATTTTAAAGATAGAATGAGCGGGGCCCCTGAGTGGCTGAGTCGGTTAAACGTTGATTTCGTCTCAGTTCATGGTCTCAGGGTCATGAGATTGAGCCCCGCATCGGGCTTTGTGCTGGGCTTGGAGCCTACTCAAGATTCTCTCTCTCCCTCTGCCCCTCACCCCCTGCTCATGCGTGTGCTCTCTCTCTCTCTCTCTCTCTCTCTCAAAAAAAAATAAATATAGAATGGGCAACACTTGCTGATGACTTAGATGTGGAGGAGAGGAAAAGTGGGAAATCAAGGCTAACCACTAAGTTGATGTTGGTTTAAGTGAAATTTCACTTTTACCCTTATCACTCTGGAAAACTTATTTTATTTCTTCTAATTAATGCACTGTTTCCTCAGAAAATTGTGAATCCGTTATTTCTTTTTCTTTTGGAGGTTTTGTGTTATTTAAACCCATCAGTATTTATTGTATCTGTAGTATACAAGAATCAGATGGTAGTACTTGGAATCAAGTCAACATGTAGCTCTGATGGTGTAAAGGCAGCAAAAGGAAAGGGCACTTGACAAGGAATAAAAATATATGTGCTCTTCATCTAACACACGTAATCCCTCTGAGCCCCTATTTTTTTTCAATCCTCAATAATAACCAAACAACACAGAAAAGCGTGCGTGTGTATGCCCACGTATGTGTTGGCACAAGGCTAAGACTAGAACTCTAAATCCCTCCTTGCCATAAACATGCTGTCTTAATCATATTCATGGAAAATAGGGCTTTGCGTCTGATATTAACAATTCCAACAATATTGGCTCTCTGAAGGCAAAGTTATTTATTTTACATTTTATTTAACATTTTCTAATCATCTCCTGCCGTTTGTCTTATCCATTCACTTTCTGAATTTTCAATTAATACTAAACACCATGAAGTAAGGACATGGTGCTCTTGTCATAGTCTGCTTGGGTTGTAAATGGCACAGTGATGTCAGCTTGACCTAATGCATCAGCTATGATTGCCCCTCATTTTGTCACCAAAGTCAAGAATTTTTTTTTCCTTCTCCTTTTTGGTAGTACCTCATATCAAAAGATTTTGAAACATCTAAGAGTGCTGGATAGGAGGATTGGATTACTTTGAAATACCTATCCAAATAGTGAACCACTTTTCTTGCTCATCACCCTTGAGCTGGTAAATACAGGTAATTCACTCTTGTGCAGAAGGAAATGGTTATGTGCACCTTATTTCACATGGCTTCCCAGCACCATGTGGGAAATAATTTAGTACCTCTGCAGTAGGCAAACAAAGACAGCCTATTCAGCTGTTACAAATTGATCATCCAAAAGATTTTGATAAATCACCACCACCTATGTGTCATGGAAATACTAAATACTGAATATGTTTAAGCTATTAAATAATTCACTGAAATATATCTTGTATGCTAACGCTAGTATGAATTTTGAACTAGCCCCTGACCAAAGAACGAGTATTTTTCTCTTTCTTTCATCTCTTACAACTTGTCTCCATGTGATGTTTTATTGTCAGAGTGAACCATGTAAGTTTAAAAAGTATAGAACTATCTAGTTTTCTTTTTAAGAAACTGAAAGTGATTTAGAATATAATTTTAATCCCATAGCTCTCAGATAATGAAATTTATGTCAAGCAATTAAATACGATTTAGAATTGAAGCCACTAGCAATATCCCAATAGTGATGCTCATACCCTACGCTGTAAGACAGTGGTGACAGTTTAGGAAAGACAGTGCTTATAGGAGACTTGCATTGTCAATTTCTGAGTGGATTAATTTAATGGGAAAAACTAATGAACCCGAAAGTGCTGCATAAGAAGGTAGGTCAGTATTTCACTGGAAAACATTAAGGTAGTTGTGATTGGGATCTTTTTTTTTTTCAAGATTTTATTTATTTATGCATGAGAGACATATATAGAGAGAGGCAGAGACACAGGCAGAGGGAGAAGCAAGCTCCACGCAGAGAGCCCGACACGGGACTCGATTCTAGGTCCCCAGGATCACGCCCCGGGCAGCAGGCGGCGCCAAACCGCTGCGCCACCGGGGCTGCCCATGATTGGGATCTTTAACTAAAATCCTAAAATAAATAATAAGTGAATGAATGAATGAAAAAATGAATAAATAATCTCAGGCGTTTGAATGTTATGAAAGTGCCCTAATAGAAAACAGCTAGGGAAACTGGTGGGAAATACAGATGTATGGTTAGTCTTGATTGTTCAAAATAGTAAAATAGGTTCAGTGTGATGAGGGGAAACACATACTCTCATTTCTAGTCCAGTGAAGTCGCAGGCTTGGATTTGAACTTACAGATAAGAACAGTTTGGAAACCCCTGACTTAATTTGTACTCTCTTCATCTAATACTAATAATTTTCAAGGTAAATACCTGGGATATCGTCTACCCAATGTAAATTCTGTAAGTGGAGTACTAAGACTAATCTTCCTGAAGCACTTTGGGTATATTCCTATCTGTGATATACAACTTGGAATATAGGATGGAAATAAATGGATGATGGATAGATAGATGATAGATGATAGATGATAGATAGATAGATAGATAGATAGACAGACAGATAGATAATAGATGCATACATACGTACGTACATACGTAGTCATCCCAAGGATTAGTTGGCTCCCCCTGTTCCTTACCATCATCTCAGAACAAGCTTGAACCACAGTCTATACCCAGTGAAAAGACCCATGGTTTCCTCAAGCTTTATGTAGCTCCTTTACGATTCCCTCAGACTTTGTATCCTTTCTTGTTGAGTTGGCTCTCCTTCAAGATCATCTCCCCATGCTCCTTGTGCTGTGATGTACACTGGAACGTGCCAGATGTGGAATTTAGCTCTGTAATTTCCATATAAAGCTTTTATGTGTTTAGCAGGTTTTCCAGGATGTCTGGGGACGTATATTGTAACAAAGCAAACCTAAAATTGGTATATTTAAACGTCCCTGATTTTAAACCTCCTTTGGCCATTTGATTTTGGGTTATAATGTACGTGGTTTTTCATTAACTTTTATTCAAGTCGGTAAAAGGTGACAAGCAGGGGCATTTGTCTTCTCCACCAGATAAATAACAGTTATACCCTTTCACCAGTGAGACTGAGCAGGACAGGCCTTAGCAGCTCCCTATGTGAACATAAGAGTAAGAAATTCATAATAGCCTACAGCACCAAGTTTTCTGGAAAGGACGTGATGGCACCCTTTACAGTTATTTCATAAGGGAAATTTGCTTTGACGCACGTTTTTAGTTTACGTGTGTTTTTTCAAGAATGCAACCTTTTTTGTAAGACAGCAAATGTAAGTGTGTTTATGTGTATTTAGAAAACACATCTCATTAAGACTGAAGCAAAGCAACGGAAATGACTCACGAAGGTAAGATTTAAGAGCAGCTATGTGTGCTTTTTTCCCTTTTTATGTTTAGACTAGCGAGAAACTATTCTGTTCTACTGTTGCGGTTTCCAATAAAGAGCTTTTGCATTTATTTATTCATCAATTTTCTATTTTAATATCCACTAATTTTGGCTTTTTATCTTACTACTTACTCATTCATGTCTTAGGTATAGTCTCTTTTTTTTCTAACTTCGGTTAAATGCTTGTTTTCATTTAGTTTCTCTTAGCTAATAAGAAAAACAGTAAATCCCATCAATTTTATTTTATTTTTATTTATTTATTTATTTATTTTTATTTATGATAGTCACACAGAGAGAGAGAGAGAGGCAGAGACACAGGCGGAGGGAGAAGCAGGCTCCATGCACCGGGAGCCTGATGTGGGATTCGATCCCAGGTCTCCAGGATCGCGCCCTGGGCCAAAGGCAGGCGCCAAACCGCTGCGCCACCCAGGGATCCCCCGCATCAATTTTAATATAGAATGTTTTACATATTATTTTTTAACATTATATAATTATGGCTTTCATTAACTCTTTGGCATAATGTATTTTCAAACTAGTATTTTTAAAATCCAAGCAGTTTTATTTTGTTGTTTATTGATGAATCTATTAATTTGTATTTCTATTATACCATGGTCAAATAATATAGCTTATATAATTTCTGAATTTAGTTATTTATTGAAGTGAGGCATTTTCCTAGCTCAGTATTGATCTATTTCTGTAAATGATCCATGAGGACTTGGGTACGAGGCTATATTTTCTATTTATTTGCCATAGAGTATGCTATGCAGCTATTAAATTGATCTTATTAATGTTATTACTTGTATTTTTCACAATATTAATTTTTTGCCTAATTGGTCTGAAATACCTGAGATATATGTGTTAAAATCTTGCACAAGTTAGGTTTTTGTGTAATTTCTTCTTATATATTTTTTAAAGATTTTATTTATTTATTCATGAGAGACACACAGAGAAAGAGAGAGAGAGAGATGCAGAGACAGGCAGAGGGAGAAGCAGGCTCCATGCAGGGAGCCCAACGTGGGACTCGATCCCAGGTCTCCAGGATCACACCCTGGGCTGAAGGCAGCTGAGCACCTGGGCTGACCTCTTCTTATATTTTTGACATAATTTAACCTTATGTGTCTTGGTACAATCATATCCAATTACCTATTAGTGACTTACCTCTTCGTGAATATCTTTGTTCATTTGCTGCTTTGACATTAAATTCTAATTTTTCTTGTAATACTATGATTCCCACTGTTTCAGGTCCTGTGCAGGAAAAGATGGTGACAAAGAAACTGAGAAACCTTAGTTTTATTGCAATAAGTAAGGGCATGGAGGATTTATTCACATCAAAATGCTACTATTTATACTCAAACAATATATGTCAGGTTCCTGGTATTGAAGGCCTACAGGGATGGGGAAAAGTAGAGATCTTCATAATCTGAGGGTACCAGAGGGAAGGGCTAGGGTATCTGTAGGCCAGCACACCTACGCTTACGTCAAAGTATAGAGAAGACAGGTGCGTTAGAGTTTTCCAGAGAAACAGAACCAAGAGGAGAGAGAGAGATTCATCATGGCTCACATGAATTGTGGAGGCTAACAAATTCTGAGATCTGCAGAGTGGGTCAGCAAACTGGAGACCCAGGAGAGCCAATAATGTAGATCCAGTCCAAGTCCAAATACCTGAGAACCAGGAGAACCAATAGCGGAGTACCAGTCAGAAGGCTGACAGACTTGAAAACTAGAAGGAGCCAATGTTTCAGTTCTAGGCTAAAAGCAAGAAAAAGTAGATGTTCCGGTTCAGAGGGACAGGAATTCTCCTACTCCGTGGAGTGTCAGCCTTTTTGTTCTATTCAGGCCTTCAACTGACTGGATGAGGTCCACTGGATGAGATTAGGGCAATCTACTTTACTTAGTCTACCCATTTAAATGTTAATCTCATCCAAATAAAACACCCTTATAGACAAACCCAGAAATAATGTTACATCACTTGGGCATCTTGTGGCCCACTTGAGTTGACACATAAAAATCACCACAACAGGTATAAACAGGATAGTAGTAACTTTTTTTTTTAAACCCATGGAGCTATAGTGATTTATTCATGAAGATTTAGAATAATGGGGAAGAAAGCGGTACTTAAGGTTTAAAAAAAAAACATTTTACAGTTAAAAATGTTTATTTTTTTAATTGAGGTATAGTTGAGATGCCTGGGTGGCTCAGTGGTTGAGCGCCTCCCTTCGGCCCAGGTCATGATCCTGGAATCCTGGGATTGAGTCCCACATCAGGCTCCCTGCATGGAGCCTGCTTCTCCCTCTGCCTGTGTCTCTGCCTCTCTCTCTCTGTCTCTGTGTGTCTCTCATGAATAAATAAATAAAAATTTTAAAAAAATAATCGAGGTATAGTTGACATACAATGTTATATTAGTTAACATATGGTATATTAATTTTAGGTGGACACATAATGATTGGACAAGTCTGTATGTTATGCTATGCTCACAAGCATAGCTGCCATCTGTCACCAAACAAGGCCATTACAATACCATTGACTGTATACCCTATACTGTACTTTCCACCTCTGTGATTTATTTATTTTATAAGTTGGAAGTTTGTGCCTTTTAATCTCCACCACTCATTTTGCTCATTCCCATCCTCTTGGGCAACCATCAGGTTGTTCTTGGTATGTATGGGTCTGTTTCAGGATAGCAGTAGCTTCTAAGGGAATCCCTTCTGGTTTCTGGGGAATGGCAGTACATGTGGGGTGAAACATGAAAAGGAAACAGAAATGTAGCTGTCACTCTAACCAAGAATTCAGCAGTTTAAGCAGAATCCAAATAATTAAGCCACAAAGATTGAGTTGTATAGAAGATACTAGTCACAGCTCTTTATCACTTCTCTTTATCACTGCCTTTATCACTTTAGTATTGCTCTTTACCGCAGTTTAGGGACTCAGAGTATGCTCTGTGGTTCACTATTTTGAGATTGTTGTAAGAATAGTCATTTCCTAGCTGAATGAAAGAGAAACTCCCCTTGGTTTTTCAGAGATGGCTAGGGTGGGGAAATGCCATAAAAAAGGATACTAGTCATTTTTCTAGGGAGAAGTGATGAAAAAGTCACATGTCATCAAACAACAGGAGATGAGCTGAGAAACAGATCAGGTTTGTCAAAGCAAGGGCCTTCTCACCCTGCTACCTGAGTGGGTGTTGGTGAACAATGCCATGGTTCAAGTGCTGGGTCCTACAGAAAGTAGGACCTGGAATAGAATAAGGAGATATTTCCAAAGCAAGCAGTTTCTACCCTTTCATGAAAATTGAAGAGTTGGCTAGAAAATTGTGAGTAAGGGAATCAAAAGATTTTATTGGTAAGGGATGGAGTATAGAGGGTTGTTAGTTGAGGCAAAAAGGGATTGAGAGGTTGTAGTATACAAGGTTAATATACAAAAGTCAGTCACATTCCTATATGCCAGCAGCGAGCAAGTAGAATTTTTTAAAAAATATTTTCTTTATTTGTTCATGAGAGACACAGAGAGAGAGAGGCGGAGAAGCAGGTTCCCCATGGGGAGCCTGATGTGGGACTCGACCCCAGGACCCCAGGATCATGACCTGAGCCAAAGGCAGAGGCTCAAACACTGAGCCACCCAGGTACCCTGAGCAAGTAGAATTTGAAATTGAAAACATAATACCACTTATATTAGTACACATACAGAAAAATAAAATACATAGGTATAAATCTAACAATATATACATAAGGCCTATAAAAGGGAAACTACGATATTTTGACAAAAGAAAATGAAGAACTAAATAAATGGAAAGATAATCTATGTCTGTGGATAGGAAGACTCAACATTTCAAGATGTCAGTTCTTTCCAATTTGATCTGTAGATTTACTGGAATCTCAATTAAAATCCCAGCAAGTTATTTTGCAGATATTGGCAAACTTACTATAAAGTTTATATGGAAAGGCAAAAACCCAGAATAGCCAACAAACTATTGAAGAAGAAAAACAAGACAAATACTACCCAACTTCAAGACTTTTTTTACATTTTTTTTCAATCTAAATCCAGTTTGCCAACATATAGTGTAACACCCAGTGCTCATCCCATCAAGTGCTCCCCTCAGTGCCCATCACCCAGTCACCCCAACCCTCCTGCCCACTTTCTCTTCTGCAACCCTTTGTTTGCTTCCCAGAGTTAGGAGTCTCTCATGGTTTGTCACCCTCTCTAATTTTTCGCACTCAGTTTCCCCCTCCTTTCCCTTTTAATCCCTTTCACTATTTCTTATATTTCACGTAGGAGTGAAACTGTATGATGATTGTCCTTCGATTAAATTATTTCACTCAGCATAATATCCTCCAGTTCCATCCACGTCGAAGCAAATGGTGGGTATAGCTTTATAGTAAGACAGTATGGTGTTGGCAAAAGAATAGACAAATAGATCAGTGGATCAGAATAGAGAGCTCAGAAATAGACCAACTTAAATAGCTAACACAGAGCAAAACACATACAACGGAGCAAAGATAGTGCTTTCAACAAATGTTGCTGGACCAACTGGACATCCACATGCAGAAAGAAAAAAGCCTACACACAGACTTCATACCTTTCATAAAAATTAACCCAAAATGGATCACAGACCTAAGTGTAAAACTCAAAAACTACAAAACTCCTCATAAATCACATAAGAGAAAATGTAGGTGACTTGAGGTTTGGCAATGGCCATTTAGACCCAATGGCAAAGCCTCAATCTGTGGAAGGGAGAACTGATAAACTGGACTTTACTAAAATTAAAAGCTTCTTCTCTGTGAGAGGTATTATCAAGAAAATGAAAATGAAAAGACAAACCACAGACTGGGAAAAAAATATTTGCATAGCCGATAAAGGACTATTATCAAAGTAGACAAAATACTCTTCAAACTCAACAATGAGGAAATAGCCATTCCATTAAAAATGAGTGAAAGACCCTAACAGACACCTCACCAAAGAAAATATATAGATGGCAAATAAACATATGAAAAGATGCTCCACATCCTACATCATCAAGGAAATACAAGTTAAAACAATAAGATACCAGTACACACCTATTAGAATGGCCAAGATCCAGAACACTGACAACACTAACCACTGGTGAGGATGAGGAGCACTGTGAACTCTCATTCATTGCTGGTGGAAATGCAAAATGGTACAGCTAATATAAAAGACGTTTAAGTGGTTTGGTAATAAAACATTCCCTTGCCATAGGATCCGGCAATCGTGCTTCTCGGTATCTACAGCAAAGGAGTTGAGAGCTTACACCCACAGAAAATCCTGCACAGGGATGTTTATAGCAGTTTTATTCCTAATTGCCCAACCTTGGAGGCAACCAAGGTGTTCCTCAGTAGGTGAATGGATAAAAAAAACAAAAACAAAACTGTGGTACATTCAGACAATGGAATATTATTCAGTGCTAAAGAAAGAAACAAGCTGTCAAGCCACAAAAAGACATGGAAAAACTTTAAGTGCGTGTTACTAAGTGAAAGAAGCCAATCTGGAAAGGGCCCATATGGTATGATTCCAACGATATGATTTTCTGGAAAAGACAAAAAAACTAGGTAGACAGTGAAATGTTTAGTGGTTTCCTAGGGGAAGGGGGATGGAGAGATGAATTAAGTGGAGCACAGAGGATGTTTAGGGCAGTGAGACTACTCCATATGACACTATAATGGTGGATACATGGCCTTATAAATACATCCAAACCCATAGAATGTGCAACGCCAAGAATGAACCCTAATGTACACTATGGGCTTTAGGTGATGATGATGGGTCAGTGTAGGTTGGTCAGTTGTGACAAATGCACTACTCTGGTGTGAGATGTTGATAGTGGGGGAGGCTATGATGTGTGGGGATGGAGAGACTGTGGGGAATTTCTGTACCTTATCGGTATTGCTGCGAGCCTAAAACTGCTCTAAAATGTAAGCCTATGAAAAATCTTTTTAAAATGATTCAGACAGACCTGTGACTGTCGGAATGGTGGGGGTGGTAGACTTAAAGGTAAACATTTGCTTCCGTTTCCTGGAACAGGGACTTTCACTTTGAGGCTGTAGGAATTGTAGGGGGCATCAAGCACTATGCGATGGCAGAAAATGGGAAGGAGAACCACAGAGCTTCTGTTGCTCATTTGAGCCACCTTCACCATTCCATCCTGGTTCCATCCTGGTTCTGGTGCAGAGAGGAATAAAGGGTATATGCAGTGTGCCATTTTGGGATTTCCAGGTTTCCTCCCTCCCTCCCTCTCCTTTCTTCCTTGTGACAGCTTGAGGAAGGGGATTTGTTGAGAGAGTCCTTAAGATGGCCACAGTGTAGTGCCTCTTGCACAGGAGGACCTCAAAATTGTGAGCTTGCTTTCTCTCACTCCTCTACCTCAACTCACTTCCCCCCTAGAAGAGCTTCCTCTCGTCTGCTTCTTCATTCTCAGGCTGATGTGGAGAGAGATTGCAACAAGGTATGATGTATCTGAACTGAAACACAATTTCCTTTGGTGAGCTGTCTGGGTGTCTAAATTTTTCTCTACCTATCTTCCTGTATCTGTGTGTTTTAAAGATTATTTTCCTGAGGGATTTCACAAATTCCCCCTCTTTTCCAGTAATCAACACTGTTTATTCAACGCGCATTCATTAAGTAACTACTCTGTGCCATATAGCACTCTAGATGCGGAGAATACACAGATGAATAAATTGGACCCTTGCCAACGGGGAGCTGGGTCCTAGGAAAGATTCAATAAATTCCTTTCCAATATTGCTTTTGGAAGCCAGAATTTATTTTTCATAATTGGCATCACCGAAATCTTAGTTTTCCAGTTTCCTTTATAATTTCTTACCCCCACCCCCAAATCATATATAACCACAGGAATTCTGAAAATGTACTTGAAGGCCTCAGTACATTTTTCTTTCCAAAACAAGACCATGGGCATTTCTTCAACTAGAGAGGAATTCAAAATCCAAGTTTTAGAGGCTCAGAATTGTAATTATTACAAACGAAAATGTCTTTCTCTCCCAATATTGTCCTTATAAAACCTTTTGGTACTTTTGCTTCCAAAATGTTGGCGGTTTAATTATGAACTCAACTGAACTATTAGAGACATAGCCTTTCATGCGTTAGAGATTCACTTTGGAATCGTGGATTTAAAGAAACATGGTTATATAAATCTAAGGAGAAGTCATGAATTACTGTTAATTTAATTTGCAACACATGTGTGATATCACAATACCCTTAATAATAATAGCTCCCATCCTTGTACTGTAGACCAGATACCATCCTGGGTGTGTGTTATCCCATTTCATTATCACGGCAAGCCTGCAAGACATCCCAGTTTTACAAATTGAAAAGCCGTGAAGGAAATTTGTTCAAGCAGTGTCATTTTTTTTTGCTGGAAAAGTCATTTTCCCTTTTATAATGATGACCATATTATTGATACTAATCTACTATATTCAAGGCAGTGGGAAATTTCATGAGGTAGATGGAAAAATGCTATTTGCATACAAACCAATTTTTTTGTTTTTGTTTTTGTTTTTCATTCTCATGATGAGTGAAATAGCTACTGAGGAATTTATGGGGTCGCCAGCCATGAAATACCTAAGCAGAGAAGACAAATGTTTGATAGAATATTCTATGGTTTTTTTTTTTTCATTGGTTACGTAACAAGATGTAGCAGTTGGTCTAAATCTAAACATTTAAAACCATCTTTAACAACTGCAATGTGATCTTAAGTATTTATTACTGTTGGTGACAAATAGTAGCCACTCCTAGTATTGCTGGCCTCCATTCATAATGGAAGGAAAGAAAAAAAAAAAAATAATGGAAGGAAAGGCAGATTTTCAAAGTTTAGTGAAAACAAACATGGAAATGGTCCTATGTAAGTTTGTAGACACGTGGTATTAGAACACCGGCTCTAACGGAAGTCATTGTATTGAGGTAATATGAAGGAGGAACTGGGACAAGAAGGCAACGTTGGAGCTTGCTGGGTGGTCTGGAGGCCTAGGTGAGCATCCTCAGAGGAAGACAGGCACATGGCATCTTAATGCCATTGAGCTCATCCATTTACAAATATGTTTTTCCACCTGGGAATAAAATCTTTGAGATAGACAGACAGACAGACATGTGTATATTTGGGGGGGGGGTACTATTCCTGAGATATTTGTAGAATTCTTGCCTTTGTCCTTCTGATTTCCAGGAATGCACTTCAAAAACTTGTGTGGAGAGGCCTGGGTGGCTCAGTGGTTGAGCATCTACCTTCAGCTCAGGGCGAGATCCCAGGGTCCAGGGATTGAGTCCAGCATCAGGCTCCCCAGAGGGAGCCCGCTTCTCCCTCTGCCTGTGTCTCTGCCTCTCTCTGTGTGTCTCATGAATAAATAAAATCTTAAAAAAAAAACTTACGTATCTACTGATTCATACTATCAATATAAATAAAAAGATGACGCTGAGCCATATAAAGGCATTTACATAAAGTTGAAATCAGAGAATTTTTAAAAGTTGAACCTCATCTCCACACCTGAATCTGGAAATAGAAGACATAACAAATAATTTCCCATTTCCCATACCTTTCCTATAAGTTCTCAGTCACGTGTTTAACGTGATGAGCAGCAGCGTCACTGGTGAAACTGAAATTTGCAACAGCTTATTTTTTGTTCAAGACATATAATTTCCGCTATGCTCGACAGGCACTCTTTATAAACTTGCCATCCGTACATTTTGATGCCTGTGATTTTTTTTTAAGATTTTATTTATTTATTCTTGAGAGATAGAAGGAGAGACAGAGCCAGAGACACAGGCAGAGGGAGAAGCAGGCTCCATGCACCGGGAGCCCGACGTGGGATTCGATCCCGGGTCTCCAGGATCGCGCCCTGGGCCAAAGGCAGGCGCCAAACCGCTGCGCCACCCAGGGATCCCTGATGCCTGTGATTTAATGTTTCTCACTTAACATTTCACAGTGGCATTGTTTATTTTCATTGTAATAAGAAAGTTTAGGGGTACCTGGCTGGCTCAGTTGGTGGAGCGTGTGACACTCAATCTCGGGGTTGTGGGTTCAAGCCCCCTGTTGGGGGGTAGAGATTACTTTTTTTAAAATCTCCCAAAAAGAAGTTTAATTTGCAGTCCCTTCTTGCAGTTCATCAACTTTTCCAACATGCATCTTTTCTGTATGCCAGACATATTTCCTATAGTGGTTTGTTGCTGATGATGTCTTACGCCGTCTTCTTTCAGCACTGATAGGCTTTATTTGCATAGTAAACACTTATGCGCAGGCCTCTTATAGTTTATTATTTTGTCATTCTCATCATGAGGCTTATATCCTCTGGTCTGTGATGGCTGCTGCTCCAGGTCGACATTCATCTCCTAGGGATATCATAATAAATTACCACGAACTAGGTGGCTCCAACAACAAAAACTTACCTTCTCACAGTCCCAGAGCCTAGAAGTTTGAGACCAAGGTGTCTGTACTGCCATGTTCCCTCCCCCTGAAGACTCTAGGGAAGAATCCTTCTTTCCTCTTTCTAGATTCCTTGTCCTTCCTTGGCTTGCAGTTGCATCCACCCCAATCTCTGCCTCAGTTGCAACATGGCCTTCTTCTTGTGTGTGCATCTAAATTTCTCTCATTACAAGGGCACTAGTCATTAGATTAGGGCTCACCCAACCCAATCTTACAAGGATACTAGTCATTAGATTAGGGATCACCCAACCCAATCTGACCTCATTTTTTACTTTATGGCATCTGTAAAGGCCCTGTTTCTAAATAAAGTCACATTCATAGGGGTTCGAACTTAAATAGCTCTTTTGTTCAATTAAAAAAAAAATTTTTGGGCAGCCCGGGTGGCTCAGTGGTGTAGCGCCGCCTTCAGCCTAGGGTGTGATCCCGGAGACCTGGGATGGAGTCCCATGTCGGGCTCCCTCATGGAGCCTCTCTCTCTCTCTCTCTTTCTCTCTCTCTCATGAATAAACAAAATCTTTAAAATATATATATATTTTACTGAGGCAAATTTCACATGACATAAAATTAACCATTTTAACATGTATAATTGAGCAACATTTAGTACATTCGTGATGTGCAGCCACCACCTCTATCTAGTTCAAAAACATTTCCATTGCTCCAAAGCAAAACCCCTTACCTATTAAGCAGTTTCCCCCCAATCCCCCTTACCCAACCCCTGGCAACCATCAATCTGCTTTCTGTGTCTATGGATATATCTATTCTGGATATTTCACGTAAGTGGAATCCCATAGCATGTGATCTTTTGCATTTTGGCTTCTTTCACTTAGGATGGTGTTTTTAAAGTTCATCCACATTATAGCATGTATCAATATATCCGTGTTTCTGGCTGAATGATATCCATTGTACGGTATACTACTTTTTGTTTATCCGTTCATCTGTCGATGGGCCTTTAAGCTGTTTGCAGGTCTTAGCCAGTATGGATAGTGCCGCTATGAATGTGTTTGCATACACTTGTTTGAGTTCCTGTTTTCAATTCATTTGAGTGGGTTTCGGGGTTATATGGCATATTCTATGTTTAACTTTTTGAGAAATTGTCAAACTGTTTTCCACAGCTGCCGGACCATTTTACAATCAACTAGGGTTCCAATTTTTGCACACCCATCTCAACGCTTGTTATGTTTTGTTTTCGTTTGTTTTGTTTTTAAATTATAGCCATCCTAGTGGATATGAAGTGGTACCTCGTTGTTGTTGTTGGTTTGGTTTTGTTTCATTTAAGATTTTATTTATTCATGAGAAATAGAGAGAGAGAGAGGCAGAGACATAGGCAGAGGGAGAAGCAGGCTCCCCCATGGGGAGCCCGATGCAGGACTCAATCCCAGGACCCCGGGATCACAATCTGAGCCAAAGGCAGAGGCTCAACCACTGAGCCATCCAGGCACCTCTCTCACTGTTGTTTTGATTTCTGTTTCCCTGATGATTAATGATGCTAAGCATCTTTTCACACATCTCTTGGCAATGTGGATATCTTCTAGGGAGAAATGTCTGTTTAGATCCTTCACCCATTTTAAAAATTTGGTGGTTTGGGCAGCCCAGGTGGCTCAGTGGTTTAGCACCACCTTCAGCCCAGGGTGTGATCCTGGAGACCCGGGATCGAGTCCCACGTCGGGCTCCCTGCATGGAGCCTGCTTCTCCCTCTGCCTGTGTCTCTGCCTCTCTCTCTCTCTCAATCTGTGTCTCTCATGAATAAATAAATAAAATATTTTTTAAAAAATTGGTAGGTTTTTTTTGTCTTTCTGTTGTTGTGCTTTAAGTTCTTTGTATATTATGGATACTAGAAGCTTTATCATATCTATGATTTGCAAATATTTTCTCATTCCATAGGCTATATTTTCACTTTTTTGATAATGTACTTTGATGCACAAGTTTTTCATACGGCATCCAATTTATCTGTTTTTTTCTTATATTGCTCATGATTTTTGTGTCATTTCTTAGACTCAATTGCCAAATACAAAATCATGAAGATTGGGACCCCTGAATAGCTCAGTCTCTGCCTCTCTCTGTGTGTCTCTCTCATGAATAAATAAATAAAGTAATTAAAACAAAAACAAAAGCAAAATCATGAAGATCTACCCCTAGGTTTTCTTTTAAGAATATATCTTTTTTTTTGGGGGGGGGGATTTAGAGCAGAGGGAGAGAATCTTTTTTTAAGATTTATTGATTGATTTTAGAGAGGAGGGACAGAGGGAAAATCCTTTTTTTTTTTTAGATTTATTTATTTAAGGGGGGAGGGGCAGAGGGAGAGGAAGAGAGAGAATCTCAAGCAGACTCCCTCCTCAGTGCAGAGCCTGATGCAGGCTCAATCTCATGACCCTGAGATCATGGCATGAGCCAAAACCAAGAGTCAGACACTTAACTGACTGAGCCACCTAGGCGCCCCAAGAATATATCTTTTAAGAGACGTATAGTTCAACTCATGGTGAATCCCAATGTCATGGGCACATTTGAGTCAATAAGAAGAGGAAAAAATATAAAGAGAGGGTATGTTCCATGCTTTGAAGCACATAATGCAGAATGAAACATAAGACTTTTGTTCACATCCCCTTGGCCAGTGTTTAATCTTAGTTTAGAGTTGCACGTTCTAAGAGGGAAGATCAGTAAGGTGCATTTTAGCTTTATGCGTATATGCACAACTAAAACGTTCTCTTACTATGTAAGAAGGGGAGAATAGTACATACGAAAAACTAGCAATCTTTTGCACTGTTAAATACTTCGAAGTTATACTCTCTTGATCTGACATTTTGTAGACTTTGCTCTCCTATCGGATGAACATTGCTGTGCGTAACTTTGAGGTCTATCTGATTCCCCACTCCCTTACTTTTTCTGCCTAGATGACTAAACAATTTTAGCCTTTGGCATTCAATAACATAGCCAGAATAACTAAATGTTGAGCCTTTTGAATCCATTTTTTTAAGTGTGGTGTGATATTTTGATCTATGAATTCTGATTTTTTTTTTTTTAAGATTCATTTACTTATTTTGAGAGAGAGAGTGAGCAGGAGGAGGGGCAAAGGGAGAGGGACAGGCAGACTCTGCCCTGAGCATGGCCCAAGAGGGGGCTCAGTTTCAGGACCCGTGAGATCACAATCAGAGCTGAAACCAAGACTTGGAAGCTCAACCACCCTGGCGCCCCTACAAATTTTGACTTTTAAGTCGTGGTTTTTATTACATTTCCATCTCCATTTCTTGGAAATTCTGCTTCAAGGATAACAGCTATGTTTGGTTTTCCTCTGTGACTTCTTAGCTACTAGTTATTTCTACACTGTATATTAGTTCAATAATGATGTTTTAGTCCCTAATTGTTTCCCTGGCTTTGTATCATTCTTTTCCATTTTAAGTTTCATTCTAATATTTTATAATCTCATTCGGCGCCCTCAATTTATTATGTGGCATCCTTTTTAGTCAATGTAGTGGTAAATATTTTCTGAATAGATTATTTCCTTTTGGGCGGGCCTGGTAGCTCAGCGGTTTAGCGCCGCCTTCAGCCCAGGGCGGGATCCTGGAGACCCAGGATGTTGTCCCATGTCAGGCTCCCTGCATGGAGCCTGTTTCTTCCTCTGCCTGTGTCTCTGCCTTTCTCTGTGTGTGTCTCTCATGAATAAATAAATAAAATCTTAAAAAAAAAAAAAAGATTATTTCCTTTTGAGCAAAACCTTTATCTGTTTTGCTTGCTATTTTTTCTTCCTTCCATAGAATCTTTACATAGATGCCTTAACACTTTATTTTAATCTTAATTATACTAGAAACGAACAGGTTTTTTTTTTTTTGGTTTTGTTTTTGTTTTTTTTTTTTAATGAACAGTTTTAACTATCCCATTTATTTCTGTTGATATATTTTGGACGAATTTTTCTTAACTCCCATTCCATTTTTTTTGGGGGGGGGATTGTTTGAGAGCTGAGTTTCCTCTAGGTTATGGGAGTGAGTGCAATGAAATGAAGGTATCAGCTGGGGCCGTAAGTAGAAATGGTTGCCATACTTGGGCTATGTTTCATCCTCTAAGCTCTTGTTAAATGTCCTGTAACTTTTCCTGCACCTTTCCAGTGAGAAAAGAACTTACCACGTCTGGTAGCTTACTCTGTTCATTGGAGAGTATTAGGCCTTTACGTTGTGTCAAAGAGACACCCAGCCAGGTTTATCTTTCTCCTTTCCCATTTTCTTTCAAGGAATATTCCCACCACCTCATGCAGAAGAGTAAAAGGCCAAGTGGGACGTGGTCTTGGATTAAGGCCTTATTGCATGGGGAGGAGATATTAAGTGTTTTCAGAAGTCATTTTCCCCATCTCCCACTCCCTGCTCACTCTCCCTGTTCTCCCACTGTCCCTCCTCTGGTCTTCTGTTTGAGCAAATTTCTGTTTAGTGCTGGTGATAATTAGTTCTGAGTTTTTATAGTCCTTCCGCTTTTCCTCTTCAACTCTCCTCTCAGCAGGGAATTGAGAATCATAGCAAATTTTAGCAGTTTTTCTGGACTATAGTTAGAGGACGATGGTTTCACAGGTAGGCTTTTCATATAATCTTAACTCTCTGCATCTTTGTCCACATTGGCTTATGAACTTTCTCTGAATTGAGGTATGTTGTGAAATTTCTCAGGGTTGTGTTTACTCACCTCTCTGGAATATTTCTGTGGAGGGTGAAATTGAGCATGTGTAGACCTTAATTAAACTGAGTGGAACAGATAATTTAAAAACCATTTGTGGGAGCACCTGGGTGGCTGAGTTGGTTAAGCCTCTGCTTTGGCTCAGGTCATGATCGCAGGGTTCTGGGACTGAGCCCCTTATCAGG
Source organism: Vulpes lagopus (assembly GCF_018345385.1). Lineage (NCBI taxonomy): Eukaryota > Metazoa > Chordata > Mammalia > Carnivora > Canidae > Vulpes > Vulpes lagopus. The sequence goes on along the minus strand of NC_054848.1, from coordinate 112,490,908 downwards.
TTCTCTGCTCAGTGGGGAGTCGGCTTCTCCCTCTCCGTTGGCCCCTCCCTTCCATGCATACTCTATGTCTCTCTGCCTCTCTCTCTCCCTCAAACAAATAAAATCTTAAAAAAAAATGTGTTCTTTTACTTGCCCTCATCCCCTCTCTTTGTTTGATTACTCCTTAGTCATATGGCCACATTGTGGAAGGGACTGACTGAATCAAAATAAGTTTCCAAAAAAAAAAAAAAAAAAGTTTCCACCAGTAAGGAAGAAAAGATGATGAACAGATTGGGTAGATACCTACCCATGCCTACCATGGCCTAAAGCTAACAGGCTCCTACCCTTTTATTAAGTGATCTTCATGACTTCACAGTAGCATCTGCATTTTCCTAATCATATCTGCAGCCTTCTCTTAAAAGTTGAAAGGACTTTGTGAAAGATTTTTTTAAAAGATACATTCTTTTTTCACCTATCAGATAAGAAAGATTAAAGTAAAGAAGAAAAGGAATACTGAGTACCAGCTAGGATATGGAAAGGAAAAAAAAGGGGGGGGGGCAATATACTCATGCAGAGGGGCTGGGAATACAAAGCAACACAAAACTTTCCAGAAGTAAATTTGGCGCCATGTATCAAAAAAGTTTTAAAGTGTCCATACTCTATGAAGTAAACATTTCATTTGCAGAGATTTATCTTAATTGAGCATGTATGCAAAAAATAATGTGCAAGGATGGATCATTGTAGTATTTTATTTAGTACTAATGAATTCAAAACTAATAATCAGGGTGGGTTAAAGACACATCTACAAGGTGATTTTATACAACATTAAACAAGATGACACAGACACCAAAGTTATTTGCCACTTACTGAGCATTATGTAACTTATATATTTTAATTAATAATTTCATGAGCTTTGTGAGTAGGCAATGTTATCACCCTATTTTAGAAATGAAGATACAGAGAATTAGAGATATTCACTTGCCCAGAGTCATGAAGATAGTTAAGTGACAAAAAAAAGATTTGAGTAAAGATTTAAATATGGTCTTGGGGTACCTCAGTGGGTTAAGCAGCTGGCTCTAGATTTCAGCTCAGGTCATGATCTTGAGGTCCTGGGATAGAGCCCCACCCCTAGTCCTGGCCTTCCCCTCTCAGTGGGGAGTCTGCTGGAGGATTCTCTCTCTCTCTCTCTCTCCCTCTCCCCCTTCCCCCATTCACATGTCCACACTCTCTCTCTCTCTCAAAGAAATCTTTGAAAAAAAAGTAAAAAAATAAATCTGATGGTCTTTCATTGAGATATAATTGACATACAATAAACCACATGTATTATAATCGTATAATTTTATAAGGTATGACATAGACATAAACCTATAAAATGATCACCATTATCAAAAGAGTGAACACAGTTCCCACCTACAAAAATTTCCTTTTGTCCTTTTGTAATTCTTCTTTCCTGCCCCCTCCTGTCCCTTATATCTCTCTGCTGAATTTCTTTTGCCCATTTGTCAGAAAACATCAGGCTTTATATGTATGGGTCTGTTTCTGGAATCCATCTTCTGTTTTTCTATATTTACACCAGTACTATGCTGTCTTGGAGCATGTACCTTTATACTGGTTGAAACCAGGTAAGGGCAGTCTTTCCACTTTATTCCTCTTTTTCAAAGTTGTTTTGTCTATTCCGGGTCCTTAATATTTCCATATAATTTATAGAATCAGCTTGTTAATTTCTATGCTAAACCCTGCTGGAACTGGAATGTGATCACGTTGGGTCTATAATCAATTTGGGAAGAATTGACATGTTAACAATATTCAGTCATCCCATCCATGCATTTGTTTAGGTCTTTCTCCATTTGTTTAGCTCTTCTTTAATAAATCCCAACAATGTAGCTTGGTGTGCAGGATTTCACATCTTTGACAAAATTTATCATTAGGCATTTTCATAATTTAGATGCTATGGTAAATAGTTTTGTATTTTTAAATTCAGTTTCCAATTATTCCTCATTGATATATAGAACTATAACTGGGACGCCTGGGTGGCTCAGTGGTTGAGCATCTACCTGAAACCTCAGGATTTTTAAAAAAGGCAAACAAGTTCAAAGTTCATTAAAAACAAACAAAACACATGTTTGTATTTAAACACATTTGTCTAGGGGACGCCTGAGTGGCTCAGCAGTTGAGTGTCTGCCTTCAGCTCAGGGCGTGATCCTGGAGTTCCCGGATGGAGTCCCACATGGGGCTCCCTGCATGGAGCCTGCTTCTCCCTCTGCCTGTCTCTCTCTCTCTCTCTCTCTCTCTGTGTCTCTCTTGAATAAATAAATTAAAAATCTTAAAAAAAAGAACTCTAACTGATTTTTGTGAATTCACATCTTACTCTGCAACTTTGCTAAACTCACATATTCTGGTAGCTTTTTGGCAATTTCATTGGATTTTCTATATAGATGATTATATCACCTGTGAATAAAGATAGTTTTATTTCTTCTCTGCCAAAATAAATGTCACTTTTTTTCTTTTTCTTGTATTTTTGCACTAGCTAGACTTGCCAGTACAATGTTGAATAGAAGTTGGGAGAGTGGAAATCCTTGTCCTGTTATACTAATATTTGAAAGAATTCAGTCTTTCGCTTTTCGCTATAATTTTACCTACAGGTTTTTCATAGATGCCCTTTATTAGGTTGAAAAAGTTACTTTCTATTCTTCATTTGCAAGTGTTTTTATCATGAAAGAGTGTTGGATTTAGTCAAATGCATCTTCTGCATTTACTGATTATATGATTGAACATTCAATTATGCTCTTTAAAAATTTGTTAATGTGATATATTACATTGATAGTATTTGAATGTTTAACCAAACCTGTATTCCTTGAGGAAACTAATTGGTCATGGTATATTATCCATTATTTATATTAATTCACTCTGTTTTATCCTGGATGACTTCACTTGTTATGTCTTCAAACACACAAGCCTTCGTAGCTGTCATGTCTAATTGAACATTAATCCCATCCAGTGACTTTGTCACCTCAAATACTGTAGTTTTCTTCTCTTAAAAGTCCTGTGTGACCCTTTTGTGTCTTTTATGTTTGTACTTAACGTTTTAAACATACAGAATATAGGGGATCCCTGGGTGGCGCAGCGGTTTAGCGCCTGCCTTTGGCCCAGGGCGCGATCCTGGAGACCCGGGATCGAATCCCACGTCGGGCTCCCGCTGCATGGAGCCTGCTTCTCCCTCTGCCTGTGTCTCTGCCTCTCTCTCTCTCTCTCTGTGACTATCATAAATAAATAAAAAGTTAACAGAATATAGTTATAGTAACTTTAAATGTCTGGCTATTAACTCAAATGTTTGTGATAGTTCTGAGTCAGTCTCCATATATCAGGGTTGTTTGAATTTGAATTTCTCTTTAGTTAGGCTAAACATTTTAGATCCTTAAGGGTCAGTCTGTATCTTGTAAATTTTCATTCCATATCTTTTCCCCACTTTTCTATCAGATTTGGAGCCCTTTGTCCCATTATTTTTAAAGTCCTCACATATCATTTATTGATACTCTTTTACAGAGAGACAGTGAGCACAAGTGGGGAGGGGCAGAGGGAGACGGATAGAGAGAATCTAAGTGGAGCCTGATGCAGGGCTTGATCTCACAACCCCGAGACCATTACCTGAGTTAATCAAGAGCCAGATCCTTAACCAACTGAGCCACCCAAGTGCCTCAAAGTCTTCATATATTAATGATATTAGCCCTTTATCTGTGATATGTGTTGCAAATATTTTTCCAATTTTGTCAATTTTTTCTGAGTGTGAGCTTGTGGTATATTTTTTTTAAAGAGATTTTATTTATTTATTCATGAGAGACACAGAGAGAGAGAGGCAGAGACACAGGCAGAGGGAGAAGCAGGCTCCATGCAGGGAGCCCGACGTGGGACTCGATCCTGGGTCTCCAGGATCATGCCCCGGACTGAAGGTGACGTTAAACCACTGAGCCACCCGGGCTGCCCAAGCTTGTGGTATATTTATTTGTGTCTTTAAAAAATATTTTAAATATAACATATCAATGCATCTTCAGTGAGTGAGCAACCAGTAACTTCCATAAAGTGATCCTTAGAAAACCCAGAAAAGATCCACTAACAGAAAAGGACATGTGCCCCGATGAAGACCACAAGCTGGCTGGAAGTGCTATTAGAATTAAGAACATATGGTCCATGGCTCATCCCACCACCCATGATTCTTTACATAATGAGCTAAGTGTACAGGACAGGACTCATTCACACAGTGTCTCTTCTACGAAGCTAGAAGCTTGTTAAATAGCCATTCATAAATATTAATTCTCCTGGTGTCCCTCCTCAAAGGAGTGAGGTAAGCTCCATTTCTCCAGGAGGCCACAGGAGCAGGAAGGGAGGTAGGGTATTAAGAGATCCAGCAGTAAAATAAGTTGAGAAAGTCTCTGGTGGCTGAGGACTCATATTGAGAAGTGCTTTTTCACATAAGGCGCACATGCTTCTGCCTAAAACAAGCCCCTCCCTGAGTGTACTCTTAAGTCTTAAATTATAGTTTTCTGCAAGAAAACACCCAGCCCGACTTCCAGGACGTGCGCATTTGCCCCTTCTTGCCTATAGTGGTAAAATCTGAGTGTGAGTATTACACCTATTGAGATAAACTCAATCCCTTTTCGAAGCAAGATGAAGATACCCAGAGGAGCAATTTATTCCCTGAAACCTTGGCAACCTGAAGACAGTGATAGCAGTCTGGAAATAGAAAACTGAGGAGAGGGGCGCCTGGGTGACTCAGTTGGTTAAGCATCTGACTCTTGGTTTCAGCTCAGGTCATAATCTCAGGTGGTGAGATCTTGAGCCCTGTGTTGGACTCCATGCTCAGTGCAGAGAATACTTGAGATTCTCTCTCCCTCTCCTTCTGCCCCTCCTGCTCCTGCTCTTTTCCAAAATAAGTAAATAAGTCTTAAAAAAAAAATAGAAAAGTGAGGAGAGCTATGTGGAGAGTCGGAAAAAGAGATGGCATGGAAAAATGCCTTGCTGGTAGCTAATAAGTGAAAGGTCTTCAAGGTGCATAAGAGGACTTTGTAGAAGGGAAGTGAGGTGACTAACACGTCCACAGAGACTTAAATATGTTGCGTTGAAGGAACTTAGGTAAGACCTCCAAAATACTAGGTAATGGTGAAGGGTGAGAGACAACAGAATGAACCACTGAATGGGGGTGGTCATGGGGAAAGGCATGGAGGAAATATCCTCTCCCTGCCACGTGTGCCACCAGAACTGAACTAGAGGTAATAAGAAGAGGTAGCAAGTCACTTTGGCATGCATCTTTAAGGGGTGCTAAGGAAATACCTCCATCCAACTGGAACATCTTGGCCTCTCCCAGGCCTCAAATTCTTTTACCATGGAGTCACCCCAGGGCTACCATTAGCCAAAGCAGTGACTTAATGACAAAAGGTCATCATGTGGTTTCTGATTGACGAGGAAGGGTAGGAGCCCTGGAGTAGACCATTGTTAGGCTTAAGCATGGATGAGAACCTAGCACAGATATTGAACAGCCAAACACAAGCAGGAAACGGCTAACCACAAGCATGAAACAACTGATCAGAAAGGGGGAACAAGCAACCAAGAAGAAAGGCAGAAGAGGATGACCCTCTCTCAAAGCAAGTGCAGGGATAATGCCAAGGTCAGATAACCCAACCCGCACTCCTCCTCTTCTTCCTCATCAACCGCCCCACTCAAGACCTCTACCCTGCCCTTGCCTCACACAAACCCCTCCTCGGCCTGTGCCTCTCCTTGGGAAGCCCCCTTTCCACCCACTATCCAGCCTCTTCCCCCAAACCAGTGCCCTCTATACCTGCCGTGTTGCCCTTCCAAGTGCACAAGACAGCCAAGAGGGTAGAGATGCCCCTGTTAGCAGCTGTGCCAAAAGATCCTCTGAAGCCTCTATCACCTGTTTAATAAAGCACACGAGAGAAACAAAACCAACATTTGCCTATTAGCAGCAGCTGATGAAGAGAGTGAATCAAAATAAGAGACCAGAGCTTCAGCTGCAGCAGAACCAAGAGACCCAGGGGAATTCTGCTGAGCCAAGTAACGCACTGTGTATAGAGAGGCCTGGAGACCTGTGACCGTCTGTAAAGTCTCCAGAGGAGCCTGTGGGGACATGGCCAACCGCATAGAGACCAAATGTCACACCAACGGGGTACACAGATTGCAACGATTGAAATAAAATCAACAAGATATGAAAAGATATGTCTCTGTGAGTTGTCTGGTGGTAAGGACAGAGAAGGGTGGAAGCAAGTATGTCAGAAAGGAGGGACATGGAGTCCTGCAAGGCCAGGGGCCAGACCTGCAGGTCCACAGTGAGGCAGATACCAGGGCATAAGGCTGAAGTAAGGCCTGAGCACTGAAGACCACTTTCTTCCTTAACACTTTAGTTCCCTGGCAGGAAGAAAATTATTTAGAGTATGTGTGTGTGTATGTATGAGATATGAGGGGAGCTGTTGGTCCAGATCAGCTGAGATGTGATGGGGGGGGTGGCAGTGCCACGTCTCCCGATAAAGGCAGACAAATCACCTCCAGGCCACATAGCTCATGGTGGTGTTTATTGTGTGACATCCTATGCTGTGAGAAACTAAAAGCCCTTAAATCAAAAACTCACCCTACAGAAAATCACCAACAGCATCCCTGTGATATGGTTTGGAGTGTTGGGGTTTGGAGCTGATGGCCAAGAAAGAATTAATTCTTGGTGCCAAAAGGTGGTTTTATTAAACCCCGGGACAGGACCCGTGGGCAGAAAGAGCTGCGCTGGGGTTGTGAGGAGTGACTGATTATAGATTTTCTACCCTGTGGAGGAGAGGGTAACGTTAGGGCTCCAGGAAATTGAGTCCATAGGTTTCTGGAGATTGCTTTTTTTTCTCGTAAATCATTAAGAAAGTTGCAGACTGATGGAGACTCCTGTCCTGCATGACCGTGATCTGTCAGTTAACCATTTACAGCCCTTTGACAAGTCCTTGAAACAGGCACAGTGACATTCCTCTAGGAACTCAGCTGGTTCCATGTTAATACTTTGCTAAGGGCAACAGGCAATCTTGGCCCAACCCCCAGGATCATATAAAAATTACTTTAGAAATTTTCTTTATCTCTAAACCCCCCAAGATATGTGTTGGTAATCGTCCCCCAAGCATATGGCCCGCTGATATACATCTGAAGGGTCTCATGACTAAGGTTTTATTAGATGATAATAAATGACCTCATCCCAATAGCTGGCCCCCTCAAGGTCCTGGAAACCTGCTTCCAAAATTCCTTAGAGACAGGCTCTCCCTAACCCCTTCCCAACTTGAAAGTATATAATGGGCCAATCCTCATGACCCTAGTGTAGCTTTCTGCCCTTGGGTCCTGGCCCTGGGCTTTAACAAAAATCACCTTTTTGCACCAAAGACATCTCAAGAATTCTTTCTTGACCGTTGGCTTCGAACCCTGTCTCTTCCTACATTAATAATTACCAATACTAATAAGGGTACTTTCTTAGTAAGAAACTTGGGGTAGAGCCATGGCCTCCTAAGGGTGGGGCAGTGGGAGGGTGCCCGCAATAATGAGGAGCACTGTCTACCGAGAATTCTAATACAAGAGTAAAGCCAAGTATGAGCCAGTCCAGGTTCTTTTTTTTTTTAAGATTTTATTTATTTATTCATGACACAGAGAGAGAGAGGCAGAGACACAGGCAGAGGGAGAAGCAGGCTTCATGCAAGGAGCCCAACCTGGGACTCAATCCCGGGTCTCCAGGATCACCCCCTGGGCCAAAGGCAGACGCTAAACCACTGAGCCACCTCGGGATCCCCTTTCCTAAAGATTTTATTTATTCATGAGAGACACAGAGACAGAGGCAGAGACATAGGCAGAGGGAGGAGAAGCGGGCTCCATGCAGGGAGCTGGATGCAGAACTCGATCCCAGGACCCCGGGATCACAACCCGAGCCGAAGGCAGAAGCCCAACCACTGAGCCACACAGGCGTCCCCAGTCCTGTTTTTATTATCATTTCCATACACCAGCATTTTTTTTCCCAGAGTGACTGGTTCTTTATTTCAAAAAGACACTTGTCAATTTTCAGTATCAAAACAGTTTGCACTATTGGTTTCTTTCTCCCAATCGGCCCCCAAAGAGAGGCCACCAAAGGAAGAGTGCATTTTAAGCCAATAAGCTGCAGGATGCACATCTAACACACCTCACGGAAACCTCACCTAAAAGGGGAGTTGGGCAGGGAAAGAAACTTTTAAAAGATCAGCACACTGTCAGCCCACAGACTGTAGAGAGTTCTCAGCCAGATGGGGTGGTGGTCAATGTGCCCCAACCCTAAAGAAGCAAAGTTTCAAAATAATATAAAATTTTAAAAAAAAGTTTTGTACATAAGCTGTTCAAGATTTCTCCAGCACTGATACAAAGCACAATGAGATGGCACATTTAGAGGCAGCAGCTTTGAACCTAGAAAAGGGTGACGAGATGAGTTTGTTTCATGTGGCTAAATCAGTGGCAAACATAATTTTCTTTTTTCTTTCAAGGAGGCAGGAGAGCAAATAAGTGGTCGACATAAGGGGACCTCGACATAAGGGGAACACGGTCCATTTTGTAAGCAATTAGGGCAAAGATAGGACAAGGATTTGGTCTCAGATCGAGGTCTCAGCATCTTAATTTTTGTTTGGTCATATCTGATGGAAAAAAAAAACAACAACATTATGTTGCCTTCAAAGATACCTTAAAGCTGAAACCCTGAGCCACACTTTTTTGGCCAACTTCTGGAATCACCTTTCTAATTTGGCTGGTATTTTGGACAGAGCAACGAGGCTCCCAGAGCGGGTCTCTTTCTGGGCCCTGGGCCTTGTCCACTCCCCCCTCCTTGGAGAGGACAGTATTCATTAGGCTGAAAAGTTAATTCCAAATGGGAGGAAGGGGTTAGACTGCTGCTTCAGAACTGTGGAATTATTCGGAATGTTTTACAAATGTCGCTACATCAACTACAACAAAAAAGGTAATTACAAAATGTGTCCATCACAACATGCTTTTAAAGACACTTTGCATTGTGCTCACATTCCCTTAAACATTGTTCCCAAAAGTGCTCAGCCTCATGCCCAACTGGAATCTCTAACACCAGCATTTCTTTTTTTTTTTTTTTTTTAATTTTTAACACCAGCATTTCTAATATTAAATACTACCTCCCCAAATCTATCTTTCTTGAGGTGGTAGTGGAGGGGTTTTGACATCAAGAAGGTTGAGTTTATCACATTCCTTGGGTTGATTGTTCAGGTCTCTGTGCTATATATTTACTCCTCGCTTCTTTATTTGCACTTCCCAGCTCCACCCTCCTCTTTTCCTCAGTCCTTCTAAGGAATTTTATGCGTATCCTCTCCCAGAAAGGATTTCTGGTGGTTCTTTTAGATTTATTTATTTATTTATTTATTTATTTATTTATTATTTTATTTTATATTTTTTTTTTATGGAGTAACAGCTAAATGATTAATTTCTTTTCAGATCTCTGGGACATCAGGAGAATTTTAGTCCTTAGATGAAGGACAAGGCTAACACATTTGTTTTTCTGGATTTGAAATAGAAAAACAGTGGCTTGCCCTGACTGACCCTAGTTCTCTGCTGTGTATTTACTCTTCTCTCTCTCTCTTTTTTTTTTAAACTCCTCTATTTCCACTCCCTGGCCCCATTCCCCTTTTCCTCAGTCATTCTCATGAATTTTATGCATATCCTTTCCCTTGCCTGAGAGTTAATAAAATGCATATCGTGGTTTACCAGCATGCATCTTAAATTTATGTATCTGTTATGTATCATTGTTTTTTACTATTTCACTCAGCGTATGTCCCTTCTGTTATTTCTTTCCCTTGTAATTGAATATTTCAGAAAACTTTTTTTTTACTATGTAAACTTTGGAAAGATATCGGAGCTTTTAATATTACACAAAATATTTTTACTAGGTTAATTAAATATATTTTAATTGCTGACCAAGTGATATTTTAGTGTAATTGAAATTCGACTGAATGTCTTGATAATACCAATGAAATAATTAAACATTTCTTAAAATGATAATAGATTAAAGTAGTATAATCATATGACTTTTTTTATATTTGACTTAATTAGATTGGAATGAGATTTATCTGTTGAATAATTATTATGTTTCAAGTAACCCTTTCAGAAAAAAAGAATACAATTGAGCTTGAGGCAGTTATTAGGTCTGATTAGTCAGAAAGGATATCTGGGGATCCTTTTCGATTTTGTGGTAGGGTAATAGCTAATTGATTAATTTCTCTCCAAATCTCGGAGACATCAGGAGAATTTTAGTCCCTAGGTGAAGGACAAAGCTAATACATTCACTTTTCTGGATTTGTGATAGAAGAATTGTGGTTTTCCCTGACTGATTCTAGTTCCATTTGTAAATGGATTGAATAAAGAACCTGCCTTAGGGCTCAGTGATTTACACTGGTGAGAAGTCAGCTCTCCAGGTGAGGAAGACTAATGAAGTGCGGCTCAGTTCCATGATGGTAGTCCTGTTGCTTCTCTGTTTCAGGTGAACACCGCCAATAGTGTCAACTAGGCATTGTAAGTGAGTTAGAGAATTAGGTTGAGCTTTGTCCTGCCAAGAGGGTGCTGGTTGGGGTTTGCTTTTTGTTTTGTTTTGTTTTGTTTGAACATTCATTGTAACTAATTAATAGGTGATAAGGGGTTTTAAGTTTTCTTCTGGTTTCTGGGCAGGCAAAATCACCTCAAAATCAATGACAAACAACAGCAAAGACACCCATCCCCCACATCTCACATGCACACAAGCTTCCCTAACTATGTGGCTGAAAGGAAGGTATGTACCAGATGTGTGAGAGCAAGCCCTCATCTCTGACGGTCTGTAGTATTGTTTTAAGAATGGAGTAAACTTGATACGACCAGGCAGCTTGATTATATGTTTGCAGAAGTCAGAAATAGGGCAGCCAGGGTGGCTCAGCGGTTTAGCACCGCCTTCAGCCCAGGGTGTGATCCTGGAGACCCGGGATTGAGTCCCACGTCGGGCTCCCTGCATGGAGCCTGCTTCTCCCTCTGCCTCTCTCTCTCTCTCTCTCTCTCTCTCTCTCTGTCTCTCTCATTAATAAGTAAATAAAATCTTTAAAAAAAAAGAAGTTAGAAATAAATCTACCATGGTATAATCACTTCTAGTTTGCATGCTCTGTATGTCTGGATTTTCATATCATAGGTTTTTTTTAAAGCGAAGCACTTTTTACACTCCATCAAAAAGGAAAAAACCCATACAAACAGGCATATTACTGAGCCAAGCCTGTTTGCATCTGAATCCCCAAGCACTTGCTTTAGGTAGCATATGCTTCATCTCCATCACATACATGCGCGCAAACACACACGTGCATGCACACAGGTGGATTTAACCATTGATGGCTAGTGCAAATATTGAAATACCTATATCCAAAAAGTTTAGTGTTTAACCTTCAATAAACAACTAATTAGCATTAATTTTGAAAAGGAGACAATGCAAGTCAAGTAGATAAATCATAACAAAGCCATTGCCACACCAGAGACCGTAGATATTTGTTAAATTAAAAGAGGTTCCTGGCAAAAAAAGAAATTAAAAAATTAAAAATTAAAAAATTAAAAAAAAAAAAAGAGATCCCTGGCTTCTCCAAGCCATTCACTCAGGATCACTGGAAATTGTAGCTGCTTTGCAAATTCTTGTTACCCCAAGTTTGACATGGGAGACTATTAATGCATCTGTATCCCGGTGCAAATTAGTTTATGAAAAGAGTTGAGTGTATCAGGGTTGTAAGAAACCTCTGAGATCATCTGACTCACCACTTTCATTTAACACATAAGGAACCTAAAACCCCAGAAAGGATGGAACTTTGGGTAACACAGCAAACTGGAATCAAGTCTCCAGAGTAAACACGTGTCCATAGAAAAGGTCTCTACAAAGAACTGGCCTAGTTCTGCCCAAGCTGACTCAAGATGTTCTTAAGCTGTTCCTGCTCACTTGTGGAAAACTGAAGATCGACTTCGTGGTTAAAGGCAAATAAAGAAGTTCATTGATTGCATATAGCCCTTTGAAAACAATTTTAGTCAACTCCAGGGTGGTAGGTGGGGGCAGGTAGACTTCAACAGAGGAGAGGCATTTTAGGAAGAGAAACACTATAAAAACCCAGAAGTAGCTTAAGCACCATTCTTCAGTCAGTTATTTATACATAAAGGCATCCCCAAACCTCTGCTGTAGAGTGTGTGTTATTTCATAGAGATTCAGGGGTGCCTTTAGTGTGTGTGTGTGTGTGTGTGTGTGTGTGTGTGCGTAAAGAGTATTATAAAACTAGCTTCATTTGGTATTAAAATCTATGCTAGGTGTTATGCTATATGTTGGCAGATTAAATAAAAACAAATGTAAATAAATGAATAAATTTTTAAAAAGGTATTAAAATCTAGACACAGTTAAATTCAAAACTTATGTGTTCCTGGCATTTTAAACTGTTCCAATCAATTGAGTCCATAGAACAAAAAGCGGCACATTACCTCCACTGAAAACAAATGCATACAGATGTGTCAATAGTCTCTCATGTCAAACTTGGGGTAACAAGAATTTTCAAAGCAGCTACAATTTCCAGTGATCCTGAGTGAAGGGTTTGGAAAAGCCAGGGACCTCTTTCAATTTAACATGGGCATTAAGGAGGGCAAGTGATGTGATGAGCTCTGGGTGTCATACGCAGCTGATAGATAAATTGTTGGACACTACCTCTGTGACTAATGATGTACTGTATATTGGCTAATTGAATTTAAATTAAAAAAACAAAAACAACCCAAAGTGAATCCATTTTTTGGTCGTTGTCTAGATGAAATAACCAGATAAGAATTACTTCACTTTTAGAAATATCTTATTTTTCAATTACATAATTAATATAGTCAGTGAAGATTCAGAAAAGTCATAAAAACGAATATATTAAAGAGTATATGTGAGCCCATCACCGAGAGCCATCTTCTATTAATGTTTTGGTCTTTGCAGATTTTTTTTTTTTTACAAAATTTATGAATACACTCTCAAGTGTACTTTTGATTTTAGAGAAAATTGTCTCGTGGTATATACCTACATTTTAGTAACCTGCTTTTTTTTTTTTTACATTTCAGTGTATCATAAACATATTTCCACATAGTGATGATGCATTCATCATCCCTTATGATGGCTCTACAGTATCCTACAGAAGGGATATACTGTGGTTTATTTAAGCAATCCTCTATTAAAGCATATTACATTGATTGTATTTTTTTCCTCTGGTGTAGACATTATGACAAGAGGTATTTTTCATACACATGTGTGTAATTATCTCGTTAGGAGATGACTTTTTCCTTAGGATAAATTCCTGGAAATGGAATTTGTGGGTTAAAGGGCCTCAGTTAATGGCTTTGGAATCACATTAGTTTTCCCAGCAGATATTTTATATCAGTTCAGATATGTGATACCAGTTTTTCCTCCAAGGAAAAGCAAATGTATGATCATATTGATTTCCCCATACCCTTGCCAACTCTAAGCATTGTTTTTTGAGACTCTCTCAATCTCATAGGAAAAAATTCTCATAGATATCCTCATAAGCATTTCTTTGAAACAAAGTCTCCTGACTGCATTGGCCATTGCAGCTTCTCTTTTGGCCTTTGCCCATTGTTCTATATGACACTTATCTTTTTTTCTTGTCTGCCACTTACGGCGTGCTTACCACGTACCAGACACTGTGCAAAATCATTTATTATCGAATCTAAAACATACCAAATACCAGGTGTAAGTAGGCACTAGTATTACACACAATTTCATAGATGGCAAGCAAGGTTATGCAGTTTGTTCAAGCTCAGGTAGTTGGTAAGTGACAGACAGATGGTGCTAAACCAGGTCTGTCTGCCTTTGAGGCTCTGCTCTTACCTGCTGCACCAACGTCCACTACACAAACATTTGGAATTATTTGGTAGCCAGATCTTTTCCTCTCTGTTTTTTTGGCTCAGGTGTTATGCTTAGGAATGCATGTTTGTTTTTTGTATTTTGTGTGTGTGTGTGTATGTGTGTGTTTTGTTTTTTGTTTTTTGTTTTTTGTTTTTTGTTTGTTTTTTTTTTTTGCTGTGAAGCAAAGCAGAAAAGAACACCATCTGTTGGGAGTGAGAGGGAAGGTGATGAAGAAAGAGCTTGGAGTCCGGTGGAGGATGTTTGAAATGGCTGCTACAGATGACCTCGGGGTTAGGCTGCTCATCACAGCTGCCAGGTGAATGCCCCAGCTACACTGAATCTCTCCTGGCTTCTTTCATTAGCATTTGGACATACTCAGGTATCTCTCATCTTTAAAAAACAAACAAACCCTTTTCAATGTCAGGTGTCTTCCAACCTGAGCGCTGTCTTCCTCCTCACCTTTAGAGTGAAACCTCTTAAAGTTTGAGCATCTCTTTTTGAACTTCCTCTCTTCCTATTCATATCTCAGCCCACTCCTTTCTGGTTCATTATTTGTCTGATAATATTCTTGATAGTTTCTTTAGTGACCACCAAATTCAAAGCCCATTCACCAGCCCTTAGCTTCCACAGTTAACTTTCTTCTTTCTAAAAATCAGGGCATCTAGGCAGAACAGTCGGTTGATTGTTCAACTCTTGATTTCAGCTTTGGTCATAATCCTGGAGTCGTGAGATTAGATAGATAGATAGATAGATAGAAAGAAAGAACAAAAGAAAGAAGAAAGAAGAAAGAAAGAAAGAAAGAAAGAAAGAAAGAAAGAAAGAAAATCTTTTTTAAAAAATCTCTTTCCTTAGATTCCATGAATCCATCTCCTTGTACATAGCAGACTCTTCCAAACTCTTCTTTGGTGGTCTCTGCTTTCGTGTTAATACTTACATATCCCTTGTATGCTCTCTTCCTTGTTGCTATTGCCTGGGTGCTTTTAGACACTGGTAATGCTCAAATTAGCAATGTTCTCTCTGATTACAAAGCTACATTTCCAGGCCAGAGCAGCCTCTGAACTTCAGAGGAACATATGCCATAGGACACCAGCTATCTCTACTTAAATGTTTTCCATATACCCTAATCTCAGCGTATTTAAATCATTTTCACCTTCAAATCTGTTCCTCTTCCATTTTCTCTCCTGTCACATCCACCTAATTTGCCAGGGCAGAAATCTAGGATTATTTTTGACTTCTTCTTTTACCTACTCCTAACCCTTTTAAAAAGATCTAAAATTATATTCGCTTCTTTCCAACCCCACTGCCTCTGGCTTTGTCTCAGCCTTCACAATCTCCTGTTGCATTAAGTCAATCTGTTAACTGTTCTCTGTGCATTCAATCTTTCCTCCTTTAAACCATTTTAACGTGACAGGAAGAGTTAATGTTTTAAAATGGAAGTCTGGACATGTCACTGCCCATTCTTTCCATGAAAAAGTGCAAGGCCCTTCAAGAAACAGCAGTGGCACCTCCAGAAATTCTGCACAGATAAGAAATGGTTTTGCAGTTGTCGGGGGGGGGGGTGGTGGTTACAGTGATAATGTGCTCAGAATCAGGGGTTAGGGAACTCATCTTAAAATTGCTTTTGCATAGCACTTTGCAACACTTTGAAAAAATGTCAATTTTCCATATCAAAGCCTGGGAAGATGGCTAATAATATATTGAGGAAAAGGCTCTCCCTCTTCTAAACCACTCTTTGTATCTGTGCCCTGAGTTATGGACCTTACGTGATCTGGCACCTCCTTATAATTTGTTTGAGTTTTGCCCACCCCTGTCCCTGGTCAATTATTTATCTCCCTTTAAGCCAATCAACGAATGCCTACTATGTGCTAAAAAGTATGCTAGACATTGAGTACCTAGCAATGAACAGAACATAGTCTTGGTGGGGGCATCACAATGCATGACTTCAAGCTGTATTACAAAGCTGTAATCATCAAGTGTGGCACTGGCACAAAAACAGACACATAGATCAGTGGAACAGAATAGAGAACCCAGAAATGAATGCTCAACTCTATGGTCAACTCATCTTAAAGCAAGAAAGAATATCCAATGGAAAAAAGGCAGTCTCTTCAATAAATGATGTTGGGAAAATTGGACTGCCACAGACATAAAAATGAAACTGGACTATTCTCTTACACCATACACAAAGAAAAATGCAAAAATGGTTGGAAGATCTAAGTGTGAGAAGACCTACACATGGCCAACAAGGACATGAGAAAATGCCCCGCATCCTTGCCATCAGGGAAATACAAATCAAAACCACAATGAGAAACCACCTCACACCAGTGAGGATGGTGAAAATTAACAAGACAGGAAACCACAAATGTTGGAGAGGATGTGGAGAAAAGGGAACCCTCTTGCACTGTTGGTGGGAATGTGAACTGGTGCAGCCACTCTGGAAAACTGTGGAGATTCCTCAAGAAGTTAAAAATAGAGCTACCCTAATGACCCAGCAATTGCACTACTGAGTATCTACCCCAAAGATACAGATGCAGTAAAATGATGGTACACCTGCACCCCAATATTCATAGCAGCAATGTCCACAATAGCCAAACTGTGGAAGGAGCCTTGGTGTCCATAGAAAGATGAATGGATAAAGAAGATATTACTCAGCCATCAGAAAGGATGAATACCTACCATTTACATTGATTTGGATGGAACTGGAGGGTATTATGCTGAGTGAAATAAGTCAGAGAAAGACAATTATCATATCGTTTCACTCATATGTGGAATATAAGAAATAATGAAAAGGACCATAAGGGAAATGGGGGAAACTGAGGGGCAAAAAATTAGAGAGGAAGATAAACCATGAGAGACTCCTGACTCTGGGAAACAAATAAAGCTTTCTAGAAGGGGAAGTGGGTAGGGGATAGGGTAACTAGATGATGGGCATTAAAGAGGCCACATGATGAGATGAGCACTGGGTGTTACAGTATATACAGGCAAATTTAATTGAAAAAAATTTAAAAATATACAAAACAAAACAAAACAGAAAAGAAAAAGAAAAAAAACATAGCATAGTCTTGGACCTCATGGAGCTTCAGTGTAGCAAAGGAGATTGCCATTATATAAATTATTTTAGTATTAATAGGTAATTAATTGTAACAAGTGACTTTTGGAGCATGGTGAGATCTAGTCCAGGGTTTCTCAGCCTTGGCACTATTTTGGGTCAAATAATTCTTTGTTGTGGGGGGGAAGTCCTGTGCCCTGCAGAATGTTTAACAGCGGGATGCCTGGGTGGCTCAGTGGCTGAGCATTTGCCTTTGGCTTAGGTTGTGATCCTAGGGTCCTGGGATCGGGTCCTGCATCAGGCTCCTCACTGGGAGCCTGCTTCTCCCTCCACTTCTCTCTCTATGTCTCTCATGAATGAATTAATGAATGAATGAATGAATTCTTTTAAAAAGAATGTTTAACAGCATTCCTACCCACTACTCACTACATGCCTGTAGCACCTCCCATTCTGTTATGATGACCCAAAACGTCTCCAGTTGTGGGGGTGGGCAGGGTAAAAATCATTCCCAGTTGACAATCCCTGTTTCAGACCAAGGATACCATTAATTGATTGATTCAGGAGTCCTATGTCTTTGATTTCCTCAAGCATGTCGCGTTCTTTCTGTGAGCTCAAAACCACACACACACACACACACACACACACACACGCACACACACTGTGCTTTCTGCCTAGAACACTTTACTCCTTCCTTGATTGAACCACCCTAATATCTCCCGTTCCATTCCGACATTTTCATTCTGGGGTAGATGCCCCTCTGTTATCTCATGGCACCCAAACCATTTCCCATTGATACAAATCACACTGTATGGTAATTTCCTGTTTACTTATCTGTAAACCCCACTAGTGTGTAAGCTCTGTAAGGATAGCACCTGTCCTGTTCCTTATTGTATTAAAAAAGTTCAGACATTTAGGGATGCCTCGGTGGCTCAGTTGGTTAAGTGTCTGCTTTTGGCTTAGGTTATGATTTTGAGGTCCTGGGATCGAGCCCCACACGGAGTTCTGCACTCAGCGAGGAGTCTGCTTATCCCCTCCCCTTTCTTCCCCTCCCCGTGCTCCTGTATGCGCATGTGCTCACGTTCTCTCTCTCTCTCTCTCTCTCTCATAAATTAATAAAATCTTTAATTATAAACATTAAATTAATAATAAAATCTTTAATTAATAAAATCGTTTTTTATTTGGCACAAAAAAAAACTGATCAAAATATACTTGTTGAGTTGGTGAATGAATGAGAGAAATTTTTAGCCAGGCCAAGAGGGAAATGGTCAGCCAGGATTGAATGACAATTAGATGGATTCATTATGATTTTGATAAGATACCAAATGTCAACATATAGAAATCACCTCTCAAGTACTAGGAAAAGTGCTCAACAGACATCCCTGACTCTTCCTTGTACATAGCTAACTATTGCTCCATCTATTTCCTTTTCTCAATTTCTGCCTTCCATGTATCCTTATTTCTCATTGGTGTGAAGAGAGTATGCGAATTGGAAATTGGCTGATATTGTCTAGTTTACAGACTATTTGGTAATTGAGAAAGCTTTTCCCCCCCTTTGGTGGGTGTCCCCAAATACTTTGACATAAAAGAACTGAGACGAGCTTGGTGGCGCTATAGGAGCTGGACCTTCCAACAGTACCCCAGCCCAGCAGAGCTATGGAGACAAAACTCCCCACATAGAATCATGGGGGTAATGGTGCTATCCCAGGAGATCTAGAAGGCAAGACACCAAGCCATAAAGTATTATTCTCAAGACTGAAGATATAATGGAAGTTGATTTGATAGTTTTTGGACTTGTTTGGGACCTGTCACTCTCTTCTTCCTTCTGAATACTCGCTTTTGTAATGGGAATGTCTATCCAATACCTGTCTTACCACTGTGTTTTTGAAGCACAAAACTTATCTGGTTTCACAGGTTCACAGCCGGAGAGGAATTTTTCTCAGGATGAACTGTATCTCGAATCTCGCTCATATCTTATTTAGATGATATTTAGATGAGACTTTGGACTTTAGACTTTATACTTGATGCTTGAACAAGTTAAGAGTCTTTGGGTTATTGGGATGAATTGAGTGTATTTAGTATGTGGGAAGGATGTGAATTTGGGGGGGAACGGCCAGGAACAGAATGCTATGGAGTGGATTGTGTGCCCCCAAATTCATATGTTGAAGCCCTAGCCCCCACTGTGATGGTATTTGGAGATGGGACCTCTGGGAAGTAATTAGGTTTAGATGAGATCATGAGGGTGGGACCCTAATACGATAGCACTGCTGGCTCTGTAAGGAAAGAATGCTTCTCTCTTCCTGCCTCCCTGTCTTCTCCCTTTCTCCCTGTCTATGTACCAAGGAAAGGCCATGTGAGCACACAGTTAGAAGGCAGCCATCTGCAAGTCAGGAAGACATTTCTCACCTGAACCAAACCACACTGGCACTTGATCTTGGACTTCCAGCCTCAAGAACTATGAGAAAAATAAATGTCTGTTTTTAAGTCTATGATATTCTGTTATGGCAGCCTAAGCTGACTAAGACAAGTCCACACGAAGGACACTGGCTTCTTCTCAAAAGTTTATTATGATCCCCAGTGATGCTTTCTAATCTAAACCTTAATGCTTTTACCTCCAAGTACCCATTGGACTTAAAAAAATTCGGTATTGTCTTCTATGCAAACCAGCTTCCCTGCTGTAATTCCCTCGGTGACACTACTATTCTCTCAGGTATCTGAGCTCAAATATGTGATTATGTTTGTCTTCTCTCTCAGAAGCCCCCACAATAAAAAAAAAGAAGCCCCCACAATGAATTTCCCCCCATCAAATATTCTTTATTCTATCCTCTTGTAGTGATAGGCATAGAAGTCCAAGATATATTATTATATTTCATCAATTCTGAGACACCGCCATTTCATATACCACTAAGGAAGTGAAAACCCTGAGAATTAAGCTGTAATGCAGTATTAATTGTAAAATGCATCCCAATTACAAAGATGTTGAAATATGAAAAATTGGCTTCACAGAATTAGTAAAATGATGCACGGTGGAAAAATGAAGGACACTGCACTATATAGAGCATGATACCTATGTCAGTCAGGTCCCAGCAGGAAATTGATGATCCACCAAATTAGGATAATGTGAAGAGGGTTTTTTATGAAGCAGTTAATTACCAAGATGCGAGTGGGTCATAGCATTACCAACAAAGAATAGTGTAGGAACCTGCATCTAAGCAACAGCACCGTTGCTTCCACTCCTAGGGCCACATGGATGAGAAAAGGGAAAAGTGAGAAGGATTGGGAAGGAGACAAACCCTGTGGAGTGGGTTGAACTGAGAGAAGTTTCTTCTATGGAGGGACGCAGCACAGGTGAAGTGTCCTTGCAAGGAGGGAGCCCGGAGATAACGGTTCCTATGTAACTCACTTCTCTAATCTGCCAAAACCTCCCATTGGCTGAACCCTCTTGAAAGCCAGAGGAGGGGGCAAGAGAACTTGGGTGATGTCATCCGTACGTTTCAGTCTGCCTAAGAAAAGAGCAGGGTGGAGGAGGATGAAAAACAGGTATGTAGATGCAAAAAAAGATACCTTATAAAATCTCATGTGTACGGAGAAAAGAAAACATACATATTTAAATACAAACATATTTTCACCCTGGAGGAAAACAAAACTGTTAAGAATGAACTGTATGGCCACATGAGATTCAGGGGACTCGGGTTGGGGACTTTTATTCTTCATATAGACTCTTTTGGGCTACGTGAACTTTTTATGATAAATACTTATTATAAAGATTTTATTTATTTGAGGGAGAGCAAGAGAGAGAGCATGAGTGGGAGTTGGGGCATAGGGAGAAGCAGACTCCCCACTGAGCAAGGAGTTGGACATAGAGCTCGATCCCAGGACCCTGGGATCATGACCTGAACCCAAGGCAGACAGACACCCAACTGACTGAGCCACCCGGGTGACCCTTTTTGTTTTATAGTGTAAAGAAAAACAAAGTCAGCTAATGAAAAATAGTCCTATACTTATACCTTTCTCTCCATTTCCATTGCTGTAATCCTAGTCTAGAAGATAATATCCTTACACCAGTTTTAAGTACTGTCTCTCATTTGACACCTCTGTTTTAGTTTTCTTTTTCTTTTGTTGAGTATGATTGGCACCCAATATTCCATTAGTTTCGGGCGTACAACATAGTGATTCAACAACTTTACCCATTTTGCTATGCTCACCACACAGTGGTGTATTACGATACCATTGACCATAGTCCCTACGTTGTGCCTTTCGTTCCTGTGGCTTATTCATTCCATAGCTGGAAGCTTCTATCTCCCCTTTGCCTGCACCCATTTTGCCCATCCCCTCACCACCCCTCCCCTCTGACAACCGTCAGTTGTCTGTATTTATAGGTCTGATTCTGCTTTTTGTTTTTTTTTTTAAGATTTTATTTATTTATTTATTTATTTATTTATTTATTTATTTATTTATTCATGAGAGACACAGAGAGAGAGAGAGAGAGGCAGAGACACAGGCAGAGGGAGAAGCAGGCTCCATGCAGGGAGCCCGGCGTGGGACTCGATCCCGGGACTCCAGGATCACGCCCTGGGCCGAAGGCAGGTGCTAAACCGCTGAACCACCCAGGGATCCCTGTTTGTTTTCTCATTCTGTTTTTTAGCTTCCACATGTAAGTGAAATCATATGATATTTGCCTTTCTCTGTTTGACTTAATTCACTTAGCATAATAATACCATCTAGGTCCGCCCTTCTTGTTGCAAATGGCAAAATCTTACCCTTTTTTTGGCTGAGTAATATTCTTCTGTGTGTGTGTGTGTGTGCGTCTGTGTGTGTGTGTGTACAAATCTTTATCCATTCATCTATCGATGGACATTGGGTCGCTCCCATATCTCAGCTATTGTAAATAATGCTTCAGTAAACACAGGAGTGCATACATCTTCTCGAATTTGTGTTTTCATTTTCTTTGCATAAATACATGCAGTTTGCTTACTCTAATTAATCTTGAGTATGTTGAGTATGACTGCCAGGATTGTGTTTACTCATTCATTAGTTAATCAGAATGTTATTATTAAAAAAAAAGAATGTTATTATTGATCAACTAGTATATGCTGGGTATTATTCCAGAAGCAGAGGCTCCTCTGGTGAAGTAAAGGAGATACATTCTCCACCTCATACAGGCGAATTGGAAAGATGGATGCTAATTT
Organism: Vulpes lagopus; assembly: GCF_018345385.1. Lineage (NCBI taxonomy): Eukaryota > Metazoa > Chordata > Mammalia > Carnivora > Canidae > Vulpes > Vulpes lagopus. The sequence continues at coordinate 112,468,758 of NC_054848.1, read as the reverse complement.
TTTTTTCAAATCACATCAACAAAGGTGCAATTTTAACCTAGACATGGGAAATTTTAGCCACGACAAGGGAAGCGTTCTATAGGGAGTGATAATTAAGCTAAAATCTGGAGGATGAGTGGGGTTCACTCAGGAAATTTGGGGAAGGAGTATTTTTTCAAGCAGGAGGAATAGCATACATAATGTTCTGTGGTGTGAGCACAGTTGGCATATTAAAAAAAAAAAAAGGCAAGCAAGCTGTGTGGCTTAAGCATTGACTTGACAAGGAGCTTGCTGAGCATTTTGTGGATGATGTCGTGAGGGGTCAGTCCATGTAAGCTTTTATAGTCAATTCCAAGGATGTTTCTATTTATCTCAATATCAATGGAAATCCTTTGAAATATTTTTCTTAAACCCAGCTTTCATTATATTTGTGGTTTAGCATAGGCTCCCTAAATCTTTCTAGATAACATCTATACTTATACCTTCCAATTATCTATAATCTGGCTTTACTGACATATGGAAATAGATGGCTCACTGGTTTCCCATAAGCCTTTATTTTCATTCAATATCTACTGAGAACTACTGTGGTGGAAGGCACTGTCCTAGGCATATAAGATAAATCAGTGAGCAAAATAAAGATCTCCGCCCTCATGAGACTTGCATTGTAACCACACTTGAGTCAATTTGACATGCATACCGTTCAATACAAATGCCACAATTACCTGTGCAATTTGAGGATGTGAGAGCCCAAAAAATTACTAAAGGATCCTAGTTATGTTAGATGGGTATTTTGTTGGAGATAACTAAGTTCTGCTGTAGCTGGCTTAGGAAAAGGGAGAAGGATTTATTATAAGAACAGTGGGGCATCTTCTAGAACCAGGAATGGTCTTTCTCTTCCTCTTGTCTTTGCTACATTGCACATCTGCTTGATTCCTTGATCTTGATACAGACCAGCTCTTTTGTGCACAGCTCTTAGGGTTTACAGCTCCTTTATCAAAATCATGGGGGAAGGGGTGGTTCTCATTTTCGGGTCAGGCACTCAAACCTGGGACCAAAAATTGTGGTAAAAGAAAATGGGGTGATACTGTGGAAACATAGCTGCTCTCTCTGTAACCTTGTGTACTGAAGAGGGGAGTGAGGCACAAGAATAAAGGAAAATTTTTGGAAAACAAGAGATTTGGGGAATGGTTCAGCGGGTACATTTGTGTCTCCTGTACTAATATAACCACTTCTTTAGATGTGAGGAAACAGATCTAGAGAGGGACAGGAATTCACTAAGATGATAGAGTGGAGCCTAGGGCTCTCTTTTCAGGCTTCCTCACTTTGTTCCCCTCTCCTGAAATTCCTTTATAGTCTTCAATGTGACTTTAAAGGTCTGTCCCTTCAACGTTATAGGATCTTCTTTCCCCTTTTTCAAGTTTTGCAAGCCTTAAATTTTATACATTTATAGCATCATGTTACAGAGATTTATCTTCTACATATTTTTGTTGACCATTCTCTTTGGTTACACTCACTAACATGACCTGAACCTTCTCCCTTTCTGTATAATCTTGTAACATGCTACAATCTGCAAGAGTAAGACTGACTTTTACAGTATTCGTTGGTTGCATTGTAGGTTGACTAATTCCGAATGATACCTACTGATGTGCCTTAATCTTACCAGTGATGTGTGCATAATATTACAAAACACATAGTTTCAGTGAATTTGTGTGGAAAGCACAACCATTTTTGGAGTCAGATACTTTTGGTTTCAGTCTATATTGCCTATGTGATCTTGTGCCTATGTGATCTTGTGCAGGTTACTTAGCTCTCTGTCATCACCTATTTCAAAGGTTTACTGCAGAGACTGAGAAAATACCTTCATGTATTCCTTCCTTCAACAAATGTGTAAGTGCCAACCATGCACCGAGTATTTGGTGGGATCCCAAGGATGAGGCAATAAACAAAAACAGGCAAATGTTCCTGACTAAATGTTCTTTACATGCAACTTGGTCCATAATACAATCTCAACAAGCCAAACTTTCTTATTCCCCTCTAGAAAAGTTGTCTGTAGCTACATCATATTATTCCTTAATTTTTCTTTAGAGAATAGAGCCTTTGCAAACCTGAGAGTCTTGTCTTTTGCTGATCTTGATCACCTTTTCTTTGCATTTCATGTATTAGACTGAACTTACATTCATAGGCTGTCATCTAGGTGTCCTACATCTTCCCACGTATTTCTGCATTTATTTTCTTAAAATTAAATTTGATTTCATAAATGATATGTCTTTGTTGAAGAAATTTTAAAGTGCAAAGGAAATCAAAGAAGAAATTATAAATGTATCTATCGTTTCACTATGAAGGCCTACTACTCTATTGAGGAGATACTACTGGTATTTGGTGTCTTTTTTCATCATCTTTCGAACTGCATTCATACTGAGGTCTGTATTACCCCTACTTTATCTCTGCGATGCCTGTATTTTCAAACAATATTAACATTTCTTACATATTTAGGTTTTGGTAATGCAAGCCATGATTGACTCTATGTCTGCACAAACACATTCTCAGTGCATTGACCTGTCTCTGACTTCTGGATAATCAACAGCTCTTTGTATTTATATTATGTTTAGTATTTGAGATTTGAACAGATATTGATAATTTGATTAACATGAATGTCCACACACAAATGAAACACAGATCTCTTTCTTTATGACGGGAAAGCGGGAAATGACTTTATGAAATATAAGTCTAGCTTATTGACTATTCAGTAATTAATGGCTGGTAAATTGAGCCAAAATACTGGGTAATTTCAAATAAGAAATAGCATACTTGATTGTATGTGAGTATAGCATTGTAAGCTTATCCAATTTAAAACAAGTCTCATTTTGTTAACTTTCTATACTGAGTCTAATTTACTCAGTTTTGTCCCTCTGGTACCAGCATCTTTTAACTCTTTATCTCCCAAATCATCAAACCTACATAAAAGTCGAGTAAATAATATTACTATAATGAACTCCCATGTATCCATTAACCAGTTTCAACGATTACCAACATTTTACCTTGTATCACCTAGTCTTCCCACTTTTTTGGGGAGAATATTTTAGATTAACTTCCAGACATCACATCATTTAACTTATAAATACTTCTGTATGAGTTGCTAACTTGTAAGGACTTTTGGCATGCCCGTTATGTCATTATCACATCTAACAAAATAATACTTAAGATCATGTAATGTTCAGTTCAAGTTTAATAACCATAATTGTCTCAAAAATGTCTCTTTACAGTTGATTTGCATTGGATTTATCTTGTCTCATTTTTTCTTAAATAGTCCCCCGATACCTCTTTATCATATAATTAATTTATCAGAGAAAAATAGGTCCTTCGTCCCGTAGAATGGCTCACATTCTGGTTTTGACTGTTATCTTGCGGTTTGCTTATCTTGTATTTTCTGCAAACTATGAGTTAGATCTGGAGGCATGATTAGATTCAGGTTAAATTCTTTTTATATGAGTACTTCATATGTGGTTTTGTGTACTTTCTCTTGCAAGAAACCATGAGACAATTAATATCTGGATATCCCATTTTTAGTGATGTCAAGATTCATCAATGCCTTCAGTTATATCGGTCTGATCTCTCCAACATAAAGTTCCCATCAATATTTCATCTGATGGTCTTAACAACAATGATGATGATGGCTTTGCTCCATTATGTTATTCAGGGTTGCAAAAGTGTTTTTCCTAATACCATCCTTCATTCTGCCTTTATTACCTAGAATCCTGTTGTAAAAGATAAATGTGTTTTTTCAACTATTTGGATACCCTGAGGTTGCATGCGAAAGGTAAGGTAAATGTTTACTTCTCTCCCTCTATTGATCTGTATAGTAATGAGTTGTCTACAATCTCCAAAGGTGTCCAATGAGTTATTATTTAGTACTATGAACTCAGAGATGTTTATGTATCTGATATTTATCAATATAATGCACTTATCTTTCTTGATAATCAAGTCCCATCGTGGATCAGTAGAAACCCATTAATTAGAGTTGGCTTCTGTGGGCAACAGAGCCTTAACTCTAATAATCAGGGTCTGAAAAATTTTGGTATCAATATTTAATTGCATACATGGAGGAATTGTACTCACAGAAGCCTTTTGACTCAGGAGTTCTGTGAAGATTACAAAAGTATCAGTTGAGAATGGCTAATGCCCTGTTCTGGATGAGAAACAGGATGTAGAGGGAGTTCTAACTCTCATTCCCTGGTTCTTCCTCAGTAAGGAATTGCTGATAACCCTAATCAGTATGACTAAGAGAAGGGTTATAGTTTCATATGGGCCCTACCTGGTCTGTGTGTCCTATTGTTGCTGTCCTACTCATACTTAGTAATGAGGGTTTCCGGGGATATTATTGCTAAGTTTTATGTTTTTGCTGATGTACTGGCTAAGAATGAAACTCTTATCATTTGAATTTTTATCAATTGTATAAAAGGCTTGGTTCTATCTCTGGAGATATGCTGCTGCAGCTCTGTATTTCAAATCAGAATACTAAATAACTATATTTGCACTTTTTTGGTGGCTCCACTGCTTTCTATATGACCAGAGTTTTTTGAATTTTGGCAATTGAAGGCACTTTTTTTTCTTTTTGGTAAGAAAAATGTCCTCTATTATGAGCTTGATGTAAAGACGAGTTTTCTATGGGTTTGCTGGCAGCACAATTCAACAGCTTTATGCCATCAATTATCTGTCACTATAATTTAATCCATTTACATTTCATAAATGCACAGATTGCAAGGTCATACAGTCTTGTACCTTAACTTATTTAGGCTATATATGATTTCACTGTAAAATTAACTTCATCTGAAAATCCATTTCTATTTTATTTTATTTTATTTTATTTTATTTTATTTTATTTTATTTATTCATGAGAGACATAGGCAGAGAGAGAAGCAGGCTCCATGTAGGGAGCATGATGTGGGACTCGATCCCAGGACTCCAGGATCATGCCCTGGGCTGAAGGCAGGCACCAAACTGATGAGCTACTCAGGCATCCCCTGAAAATCCATTTCTAAAAAGTTTTTTTCTTTTATCCTGGAAATGGTCATGACCAGGAGTCAAAACACTAGAGCCCATGGGCCAAATCCAGCTACTATCTGATTTTGTTTAAAAAAAAAAAGTTATATTGGATGGAATACAGTCATATTCATCCATTTACACATTATCTATGGCTGCTTTGATGCTGTAAGGGCAAAGTCAAGTTATTTGTGATAGAGAATATATGGCCTGCAGTGCTGAGAATATTTACTATCTCAACATTTGTAGAGAAAGTCTTCTAACCTGCTTACATCTAATGAAATTTGCTCTGTGTGTATTCATAACAATATTTTTCTCAGGAAGCTGCTATGGAATTATCACAAAATAAGGAAAAGGGAAATTATTTTGCTCAGATACAATCCTTGCAGTGTTAGAAAGAAAAGAGAGTTTTTTTGTCTGTTTTGTTTATTGTTCTATAACCATTTCATAGTAGGAGATCAGTAAACATTGGTTGAGGGAGTAAATACATGGATGGATTATAGTTTAATGTCTTTGGTAATTAACCAAACACAAGAAACCTACATTAGATTCCTATTTCTATAACTGTATTGATTGTATGACTACCATTGAAGACTAAAAAATTGATCAAAAACTAAGCAGCCTAGCACATATTAACAGTATTTTGTACATAACTCTTTCAGATAACACTTATTAAATACTAACTTGCTTATATTGAAGAACAGTTGAGGTTAGATATCCATTTTCCTTGTTTCTGTTTCTGGTGAAAAGTTACCTTCCTGAAACATTACTTGGTTGAGCGTTTGCCTTTGGCTCAGGGCATGATCCCAGGGTCTTGGGATGGAGTCCCGCATCGGGTTCCCACAGGGAGCCTGCTTCTGTCTCTGCCTATGGCTCTGCCTCTCTTGTGAATAAATAAACAAAATCTAAAACAAAACAAAACAAAACAAAACTCTTTTCAGCGCCTATTAATTTACAACCAGGTTATGTTAGAGACCTCAGTATTTATCCTGTGTAAAGTTCACAGTTCAAATGCATATAATATAGAATGTGGAGGCTAAAAGTACCCAGGTTTTGAAGATTTGTGACATTAGACTAGTCATTTGACCTTTTTAGTCTCAGTTGCCTCACCTGTAAAGTAGGGTGTAACAACAGTAACAAACTCACTAAGTGAGAGTATAAAAATAAGTTAAAAAAATAAATAAAAATAAGTTAATACAAGTAGAAAAAGTCACTTGGCACATAGAAATCACTTGATAAGTGTTGGTTATTATTATTACCAAGCTACCCAAATATTTATTGCATAAATAAACTGTATACAAACATTAAACTATATACAAACAACGATCTTGTTCCTCTCATCCAAACCTACCTCAGTTATTTCTGCAAGTTCTCAAATAAGGATTTTTCACAAGGAGGGCAGCCCTAGTAGTGCAGCGGTTTAGCGCCGCCTGCAACCCGGGGTGTGATCCTGGAGACCTAGGATCGAGTCCCACGTCGGGCTCCCTGCATGGAGCCTGCTTCTGTCTCTGCCTCTCTCTCTCTCTCTCTCTCTCTCTCTCTCTGTCTCTCTCTCTCTCTCTCTCTGTCTCTATGAATAAATAAATAAAATCTTTTTAAAAATAAGGATTTCTCACAAGGAATCAATCACAAGTCTGTCAGCTGAATTCACACATAGTATCCACCTTGATCTTGCTTTCTTGTTCTATTTCCAATTTTTTTTTAATCCACTGCTAGAAAAGCCTCCTAGAGAAATTCACTGTCACTACCTTCCATGGGCATGTCTATGTCTATGTCTCTGTCAAGCACTGTCATCTCAGGAGACTCCCAGAGAATCAAATCAACAAGGTGCCCATGTATTGTTTGGTTCTGTGCTGGGCACTCCATGGAGGGAGATCAACTCTGAGATACATTTTTAAATTTTAATTCCAGGATAGTTCACATACAGTGTTATATTAGTTTCAGGTGTACGATATAGTGATTGGACACTTCTATACGTTACTCAGCATTCGTTACGATAAGCGTACTCTTTAATTCCCATCCTTTCTTTCACCCATTCCCCCACCCATCTCCCCTCTGGTAACCATCAGTTTGTCACCTCTTAACTATATTAAGAGTCTGTTTCTTGATTTACCTCTTTCTATTTTTTTCCCTTTGTTCATTTTTTTTTATTTCTTTTTTGTTAAGTTTTTATTTAAATTCCAGTTAGTTAACACAGTGTAATATTAGTTCCAGGTATACAATATAGTGATTGAACACTTTCATCAGACACCTGGTGCTCATCACAAGTGCAGTCCTTAATCACCATGACCTATTAACCTCCCCACCCACCTGTCTTCTGGTAACCACCAGTTCTCTAGAGTCTTTTTCTTGGTTTGCCTCTCTCTCCCCTTGCCCCTGGCTTTTGCTCGTTTGTTTTGTTTCTTAAATTTCGCATATGAATGAAATCATATAGTATTTATCTTTCTCTGCCTTCTTTTTTTAAGATTTTATTTATTTATTTATTAGAGAGAGAGAGACTGCTCATAAACGAGGGTGTGAAGCAGGGCAGGGGCAGAGTGAGAGCGAGAAACAGACTCTCTGCTGAGCAGGGAGCCCCATGTGGGGCTCAATCCCAGGACCATGGGACCATGACCTGAGCCAAAGGCAGATGCTTAGCCGACTGAGCCACCCAGGTGCCCCTCTGACTGACTTATTTCACTTAGCATTATACTTTCTAGCTCCAGCCATATCATTGCAAATGGCAAGATTTCATTTTTTGATGGTTGAGTAATATTCCATTGTATATATACACCACCTCTTCTTTATCCATTCATCAGTTGATGGATATTTGGGCTGTTTCCATAATTTAGCTATTGTAGATATTGGTGCATTAAATATTAGGGTGCATGTATCTCTTTGAATCCGTATTTTTATATCCTGTGGGTAAGTACCTAGTATTGCAATTGCTGGATTGTAGGGTAGTTCTATTTTTAACTTTTTGAGGAAACTTTGTACTGGTTTCCAGAGTAGCTGCACAAGTCTGCATTCCTACCAACATTGCAAAAGACTTCCTTTTTCTCCACATCCTCACCAACAGCTCTTTCTTCTTTGTTGATTTTAGCCATTCTGACAGGTGTGAGGTGATACCTCGTTGTAGTTTTGATTTGCATTTTCCTGATGATCAGTGATGTTGAGCATCTTTTCATAGGTCTATTGGCCATATGGATATCTTCTTTGGAGAAATGTCTGTCCATGTCTTCTGCCCAATTTTAATTGGATTGTTTGGTTTTTTGGGTGTTGCATTGCATCAGTTCTTTATCTATTTTGAATAGTAACCCTTTATCCGATATGTCATTTGTAGATATCTTCTCCCATTATGAAGGTTGCCTTTTAGTTTTGTTGATTGTTTCCTTTACTGTGCAGAAGCTTTTTACTTTGATGTAAGCCCAATAGTTTATTTTTGCTTTTGTGTTCCTTGCTTCAGGAGACATATCTAGAAAAATGTTGCTATGGCTGATGTCAGAGAAATTACTGCCTGTCTTCTAGGATTTTTATGGTTTCAGGTCTCATGTTTAGGTCTATAATCCACTTTGAGTTTATTTTTGTGTATGGTGTAAGAAAGTGGTCCAGCTTTACTCTTTTGCATGTAGCTGTCCAGTATTCCCAACACCATCTGTTGAAGGGACAGAGATACGGTTTTGACCTGGATCCTGGAGTGACTCTACTTGTCCCAGATTCTCACAAAATACCTCTTGAATGATTACTTTATAGCAATAATTTATAGTGGCCTAAGTGTCTAGATGTTAAATATTGTCTTTTTAAATATTCTAAAGCAGATCAACAAAGTTTGATCTACCTGCCCAGGTTCTTGTTCTTATTTTATACATATGATCCATTGGAAGGTAGGTTCTAGGGGTACCTGGGTGGCTCAGTGATTGAGCATCTGCCTTTGGCTCAGGGCATGATCCCTGGGTCCTGGGATCGAGTCCCACATCGGGCTCCCCATGGGGAGCCCACTTCTCCCTCTGCCTATGTCTCTCTGTGTCTCTCATGAATAAATAAATAAAAATCTTAAAAAAAAAATAAAAGGAAAGCAGGTTCTATTTCACTATTGTAGTAGTGGGATGGAACAAGAATGAGGAATATGTTGGTTGAGAGGACACCTACCTCTCTGGGAGGATCTGGAGGAAGTCTTTTAGCTTGAATTTGCTAATTGTAGATCTGTGTATGGCCAAAGTGTATCTCTTCAGCACACATAGATGGTGGCTAAGGATTAACCTTAACCACTGTAGGCTCCAGCCCTACAAGAAGTTATGTTGGCATGAACTGTTCTTGAGAAGGCCTTCCAGATGAGTTGAACTAATTTTCTATATTATAACTGGGAAATATCTTCCCTTCCCACTCACTGTGCCTCACTAGCTACTGGCCCAGCATTGCCTATGAGACTGTGGCAGATGGACATGTAGAAATGGTGAAGGAACTCATTATAGTTGACTAACAAGTAGGAGGAACTTTCTATGCCCATAAATGAGCAGGTGGTATAATTGTTTCACCTTTAAGGGGAAATTAGCAGCTTGGAGTAGGGAGGAAGGGAAATTAACGATTTGGAATAGCAGCTTAGTAGAGAAGAGATGAAACACACTAAAGCAAATTCTAGATTAGAATCCAAAAGATAGGGATCCCTGGGTGGCGCAGCGGTTTGGCGCCTGCCTTGGCCCAGGGCGCGATCCTGGAGACCCAGGATCGAATCCCACGTCAGGCTCCCGGTGCATGGAGCCTGCTTCTCCCTCTGCCTGTGTCTCTGCCTCTCTCTCTCTTTCTGTGTGACTAACATAAATAAATAAAAATTAAAAAAAAAAGTTTAAAAAAAAATCCAAAAGATACCACGAAAGTATAAATAAAAATTTCTTGGATAAATGCTTGCTGAAATATAAAATTCAGTTAGATTCAGGTTAAAAGAATACATATAGTTAATCTAGAAGACCAACTGGAAGAGGTATTTTACAATAGAGAGCAAAAGTATAAAAATGTTAAAATGAGAATAAGGAATAAAAACAAGATAACATAAATAGGAGACAGAGCCAGAGAGTCTAACATATAATAATAGAAGTGAGGGAGAAAAGGAAGAACTGATGGAGGAGGAAACATAGAAGCAAAGTATCCCCATGCTGAATTTCAAAAATAAATACACTTAAACAGTAATGATTAAATTATGAGGTATTTAAAACTTACAGAAAATTGTGGAAATTAATGTAATCTGTGTGCCCATCATCTATAGTGGAAAGATGTTACTGCTTTGGTATACACTTCAAATATTTTTAAACCAATGTATAAATTTCATATAGTTAAAATTCCTCTCACCATCTTACTCCTCTCTCCTTCTGTAGAGGTGAGCTCTTATCTGAGTTGATATGCATCTTTTTCTAAAAGATTTTATTTATTTATCAGAAAGAGAATGCAAGAGAGAGCATCGGTAGGGGGGCAGAGGGAAAAGGATAAGCAGACTCTCTGCTGAGCAGGGTGCCCCACATGGGGCTCAATCTCACGACCCCAGGATCATATTACTAGAACATACTAAGAGTACAGAGATGTATATAAGTATCTATGAGATTTTAGTATATGACAGTTGTAAGTAGTTCAGTTCTGTCAGAAAAGAATTGTTTTATAGTCCTGGCACAGTTTGCAGTCCATCTGGAAGATAAAGGTAGTAGGTTTTCATCATATAACCCCAAATAATTCCAGTTACATATGTAATTAATCCATAAAATCTTGTAAGAAAATACATGAAATTAAATGTATAGTTTAAGATTCAAGATTTAAATTTCTTAACTAAGACTGGAAATCCAAAGGCTATGAGACAAAGATAAACATACTTGACAATACAATTAGAAATTTGTGTTGTAGAAATGCCACAAGCAAAAATCATGGACAAGTGATAGAAATGGAAACAGATAAAACATTAAAACAGAGGTTCCTAGGTGGCTCAATTGGTTAAGCATCCCACTCTTAATTTTGGCTTGGATCATGATCTCTCAGGGTCCTGGGATTGAGCCCCATGTCAGATTCCACACTGAGCAGGGAGTTTACTTGAGGATTCTCTCTCCCACTCCCTTTGCCTCTCCCTCAACTCTCTGTCTCACTCAAATAAATAAATCTTTAGAAAAATAAACAAAACACTGTAATGTGCAGAGAACTCTTACAAAGTGATATGGAAAAGATAGTACACAAGGAAAATGGGTAAAAAAGATGATTCATAGACACTTCACAAAACAGCAAATCAATGACCAAACATACATGAAGAGATGATCAAATTTTACTTGTAGTTAAGAAATCTAAATTAAAGTAACTATTAAATACCATTTTGTACCCAATAAGTGGATAATAGTAGAAAGATTACCCATTGATAGTAGAGATGTGAAACATTACAAATACTTTAGAAAGCAATTGGGTGATTTATATTTATACTTGCATTAATATTTGCTTTAATATAAATATATTTACATTTATATTATTTATATGTCTCCTTTTACTCAATCCCACTAGTGTATAAGGGCATAAGTAATAGGGTATTCAGTATTGTTCACAAAAATTTTTGAAAACAAAGTAAATGCCTGTTATTGGAAGAGTGATCAAATAAATTATAACACATCAATAAGATGGGATCGTTCATAGTTACTAAAAACATTGAAATAAAGATATTCTGGGTATAACTCCTCACACAAATCTCTCATCAGACTTTCTCCCTCTTCTACCATTTACAAAGCAAAAGCATATAAATGGAAATAAACTGATGTGTGTGTGTGTGTGTGTGTGTGTGTGTGTGTGTGTGTGTGTGTTGGGAGGCAAGAAGAGATGTTCTATAGTAGCATCAACTAAACCCCACATGTGGACTGAGGTTATGAAATCTCACCTGCTGGAGCCAAAAGGAATATTGTCTGTTCAACTGTGGTCCCTTGAAGGTGGTTGTATCTGAAGAGCTTCAAATTATTAGGCATAACTGTGGGAATCCCATCAGATATCGTTAGCAGCTATCACATGGGAATCAAGAATCTGGTCCTTGAGGAAAAGGTATTCAGGGTTTCCATAACCCATGGAGAATTGAACTGTCAGAAAATAAGGTAGGAATAGAGACCAGATTAGCCACGTAAGGATAAGTGCAAGTTACCTCTATGTGTATCCAGAATTGTTGAGGTGCCCTTTGGGCATATTAGATGATGCCATATAATGGTGAAAAGATTTCAAATTATGCCTGTTACTCGGGTATAGGTCTCTGATGTTTCCCATATGGACGGATTGATTTCAGGAGAACCACAATTGAGGATGTCTGGGGAAGGCACCTGAAACAATCAGATTAAAATAATATGAGGGTAGGTTGAGGTTGAGCAAGGCAGAGGAGAAAATTAGCTAGATACAAAGAAGCAGAATGAATTGATGACCTACTTCAGTACCAGTGAATAGCTTCCAACAGTAGGCCTTGACTCTGCATTTAGAGCATATTTGTATTTGGGAGTTTTTAATTTTGGGGGAACATTGTATGCATTTTCACTTTAGCATGTTTGTCTTTGACTTCCTTTACAGTATACACTTAAGAAGGCTTCTGGACTAGTCTGTATCACCATATGATTCTTTAGGCCGAAAATCCTTAGAGCAGATTAATTTCAAAATTCACCTGCATAGCTCAGTATCTGCCTTCAGCTCAGGGCATGATCCCGGGGTCCTGGGACCGAGTCCCACATCGAGTGAGTCCCTCCCCTGCCGGGAGCCTGCTTCTCCCTCTGCCTACGTCTCTGCCTCTCTCATGAATAAATAAATAAATAAAATCTTAAAAAAAAAAAAAGAAAGAAAACTAATACAATTTTATAAATCAATAACCAAGCAATCCACAAGGTTATTATGGTTTTCTCATTGCCCTAAGGAACCTAAGTATATTGTATGTGTAAATTATATACTTCAAATCTTGGACAGGCTGTCATATAATAAGTATTTAAGATAATTAGCTTATGTGAAAATATTCAACTTTGACAGCAATCAAATAACAAAGCACAAAAATCAAAATAATAATTGCATTACCGTTTTCATCTCTAATGCTTTTTCTGCCTACTTCTGTTACACCAACTGCGTCTGCTTTTGTCTGGCTGCTTACAATAGTGGGCACTTTTAACATACAAACTACCAGGTTCTAGGAATATAATGTTGCTCAAGGAAACTTAGGTACTGCTGGTTTATATTCCTGATCCTAAATTTTCTTTTTTTTTTTTTTAAGATTTTATTTATTTATTCATGAGAGACACAGAGAGAGAGGCAGAGACACAGGCAGAGGGAGAAGCGGGTTCCCTGTGGGGAGCCTGATGCGGGACTCTATCCCAGGACCCTGGGATCATGACATGAGCTGAAGGCAGACCCTCAACCACTGAGCCACCCAGGCGTCCCCCTGATTCCTAAATTTATTTGATGCACTGAAATGCTTTGGAAAAGGGAAACAAGTGACAGATAGGAAGTTGGATTGTTTCAACTTTTGAGTTAGTACTAAAGCACTTAACACATTTCTAGAGGAGATTAGTTACGAATGCTGAAGAAACAAATGCATCTCGACACATGCCCTTGCACAGGAGCCCCCAGACTGAGATCTACAGGAATAAGAAATTTGGAAGTGCAAACATTTCTAACTTTAATTTCTTTGAACTTTTAATTCGAGGAGATTTCGTTTTTGTTCTTTAATTTCTCTCTGGGAAAGAAATAATTGAGGGGGCTTTCGGAGTATTCAAATGTGGGGCATCCTTCATGTTGTAATTATTTGGGCTAATTGCATAATCTCTGGTGAGTTGTATTAAACAATGCAGATAGGCATAATTTGAAATGGAAAATAGAATAAAGATAAAATATTCTGCCTAGGGTACAATGTAGCCTTGAAATTAATTTTATTAATGTCTTATTCTGACCCACTTTATAGTCTTCTGAGGACAAAAATTTGAACTGTCTTCATAGCTGGTCCCAGGAAGGTATGTAAAATAGAAGTAGTCGATACTAGAGATGCAGGAGTAGGCTATCTCTTTGGGGTTGGAGCAGTATGCCCTGATATAGTACTAGTTTACTTTCCCAAGGGGAATGGCCACACCATATGCTTCATTACTAAGCTCAATGGGTTAAGACAGTGGTTTTCATCCCTAGCTGCACATTAGAATTATCTGGGGAGTGTTTAAAATGCTTCAACTTTATCCTAGAGCAATTAAATAGGAATCTCCAAGGTTGGGGGTCTAGTGTTACTAAAAACCCCCTGGGTATTTCCAGTACGCATTTGTCTGGGGTTGAGTTACCCAGGAAACAGACTCTGTGACAGAGAACTGCATATTAGGAAGTTTATGGGTAAGTACTCTCAGCCACTACCTGTAAGACAGTAAAGAAGAATCAGGCTGATGCAGTTGAACTTTAGCTGCTATCGTGAAGGTCTCTACCATAGTCAAAGCCACGGGGAGGTCTGGATCCAGGATGGCTCTCCATTTTTGTCACATTGAGGCACAGTGGCTGAGCACATTTATACCCTTATATCTACCCAATTTTGGATTTGGGTTGCCCTCGGGGAATGAGTGTGACCTTGGGAATGAAAGCTCCCTCCACCTGAAAGGAATTACCAAGAGAGACTCAGCTCTAAGCTGTCAGCAGCCAACAGTATACATGTAGTCAGATTCCAGAGCGCCTAGTACTTCCCAGGGTGATGAAGTAGTGGAGTTAACCTTTCTGGCCCCATTCGAAAACCCATAGCCCAGACCTCCCTAGCAGAGCAAAGGTATGTGTGTCTGATTGGTGAAGACAGGGAGGTCTGGTCCCAATACCCAGTGGGACTATGTTAATCAGTAATGGAGTCACAGGGGGAACATCAAGCATTGTGGGCATGTCTGTCCCTCCTTCTCTCTTACCTTAAATACGGATGCCCTTAAAAAGTATCCACTTTGCTTCCTATCTACCACGTGGCAATGCAAGCCCGCTGTAGGAATGGTCCACACCTCCAGCCACTATCTAGCTTTTGTGCATGCATATGAATGGCTGTGTAAGTTCATATCAGGGGAGGATAGGAGACTGATACATTCTGCAATACATCTTTAACTGCATTTGAGTTGCTGTATTGTGACTCCATCTATATTATTCTTAAAAAAAAAAAAAGATTTTATTTGTTCATGAGAGACACAGAGAGAGAGGCAGAGACACAGGCAGAGGGAGAAGCAGGCTCCATGCAGGGAGCCCGATGTGGGACTCGATCCTGGGACTCCAGGATCATGCCCTGAGCCAAAGGTAGAGGCTCAACCACTGAACCATCCAGGAGTCTCAACCGTCTATATTATTCTTGTAATGTTTTCCAATTGTTTATAAACTAGAGAGTTAGAAAAAAGAAACTAGTCTTCCCCAAATTGTTGCCTCAAAAATCTTAAATAAATTAAACATAAAGAAACAGAATTAAAATTTTAGTGGGTGAATAATCAGGACAATTTGAGGTAGAGTAAATATAAAGTAAGAAAAATTGCTGCCAAGTATAATGATGAAGAAAGAAGACAAAATGTGTAGAAATTAGTTTTTATGACATAACCACAGAAATGAAGATAGGGGGAAGAGAATGCTGTGTTCATTTATATGCTTACAAATTATAAAATCTAACTGAAGTGGATAATTTTGCCAGAATATATAAGTGACTAAAAATTCTCAAAATGTAGAAAATACTAATACATCAATAACTATGGAAGAAAGTTTAAAGACATTTAAAGAAAAAACAACCCTGAAACCAAAAAGCTCTGGGATAGACAGTTTTATGGGTGATTATTTGTGTTTTGCTCTCTAAAATATTTGAAATCGTAGAAAAGTACATAAAATTTCTCAATTTGTTTTCAAATTATAATACAAGCTTGAGAGTAGATAATTTTAAAATAAGCACAAAAACCTGAAGGCCACTTTTAAAAATTTTATTTATTCATCAGAGAGAGAGAGCAAGCACGCATGTGCAGGGGGAGGAGCCGAGGGAGAGGTGTAAGCAGACTCTACCATGCGCACAAAGCCCAGCATGGGGCTTGATCTCAGGACCCTGAGATCATGACCTGAGCTGAAACCAAGAGTCAGCTCCACTGAACCACCCAGGCACGCCTACTAGAGACCACGTTTAAAGTAAAGTCCTGGGATCCCTGGGTAGCTCAGTGGTTTAGCACCTGCCTTCAGCCCAGGGTATGATCCTAGAGTCCCGGGATCAAGTCCCATGTGGGGCTCCCTGCTTCTCCCTCTGTCTGTGTGTCTCTCTCTCTGTCTCTCTCACATGAATGAATAAATAAAATCTTTTAAAAAAATAAATAAATAAAAAATAATGTAGAATCCTAAATAGAAAACTAGAAAATACAAATTCATTACTAATAAGGCTAAAAATATGTGAGTCTTACAAAGCCAGCATCATACCGAAACCATAAAGGTGGTTACAATAACATCAGGATCATTACAACAGTATCTTCTATCAGTTCTAATATTCAGTGCTATTCCATAGATTTTAGTCATTGCAGAAAGATGGAACATGGAAGAATAGAAAAAGAAGAGATGAATTATGAGAGATCATATAACTAGGGAAGCTGAGATAACCGATTAAAATTACAATACTATAAAAATTAATAGATATGACGAAAGCTCAGTAAAGTGGTTGTGTCACGCACCCAAACACACACAGATATATCACGTGAATATATCTACATATCTATATCTGTTTTGGATATATGTATATGTTAGAGAGAATACAGAGACATGGATTATATACCTATAAATATAAGCACGCACGTAAACACATATAGATACATACATACATACACCTATTCCTTTGTGGGGTTTTGAGGGGGGTTTGTTGTTTTCTTTTTAAGATTTTATTTAATTATTCATGAGAGACACAGAGAGAGAGAGAGAGAGAGAGGCAGAGGGAGAAGCAGGCTCCATGCAGGGAGCCCGATGCGGGACTCGATCCCGGGACCCCAGGATCACGCCCTGGGCCGAGGGCAACACTAAACCGCTGAGCCCCCCCGGCGTCCCCCATCTATTCTTTTGGATGCAGTTTAGTTCTATGGTCATGCTTAACTGGGGAAACATAATCTAATTGTGGGCTTAAAAAAGGGGAAGGTGGATTTTAATGGACAGCTAGCAGCTTCAACACAAGTGATTATATAATGTTATAATATGAGAGATTGTTAATTCTATGTGACCAATAATCTTTTAGAACACATAGTATAAGAAAATCCTTTTTTTAAAGATTTTTTAAATCTATTTATTCATGAGAGAGAGAGAGAGAGAGAGAGAGAGAGAGAGAGGCAGAGACACAGGCAGAGGGAGAAGCAGGCCCCATGCAGGGAGCCCGATGTGGGACTTGATCCAGGGTCTCTAGGATCATCCCCTGGGCCGAAGGCAAGCACTAAACCACTGAGACACCCAGGCATCTCTAGTATAAGAAAATCTTAATCAGAGTTATTACAAAAATATTAGAAATGAACTTAATAAAAGCACACATTTATTTCTCTAAAAGAAGATTATAAGTGGATATAAACAGCTTATTATGCTGGGAAAATGAATAAAGTGGATGTATTAATTATCCTGCATTTACTTCATTGGTACATAACAATCCAGTTGAAAATCTCTTGCATTTTTTTTTTAGTTTGACAAAATGATTCTAAAATCTATTGGAAAAAAAACGCAAGATATTTATAGAAAAGAAAAACAATAAGGTGGTACTTAGTTTATGAGATATTAAGGAACCCAGTATAGTTTAGAGTATTCAAACTGTTGTAAAAAAAATGTTGTGATATTGGTATAAGAATGGGCAGGGTCATTGGGGCACCTGGGTGGCTCAGTGGTTGAGCATCTGCCTTTGGCTAAGGTTGTGATCCCAGGGTCCCGGGATTGAGTCCCACATTGGGCTCCCTGCAGGGAGCCTGCTTCTCCCTCTGCCTATGTCTCTGCCTCTCTTTCTGTGTGTCTCATGAATAAATAAAATCTTTTTTTAAAAAATTGACAGCAGGGGATCCCTGGGTGGCTCAGTGGTTTGGCGCCTGCCTTTGGCCCAGGGCGCGATCCTGGAGACCCAGGATCGAGTCCCACGTCAGGCTCCCGGTGCATGGAGCCTGCTTCTCCCTCTGCCTGTGTCTCTGCCTCTCTCTCTCTCTGTGACTATCGTAAATAAATAAAAAATTTATAAAAAAAAAAATTGACAGCACCATCAAACAGAACATACAAGCAACTAATATTTGATATCTCAAATTTATCTGCATTTGTCTATTCCTTATCTGGGTATATATCTATACCGGTTAGGCTCTTATGATATGCTAATTAGTTACTCTGTTCATCAATTTATCTGTGATATACAGTTGGTTAGGGTGTAGTAGCAAATGGACCCAAGCTTATAATAGCTCAAAGAATCATTTGTATCTTGTTTATATAATCATCTTAAGTAGAGATTGCAGTTTACTGGTTCCTCTAGTCTATATAAGTCATTTAGTGGCCTAGGCTGACAGAGGTTCTACGTTTTTCAAAATATGATGTAAGTGGCTTCCAAGGTTCCCTGATTACCACCAACACACATTAGCCAGAGGCAGGAAGAGCATGGAGGAGGTTTGGTGGGCCACATGTGGAAATTTCTTGTATCACATCCACACCTGTTACTCTGGAGATGACTTAGACTCATGGCCATGCCTACCTGGCCGAGCAGCAAGGGAAAAGTAACTTAACTGTGGGCTTAAGGAAGGGGAGAGTGGGTTTTGTTGGAAAGATAGTAGCTTCTGCTACACACGTTATCTCCCTTTTAAATCCACATATAACATTACAATCCAGGACTATTATTCCCATTTTATATGCTGGGAACTGACGCACAAAAAATAGAGGGATCGTGTCCACAGTTGCATGACTGTTAAACGGTTGGCCTAGTAATCCAATCCAGTTTACCAACTTCAGAGTTTATGCACATTGCTATTACCACGACTACAACTGCTACCATAACCACCACCACCACCTCACTACTGCTACACACACACTCACACACACACACACGTACACATGTGGCATATATTAAGTTTATGAGAAATGTATTAAAAATCATACAGAATTAAGGCCTATTCAATAATTAAATGAACTATTTGAAAACATAAATATAGATAATTCATGTACTTTATAACAAAATCAGGTAGATCAAATAATTTAATATAGAAAATCAAACCATGGGACCCTTGAGTGGCTCAGTGCTTGAGCGTCTGCCTTTGGCTCAGATCATGTTCCCAAGGTCCTGGGATCGAGTCCTGCATCAGGCTCCCCCAGGGAGCCTGCTTCTCCCTCTGCCTATGTCCCTGCCTCTCTCTGTGTGTCTCTCATGAATAAATAAATAAAATCTTTTTTAAAAAAAAGAAAATCAAATCATTTACAACTAAAATAACGGGGGTACCTGACTGGCTTGGTCAATGAAACATGTGACTCTTGATCTCAGGGTTGTAAGTTCAAGCCCCATATTGGGTGTAGAGATTATTACTTAAAATTTTTAAAAATAAAATAAAAAATAAAAGGCATATTAGTGACAATTGATCAGCTCGCTAGAATTTTATTTTTATTTTTTAAAGTTTTTATTTAAATTCCAGGTAGTTCCCATACAGTGTGATATTAGTTTCAGGTGTACAATTTAGTGATTCAACACTTCCATATAATGTTTGGTGCTCATCACAGGTGCACTCCTTAATCCCCATCACCTATTTAACCCATGTCCCCCCTCCCTTCTGGTAACCATCACATTGTTCTCTATAATTAGAAGTCTGTTTCTTGCTTTGACTCCCTTTCATCTTTTGCCTTTGCTTGTTTTGTTTCTTAAATTCCACATATGAATAAAATCATATGGTATTTGTCTTTCACTTAACATAATACTCTATACTTCCATCCATGTCATTGCAATTGGCAAGCTCTCATTCTTTTTTTATGGCTGAATAATATTCCTGGGCGTGTGTGTGTGCGTGTGTGTGTGTGTGTACACCATATCTTCTTTATCCATTCTTTTTTTTTATTTTTTTTATTTTTTTTATTTTTTTTTGTATCCATTCATTGATCAATGGACACTTGGGCTGTTTCCATGCCTTGGTTATTATTATAAATAATGCTGCGATAAACATGGGGGTGCATGTATCTTTTCAATTTAGCGCTTTCAAATGCTTTGGGTAAATACCCACTAATGCAATTGCTGGATGGCAAGGTAGTTCTTTTTCTAACTTTTTGAGAAACTTCCATATTGTCTTCCAAAGTGGCTACATCAGTTTGCATTCCCACTAAGAGTACACAATTGTTCCTTTAAAAAAAAAAAAATTAAATAGGCTCCACACCCAATGTGGGGCTTGAACTCACAACCCCGAGATCAAGAGTTGTATGCGCTACCCAAGCTTTCTCCACATCCTTGCCAACACCTGTTGTTTCTTGTGTTGTTGGTTTTAGCTCCTCTGGCAGGTGTGAGATGAAACCCCATTGTAGTTTTGATTTGCACTTCCCTAATAAGTAATGATGAGCATCTTTTATTTATTTTTTTTAAATGTTTTTTTTAAATTTTTTATTTATTTATGATAGTCACAGAGAGAGAGAGAGAGGCAGAGACACAGGCGGAGGGAGAAGCAGGCTCCATGCACCGGGAGCCTGATGTGGGATTCGATCCCGGGTCTCCAGGATCGCGCCCTGGGCCAAAGGCACGCGCCAAACTGCTGCGCCACCCAGGGATCCCGATGAGCATCTTTTAAAGTGGCTATTGGCCGTTGGGCTATCTTCTTTGAAGAAACATCTGTTCATGTCTTCTGCCCAATTTTTAATCGGGTTATTTGGTTTTGGGGGCATGAATTTTGTAAGTTTTTACATATTTTGGATAGTAACCCTTTATCAGATATGTCATTTGGAGATATCTTCTCCCATTTTGAAGGTTGCCTTTTAGTTTTGTTGATTGTTTCCTTCACTGTGCAGAAGCTTTTTATCTTGATGTAGTTCCAATGGTTTATTTTTGCTTTTGTTTCCCTTGCCTCAGGAGACATATCTAGAAAAAAGTTGCTACCGCTAATGTCAAATAAGTTACTACCTGTCTTCTCTTCTAGTATTTTTATGGTTTCAAATCTCACTTTTTAAAAAAGATTTTATTTATTTATGATAAACAGAGAACAAGCAAGGAGAGTGGCAGAAGCAGACTCCCCACTGAACATGGAGCCTGACGCAGGGCTCAATCCCAGGACCTTGAGATTATGACCTGAGCTGAAGGCAGAAACCCAACCAAGTGAGCCACCCAGGTACCCCCAGATCTCACATTTAGATCTTTAATCCATTTTGAATTTATTTTTGTGAAAGGTGTAAGAAAGTGGTCCAGTTTCATTCTTCCGCATGTTGCTGTCTGGTTTTCTGAATCCATTTCTTGAAGAGACGTTTTCCCATTGGGAATTCTTTTTTGCTTTGTTGATTAATTGATCATATAATTGTGGGTTTAGGGCAGCCCGGGTGGCTCAGCGGTTTAGCGCCGCCTTCAGCCCAGGGCCTGAGCCTGGAGACCCGGGATCGAGGCCCACGTCAGGCTCCCTTCATGGAGTCTGCTTCCCCCTCTGCCTTGTGTGTCTGCCTCTCTTTCTCTGTGTCTCTCATGAAAAATAAATAAAATCTTTAAAAATAATAATAATAATAATAATTGTGGGTTTATTTCTGGCTTTTCTATTTTGTTCCATTGATCTATGAGTCTGTTTTTGTGCCAGTACCATGCTGTTTTGATTACTACAGCTTTGTAATATAACTTAAAGTCCAGAATTGTGATGTGTCTAGCTTCACTTTTCTTTTTCAAGATTTTCTATGGCTATTTGAGGTCTTTTGTCATTCCATACAAATTTTAGGATTGTTTGTTTTAGTTCTGTGACAAATGATGGTGGTATTCTGATAGAGATTACATTAAATGTGTAGATTGCTTTGGGTAGTATAGATGTGTTAACAATATTATTCTTCTAATCCATGAGCATGAAATGTCTTTCTATTTCTTTGTGTGATCTTTACTTTCTTTCATCAGCATTTTATAGTTTTCAGAGTATAGGTCTCACACCACTTCGGTTAGGTTTATTCCTAGGTATCTTATCATATAGCTCTCTAGAATTGTAATGTAACATGCAGTATAAATTTAAATATAATATGTAATCAGTTGCAAACAAAATTTTGTTCTTTTTGACTTTTAATTAAATTTCAGTTATTTTTGATGAATTCTGTGAAGATGTCAAATAGGCACTTGAATATATGAGTCAGGAGTTTCTATAGGAAACATAGGGCCTGCCAGAAATACATTTTTATGAGTAAACTTATAAATTTAAATTCATGAGTTATATATGTATATATAGCATATACCTTTGTAAACAAACTATATTTAGATGTATGGCATTACATAATTTTACCAAGGATAAATGTGTCAATAGAAAAGAAAAGAGGATCTGTGAATATCATTGACCTAATAACACCTGATGAGAGTTCCAAATTTATAGATTTTCTTTAGAGCTCTTTGACAATCTGAATCAAAAGGTCTTATAGCCCATATTTATTGATGCATTAAACCAAATTCTATAAATATTCCCAAAAGAAATATATGCTGAAGCAGTCAAATATTTTTTATGTAAAGATGTGTTTTGTGGCATTATGTATAAAAGAGAAAATAGGAATAATCCTAAAATACCAGAAACTGGAGAATAGTCATAAAATATGAAATATTATGCAGCAGTGAAATTCTTTTTAATTCAAATTTAAGTTAGTTAACATACAGTGCAATATTGGCTTCTGGAGCAGAATTTAGTGATTCATCACTTAAATACAAAAATATGGAATGCTTCATGAGTTTGTGTGTCATCCTTGTACAGGGGCCAATGTAATCTCTATATCACTCCAATTTTAGTATATGTGCTGCTGAAGAGAGCACTGGCAGCAATGAAATTTTAATTAAGGTTTCAAAATATTTATGGATATGGAAAAATAAAGCAGAAAAACCAAAGCATAGCTTCAGGGAACTGATCATGTAATAGAGATACAGGTACATAAACAAATAATTAATGATTAAGGTCAGAGTAGAAGTGTCTAGAAAATATAGAAGAAACTAAGGAGTAAATGTTTAAGTATGTCTAGTGTTAGAGTGTTTGGAGGCAGTTTCTCAGAGGCGATGGCCTCTGAATTGAAAATGTGAAGGATGAATAGGAATGGTTTGAGCAAAAGGAACAAAAACATGTGTCAAGGCAGAGAGTATAGAACAATGTGGTATATTGATGAAACTTTAAGAAGCTAAAAATTGGGCAGCCCGGGTGGCTCAGCAGTTTGGCGCCACCTTCAGCCCAGGGCCTGATCCTGGAGATCCAGGATCGAGTCCCACGTTGGGCTCCCTGCATGGAACCTGCTTCTCCCTCTGCCTATGTCTCTGCCTCTCTTTCTCTGTATGTCTCTCGTGAATAAACAAATAAAATCTTTAAAAAAAAAAAAAGCTAAAAATTATTGAAGCAAAAAGCATAAAAACAGTTGAAGAAAGTGGGGCAGTCAGGGGCAAATCGTACAGTGCTTAAAGTGTCATACAAAGATCTAGAATCTATAACCAAGTCAGTGGGGTGTGGGGTTAGTGAAACATTTTCAACAGGGACATAACAAGTCAGATTTAAATATAACTCTAACATCTCCACACATTGCAAGGAAATAAATATTTCCTGAGAAAATTAGACATAAAATCGAATATCCAATTTGACATATTCTTGCTTTATTCCTGCCTCTTCTCCCACAACACACTATGTTTTCTCCCAGCTATCTCATCACACCTGCTTCCTCTTCCCTCTAGAATCTCTGCAATAATGTCTGTTGTCAGGAGCAGAACTATGTTGCATATTGTCTTCCAACCAGGGCTGTTGTGAGGCCCATCTGTGGATGGATGTTGGTGATATAATGTGTCAGTGCCTTCCAGATGCAAGACTGTAACTAACTACCGCTATGGCCCAAGTTCATAATACCCAGGACTAAGGCAGTAGCAGTAGGGCCTGGAAAAAGGAAATGGATTTAAGAAATACATATATATAGAAGGCGGAATGGATTGGATGGCTCGTAGACTGAGAATCAAGGAGGGCAGTGGTAAATTCAGTTCTGGACCTATTCTACTGAACAGCATTTAGAGCAGTGGTTTCCAAACTTGACTGCACATTGGAATCAGTGGAGGAGCTTTGCAACAATACACATTCTAGAACATCACTCCTGACTTTTCTGATTCAGTACTCCTGAGGTGTGAAACAGGTATCAGCATTTTAAGTAGGCTCCAGTGGTGATCAGAATGCACAACCGAATTGGAACTTTTTCTGTAGAATACTGCTCAACTCAGAGTTAGTGAAGTATTAACTAGCACAGAAATGGATACAGAAAAAATGTCTTGGTTATGGTCCCATGGCTCCTGTTGTTGCAAGTGAATTTAGTTGAGATCTGAATATTCCCTTCCATTGCTATTCTGAACAGATGTTCATTCCTCATTCATGAGAAATTAGGGTTTGAATATCCTGCACCTGTTGCCAGATCTTACCAATGGCAGATTCTCAACTTCTTTCTCTATACATCTATTAATCCAGTTCATAATGATTTCTTTTATGTTTAGCATGTGCTTTTTCTGGCACAAAAAGAGGTCCTCTATATAAGCCCAACTTCCCACATACACAAATGATTCTATTAGATACTCAGCAGATGTCCAAGACAATGGTTTTCCACAGGAGAACTATATCTTGGAGATTAAACCATGTTGCCTTAAAAAGTGGCCAAAATTTCATTCTAAGTTACTAAAAACCCTGTGAAGAAGCTGTATGTATAATGCACGCAGTGTGACTCAGATCACTGACCATGGGGAATATAGTGTAAAAAAAAAAAAACAAACATCCATTGATCTGGTCATATTGTTCCCAAAAGTGGCGCTTCACCATATGAAAGATATCACATAGGTAAGTTGAACTGTTAGATTTGCTCTTCCCAGCCTTTCTAGTAGATCTCTACTTATTTTTGTCAACTGCTCACTGGTTTGGTCACTAGATGTTTTCTTACATGGTACCA
Source organism: Vulpes lagopus (assembly GCF_018345385.1). NCBI lineage: Eukaryota > Metazoa > Chordata > Mammalia > Carnivora > Canidae > Vulpes > Vulpes lagopus. The sequence goes on along the minus strand of NC_054848.1, from coordinate 112,443,693 downwards.
ACTCTGAGGATTAAGTAACCTCTCTTTAGACACTAATTAATGGTGGACACAGAGATAATTACCGTGCACATATTTTTTAAAAAATAAACTCAATATTAAAACATCTTACCAACGATCTTAAACTATATTGGATGATGATCAAAACCTCACATGTTACAATAGCACTGCCAACACAAAACAGACTCCACTCGAGTGCTTTCTATTGTATCTCTTGGTAAGGTGCCTTGCAACTACACCCTGGAGCATGTGCAAAATTTTACTGCCTTCCTTCATAGTCAGAAATCAGGGGGAGTAAGCTCATCTGGGCTTCTAGATTTCTAACAGGTTTGTTGACAAATGCATTCACAACTGGATTGAAGGGCATTATTCTCAAAAGAAAAGTTTAAAGATCTCCTTGTTAGAAACCACACAGATGGCATACATCCTAGTGGCTGCCAGAAGTTAGAGATGGTGGGCAGGAGCAGGGATGACATTGTGGCTTTATTTTTTTTTATTTTTTTTTTATTTTTTTTTATTTATTTTTTTTACATTGTGGCTTTAAAGGGGTAGCACGGGGTGGTGCAAAGGGAGGTGGGCGGGGGGTGGGGGTGACTGGGTGACGGGCACTGAGGGGGGCACTTGATGGGATGAGCACTGGGTGTTATGCTATATGTTGGCAAATTGAACTCCAATAAAAAAAATAAATAAAAATAAAAAATAAAAACCTGAAGCTAAAAAAAAAAATTTTTTTAATTTTTAAAAAGGGGTAGCATGAAGGAGATCTTTGTCATGGTGAAACACTTCTGTATCTCAACTACGGTGGTGGTTTTACCAACCTTACGTATGTGATCAAATGACATAGAGCTATACTCACACATCATATCAGTATCAGTTCCCTGATTTTGATGCTATTTTACGTATAAGATGTAGCTATTGGGGGAGACTGGGTGAAAGATACAGAGGACCTGTATATACTATCTTTGTACCTTCCTCTGAATTTATAATTATTTCAAAATAAGAAATTGAAAAGAGGGACGCCTGGGTAGCTCAGTGGTTGAGCGTCCACCTTAGGATCAGGGTGTGATCCCGGTTTGAGGGATTGAGTCCCACATGAGGCTCCCTGTGAGGAGCCTGCTTCTCCCTCATTCTATGTCTCTGCCTATTTCTGTGTATCTCTCATGAATGAATGAATGAATGAATGAGTGAATCAATAAATAAATAAACAAATATTTTTAAAAATGTAAAAAAAGAAAAGGAAGCTCCTTGTCAGAGTCATTGTCCATTAGAGAGTAGCAGCCCCAAGCAGTGTGGGAGCCTGCTTCTTCTAGAACTGACGTCATCTGTTTGCCTGCATTTGGGCTACCACGTACTAGTTAAGTCTATCATTTCATTCAGTTCTTTGCCTGGTAGTTTGTCAATGCATAGCCTCGCAACTCAGGCCCAATTTCTACCTTTAATATTTTTTCTTGTTCAATCCATAATGCCTAAGAGTATCTGGCATGTGGCAGGAATTTTGGCTGAATGAATAAAGGAAGGAAAGATGGTCTCCTCTGTCCTCCTAGAACTCGGAGTTCCTTGAGGGCTAGAACAACAGATTCATCTCTATCGGCAAAATATCTAGCACAGTCAGCTTTCAGTGAATGTTTTAGGAAGTAATAAATGGAATGTTATTAAATCAGCTAGGATTATTGTTATTAACATTTTAAAGGCTCTGTCCTCTGCCAAAAGGAACTTTTCATAATTTTCATCCATTCACCTCTCTTTTTAAAGACCTTTTTAATTTTTTTTTTAACATAACGGAGGGCAACCTATTTTTAGCGAGGTAGCATACTTCTGCATGTATGCCTATAAAATGGTAGTTTTCGAAGATAGAGAATTATATTCAAAGCTGTTCTTGCAAATCACATCCTGCAGAGATTCTAGATGGTTGTGGCACCAGCTCTGCTACTTTTCAAAATAAATTAGTGAGGCCCTTGGGATCCAGGGGAAGAATGCTTGTTAACTGGTTGCTGCAAAGATGGGAAAAATAAGGAGCCCCACTGGAAGACCAATGAGCTCCTGAGGCCTCGGCCCCTATACCTTTCATACCTTCACTACTAGCCCATTGGTAGTGTTTGAATATTCAAGAGAATAGCCTGTGTGCTTTGGTGGGGAGCAGCAGGTAAAAAGAGGCAGACGTGGCAATTATCTGATGCAAGTTATACCCCAATTTTCTGCACATTTCTCATGTATTCCCATATTCTGTGAATATGAGACAAGACCCCTTGGGTGCAAATGACAGAAAACCTAACACAAGCAGGCTCTAAAAATGGAGAATTTGTTAACATATATATATATATATAAAAAAAAAATCTGTGTGAGACTTGAACTAGGAGCCAAAACAAGGTTATCTGGGTTTAATTTATCTCCGCTCTTGCCTCTGCGGTCACCTGTGTTGCCTTCATTATCAGGCTTTGACCAGTGACCTGCTTAATCTCCCCAAATTCAAATATAGTAGTAAAGAGAATATATCTTTTCCCGGTAAATTCAGTACAAATCCAAGGATTCACTCTAATTGGACTAGCTGAGGTCACCTGTTCACTCACCAACTCATCACTGTGGCTAAGGGTGTTCTGTGAATCAATTGGCCGGGCCTGGATCTTGCACTCCACACTATTGGAGTCAGTTGAGTTCCAACCCAATGAAAGGAACAGAAAGTGGAATGCCAACTCCAGAAGATATTGTGGGTACCAGTCCTAGAAGAAAGAGGTACAAGATGCTGGCAAGCCAAAACAATAAACATCAAGTATATCCAGTACGCTGTTTCAGTGCCACTTGAGTCGACTGCTTCGTTTTCTAATGTGCTTCTTCCACTTTTGAGCCATTGTTTCTACCATCCCTCCTCATGTCTTCTTCTTCTTTTTTTTTTTTTTTAAGGATTTTATTTATTCATTCATGAGAGACACACACAGAGAGAGAGGCAGGGATACAGGCAGAGGGAGAAGCAGGCTCCATGCAGGGAACCCAACATGGGACTCGAACCTTGGTCTCCAAGACCACACCCTGGGCTGAAGGTGGCGCTAAACCGCTGAGCCACCCAGGGCTGCCCCCTCCTCATGTCTTCTTGTCAAAATACTCTCTGTCCTTCAAGGGAATGTCCAATTTAAATGTTACTTTATTTGTCCACCCTTTCCTCAGTCCTTGGTCAAATGAATTTCTCTTATCATCTGTGTTTCTGTAGTACTCTGAACCTCTGCTCTGGTGTCCCTTATAGTCTGTTTGGTATTGTAATGACCTGAATTTGTATCTTTATTTCCCTAGGTGACCAGCTTCTTGAGGTTAGGTATTGAATCTATTATAGCTTTGCATTGCCCACAGAGTGCCAGTGACTTTGCCATACCCACGATATATTCTTGCTAGATTATTGACTTGAAATTCATTTGAATAATTGATCTTTTTTTCCCCCCATTTCAACATGGTCTATCAGTGGTCTGTTTTTCACTTCTGCAAAACTGCTCTGGGGCATGTATTTATTTTTGAAGCTTTCCCACTTTTTCTTCAACTTCAATAAGGAAATAAATTTATTTTTATTCAATATAATTCTTCAATTGCTAGTTTGTCTATGCAACTTGAGTTCAAGTGAATGTCTGATTGTCTTGAGACTGGAAGGCCTTGACCCTCCCTTCAAATCGCTTATATCTTTTATAGATTTTATATCAGAAACCAAATCCATTATGCATGGAATGGCTTTAAGCTATATAATCAGCCAGAATTAATAACAATTATAATAGAGTCTTTCTATTGCAAATTAAATTCAGCATTTTATAATTCACCAACAAAGTCTGACTGACAAGAGAACTCTTCTGCCCTTTTAGAGGAGTTGATGTTTAAAGTGGATAAATAATGGGTGCCTAGGTGGCTCAGTTAGTTAAGCCTCCTACTCTTGGTTTCGGCTCCGGTTGTAATCTTCAGGTTGTGAGATTGAGCCCCACTTCGGGCTCTGCACCCAGCATGGAATTTGCTTGAGATTCTCTCTCTGCCTCTACCCCTTCCTTGCTTGTGCTTGCTCTCTCTCTAAAATAAATAAATCTTTAAAACAAAAAAATATAATAATTAAAAAATAAAATGGACATATAATGATACATCTTCTCTGCTCGTGAAGCTGCAAAGACCAGTGTTTAATCCTATACAAATAAGATCAATAAGATAAAAATGGGGAAATATTCAGGGTAATATAGTGCTTTACTGAGCACTATGGCTCTGTGCCCTTGGCTTTGTTTGGATGATAAGCAGATGAATACGACGTAAAATCCTCATGGTACAGGCCTGTGCACAAAACCTTTAAAAATAATATAGTAAGACCAGTAATCAAGTTCTCAGACTACTCTTGAAGGATGGAGAAAGAGAACTTAATCTAGAGCAGGGACATAAGATAAGAATTTTGAATTCACTGAGTTATCTTGTGTTTCCAAAGAGCTCAACATTAGCGTTGTATAGAGAGATAGTCTGTGGCTTAGAGAGATTCAATAACTTTTTTAGAGTCATGTATGGAGACTGTTTGGCATCTATGGACCTGTAGTTCCAGTCAGTCTCAATCTGTCCTATTAAATATTACTGTCCTTCTTACACCATACATGTTATTGCCTAGAGTTAATGAATCACAACCACAGCAGAATCTTTCTAGAACACAATACATATAAGAAGAAAATATCTTCAGAGTAAAATAGCTGAGAAACTTGAACAAAATATTTTATTCATAAGCGGAAATGAGTTCCACACCTCCCATATCACTCAGGAAATGAGTATGTGTTACACTGTGTCTGTGCCGGATGTCGAAATTTGGTGGGCGGGGGGTGGGGGTGACTGGGTGGTGGGCACTGAGGTGGGCACTTGATGGGATGAGCACTGGGTGTTATTCTGTATGTTGACAAATTGAACACCAATAAAAAATAAATTGATTTAAAAAAATAAAAAATTTGGCAGAGTGCATGCAAACAATAAAGTTTCTCAGTCAGGGTCCCTTGATTTTGGAGATGGCAGTTAGGAATAAAATATGTATACAGACTTATATGTCCCTCTAACTCAGGAAACAAATGTGATACAATAATTTTCCTAAAATTTCACTTAAAGTGTTAAAAAACTCACTATTCCAAATAAAATGAACTGCAGTTGATTTGAAGGGCTTGCACATTGCAGTGCTCCATAAAGTCAGCCAACCTCAACCCATCAAGATAAACATAGGGTAGTGCATATTTAAGATGAATTTTATGTCTTGGAGGGTAATTTTAAGGCATATATGAGAGAGATGATATTAATAATAAACCAAGCCAAAGAATTGCTTATTTTTCAGGGTAAACAAAAATATATCATTTAGAGTTGTCAGTCTAAATGTGTTAGTTTCTTTGGTAGTTATTTCTCCCTGAAATATCCTCTGGGATTTTTATCGAATTTTACAACTCTTGTGTAGAACTCTTGATACACAGTTTCCTAGAGATGGAAAACCCTTTTAACTAATGAAACTGTATATTTTACGATAACATATATTCAATCTAGGAAAATGAAAACATAAATATAACTTCAAACAAAAAAAACATTTCTGGATTTTGAAATTAAGAGTTTACACCAGGCTTCTATGCAATGAAACACCTTAAGTACAGTTATTCTTTTACCTAATCATCTCTTTCCATCTTCCATCTCCTATACATCTAGTACACATTTCCACTTGGGCATTTCACAAGTACAGTGTATTCAAATCCAACCATTCCCTTACCTATATACTCATCCCTCCTGTGTTTCCAGTTCTATATGTGACACCACCATTGACCTATTCACTCAGGAGTAATATTTATGGGTCATCCTTAGTATTCTCATTAGTTTTGGCTCCATATCCTGTTAATTACATCTCATCAACATCCCTAAAAACACTACAAGTGCCTTATTTTATTTTTTTAAGATATATTTGAGAGAGTGTGTGTATGAGTAGAGGGAGGGGGCAGAGGGATAAAATCTCAAGCAGACTCCATGCTGAGTGTGGAGCCTGATGTGGGGCTGGATCTCAGGACCCATGAGATCATGACCTGAGCCAAAACCAAGAGTTGGACACCTAACTGACTGAGCCACACAGGCATCCCCACAACTGCCTTATTTTAGACATTTATTATTCCTCAGCTGGCTTGTTCTAATAGTCACCTACTTTGTCTCTTTTTTGTTAATCTTATCCTTAAAAACTCTCTTACTCTCATTAAAATCTAGATCTGAAAAAATAATAGAATAAAATAAAATAAAATAAAATAAAATAAAATAAAATAAAATCTAGATCTATTTCTGTCGTACCCAATGGTCCCACTTTGTCTACAGGAAAAACATCCAAACTCCTTAGGATGGCATTTAAGACTCTTCATCATCTGACCTTACGCCAGTGTGAAAGAGAAGATATATTAAAAAATAAATAGATACTTTCACAATAGCACTAAAAGTTTCTTCCTGCAGCTAGTTCTTTATTTCTCCTTCCTCTTAGAGGAGACTTTGTAAGAGCTGCCTGTATTTGCTATCTTCATAATCTTATGATCTGTTTACTTTTTAAACCACTTCAGTCTTTTCCTATTTCTCCACCATCAGTGTTTCCACAAAAATGTCTTACTCCATAGTTACCAATGACCTCCATATTCATCCAAATAATAGTTTCAGTCTTCTTTTCACCAGACAGTTCTATTACTTATGACAGAACTGACTACTCATGAGCACTCCTTTGGATCCTAAGAAACCACCTATTTCTGGTCCTCCTCCTATCTCTCTAGTTGCTCTTTCAAAATTCTCCTCTGAGGACTCATTATCATTTATCTGGCCCTTAAATGTTAGATCTCTTTGACCCCCTTCACAGCTCACTTTTGCCACAGGCAAAATCATAGACTTCTTGAGATCAAATATAAGCAGGTGACTCATAATATTATATCTCTAGCACAAACTTTTGAGCTCCAAAACCGTATTTTCAAATCTCTACTTGACATATTACTTGAATATAGAATAGGCACTTTAAAAATCAACTATCCAGGGGGACCTGGGTGGCACAATCGGTTAAGCATCTGACTTCTCATTGTTCCTACCAAACAGAGCTCCTCAGCCTATATTTCTTGGCTCAGCGAATGGCACTAATTATATACCCAGTAGTCCTAGCCAGCAAACTGGATAATATCCATGACTTCCTCCTTCTGGCCTTTTTAAAAACACATTTTATTTACTTATTTATTTATGAGAGAGCATGTGCTTGCATGAGCGAGGGGAGGGGCAAGGGGGAGGGAGAGAGAGAGAATCTCAGACTGTGCTGGGCTCAGAGCCTAACATGAGGCTAGATCTCGTGACCCTGAGATCATGACCTCAGCTGAAACCAAGAGTCAGGTTTGTTTGTTTGTTTAAGATTTTTATTTATTTGACAGATTGAGAGAGTACAAGCAGAGGGAGTGGTAGGCAGAGGGAGAAGGAGAAGCAGGCTCCCCATTGAGCAGAGAGCCCAACTGGGATCATGACCTGAGCTGAAGGCAGACACTTAACCGACTGAGTCACCCAGGTACCCCCTTTCTGACCGTTTACATCCAAATAATTACTAAGTCTTGAGCACATAAACACCTAAATGTTACCTAATATCTCCTGTCTACTGTGTACATAGTATCATCCTTATTTTCTCTTGCCTAGACCAGGACAGTAGTCCTGTAACATCTTCTTGCCCCCATCATTTATTTCTTATGTTAATTCTCTATCCTGTAGCATATTCCGTGCTTTTTTTTTTTTTTTTTCTGTCCCATGACTTCTGAGGTAATAGTCTCTTTTGGCTCTCCTCCCATTTTTTATTTTTTCTTCTTAGCTCCGATGCCAGCTCCCTTCCATCTCCTCATCTATTAAATGCGGTGCTCCTCAGTGTTCTGTCTGAAGCTTCTTTTTCATGTATCATTCACTCCTGGGGTGATATCTTTTCTCTCATGGCTTCAAATAACAACTAGATGTTTTAACTATTAGAGTCATATCTGTAGGCCAATTTTCTCCCCTGAGATATACTTGAATTTTATTCTGGATTTCTCTGACTATATGTCCACAAAGCTTAGCAAATCTGGTCCATCTCCCATCTGTCTTGCCTATTGATGTCATTCTGACTACAGTATTATTTTTCTTTATTCTCTGATGGGTGATGGTGTACTTATCTTCAAAATCCAGGTAACGTATTATTTTTTTTCTGAAGCCTTCTTTACATAATACTTTCCATGCTGTCTATCCAGTTTGGCTATGGTTAAATTTCTTTCTATATTAGTCAGGGCTTTTTTGGTCACTACTGACAGAAACTTAATTCTAACCAGCTAAAGCAAGCAGGAGGATTTATCCTAAGGCACATGTAACCATGGAAATGGCAGTGGTTCAAATGGCCTCCAGGACAACGGGAGCAATGAACTCCAATATCATCTAGATTCTCTCTCCATCTCTCATCTCTACTTCTGTTTCTATGTTGGTTTTATTCACTCAACCTGATCCTCTCCACACTAGGAAACACATCCACTAGTGGATGTGCTTCATATCCACATGCTTCATATTTCTGCATCATACTCAGAAGGAGACTATCTCTTTTCCTCTGTTGCATTTTGGGAAAAAAAATCAGTTTAGGGTTCTGTTTGGCTAGGCTTCAGTCATGTTCTTAACTCTGGACCAATGACATGTAGTTGTGAGTCAGGGTATTAATATTTGCCCAACTTTGATCAGCTGCACAAAACCAATTAACCATCACTGATGAAAAGGATATGAAAACAGAGACCCACTAGAACCTCCTGGTTGAAATGGAGGTGCATGGGATTACAGGAAGAATTTTCTATATGAAGGGTGAGGGTCCTGGCATACAAAATAACTTTCCACTAATCTTCTTATCTAGTTCTAGTTCTGAAGCTTAGTTAAGTGTGTGTGTGTGTGTGTGTGTGTGTGTGCACGTACACGTGTGTGTCAGAGAAAGAGAGACAGAAATGAGGCCGTTGAGGGTGCATTAATTTAAGGAAGTGGATATAGGTGCTATTTCTTCATTTTTTTTCTTTTCCTTAATTTTTTTTAGCGGGCATCTGTTTCTAAAAGTTTCTAGTAGTTTTATTAGAGTTTTTTATTTGAATTAATACTGGGGCAAACTCCCCAGTATTCTGGAAAACTTGAAACACCATGCCTTTAATTATGTACCTTTCACTGTTCTCTGAGGAAGTATAAAAGATCAATTAAACAAAACAGGTTATTGAGTTTTGTGTGCTGGTAAAGTCCTATAATCCCCCTCTTTACCTATATGCTTAAAAACTGCTAGGATAGAATCTTTAAAAATAAAAGGGGCGGGGGGGATGCCTGGGTGGCTCAGTCATTGAGCGTCTGCCTTCAACTCAGGGCGTGATCCCAGAGTCCTGGGATTGATTCCCACGTTGTTTTCCCCCCATGGAGCCTGCTTCTCCCTCTGCCTGTGTCTCTGCCTCTCTTTCTCTCTCTCTGTTGTGACTATCATAAATAAAAATTTTAAAAAAATCTTTAAAAAAAAATCTGCTAGGGTAGGATTAGGTAAATTTGTGTGGAATGGAGATTCAACAACAATAACCAAAAAACTGCTGTTGCAGCAAGCTGGGCTAACCTAAGACTACCTTACCGCTTTCATTTTGGGGGTAGTAACTTGGATTCCCTGGTGATTTCTGTGGCAAATGGAACTCTAAAAGAACCTGAGGCCAGTGTAAGGGCACTTAGAGCTCCCTTGATATTCGTCCTGGTGTAAATAAAGGGGTTTATTTACATTCTTGTTCTCTATTGACCCATCCAGGTGACTGAGAAGAACTACATCCAATAGCAATAGAAGCCACCTTTGGTGACTTTAAAAGTGAAATTTCATATGTTAGAATATGACCGATACACACAGATCTCAGTCTTATTCCTCGTCTCAACATGTTTCATTGAGGGCATATCTGCTATACTGATTTCCTATCTTTCCCTTAACTTCACAGTTTGGTTTTCTTTTTTATTTTATTTTATTTTATTTTATTTTATTTTATTTTATTTTATTTTATTTTATTTATTTTATTTTATTCTATTCTATTTTATTTTATTAATTTTATTATTTATTCATGAGACACACACACACACACACAGAGACAGAGAGAGACAAAGATACAGGCAGAGGGAGAAGCAGGCTCCACACAGGGAGCCCAATGCAGGACTCAGTCCTGGGACTCCAGGATCACACCCTGGGCCGAAGGCAGGCACCAAACCACTAAGCCACCCAGGGATCCCCCCACAGTTTGGTTTTCTGATAATCCAAGCAAATGAAGTAGAAAGATACTGATCAAATGAAGTTTAATTAAATAATCGATCTCTTATTTTGTCAAGGTTTCTACATGTAGGCTTAGGCATGCCTTCAAACTCTTAGGGAAGCAGTTGACAGTTCTGTCTTAGGGTTCTACACAAGTAGGAAGGGAAAACTAAGATCAGTCTGAGGTGAAAGCTTTGAGTTTTCAGATATACTCTGGCCACCTCATACAACCCTACACATGTGCACTGACTTGTCGATCCTCAAAAAAATGTGTAGTTTTTCAAAGTTCTCTATGGATATCTCATTTTCCAAGTATTTCTTTTAACTTTTGCCCAATCTCTTGTTTGTCCCAAATGATATCATTACTTCATACAGCAACAATATTAAACAATTGCTGCTGATTGTTTTTTTAATAAACACTCTGGGGATAGGACTTTTTCACATGACGGAACTGAATCACATCAAATAAAGACAAGTATGGCAAATGGGGCTATTTCAGGGAACTGCCAAACAGGTCAAATAGTAACAGTTATTTGGAGATTGGGTGATGTGGGGAGTTCCAAACACATTCTGCACCCTAAGTGACTGATTTTAAGAACTGTTGTGGTTGTGAGGCTATTAGTGTTCAAATCTACTGTGGAGCTTAGGAGAGAGGAATGGGAATAGGACAACTAAAGTCCCATAAAGCTCACACTTTGTGCTGAGATTCAACCATTTTCAATAAACACTCCTTGGATTGTTGTAAGCCTTTAGTCAATTTCTATAATTCAGAAAGTCGATTTTGCAATTTTTACTAGTATTTCCCTTGCTTTCCTGGAAGAATAAATATTTGGAATTCCTTACTCTGCCAATTCCAGAAAGGATTGTATTTTAGATGCCATTTCAAATCAGAAGTTCTCCTGATATTTGCGTGTGTCACTTCCTTCATAAAGGAGGCTTATTCTTTGGTGGCACTCAGTGGAAACCTGTTACACCTTCATTTTATATTTATTGTCTACATGCTATTACTTCAGATTAGCCTGGACATGTGGTGGCATGTTGGGGGAAATGCATTGCCATTCCAGACTCTCATTCCTTTTTATCTGCAGAATGTGGGACGGGGAATAGGTGATCTTGAAGGTGTCTTTTAACTAGATGTTAAAGATTTTGCTTTGGGGGATCCCTGGGAGGCTCAGCGGTTTGGAGCCTGGCTTCGGCCCAGGGCGTGGTCCTGGAGTCCCGGGATCGAGTCCCACATCGGGCTCCCTGCGTGGAGCCTGCTTCTCCATCTACCTGTGTCTCTGCCTCTTGCTCTCTCTCTCTCTCTCTTTCTCTCTCTCTCTCTCTTTCTCTCTCTCTCTCTCTCTCTCTCTGCGTCTCTCATGAATAAATAAAGAAAATTTTTAAAAAATTTAAAAAAAAGGTTTTGCTTTGATTGACTTTTTGCTTCTGAGGCTTAATCTACCCTGCAGAAAGCTTACGTTTGCCAAAGTCAGACCTATAGGCCTGATTATGACAAATAGCAAAAAGCTTTTGAAAAGGAAAGTGAGAGAGCATTGAGTGGATGGCCTAATGAAGTTCTATATTTATAAGTAGGACACTTTATTCTCCCTATACAGGCATGACTTTTGGTAATGTCATTGATGACATATCCACCCCACCCATTAAGAGTAGAACAACTTCAGACACTCACTTTTTGCCTTTAAAATCAGTGACACAGTTCTTATGGCTGACAGCCTCACAGGGACAGGCAATTAATTCCTCTGATGAGTGGCTCCAATGGATTTCAACGAAGCACATACATTCCCAGGAGGAGATTTACTAACCCAGCAAATTTGGCTCTGAGAAAGTGGGTTAGATTCTGTGAGGTGAGAAAATAGTACTCGAGTACGCTGTAGGGTACTGGGTTGAGGATGGACTGGGGAATATATGAATTTTTCTCACCCTCAAGCATTCTAGGGAAATGGTATCACACTTGCCAAAATCAGCTAATTTCCCCCCAAAGAAAGGTTCATAGGGAAGGGGGCAGCTGCTATGTTTAGATCTGCTGGAGCTGGCACCAAGAAGAAAGTTTCTCTACCAGTTGGCTTATGGAATTCCAGCTCATTTGAAGCCAACCATTTTATAAGCTTAAGAACTAACTCCATCCCATACCCAGGGAAAATATCCTCTAGGAACAAAGTTGCAGCACGAAACAAGATAAAGTCCTTGGCTTATGGATCTTGCATTACTACAAGCAAGTCAGACAGTGAATACATTAAGATACAGATCAGTGCTAGGTAGTGAGGAAACAATGATTGACCCTATTTCATGCATTAATCACTTTTATCCTATCCCATGTATTATATGCACATATATAATGCTGGAACTTGGAGAAGAGATTTGGGCTTCTTAAATTAATTTTAAAGTTATTAGAAACCATTGGGTTCAAGAATGTGTGGGAGGAAATCAAGGTAATAACTATAGGCAATTTTGTTGAGAAGTTTATGAGGAGGCAGAGAATAATAAAGGGGCAGAAACTGGAGAGACACAGCTAGAGAATTATGAAGAAGATTAAGGAGTGTCTAAGTGTACATCTTGTAAAACTTTAGTAATTAATAGAGCTTTGTAATAGTGCAGGAAGTAACCACAGAATAGAAGATCAAGAAATAGACCCAAATCTCTATAGGGCATATCATAAACTTAGCATTTCAAATCTATGGAGAAAAATGGATTTTGTTTTTCATAAATGGATATCATTGGGACATTTGGCTAACTAGGAAAACATTGCCCAAAATATTCAAAAAGGAGAAGAAAAAAATATAAAATTATGAGTTTTAAAAATAATTCTTGGTGCCCCTCTCTGGCTCAGTCAATGGAACATGTGACTCTTGATCTCAGGGTCATGAGTTTGAGCCCCACATTGGGTTTGGAGATTACTTAAAAAAATTTTTTTAAATAATAATTTTTATGTTGGTATCATCTCAAAATGATAAAAAATATTAGAAGGCATTGAAAATCAATTATGTTAGGGGCGCCTGGGTGGCTCAGTTGGTTAAGCATCTGACTCTTGGTTTTGGCTTAGGTCATGATCTCAGGGTCGTGAGATTAAGCCACATGTCAGGCTCTACACTCAGTATGGAGTCTGCTTGAGATTCCTTCCCTCTCCCTCTACCCTTCTCCTCCCTGCAATAAATAAATAAATAAAATCTTTAAAAAAAAAACAGAAAAGGTTTTATTTTTTTTAATTTTTTTATAAATTTATTTTTATTGGTGTTCAATTTGCGAACATATAGAATAACACCCAGTGCTCATCCCATCAAGTGCCCCCCTCAGTGCCCATTACAGTCACCCCAACCCCCTGCCCACCTCCCCTTCCACCCCCCCTACTTCGTTTCCCAGAGTTAAGTGTCTCTCATGTTCTGTCTCCCTCTCTGATATTTCCCACTCATTTTTTCTCCTTTCCCCTTTATTCCCTTTCACTATTTTTTATATTCCCCAAATGAATGAGACCAGATAATGTTTGTCCTTCTCCGACTGACTTATTTCACTCAGCATAATACCCTCCAGGTCCATCCACGTCAAAGCAAATGGTGGGTATTTGTCATTTCTGATGGCTGAGGAATATTCCATTGTATACATAGACCACAGCTTCTCTATCCATTCATCTTTTGATGGACACCGAGGCTCCTTCCACAGCAGAAAAGGTTTTAAAGAACTCAATTATGTTATAAACTTTTCAAACTTAGATTCAACAAAAAAGTCAAAAGGAAAATGGCAAACTGGAAAAAAATTGACACACATATGACAAAGTATTGTATTTTTTGATGTATAAAGCAACTTAATATATTAATAATAAAATAACAAAATATGAAAGTAGGCAATGATTTTGAAAAAACAGCGCAGTAAAAAGGCATAGAAATGAATAAACATGAAAATATAATTAATCTCAATCATGAATAAGCTGCTATGAATTAAAATAACTGAAATAACATTTGTCACCTATAAAATTGGAAAAGTACTTAAAAATAGGTAAGACAGAATTGAGTACTCTTTTCTAAAAAAATTTTCATTTATTTATTCATGAAAGACACAGAGAGGCAGATACATATGCAGAGAGAGAAACAGGCTCCCTGTGGGGAGCTCAATGTGGGACTCAATCCCAGAACCGCAGGATCATACCCTGAGCCAAAGGCAGATGTTCAACCACTGAGCCACCCAGACGTCCCAGAACAGGGGACTCTTGAGTACTTTCTGTGGGATGATAAATCAGTCCAGCACTATCAATATGTTCAATTCACATACTGTTTGACCCAGAAATTCTACTTCTAGGGATTTATCCTAAATATAAATATATAATAATATATTGATATATAGAATAATAAAATATCCATGATATATAATACAATATACAATGTATAAACATTTTTATATATACTGACACATGTATAGACATATGTATATATTCACTCACACACACACATATTTTCACAAATTCACAGAGGTATTTGAAGGTATTTGGAATATATTCAAACAAACAAACAAAAAAAACACCAAATGACTTAAATATCTATTAGTAAGAGGGTAATTAAGTAGGTTATATTTAAGCCAAACGATAAAATAGTATATATACTTTGAAAAGAAGATAGTAATTCTGTGTACATTCATATGGAATGATGCCTAGCCCTAGAGCAGTATGTATGGATTGTGTGTGTGTGTGTACACGTGTGCATTCAAGTATATACATACCCTTATAACTGGATAAAAGTTACTATTGCTCAAGTATTCTCAGCATTTGTTCTTTCTGTTGGATTTAGAAAATTTGGACTCAACCCCTAGACTGGATCTATGAAAAAAAAATCTACCTGGCAAAGGGATGTCTCTGGCTTTTGTGATAGAAATTTAAGAATGTGAAGAGAGAAATTTAGTTGGAGAAGCTTGAGGAGAAGGGAGGGGGTTTAAGTGCAATTGATTCAGCTAGCACTAAAGTATTGAGGTGCAGTGGTGGTAAGGAGGGAAAATTTAAGGACTGATAAGCTTTGTTCACGTGTCAGGGTTTTCTTTTTTTAATTTAATTTATTTATTTAAAGATTTTATTTATTTATTCATGAGAGACACAGAGGCACAGACATAGGCAGAGGGAGAAGCAGGCTCCCTGGGGGAGCCTGATGCGGTACTTGATCCCAGGACCCAAGGATCATGCCCTGAGCCAAAGGCAGACGCTCAACCACTGAGCCACCCAGGTGCCCCAAGATTTTTTTTTTTTTAAAATATTTATTTATTTATTTATGATAGTCACACAGAGAGAGAGAGAGGCAGAGACACAGGCGGAGGGAGAAGCAGGCTCCATGCACCGGGAGCCTGATATGGGATTCGATCCCGGGTCTCCAGGATCGCGCCCTGGGCCAAAGGCAGGCGCCAAACTGCTGCGCCACCCAGGGATCCCCAGGTGCCCCAAGATTAATTTGTTTTGGAGAAAGAGTGCTTGAGCACATGAACAGGAGGAGGGACAGGGGTAGGAGGAGAAGGAGAGAATCTCAAGCAGGCTCCACGCTGAACATGGAGCCCAATGTAGGGCTGGATCTTGTGACTCTGACATCATGACCCTGAGATCATGATCTGAGCTGAAATCAAGAGCTGGATACTGGGGCGCCTGGGTGGCTCAGTGGTTGAGTGTCTGCCTTTGGCTCAGGGTGTGATCCTGGAGTCCCAGAATCAAG
Organism: Vulpes lagopus; assembly: GCF_018345385.1. NCBI lineage: Eukaryota > Metazoa > Chordata > Mammalia > Carnivora > Canidae > Vulpes > Vulpes lagopus. Next base: position 112,427,754 of record NC_054848.1, on the reverse strand, counting down.
TTCCCCATTGGGCTCTCTGCATGGAGCCTGCTTCTCCCTCTGTCTAGGTCTCTGCCTGTCTCTCTGTGTCTCTCATGAATAAATAAATAAAATCTTAAAAAAAAAAAATTGGAAATTTAACCTGAGCCACCCAAGTGCCCCTCACATCTCAGAATTTTCTGAGGACATAGTCATGGAAATAGCTTTAAAATGTGAGGGAAGGGCAGCCCGGGTGGCTCAGCGGTTTAGCGCCACCTTCAGCCCAGGGTGTGATCCTGGAGACCCGGGATCGAGTCCCACGTCGGGCTCCCTGCATGGAGCCTGCTTCTCCCTCTGCCTGTGTCTCTGCCTCTCTCTCTATGTGTCTCTCATGAGTAAATAAATAACATATTTTTTAAAAATTCCTATGAGATTGTTTAATTTCCCCATTGTTTAAGTGAGGAAACAGATATGAAGTGATTGATACTACTTTCTTATTATACTGTAACAAGATCTATCCAATACTTTATTTAAGCTTTTGGCATCAGTAATACACCATAAGATCACTTTCTTGTTTTCATTCTGTTATGTTTGTCAAATTTTGCTGCCTGTATAATGCTGACTTTATTAAAAACTGGAAGGTTGAATTTGTTTTCTATATTCTGTACCTGATTAGATAGCTTTGAAATTATGTGTCTTCTCTGTTTTACAAAACCCCAATGTGACAAAAAAAAAAAAACAAAAACCCTCATCTGTGAAATTATATGGGTGGGAAATGATGGAGAAGGTTTGCTCTTTATAAAATATTTTCAGTTTCTTCCATGGATATTGGTTAGTAGATTGCTTAAGTATTATTATCATGAATCAATTTGGGTAATTGTTCTATAAAGTCATTTAGCCCAAATTTTTGTTTATTTGCATATGAATTTTTTGCAAATTATTCTGTTATACTTAAAACATTATTCATATGTAAAATTACTTTCTCCATGTAATTTATAATTTTCTATATTTGTGATTTCCCAGTTTTTTACTGATTATAATAGCTAGTGCTTTCTATATCTTCTTGATTTTTTCATACAACAAACTCTTGGAAGTATTTAATTGCTTAACTATTTTTTCAATGTTCAAAATCATTACTATCTGGGGTGCGTGGGTGGCTCAGTTAGTTAAGCATCTGACTTTTGATTTCGACTCAGGTCATGATCTCTGGATCGTGTGATCAAGCCCCGTGTCAGGCTCTGCACTGGATGTGGAGCCTGCTTAAGATTTTCTCTCTCCCTCTCCCTACCTCCTGCTTGTTTGCTCTAAGAAAAAATGAAAAAAAAAAACCAACAACATTGATATCATATTTCCCATTATTAATCATTTGCTTCTGCTCTGGTTTACCTTTATATATATATATATATATATATATATATATATATATATATATATATATATTTTTTTTTTTTTATTTACGATAGTCACAGAGAGAGAGAGAGGCAGAGACACAGGCGGAGGGAGAAGCAGGCTCCATGCACCAGGAGCCTGATGTGGGACTCGATCCCGGGTCTCCAGGATCGCGCCCTGGGCCAAAGGCAGGCGCCAAACCGCTGCGCCACCCAGGGATCCCCACCTTTGTATATTTTTATGTATTGATCCTACTTTATTTATTTTCATTCTTCCATACTTAATGGTGTAACTTTTTTTTTAAGATTTTATTTATTTATTCATGAGAGACACAGAGAGAGAGAGAGAGAGGCAGAGACACAGGCAGAGGGAGAAGCAGGCTCCATGCAGGGAGCCTGACGTGGGACTCGATCCTGGTACTCCAGGATCACACCATGGGCTGAAGGTGGCACTAAACCACTAGGCCACCAGGGCTGCCCCATGGTGTAACTTTATATGATGATGTGCCTTTCTTTGACATAGTTTAGGTCAAGTCCTGTAATGCATGTTCTTTTCATTGTCACCATTTTCCAAATGTTCTGCAATTTTAATTTTAGTTTCCTATAGGACATGAGAGCTACATAAGCAAAGAATTTGTGTGCTTGTTGCTTGTAATTTCCCTATCAGTATTTTTTGTCTGTTTCTTTTCATTTTTATTATAACCTTCTAATTTTATAGCTCTGTGCTTGGATAATCTGACCTGTACATTTTCTACTTTGGGGACTTGGTCAAAGTTTTATTTATACATTAATATGGTGAATGTGGGTGCTTGATAGAGGGTTTATTCTCTAATTACACAGTACAATGTTGCCTGTATCTATAAATTTAGCCTCATTAACTATTTAAAATAACTCTGCATTCTTATTTGGTTTTGACCTAGTCAATTTGTCATGAACACATGAGTAAAAGTCTCTATCTATAACAATTTTATGTCCATTTCTCCACATATTATTCATGACAGTTCGGTCATCAATTTTGATGCTAGGTTACATGGGCATGATGTTGCAGGACAAGTAAGCTCTTCATGGTGGAGTATATCCATTTTCAATATAAAATATCTCTTTTTGAAATCTATCCAATACTTTCTCTTACATTTCACTGATATTAATGGCACTGTTTTGTTTGCTTTTTCTTTTGTGGGTATTTGTTTGATACACAGACATATACAGCCTCCCTTATTTTTAAATTATCTGAATTCAATTGGCTTTCCTTGTATTTAGCAAAGAGTAGAATTTTGTTTTTTGATCCAGTTGGATAACCTTTTACTTATAATTCACAGAACAAATAATTGTTTGTTTTTGTCTATTTTATGTTGTATTTTGCTTTTATTTTTCCCCCTATTACCATATTCATTTATTCATGTAGCCTTGTGCTTGGGCTTTTTTTTGAAGTTTTCCAAACTACTAGGCAAAATCAGTTCTAAATAGTTATGTAGTAAATACTAATAGCTACATAATTTTACCTTTTTTAAGAGTTTTTAATTTGAATTCCAATTAGTTAACATACACTGTGATATTAGTTTCAGGTGTACAATATAGTGATTCAACAATTCTATTAATAGTGATCATCACACTGGGTGTTATGGTGTATGTTGGCAAATTGAACTCCAATAAAAAAATTTTTTAAATAAATAAGTAGCGCTCATCATAATAAGTATACTCTTTAGTCTCCATTACCTATTTCACCCATCGCCCCCACCCACCTCCCCTCTAGTAACCATCAGTTTGTTCTCTCTAAGAGTCTTTTGGTTTGTGTCTCCTTTCTTTTTTCTCTCTCTCTTTCCTTTTTTTTTTTTCTTTTAACTCTTTTATCTCTGTGGTAAGGGTCTCACTGAGGTCTTTTATTCTTTCCAGTGAGTGTCCTTATGACTGTTGCTTTAAATTCTCCATCAGGTATGTTCCTTATATTTGTTTTGATTAGATCTCTGACCATGGCCTTGTTTTGTTCTTTCATTTGGGATAAATTCCTCTGTCTTGGCATTTTAAGTCCCTGCCTTCTTCTCGGTGTTAGAAAAGCCAGTTATGTCTCCTGTTCCTGACAAAAATGGCCTTATAAAGAAGAGGTCATATAGTGTCCTGGGCCTGGTGCTTCAGAGAATATCTTTGGTATGAACTGTGTGTGCTCTGGTGTTGTGTTTTGGCTATTGTATCCTTCAGGGCAGTCATCTGCAGAAGCTCTCCTTGACTTCTGTGAGCAGTGTTTTGGTCCCTGGCCTGAAAGTGGTGAGTTTTAGCTAGAGGTGCTCTGGGCTGCTTATGCAATGAGACCTTATACCACCTCCACTAGAACTGAGGCCCTGCGTATCTCTTGGGTCAAGAGACATGGTGTGGGTAGAGTTTTGTGCTGGTCTTCCCGGGAGGAGGCCTGCCTTGCTGGGACTGGATCAAACTTGATTGAGAAGGGCAGTCCTGCTAGAGTACAGGAGGGTGGGGCTTGGTGTAATCAAGTTAGGTAGCCACTGTAGGCCCTGCACTGCTTCCTGTAGATGGCTTTATGTTTATGGTAAGGGACAGGGGAGGGAAATGCCTCCAGCCATTCCCTTCTTTTTTAGGGAGGCTTCTCTCAGGGAGGTATTCCAAAAAGAGCAAATATTCTCCCCTCTGTGTGCCCCAGGCATTTTTCAGATCACATTTTCCATTCCTTCTGCCACACTTCCTCTCCACCCTGGCCTACTGGATTGTTCGCCCTCTCTACAGGGGCAGCACAATGCCCTGTAGGCACTTTCCCAGGTAAACTTGCAGACCTTTAAAACTCCGGGCTTTAATCCCTGCTGCTCGCCTCTTTGACCTCAGCTGTAGCAACTTCTTGCTAGACACATCTCCAAAGGCAAGAAAAACAAAAGCAAAAATGAACTATTGGGACATTATCAAGAGAAAAAAGCTTTTGCACAGCAAAAAGAAGTGAACAAAACTAAAAGGCAACCTATGGAATGGGAGAAGATATTTGCAAATGTCTTATCAGATAAAGGCTTGTATCCAAAATCTATAAAAAACTTATCAAACTCAACACCCAAAAGGCAAACAATCCAGTCAAGAAATGGACAGAAGACATGAACAGACATTTCTCCAAAGAAGACATACAAATGGCTAATAGACACATGAAAAAAAATGCTCCACATCACTCAGCATCAAGGAAATACAAATCAAGACCACAATGAGGGGTTCCCTGGGTGGCGCAGCGGTTTGGTGCCTGCCTTTGGCCCAGGGCACGATCCTGGAGACCCAGGATGGAATCCCACGTCGGGCTCCCAGTGCATGGAGCCTGCTTCTCCCTCTGCCTGTGTCTCTGCCCCCCCCCCGTGACTATCATAAATAAATAAAAAAATAAAAAATAAAAGACCACAATGAGATACCACCTCACGCCAGTCAGAATGGCTAAAACTAACAAGTCAAGAAACAGCAGATGTTGGTGTGGATGTGGAGAAAGGGGAACCCTCTTAACACTGTTGGTGAGAATGCAAACTGGTGTAACCACTCTGGAAAACAGTATAGAAGTGCCTTAAAAAGTTAAAAATAGAACTACCCTACTATCTAACAATTTCACTACTAGGTATTTATCCAAACAAACAGTGATTCAAATGGATACATGCACCCCAATATTTATAGCAGCATTATCTACAGTAGCCAGATTACAGAAACGGCCCAAGTGTCCATCAATTGATGAATGAGTAAAGAGGTGGTATGTGTATATACAAATATTATATATATATATATAATGTATATATACAACATGGTATAAATACAATGGAATATTAGCCATCAAAAAGAATGAAATCTTGCCATTTGCAATGACATGGATGGAACTAGAGGATATTATGCTAAATGAAATAAGTCAGAGAAAGACAAATACCATATGATTTCACTTATGTGGAGTTTAAGAAACAAAACAGATGAACATAGGGGAAGGGAAGGAAAAATAAAATAATATAAAAACTCGAGAGGGAGGCAAACCATAAGAGATGCTGAACTCTAGGAAAGAAACTGAAGTTTGCTGGAGGTGGGATGGGGGAAGGGATAATTGGGTGATGGGCATTAAGGAGGGCACTTGATATAATGAGCACTGGGTGTTATATGCAGTTGATGAATCACTAAATTCTACCTCTAAAACTAATATAAGGGACGCCTGGGTGGTTCAGTGGTTGAGCATCTGCCTTTGGCTCAGGTCGTGATCTTGAGGTCCTGGGATGGAGTCCCGCACTGGGCTCCCTGCAGGGAGCCTGCTTCTCCCTCTGCCTGTCTCTGCCTCTCTCTCTGTGTCTCTCATGAATAAATAAATAAAATCTTCTAAAATAAATAAATGAATAAAACTAATTTTTAAAAATACCTGCTTGTTTCAAGAACTCATGAAATTCAGCCTTTGTCATTTTCCAAGTCAGTGGCTTTGGGGAAACATTCTCCTGTGTGTTCCTCAGTCTCTATCTCTCTCCCCCTTCTCCTCCTCTGCCTATCTTCCTCTCCCTCTCTCCTTCTGCCCCCTGCCCCCTCCCTTTTTTTCTCTCCCTTCTCCACAACCACGGCTCTCTCCCCTCCTCAACATATCCAATCTGTTTCTCCCCTAAACCACGTCTCCATACTTCTACCTTCTTCAATGCAGCCTTTCTCCCTTTAGTTGTGGAGTGAGTCTGTTCTTTCAGTGTTCAGGTATAATTCTGGGGTATTTAGGATAATTTGATAGTTACCTAGTTGTGTTCATATGATGAGACAACCTAGCGTCCTCCTACTCTGCTGCCATCTTCCCTCCTCACATCTGTATTTTGCTTTTAAATACTTGTTTTGCCTGTGATCTTTGTTTATTTGATAATTTGTATACTTTAGATAATGTTTATTTTTATTTACTATAGTATTTACTTTTTGACTTTTAATAATATGCTTATTTTTGTATGTATTGAGTTGATAGCTTTGTACAGCCAACTGACTCTTCTATAAAAGTTTAAGAAGTGGGGATCCCTGGGTGGCTCAGCGGTTTGGCGCCTGCCTTTGGCCCAGGGTGCGATCCCGGAGCCCCAGGATCGGGTCCAAGTCGGGCTCCGGGCATGGAGCCTGCTTCTCCCTCCCTCTGCCTCTCTCTCTCTCTATGTCTATCATAAATAAATAAATCTTTAAAAAAATATTTTAAAAAAAAGTTTAAGAAGTTGGCAATTTCCAATTTTCCTCTTCCTCCACTAGTATTCTAGTTTTTGCTATTTTAAAATTATTTTGAAATTAGCAATATTTTTAAGACTTGTCATTATATTACATTTTGTTAGTATATCTTTAATCATTGTTTGTCCCTTATTAAATATTTAAATGGATTAGATTCTCAATGTCTGTCTTTCATAACTAACTTTTAAAAAGTGATTTCTTTCATTTTTAATTAATTTCAAAATTGGCTTGATTTTTTTTAAAGATTTATTTATTTATTTTGGAGAGAAAGGATGAGCAGGTGGAGGGGCAAAAGGAGAGGGAGAGAATCCTCAAGCAGATTCCCCTCTGAGCATGGAGCCCAACGCAGGGCTCAATCCCAGGACCCTGAGATCATGACCTGAATTGGCTTGGTTATTTTCAAGGTACTAAGCCTTGAGTTCCATTTCCATTTGAGAGTATTTTTCAAATACTTTTTTTTACTTTGAGAGTTTTCAAATTATAAAATTATAGAGTTATGGGATGCCTGGGTGGCTCAGCAGTTAAGCGCCTGCCTTCAGTCCAAGGTGTGAACCTGGAGTCCCAGGGTCAAGTCCTACATTGGGCTTCCTGCATGGAGCCTGCTTCTCCCTCTGCCTGTGTCTCTGCTTTTCTCTCTCTCTGTGTCTCTCATGAATAAATAAATAAAATCTTTTGAAAAAATAAAAATAAAATCATAGAGTTATACTTCTTTGTCCAAGGAATTTTGTTTCCTTTGTTCCACTGGCTTCTTGTATTAAATGATCCTGTGGAAAGCTCTAATACTGGACTTATTTTCCCCCTTATACAACTGATTTGCTTTTTCTTTTTTTCTGCCTAAATACCTATGGGATTCTTTATAATTAGCACTTAGTGGCTTCCCCAAGATATGTTGTAGGGTTGATTATTTCATATTTTATCCCTGGAACACTGTATGTTATTTTGACATTTAGGTTTATGTCTTCTTTTATTTCAGGAGATTTCTCTAGTATTAGAAGTTCGAATGTTGTTTTTTGTTCCCTTTGTTCTTTTCAATCCCTCAAGGAATGCAAATTCCGTGAATGCTGACTTTTCTTTGTCATCCATATCTATCACATACTCACTTCTCACTTCCGTCCCTTTCTTCTGTATGTTTTTGTGCTTGTTTTTGTGGTTGTGAAGGAATTTCTCAAGCCTGGCCTCAATAGCTTTTCTAATGTGTTTTATACCCCTTGTAGTTTCTATTGCATTTTTTAATCCTGTGATAATTTTACTATGCTATATGATGTATCTTTTCAGCTCTTTTAGGTCAGGTCACTCTTTATAAGTTATCTTTTTCTTTAATGAAAAGTGTTAATATTTTAAATTTTTTAAATTTCTCTGCATAGTCATTTACTTAATATTTGCTGAGTGCTTATGTGTGCCAGGCACTATCTTAAATGTTGGGATCTTGCAATAGTAGTATATCAATGTAAATAATGACCTGCCTTCATACAGCTTCTGTGCCAATGAGAAGAGTCAGACAATAAACAGGATACCTAAGTAAAACACATAGTATAAAAAAGTAAGATATAAAAATACAACAGGTGGCATGTAATATAAAATATTGTGGGGAACAGTTGAAGTTTTAGATTAGTGGTTAGGGAATATGTTGCTGAAGTGTTGATACTTAAATGAAGACGTGGGATCATGAGGGAGTATGGAATGCTGCTAATGGGGGAAAACTGTCTCAGGCAGAGGTTAAAGCCAGTGGCAGGACTCTAAGTTTGCTTGGTAGGTTTGTAAAACAGAGCTACTATAACTGGAATGGAGCACATATGTGTGAGGGTGGTAGCAGATGTCAGAAAGAAAGGGCAGGGAGCAGGTTATGTTGGTTATGTTGGGTGCGTAGATCATTGTAAAAACTTTTGGAATACAAAGAGGAGGATTAGAAATTGGATGATGTTGCTTAATGCTTTGCTAGAAGGGACACAATCTAACTTATATCTAACAGGATTGTTCTGGTTGCTGTGTGTCAAACTAACTAAAGGGAGGCCAGGGTAAAGGCAGGATGACTAGTAAGGAGTCTTTTGCAGTACCCCAAGTAACAGAATATAATGGCAAAGACCAGGGTGGTTGTGATAGAGATGGTGAGGAGTGGTCCATATCTGGTTATATTTTGAAAGCAGAGCTAGCAGGATTTATAAATAGCTGAGATTTAACCCAACATTTGCTTCAATGTGGATGGAACTGGAGGGTATTATGCTGAGTGAAATAAGTCAATCGGAGAAGGACAAACATATGTTCTCATTCATTTGGGGAATATAAATAATAGTGAAAGGGAATAGAAGGGAAGGGAGAAGAAATGGGTAGGAAATATCAGAAAGGGAGACAGAACATAAAGACTCCTAACTCTGGGAAACAAACTAGGGGTGGTGGAAGGGGAGGAGGGCGGGGTGTGGGGGTGAATGGGTGATGGGCACTGAGGGGGGCACTTGACGGGGTGAGCACTGGGTGTTATGTTGTATGTTGGCAAATTGAACAGCAATAAAAAATAAATTTATTTTAAAAAATAGCTGAGTTTTAGAATGAGAAAAAAACAAAAAAGAGAGAGAGGAATCAAGGTGGGATACCCAAGTATTTGATCGGCGTAACCGGAAGGAGTTCTCATCAGCTGAGGTGGAGAATATTAAGGAGGAGCAAATTTGAAATGAAAGTTTAATAGCTCAGTTGTGGACTTGCTAAGTTTAGTATTTCCATCAATCATGTGAATGAAGATGTTAAGTAAAAAATGTGGCATTAGAAGCTAGATTTCCAAATAAAGGTTTGGACTAGAGATACGCATTGTGAGTCATCTGTGTATACAGATCATCTTAAGGATGAGATAACCAAAGTAGTGAATATAGATATAAAAGAGAATAGGAAAAAAAAATAAAATAAAAGAGAATAGGTGAAAGTTTGGGACCTAGGATATTGCAACCTTTCGAAGTCCAGGAAATAAGGAAAGAGCAGATAGACTGCAACGTTGCAGCTAGGTCAATATAGTGTGCTGAAAACCAAGTGAAAAATGAATTTCAATGAGGAAGGAGTAGTCAACTGTGTCAAATGTTTCTGATAAATCAAATAATATGAGAAATGATCACTATATTTAGCAACATAAACTTCCTTGGAGACCTTGATAAGTGTAGTTTCTGAGGCATGGTAGGGGCAAGCCTGACTGGCTCAGGTTCAAGTGAGAATAGGAACAGGGATTTGGTGATAGCGAATCTAGACAATTTTTCTAGGAGTTTGCAGTAAAGAAAAGGCAAGATATGTACAACAGATCAAATAGTATGTGTAGTCAAGAGAAGCTTTTTAAGATGGGACTATTTTAACCCTCCGTTATTTATTCTTTATCGCCTTTGATCAGAATTTGTTCCTTTTAGAGGATGCATCTATTCAGAGGTGCAATGATCCTGTTTGTTATTCCTGTTATAATGGTGTCAGTTCTCCTTGAACTTCTATCTACTTAAGCCCTGGGGGGAGAGCTAAGGAGAATGACTTGGGTAGCAGGTATCTTTCTTTGGTCATGTATTCTTGGAGAATCTTGTCTATAAATGTTTCTTATCTCTGAAGGGTATATTTCTACTTCTTATTTGTTTTTGTATTTGTCTCTTTGAAATAAGCAAATCAAGCAGGGTAATTATCATTGTGGCTGTCCCTGTATCTCATTGGTATTTTTTGGTTTTGGGTTTTTTTTCAAGATTTTATTTACTTGAGAGAGAGAGAGAGCACAGAAGCAGGAGTAGGGGCAGAGGGAGAGGGAGAAATAGACCCTCCACTGAGTGTGGAACCCAATGTGGGACTCAATCCCAGGATCCCAAGATCATGACCTGGGCCGAAGACAGGCACTTAACCAACTAAGCCACTCAGGTGCCTCTGTCTCATTGGTTTTTTATCTGAAGATTTACCGTTCATTTTTTTCTGCTTGGTTAACCTTGGCCAACAGTTACAAATCTGATTTCATCTTCTACTATGTCCTCCATCCTGTATTATCTCTAGAACTTTTCTACAGATTTGAGAACAGAATGCCAAAAAATAAAGCAAGAATCACAGGATAGTTTCTCATTTCACTTTATCTCCCCTTCCACTCTGTGATTTAGAAAGAAGACTAACTGGAGGGGATCCCTGGGTGGCTCAGCGGTTTAGCGCCTGCCTTTGGCCCAGGGCACGATCCTGGAGACCCAGGATCGAGTCCCACATCGGGCTCCCTGCATGGATGGAGCCTGCCTCTCCCTCTGCCTGTGTCTCTGCCTCTCTCTCTCTCTGTCTCTCTGTGTGTGTCTCTCATAAATAAATAAATAAATAAATAAATAAATAAATAAATAAATAAATAAAATATTTTTTAAGAAAGAAAGAAAGAAAGAAAGAAAGAAAGAAAGACTAACTGGAGATACTCAGTTTTTGAGAGAGTCTCTATATCTCGGGGCCTAATTCTAAACGACAGATTGTTGATTAGAATTTTCTGGAAGTTGGGATGCCTGGATGGCTCAGTCATTTGAGCATATGACTCTTAATTTTGGTTCACATCAGGATCCCTGGGTGGCGCAGTGGTTTGGTGCCTGCCTTTGGCCCAGGGCGCGATCCTGGAGACCTGGGATCGAATCCCACATCGGGCTCCTGGTGCATGGAGCCTGCTTCTCCCTCTGCCTGTGTCTCTGCCTCTCTCTCTCTCTCTCTCTGTGTGACTATCATAAATAAATAAAATAGCAAAAATTAAAAAAAAAATTTTGGTTCACATCATGATCTCGGGGTCATGGGATTGAACCCCATGTCAGGCTCTATGCTCAGTTGGGAGTCTGCTTAAGGATCCTTTTTCTCCCTCTCCTGTCCTCCCCAAACCTGTACATGTGCATGCTCTCTTTCTTTCTCCCTCTCTCTCTCAAATAAATAGATCTCTTTTTTAAAAAAGGAATTTTCAGGAAGTTATCTTATTCTTAGAGAATTCCTTATCCAGCTAGAGATTGTAATAATATTCATTATTGTTTTCTTCTTTGAGTTGGTTTAATTCCACTAAAAATACTTTTTGGGGGGGCACCTGGGTGGCTCAATCTATTAAGTGTCTGCCTTTGGCTCAGGTCATGATCCCTGGGTCATAGGTTTGAGCCCCATGTTGGGATCTCTGCCCAGTGGGGAGTCTGCTTCTCCCTGCTTGTTCTCTCTCTCCGTCTCTCTCTCTATCAGATATGTAAATAAAATCTTTAAAAAGATATATTTTTATTAGAGTAAAAGAATCAAAATTTCCATTTTAACAATTTTTAGGTATACAGTTTAGTGGCATTGAGTAAATTCACTCTGCTGTACAACCATTACTACCATCCAACTTCAGAACTTTGTCATATTTTCAAACTGAAACTCTGTACCTATTAAATAATATCTTTTTATTTCTCTCCCTCCCTAGACTCTGACAACTACCATTCTATTTTCTGTCTCTAAATTTGACTACTTCATTCATATAAGTGAAATCATACGTTACTTGTCCTTTTGCGTCTGGCTTATTTCCCTTAGTATAATGTCTTCAAGTTTCTTTTTATTCTTTTTTTTTCTTTTTTTTTTTTTTGCTTTCTTTTTTTTGTCTTCAAGTTTCAATCACAATGTAGCAGATACCAAAATTTTATTCTTTTTAAGTCTGAATAGTATTTCATTATATCTATATACCATATTGCATTTATTCATTCATCCGTCTATGGACACTTGGGTTTCTTCTGCCTTTTGGCTATTGTGAATAATGCTGTTATGAACATGGATGTACATATATCTGTTCAAGTACCTGCTTTCAATTCTTTGGGGTATATACTCAGAGGTAGAATTGCTAAATCATATGGTAATTCTATCTTTAATGTTTTTGAAGTACTGCCAGACTGTTTTCTCCAGTCTCACTTCTTGCTGTGCATCAGAATCCCCTCTTGAGCTTTAAAAAATACACATGCTCAATCTCCACCCCTGGAGACTCTGATTGAGTGAATCTGAATATGTATCTGACTCGTGTTTCTTTTTAGAATTCACATTTCATTTTATTTATTTGTTTTTAAAGATTTTATTTATTTATTTGACACAGAGAGAGAGAACACAAGCAGGGGTAGCGGCAGGCAGAGGGAGAGGGAGAAGTAGGCTCCCATTGAGCAAGGAGCCAGATGTGGGGCTCAATCCCAGAGCCCTGGGATCATGACCTGAGCTGAAGGCAGACTCTGACTGAGCCACCCAAGCACCCCTGGGATTCATATTTAAAAAAATACTGGTGATAAGTTAGTAAGAGGAAGTTTTTAAAGAGTGAAAGTAAAAGAATATTGAGCAAAAAGTTTGTCTCCTCTTAACATTTGAACTATATTCTTACATATATATGTGTATACATTCACACACACTTTTAGTATTTTTAAAAAACATAAATGTGATCACACCATACACAGTTTCTACAATGTACTTTACTATCTTTGTTTTGAAGGTCTTTTGATTTCCATACACATAGATCTAAGTCAGGCTTTTTCAGCACATGCAAAATCTTCCATGGTATAAATGCATTTTGCCTCTTTAGCTATTCATGTCCTAGTAAACATTTAGGCTTTGCCATTTTTTTTCTATTATAAACAATTTGGCATTTAACACACCTAAATGCATAATTTTGCATTTGAGAGATACAAGATTTGCTAAAATTGGAATAGCTTGGTTAAAGAGTATATGCATTTTCTATGTTCAAGGATATTTCCTGACTGTCCTTCAAAAAAGCAGTATCAATTTAAGCTCCTCTCATTAGTGCAGGAGAGGGAGTTTCCCCTACTCTCGTCCATACTGGATATCCACCTCTGGACTATGAACTTTTCAAGTGTTTCTTAGTTTGTTTTTTTTTCTCCCTCTTAAAGTGCTAAAGGATGGGTGGAGTGGGCTTGAGTTAGATACTCCCCTTCCTGTAGTTAAGCCAGATTCTCATAATACCCTGGCAGGTTAGGCTCTGCTTAACTAGTTCTCCCTGAGGGCTGGCCTTGGAAGGCATATTTCAAAATAGTTCCATTTCTCTGTCCCTCCTGGAAGCAGGAGATAATTTTTCCCCTGATATTTACTGTGGAAATCTGGTCAAGTCCCTGGAGGTGAATCCCATAGAATTGTGGTGATCCCCTTATAACTGGATCCCCCTGGTGTCTTTTTGTTTTAAGATTTATTTATTTATGAGAGATAGAGAGTGGGGTGGGGTGGTGAAGAGGGAGAGAACCTTAAGCAGACTTCCTGCTGAGCATGAAGCCTGATGTGGGGGCTCAATCCCAGGACCCACGAGATCATGACCTGAGCTGAAACCAAGAGCAGGATGCTTAACCAGCTGAGCCACCAGCAGCTTCCCCCACTGGAGTCTTTATCAAATTTTTCATACTGAGCTTCCAATACTTGGACAGTTACCATTCAGGTTTTTCTGCCCAGGTACTTGTTCCCTGTGGAGGTCTCTACTCCTGTGTCTATGTTCTGTTAATACTCTCTGTATTCACCTGTCTCACTCTCCAGTCTCAGGAGCAAGGTTTGCCCTGTGTCCTCTTCCCTCTTATGGATCTTAGAAGAGCTATTGATAGGGTGCCTGAATGGCTCAGTTGCCTAAGCATTTGACTTGGTCTAGGTCATGATCTAGGGGTCCTGGGATTGAGCCCCACATTGAGCCCTCGCAGCAGCCCCCCGCTCCCCTGACCTCCTCTCCCCCCCCTGCTGGGCTCTGCACTTGGGGAGGAATCTGCTTGTCCCTTTCGCAGTCTTCCTCTGCTCCCCCCCCCCGCTTGTGCTCATTCTCTCTGTCTCAAGTAAATAAATAAAAATATTTATTTATTTTTTTTAAAAAAGGGGATCCCTGGGTGGCTCAGTGGTTTAGTGCCTGCCTTCCGCCCAGGGCGTGATCCTGGAGTCCCAGGATCGAGTCCTGCCTCGGGCTCCCTGCATGGAGCCTGCTTCTCCCTCTGCCTGTGTCTCTGCATCTCTCTCTCTCTCTCTCTCTCTCTCTGTCTATCATGAACAAATAAATAAATACATCTTTTAAAAAATTAAAAAAAAAAGAGTTATTGACTTTTCAGTCTGTTTAGCTTTTCACTTGTTAGGATAGAATGATAATTTCCAGGCTTCTTACATGTGGAACTAGAAACTAGAACTCTTTCTGATAACATTTTATTTGGCAGATGTTCTTCATATTTTATGTTTGAAGGAGTAGCTAATTCCTAGTTGCATTGCCGTTTTCCTTTTTTTCTTTTTCAGCTTTACTCTTTTTCCTCCATCAGTCTGTTGCAAATAGGGGATGATATAAATACACTTTCACTCCGCATTGTTTTAGAAGCCTCACAACGTGTCTTTGAAAAATTGGAAAGTACAGGGTAGATGTATCTTTTCAATGAAAATACCTTTATGATTTTCATAGTCATCCTTTTATATGCTATTCTATCAGTGAACATTTACTGAACAGCTATTCTAGTGCCAAACCCTGCCTTAAATATTGGGTAGTTAGAGCAATAAGAGTTTGTCCCTGCCCTTGAGTAATTATTGTTAAATTAGGGTTAGAAAGGTCTGCCTGAAAATCTTACATAAATTAGGTGTGTTATGTGAAGAAAGTCGATTCATATAGACACAAAAAGGAAAGATGGTCTTCATCACATAGGAAGGCACCAGGCAATTATTTTAAAACGTTGAATTAAATATAAACCACAGTTGGAATCACATTTGATAGAAGATGTGAAGACAGATTGTATTATTTACCATTACAAATGGGGGTAGAGGGCAGCCCTGGTGGCTCAGCGGTTAGGCGCCTGCCTTCAGCCCAGGGTGTGATCCTGGAGACCCGGGATTGAGTCCCATGTCAGGCTCCCTGCATGGAGCCTACTTCTCCCTCTGCCTGTGTCTCTACCTCTCTCTCTCTCTCTCTTTCTCTATCTATCTCTCTGTCTCTCATGAATACATAAATAAAATCTTAAAAAAAAATACAAATGGGGGTGGAGGATGATCATGAGTTCTAGATGGATTCATCATGAGCAAAGATGTCATTTTAGGTCTCATGGGGGCATATTCAGAAAAAAAGCCAGATTCATTTGAAACTAAGATATTTGTAGAGGAAGAATGAGAGATAAGACTGGAGTAATTACTAATAACCAACAGTATTGCTCTGATCCTATCTTGCTAAAAATCCATTAACCTCTATGAAATGTTAAGGTTCTCCCATGAAGGAAATAGGGCACCTACACTGATATGATATGTAATCATCCACTACTGCTGACACCAATTACTGAAAGGCTGTAATGATGTATCTTTAAATTAAATTCATCCTAAAAACCTCAAATCTGGACTTTCTCCTCTCTCTAAGCTAGGCAAATTCTAAGACATCACTGTTCCTCCTTACATGCCTGTTGTAAGGGTAGATACCCAGAACTCAAGTCTTTCAGGTAGCCCAACACTGAGTACATTCCCTTTTATACTCCTTTTAGGAATATGTCTGTGATGAACCTTCGTGTCAGTTAATGGGATCTGTTTGAGAACATTAACCTGCTTCTCATCCACCACCTGCTGAGGATAAGTCCAGGAAGAAATTGTCATCCCTGCATGAACAGTGCTAGACCTTCACCCTTTGCCTAATAGGTACGCTTCCAGCATAGCAAGAGGTCTGCATCCCTGCCCCCTTTCTACGTTTCAGGTGCCACTCAGAACACACAACAAAGGATAAATCAGGAAAACTAAATATTTTATATATGCCACAATGAATCAGGTGATTTTTATGGACAGCAAGAAATTGGCACTAGATGCCATGGGGAGAAGATTTTAATACTTCATGCACTCCTGTTTTAATCAAATTGAAATTGTAATTTATGTTTGGGAACTATAAATATAACATTCTAGTTGATGTTGATTTGTATTTGGTTTCTGAGCAAATGCAGCAGAATTATAGGAAACTCAAAAAAAAAAAAATCCCCCCCCCAAATCTTTGTATTTTACATGATAAGAAGGCATTTTAATTGACTTCATGCTAAGATTAGTGGTTGCCTATTACTGTAATAGGGTAAAATTTAAAGCCCTGAAATTTCAGAAAAGGTAGAGTATTTGTATTTGAGGTGTTTTCAGTTGTTAAAAGTCCAGTCTAGTATGTAATTTTTTCCACACCAAAGAAATATTAAGAGGCCAGTTGATGATAACAATATATAAGAGATTCTTTGAGCTTAGGCATCAGAGTAAAAATTATCCATCAAGCTAAATAAAAACATCTTGACTTAACACAAATTACTCTGAGTATTTTGGGGACTGTATGAGAATTTTGGGTAGTTCCATTCCCATCTCCTAACTTGTGAACTTGTATGATTGAATTTACCACATTAACCTGTTACTTGACTTTGTTCATTAACCATTATACCTTGAAGTCACCAATTCACAGTCCAGGCAATGCATAATTAAGCCAGCAAGTGGTAAAGAATGTTGAACATAGGTATTATGAATGAAAGGTTCAGATTTTTATGTGTGTGCACAAAACTTTCAGATTCTGTATTTTTACTCTGACATGTTATTCTCAGTTTATGAGGTCGAATCATTTGGGAAACTTGCTGGAATATGTATGGCTCTGGAGAGTATGTAAAATAATGCAACAAATTCATGATTTTACTAGTTGCTCTTTTACTCTTTCATATTTATTATTTTTGCAAATTACCATAGTGATGTGTATCATTGTGAGAAAATCCAAAAGGGTGTACTGGGAAATGAGAACACCTCCCCATTCCATCTCATCTCATTCAGTGAAACTTCAAATTTGGAAGTTTCTATTGTTAATGACAAGGTCTGATTATCCTTCTGCAAGGTTTTTTATGCATTCTTTTTTCTACTTTTTCTTCTTCTTCTTCTTCTTTTTTTACTTTTCAAAGATCTTAATACATTATGGGACCTTTCTACATTGGTATAGATAGAATGACCAAATTCTTATTCATATTCCTTATTATGTGGATTAATACTTTACTTGTTTTCCTTTTGATCAAAGTTGGTCTGTTTTTAAATTTTATTAAAATCAATGATCCATGTGAGTATAATCTTGCATAATTTTGTGAGTATTTTTAAAGTGTAGTTATTTAAGAGTAAAATTGCTATGCACAGTGAAAATATTTATGAATACTGCCAAATTATCCTTTAAAAGCTATGCTGATCTACATTAGTATCAAAAATATATGTGGGTTCATTTTCCCTGCACTCTTACCACCCACTGTATATTATAAATTTATATTTTTTGGCAAATCTGAAGGTTAACAAATTATATCTGTAACCTTTAATTTTAACAGTATTTAGCTAAGCATATTTATATATTCTTCAATTTTTGTTCATACTGTGTGATTTCTTTTATTTTATAGATGATCTTTATATATTGTAGTTTTCAATCCTTTGTTACATGTTTCAAACAGATTCTTTTAATTGTTCTTTCATCATAGCTTACAGATTTTTTTCAAACCAAGATTTGTAGTCTATCTTGTCAAATCTATCAGTTTCTTTATTATTTCTGAAGTTGTCATGTCTTGCTTGGGAAATCCTTTCTCACAGCATAATTAAAATAAACCTGTATATTCTTCTATTACATTTATATTTTTAGATATTGTATTTTAATCTATCTGGAATCTTTTATGTGAATCTTCTATGTGAATAGTTGTGTAGATATAGTTGATTTAAAATAATATTCTTATATATTAAGTTCTATAATATTTACCAGTCCATTTCTATCTTAACTGATCTATTCCAGTGATTTCATTTATTTATTCACTCACCCCAAAGTATTTATTGAATATCTAACACTGTTCTAGGCACAGGGGATATGTTGGTGACAAAGCAACACATGTAACATGTATGTTTTTAAAAATATTGTTCTGATCACAATATGGAGAAGATATTATGGGAAGAAAGACTTGTTAGGAGGCCATTGCCAGATACTAGGCTAGATATGATATTGACTTGAAGTAGGATGTTGCATGTTAAGTCAAAGAGAAGTATATTAATTGAAGTGAAACTTAGTAGGTAAAATAAATGTGATATGAGATGGGTTACAGTGGGGCTAGAAGATGAAGATGATTTCTAGGTTGCTGGCTTGGTGGTCAGTGATATGAAGTAAGTGGAAGCGGACCAAGATTGGAAGGGAAAATTATGAGTTATGTTTGATATCTGTTGACCTTGTGGTACTTACATGGGTTGACTTTTTGATGCCTATTAGACATCTAGGTATCATATAGGAAATTGAAATTTCAAGTTTGGAGTTAAGAAGAGAAGCTAGATGGATAATATAGATTTGTAAGTAGCCTGCAAACAGGCAGTAATTGAGATCATGTTATGTATGAACTTTCCTAGGGAAAGTAATTAGATAAATAAAAGGAAAGGGCCTTGGTCTTAGACTTGAAGTCTTCAATAATTAATGACCAGATGGAGAAGGATGAAACTTCGGATAAAACATTGGAGTGTTTAAAGGGGTAGGAATAAAATTAAGAATGTTGGTGCTGTGAAAGTCAAGAAAAAAAGAATAGTTTAAAAACTGAATATCAGATGCTACTGAAATATCAGCCAAAGGAATGAAAAATGTCCATTGGTTTTAATGGCAAAAATGTCATTGATGACCTTGGTGAGAGCATTTTTGGTGGATTATCTGTGACAGAGTCCCTATGAAGTAACTAGAGGGATGAGTAAAAGATGAGGAATTGGAAAGTTTTTTTGAATTTTTTGAGAAGTTTCACTATGAAGGAGAGGAAAATGGTGGTAGTAGGAAATGTGAAATGATTATTTTACTTTCTTTCCCCCCAAAATGGAAAGACTGTCAACTTGTCTCAGTAGTGATATAAAAAAAAGTGCAGCTTTTTTAGATATTGGGAATAACAAGAAAAATAAAGCATTATTTTATTATATTTTATGGCATTAAGGGAAGAAGGGCAACCAGCTATAACTGGATAGACTCATACATTCTAGACATTTTCATTGAGAAATTACTCTATGATAGGCAATGTCCTAGGTTCTGGACTGTATTAGTGAATAAAACAAAGAATTCCTACCCTCTTGGCGTGTATGTTGTAGTTAGAAGACAATAAAAGTCACCATTAATTAAATTATTTAGCTGATATAAAATGGTGGCAAGTGCCATGAAGAAAAATAAGATTGTAGAAGAGGGATAGGGGATGCCAGATTGGAGACTACAGTTATTAAAATGATAATCAAAGGCTGCCTGGGTGGCACAGTTGGTTGAGTGTCCAATTCTTAGTTTCAGCTCAGGTTATGATCTTAAGGTTATGAGATCAGGCTCTGTGCTCAGCAGAGAGTCTGCTTAAGACTCTCTCTTCCCCCACTTCGGGCTCCTGATGAGGAGCCTGCTTCTCCCTCTGTGTGTGTCTCTTGAATAAATGAATAAAATCTTAAAAAAAAAAAAAACAGACTCTATCTTCCTATTTCTCTGCCCCTCCTCCCTGCTCTGTCTCTCTCTAAAATAAATAAGCAATCTTTAAAAAATAAAATGGTAATCAAGAAAGGCCTCATAGGTAACATTTGGACAAAGACCTAATAGAGCAGGTAAAGGAGAATATATTGGGAATATCTGGGAGAGGACCGTTCCAGGAGGAGGCAAGAATATGTTCAAAGGCCTTGTGGTAGAAGTACACCTAGTATGTTTGAGAAACAGTAAGCAAGTAAGCAGTGCAATGGACAGGGAGAAAACTAGTAGGTGGAGTCATCGTGTTCCATCTTGAGGCCATTTTACAAAGTTGGCTTTTATTCTACAGGAGATGAGGAGTTATCAAAGAGAGCAGAGGTGTGACGTGATCTGATTTATATTTTTAACAAGATTTTTTAAAGATTGTATTTATTTATTTATTTATTTATTTTTGGGGGGGGCGGGGAGCAGGGAGCCCACTGCTTTCCCAGGACTCTAAAATAATGACTGAGCTGAAGGCAGATGCTTAACTGACTGAGCCACCCAGGTGCCCCTATTTTTAAAAAGATTATGATAACCAGTAATGCTGAGAATATATTGTATGGGGGCAAGGATGGAGTGAACCCCATTTAGGTAGCTACCGTAAAATTCAAAAGAGATCATAGTGGTATGGAACAGGATGAGAGTCGTGAAAGTATCAAAAACTGATTCAATTCTGAATATATTTTAAAGTAAAACCAACAGATTTGCCTTATAGAATCAATAAAAGATGTGAGAGAGATGAATCCAAGGATTTGGCCTGTTCAAATGTAAAGATGAAATTGCCATCAACTGAGATGGAAGGAATTGCAGGAGCAGGTTTGAGGTGAATACCATGAACTTTCTTTAAGTATGCTAAGTTTAGGGGATCCCTGGGTGGCTTGACGGTTTAGCACCTGCCTTTGGCCCAGGGCATGATCCTGGAGTCCTGGGATTGAGTCCCACATCAGTCTCCCTGCATGGAGCCTGCTTCTCCTTCTGCCTGTGTCTCTGCCCCTCTCCCTTCTCTTTTATGAATAAATAAATAAATAAAATCTTTAAAAAAGAAAAAAAAGAATGCTAAGGTTAGGGACACCTGGGTGGCTCAGTGACTGAGTGTCTGCCTTTGGCTCAGGAAGTGATCCCAGAGTCCCAGATTGAGTCCAAGATCAAGTCCTGGATTGCGTCCTACATCAGTCTTCTTGCAGGCAGCCTCTTCCTCTCTCTGCTTATGTCTCTGCCTCTCTTTCTGTGTCTCTCATGAATAAACAAAAAGATACATATCTAAAAGGAAAAAATAGTGCTAAGTTTATGGTAACAGTACAAATGACAAGTATGTAGTTGGATATGAGTGTAGACTTCACTAGAGGCTGGATTGTCAATATACATTTGGATTTTTCCAGTGTACAAAAATTTAATTACAATCATTAAATTTCATGAAATCATTAAGGAAGTTGAGTACTTAAAAATGTATTAATACTTGAACACTGGTACACTCCAACATTAAGAGAACAAGAACATGAGGATGAAAGAAGATACAGATTAGGAAGGAGTGCTTAGAGATGTAGAAAGAAAACCAAGAGGGCAGCCCTGGTGGCGCAGCGGTTTGGCGCCACCTGCAGCCCGGGGTGAGATCCTGGAGACCTGGGATCAAGTCCCACGTCGGGCTCCCTGCATGGAGCCTGCTTCTCCCAATCCCTGTGTCTCTGCCTCTCTCTCTGTGTGTGTCTATGAATAAATAAATAAAATCTTAAAAAAAAAAAAAAAGAAAACCAAGAGTATGAGCTTCAAAAACCCAGTAAGAAAGTGTTTTTGAGGAGCACCTGGGTGGCACAGTCAGTTGAATGTCTGACTCTTGGTTTTGGCTCAGATCCTAGTCTCAGTCGTTGTGGGATCAAGCCCCATGTTGGGCCACACTCAGCAGGGATCTGCCTGAGATTCTCTCTCTCCATCTCCCTTTGCCCCTCTGCCTTCAAATAAATAAATAAATAATTTTTCTTATGAAAAAAAAAAGGAAGTGTTTTTAGGAGGGGAAAGTTATCAGCTTTTACAAATGTTGCTGATGGGTCATACATGTTGGTAACTGAGAACTGACCACTGAGTTTAGCAACATGAACATCATTAGAGATTTTGGCACGAGTTTTTCCAGTGAGTTGGTGAAGGTGCAAACCTGACTGAAATGAGTTCAAAAGAGAATGAGGTAAGAGGAATTACAGATAGTGATAGGGCCAGAAAAATATGGAGATATCTGGAAGGAGGAGAGTCAAGAAAATATTTTTCTAAGCTGTGAAAAATGACAGCTTTTTTTGTGTTCTAATGGGGAAATCTGATAAATTAGGAAAATTGATAATTCAGGAAAAAGGGAGGGATTTACTGGAAATGCAGGAGAAAGGGATTTACTGGAACAGTCACCTTACTTAGGTGAGAGATAATAAGATCTAGAGCAGAAATGGAAGGATTGGCTTAAAAATAAGCACAAATATTTTATTCATATTAATAGGAGGGAAAGAAAAATATATGTGCCCAGAAGCAGCTTCATAGTGAGATATGATTCAGGATTGTGGAAGTCCTCTCCTAACTAGTTCCATTTCCTCAGGGAAGAAGTAAGCAAGGTCATTGGTATGAGGTTAGAAGAGTAGGTATTAGAATTTTAAAGAGGGATACAAGAATGTATAAAGGGATCATTTAGGGGAGTGGAGAAATGAGTGGAGTAGAAAATGTGATATAATTATGTCAGTGTTAAGGACTCCTTTGAGGTAAGTAGTGACAGATTTAAAGTGACAAATCAGCACACTTACGTTTTTCCAGAGCCACATTCTGTAAATGTTTAGATAGAGAGTAAGCGGTGATTTGACTTACCGGGCTTGTGAATTTGCCATGAGAATACAATGAAGCAAGAAAAGGCTAAAAAAAAATTGCAGGACTGTGTAAAAAAGTGAGTGTAGTGATGGGCTGTGGAATTTAAAGGTACATAAGGAAGGAAGTGAAGACATCAAAGGGATGAAGGTAGTGAAAAGGTGTTGGTATCAATGAATTGAAGATACTAACGAGTCAAAGGATCACTGAAGTCAGAGAGCTGAAATAAGGAGAGTACTTTTTTTTTAAGATTCCATTTATTTATTTATTTATGAGAGACACAGAGAGAAGCAGAAACATAGGGAGAGGGAGAAGCAGGCTCCCCTCCAGGGAGCCTGATGCAGGACTCGATTCCAGAACTCTAGGATTATGCCCTGAGCCGAAGGCAGATGCACAACCCCTGAGCCATCCAGGTGTCCTGGAAGACTAGTCTTGACAGTTGGAAGATCATAGTCAGAAAGCAGGATGCTTGAAACTGGTGTTTTGGAAGAGTTGTATTGATTGATAATGACAGTGTATAGAGTGCAACCATGGAGATAAATGGCTAATACAGGGTTGAGTAGATGGGGAGAGAAGATAAAAAATTGTATACAGTTTATTAGGATCATCATCTATGTGGATACTGAAATCACCAGTGATTATGTCAGAAGTAGTGTTGGAGAAAACAACCAAGAGCCAAGAACAAAACTCTTCTAAGAATAGAAAAGGAGAATCCTTAGTGGCACAGTTAGTTAAGTGACTGACTCTTGGTTTTATTTTTTTTATATATATATATTTTATTTACTTATTCAGGAGAGACACAGAAAGAGGCAGAGACACAGGCAGAGGGAGAAGCAGGCTCCATCCAGGAAGCCTGATGTGGGACTCGATCCCGGACTCCAGGATCACGCCCTGGGCCAAAGGCAGGCGCTAAACCACTGAGCCACCCGGGCTGCCCTGACTCTTGGTTTTAGCTCAGGTCGTGATCTCAGAGTCATGAGATCAAGCCCCTCATCAGGCTCTGCATTCAACAGGGAGTCTGCTTGAGATTCTTTCTCCCTCTCCCTCTGTCCTTCCTGCTTGTGCTCGCTCTCTCTCTCTCTCTCTCTCTCTCTCTCAGATAAATAAATAAATATTAAAAAAATAATAAAGGAAAATGATCTAGGAGAACAGCAGGTGTCTGTTATAAGGAAGGGCAGAGGTGATATAGTCTGATGCATTGAGATTAAAATTTCAAGGGCTTTAGGTGGGTGAAAGGAATAACGATCTGAAAATCTCAAGGAGGAACTCGCTTTATCACTTAAAGGTATGAGAAGTGTGAGGGAGAGGGGCCCCTGGGTGGCTCAGTTAGTTAGGTATCCAATTCTTGATTTCAGCTCAGGTCTTGATCTCAAGGTCATGAGTTCAAGCTCCATGTTGGGTTCCACACCCCATGTGGAACCTACTTAAAAATAAATGAATAAATGAATGAATGAATGAATAAATAAATAAATAAATAAATAAATAAATAAATAATGAAAAAAAGGGTTTCTGGGTGGCTCAGTTGTTTAAGCGGCTTCCTTTGGCTCCAGTCATGATTCTAGGATCAAGCCCTGAATTGGACTCTGTGCTCAGCAGGGAACCTGCTTCTCCCTCTGCCCCTCACCCTGCTCATGCTCTCTTGCTCTTTCTCTCTCATATGCTCTCGCTCTCTCTCAAATAAATAAAATCTTTTATAAAAAATGAAAAAAAAATGTGAGAGAATGTACAATCACCAGAAAGAAGGCAATAAGGACCATAGTGTCATTAGGGGAGAACTAGTTGTTTGTTTGTTTGTTTGTTTGTTTTCCAGGTTTTCTTTAGAGCAAGAAGCTTAAGGAAACTTACACAGAAGAAGTTAAAGACATGGGAGATTTTTGAAGACAATATACATTGAGATCTAGGAGGCAAAGTTGTATGTCTCCAGGAGTTCAAAGGGGGAGGTACTGGGGGTCAGAATTAGGGGTCAGAATATTTACTGAGAAATATAAGGATTAGAATCCAGAGAATGAAGGATGTCCTAGGAGATCTGGCTGCTTATTAGAACATACATAAATAAATTAAGATTATAGTAAGATTAGTCCTGGTTGTCTAAAGGCAGAATGATGGGAGTAATGAAGAGATGGGTGTCTTACTAGGAATATACAGGAGGAATTTACTTTTTTATATAACACTTTTCAATAGAAATGTGGAGGCTAGTGGAGGGGCAGTGTTCTCTGAAACACATATGGATTCAGGGCTTCCTCTTATATAAACGATAGGAGGAAACCAAGGACAAAATGGTTTAATCCTGAGATTAGTAGCTCTGGGGTTCCCCCTTGTTTCCTAAAGATGTGTGTAGGTGGTGTGCAGACAGGGTGGAGGTAGTATTTGCCCTTGACTTTCAGATCATAAAGGTCGTAAAAAAGGTAGTTATATAAAAAACAAAAAGATAGTTATAATTCAGTGACCTGAAACTAAAAAGGGAATAAATAAAGCTATAGTAAGGGAAGGAGGCTGGAAAAATGAAATTTTGGCTATCCGAATATAACCATTATAAAATTAAAAGGACAGGCATTAAACAAAACAAATGAAGCTTCATGGGAAGATCTCTAATTGAAAAGGAATTTTTGTAAAAAAAAAAAAAAATACAAAGAGAAGCACACAACCAATGACAAACACAGGAAAACTCCAAAAAGGCCAACTTCAAGAATTTCTGAATCCATGGAAGTGCTACATAGGAACAGAAAGGTCTTTGTAGAGAAAGATGAGGATGGAGAGGAGATGTAGTGATGGTGCAGAGTGTGAGACAATACACGCATGGCTTGGGAGAGATTGTATTTATTTTCGTTTTATTTTATCAAATGCTAAGTTAATTGTGGTGGTGGTATAGAGATAAATAAAACCCAGAATCTGTTTTCAACATTTGTTCATACAACTGTCTCCCAAGTCCCTAATGTGAGACAGACAGTGTCTTTCGACCTGAAGATAAATTGATGAGCAAAAACATGCGTAAGCACTGTCGTCATAAAGCTTACAGCATAGCCCAAGAAACATATTTCTCAAGCGTAGAAGTAAATGTTAGCTTACAAGGAGCACATGATGACACAGGCTGTGAAACAGATAACCATTAGTGCTTTTTAAACTTTCTACCTGCCTCCATCACAAAACCCCTTTGGGACCCACCTGACTCACTTGAGTAGTACTTCACTGTACAATTAATTGGCAACTAGAGGGCATATCTGAATCTCCAGAGCAGGCAGTAGTTAGAAACAGTTCTTTCCTCTGGTCATTATGTACTGTTCCATTCGATGTGTGCCTGCACCTACAATCTCCAAAGGAGAGAATGGAAGGAAGGGGCTAAGGCTCAAGAAAAATGCACTTAAAAAAAAAAGAAGAAGAAGAAGAAGAAGAAGAAGAAGAAGAAGAAGAAGAAGAAGAAGAAGAAGAAGAAGAAGAAGCACTTAACAGTCATTGTAAAGCAGAGACAGGGGCTTAGGTTTTCAGAGAATTATATTCAAATTTGGTCAAAAGTGATGGGTCTAAATTAGAATGAAATCTATTGGTTCAAGTAACTGAAACATCCAGGAATTTTTTAAAAGTAGTAAAAATAAATGGAAAAATATCAACTGGACCTACAGCTGGATGTTCAGATCACGTCTTCAGGGGTCTCTCTGTTTCTATCATTTGACTCTGTTTTCCTTATTGTTGCCTTTATTCACTGTCTGCTCTACCAATGTTGTGAGACACATGATCACTGGAGGCTTTAGGGTTATATCCTAACTGTTTGGAAATTCCTGTGAAATGTATTAACCTCTTTCCTGTTATTTCAGCCTAAATCTCAGTATTATCTTTGGCTCAGACCAGTTTGGTGTTTTTTGTTTTTTTTTTTGTTGTTGTTGTTTTAAGAGATTTTATATATTTATTTGAGAGAGGGAGAATGAGCTGGGGGAGAGGCAGATGGAGAGGAAGAAGCAGACTCCATGCAGATTAGAGAGCTAGATCTGGGACTTAATCCCAGGACCCTGAGATCGTGACCTGAGCCCAAGGCAGACACTTCACCAACTGAGCCACCCAGGCGCCCCAGCTCAGACCAGTTTGAGAGACTTGTCTACATCCGAAGCAATCATCACTACCACCAGGGTATAGGATATGCCAATTGGCCAGATCATACACCCACTCCTTGAGTCGAATAATGGGTTTTATCTCATGAAAAAACAGCCAAAACTTATGTGAAATATCAGTTCTTCAGAGTGAAACTGAAGTTCTATTATTAGAACAATGAGGAATGGCTGATAAATAGGCAAAAAAAATAATAATGTCACTTATAGAAGGCTTCGACAAAGTAATGACATAGGGACACCTGGGTGGCTCAGTGGTTGAACATCTGCCTTCGGCTCAGGTCGTGATACCATGGTCCTGGGATCTAGTTCTGCATTGGGCTCCCCGTGGGGAGCCTGCCTCTGCCTCTCTCTTTGTGTCTCTCATGAATAAATAAATAAAATCTTAAAAAAAAATAATGGCATTAGATCGGGGCTTTGAAAGATGGCTAGGAGGGAGAGGGATGCAAGGGTCATTCCAGATCCAGGAAACAGCATGGTTAATGACGTGAACTGAAAAAGCACAGAAGCTTCTAGTTCAGTTGGTGTACTAAGCACTCACATCTACCTTCCTTCCCTCCAGAGACAGTAGGAACATGAGAGAGAGAATGCAAGAAAGAAAATGTGGTAGGTTGATTTCATTAATGGCCTTGATTCTTCCTCTCTTTGCAGTCCTTGTTACGCCATTCAGTAGTGTCCTCTCGCTCAGACTCTGGGAATGGCCAGAGTGTGTGATTTCTTCTGACAAATGGAGTGTTCGTACCTATGACACAGAGGCTGTAAAAGTGCTTGCAAGTTTGAGTTGGCTTGCTCTCGTCCCTCTGCCTTTGCCCCGACGATGTGCCTGGGCTGGCCTGTTGGAGAGATGTGAGAGATTCATAAAGCGGAGCAGAATTGCCCCAACTGACAAGCAGTGTAAGGGAGCCTAGCCACAATCGGCACGCAGAGCCCCCCAGGCTGACTCCACATGCATGAGAGAGCCCAGCTAAGATCGGCTGAACAGCAGAGAAAAATCAGCTAAATAAATGTGCATAGCTGTATGCCACTGAGGTTTTGCGTTTCGTTGTTATTGCAGTGTAACCGAGTTGAGAGAGAGCTGAAACAGGAGTACGTTGGGAAGAGGGAAGAGAATGGGAAGGAGGCCTCTAGTGATTAAGGTATTTCGACAAACTTCTAGAAGATCAAAAATAGAAACATATTGACAAATGAAGTTGAGTATAAGAAGAAACAGCCCAGGGGAAGGCGGCGGTGACCGCCACTTGATTTTCTAGGGTCTGGTCTTGGGAGTTGGCAGGTACAGAAACAGGGTTATTTGTGGTGCTGAAAAACAGGGGGATTCTTTGAACCTGTACAGAATAACTTGGAGAATTGCTGTTAGGGTCAACTCCCCTACCCATGCAGAGTGATGAGAGGCAGAGTAATAAGAAATCCCAAATGTATTTTTTTTTTAAGATTTTATTTATTTGACGCACAGAGAGAGGGAGAGAGAGAGCATACTCAGAAGGAGTGTCAGGCAGAGGGAGAGGGAGAAGCAGACTCCCCACTGAGCAGGGAGCCCAAAGCGGGGCTCCATCCCAGGACCCCGGGATCATGACCTGAGCCGGAGGTAGGCCCTTAACCGACTGAGCCACCCAGGTGCTCCCCAAATGTATTTGTAAATACATGATAGGAATGTTCTTCTCTAGAGAGATTGCATGTCGATTGTACAGCATGAGGACGCTAGCTGATAGAAAGGAGGGCTGGGAGGGGGAGAGTAGAGGACAGTCAGATCAGTTTTACATAATGAGTTTTTACACCAAGAGCTGCTGTTAGGGACGCCTGGGTGGCTCAGTCGGTTGAGTGTCTGCTTTCGGCTCAGGGCGTGATCCCGGGATCCAGGAATCGAGTCCCACGTCAGGCTCCCCACAGGGAGCCTCCTTCTCCCTCAGCCTATGTCTCTGCCTCTCCCTGTATGTCTCTCATGAATAAATAAATAAAATCTTAAAAAAATAAATAAGCTACTATTACAGATGATAGAACAAAAACCAGAGGCTTATGCAGGTGATGTGGGTTAGAAAAGATGACTAGCGCACTAAAACCATCCACAATTTAGGGGATCCCTGGGTGGCTCAGCAGTTTGGTGCCTGCCTTTGGCCCAGGATGCGATCCTGGAGTCCCGGAATCAAGTCCCACATCGGGCTCCCTGCATGGGGCCTGCTTCTCCCTCCTCCTGTGTCTCTGCCTCTCTCTCTCTCTCTACGTCTATCATGAATAAGTAAATAAATAAATAAATCTTAAAAAAAACACACACACATACACAATTTGGAGGAGGATGGGATGAAAAGGTTCAGTGGTGTAAGTGAATATAGTCCTCACTTCTTCAAGTTGCTAAGTCAAGAAATAGTGATATAGAGGTATTATTTAGTACACTGGAGGCAAGCATGAGAACTAACCACAGATTGCTTCTGGAGGGGATCTAAGAACGGAGAGGTTGGGTGTGGGAGACTTTAGTTTCCACTGTGAGTTCTTTGATCTTAGTTAATCATTTCTGTGTGTGTGTGTGTGTGTGTGTGTGTAGAACAGAAACCATTCTAGAGGGCAGCCCAGGTGGCTCAGTGGTTTGGCACCGCCTTCAGCCCAGGGCTTGACCCTGCAGTCCCAGGATCGAGTCCCA
The DNA here is from genome assembly GCF_018345385.1 of Vulpes lagopus. Taxonomy (NCBI): domain Eukaryota; kingdom Metazoa; phylum Chordata; class Mammalia; order Carnivora; family Canidae; genus Vulpes; species Vulpes lagopus. The sequence continues at coordinate 112,398,252 of NC_054848.1, read as the reverse complement.
CGTTGGGCTCCCTGCATGGAGCCTGCTTCTCCCTCTGCCTGGGTCTCTCCCTCTCTCTCTCTCTCTCTCTCTGTCTCTCATGAATAAATAAATAAAATATTTAAAGAAAATAAAACATTCTGGATATTGAAAGCAGGAATACATTTAATACAGGAAACTATATGCTTACACATTCGTATTTGGAACCTCAAGAGCAGAAGTTGAGGGTCTGCTACGGGGCTATGATTTCAAGGTAATGCCATCATAACTACGATCCAGAAGTCAAGGAGCTGTTGCTATTGCTCCTATCACCACTGCTGCTGCAACTATGCTGTCTCATATCCATAAAACTATTGAGTAGATAGAGTGCCTTGGAAGTTTCTAGTGAAGAGGAGCTATAAAGTGTGATGTGCTCCTGGTATTTGCATGGCGAATGGAACTCCGAGTCATGGAGACCACTGAGGAAATGGTTCAACTAGCTCATGCAGGCAGTCCTCCTATGTGGGCCAAGCTTTTTGTACCACTCACCACAACTGTATTCTTGTTTCCTCCCGAGTACAGTCATTATGCAGGAAACCTCTTTATGATATGCTAAGTCAACGTTATTTCTGCCTCTTGTCTTCTGTGGCAGTCAGAAAGAGATAAAAGCACAGATTTGGATGTTGACCTTAGAGGTGCTAGATAGATGTTTCGGCAAGGCTGTCTACTCTTGTAAAACTTTGCTAAGCTCATTGCATGGTGACAGATGGTAGCTGCACTTGTGGTGAGCACAGCGTAACATATGGAGACGTTGAACCTCGAAGTTGTACACCTGAAACTAACGTTACATTGTGTGTCAACTATACTCAAACATTTAAAAAAAAAGATATTACTGAGGGTAAGTGTACTATACATAGGCCTTAGATAAGTGTAGTCTACATTTCTTTAAAAATTTTACTAAGGAGGAGCGGGGGGATGGGGTAACTGGGTGGTGGGCACTGAGGGGGGCACTTGACGGGATGAGCACTGGGTGTTATTCTGTATGTTGACAGATTGAACACCAATAAAAAATACATTATTTAAAAAATTTTTTAAAAAATAAATAAAAAAATAAAAAATAAATTTTTACTAAGGAGGAGCACCTGCGTGGCTCAGTAGGTTGAGCATCCAACTTGATTTCAGTTCAGGTCATGAGATTGAGCCCCATGGGCTCTGCACTCAGCTGGGAGTCTGCTTAAAGAGCTTGTTCCTCTGTCCCTCCTCCCACTTGTGTGCATGCTCTGTCTCTCTCTCTCTCAAATAAATAAATCTTTTAAAAAATTTGCTAAGTTGTCTTGTACGGTAGAGACAGATATTTACAAAGTTGATGATAAGGCAGTGTGTTGTTCATTTACGATCATTCTGTGTGTGTGTGTGTGTGTGTGTGTGTGTGTGTGTGTGTGTTTCCCCATAGGGAGGAATGTAGTTGGCAGAGCAAGATTCAGACACTCCTGGGTCCCTGACCATAATAATACCCAAATCCCATAAAATCCATGCTTTTATTTCTCATAACTACAAAATCCTAATCTAACTTCGCAATACACAGACAGCAACGGAGGGATTCCCTATATGTGACAAAGGTGTATGGAGATGGAAAAAAATGACAGAACTGCCCAACTCCTTAATTGCTTTATACATTAAAGAGAATAATCTTAAAACTGGATAGAGTGAAACAACATGGGTAAAAGAGGATGGAAGGAGGGGCACCTGGCTGACTGAGTTGGAAGAGCATGCGTCCCTTGATTCTCTTGATCTTGGAGTTGTGAGTTTGAGCCCCATGTTGGATGTAGAGATTACTTTAAAAAATAAACAAGTAGAGGGCAGCCCAGGTGGCTCAGTGGTTTAGCGCTGCCTTCAGCCCAGGGTGTGATCCTGGAGACCCGGAATTGAGTCCCATGTTGGGCTCCCTGCATGGAGCCTGCTTCTCCCTCTGCCTGTGTCTCTGCCTCTCTCTCTCTCTCTGTATCTCTCATGAATGAATAAATAAAATCTTTAAAAAAATAAAATAAAATAAACAAATAGAAATTTTAAAAAGTTAAAAAAAAAAAGTGTGAGGGCACCTGCATGGCTCAGTTGGTTAAGCATCTGCTTTCAGCTCAGGTCATGATCCTAGGGTCCTGGGGTCGAACCACAAGCCAGGCTCCCTGTTCAGCCAGGAGCCTGTTTCTCCCTTTCATTCTGCCTCTTCCCTGCTTGTGCTCTCTTTGTCTCTCTCAAATAAAAAAAAATAATAATGTGGGGGTGATAGAGGTACAAGTAAGGAATTCCTTTAAAAAAAATTCATTCATTTATTTAGAGAAAGGGAGTGCATGAGTGCTAGCAGGGGGAGGGGGAGAGGGAGAGGGATAGAGAGAGTTCCAAGCAGACTCCTTGCTGAGCCAGGAGCTCAATGCTCATGACCCTGAGATCATGACTTGAGCTGGAATCAAGAGTCAGATACCCAACCAACTGAGCCATCCAAGCGCCCATGTAAATGAGGAATTTCTAAATGAGTGTCCAAAGTCTTTAAAGGAGTTAAGGGCTCAAGTCAATCGGAGAAGGACAAACATTATATGGTCTCACTCATTTGGGGAATATAAAAAATAATGAAAGGGAATAAAGGGGAAAGGAGAGAAAATGAGTGGGAAATGTCAGAAAGGGAGACAGAACATGAGAGACTCCTAACTCTGGGAAACGAACTAGGGGTGGTGGAAGGGGTAGTGGGCGGGGGGTAGGGGTGACTGAGTGACAGGCACTGAGGGGGGCTCTTGACGGGATGAGCAGTGGGTGTTATTCTATATGTTGGCAAATTGAACACCAATAAAAAATAAATTTATAAAAAAAAGGAGTTAAGAGCTCTACAGTCAGATAAATTATAGAGGTCAAAGTAAATAACCAATTTTACCCTTGAGAAGCTATAGATATTAAAGAATAACCAGGAGACTGGGAATAAATAAACATTGCTTCCTTTATTAAAAAGAGAAAAATGATAGAGTCTGGGAAACAAAGATCAATAAGTGTGAGAGCAATCTGTGGCAAGATTTCAGAATGAATTATTCAACATATGGTTAAATGTAACACTCTAACATAGCAGTTAAGAGCATGGATTCTGATGACGATCTGGGTTCTCATTCCTGCTCTGCTATATTCTGGTTGTACAATCCTGAGCATGCTGTATATTCTCTTAGTGCCTCAGTTTCCTCATCTCCAAAATGATGATAATAATACCTATCTCAGGGATGCCTGGGTGGCTCAGCAGTTTAGTGCCTGCCTTTGACCCAGGGCATGATCCTGGAGTCCCTGGGACTGAGTCCCACGTCGGGCTCCCTGCATGGAGCCTGCTTCTCTCTCTGCCTCTCTCTCTCTCTCTCTCTCTCTCTCTCTCTCTCTCTGTGTGTGTGTGTGTGTGTGTCTCATGAATAAGTAAATAAAATCTTAAAAAAATAAAATAAATAATACCTATCTCATAGGGTTGTTGTGAAGAATCAGTAAATTCATAAAAAGTGCTCAAAACAGTGCTATATACTTTTATATAATAATAATAATTACGTGCTATTATATTTAGAAAGCACTTAGAGAACTGATCACTAAAAATCACTTTGAGCTAAGAACAATGCATCTAAGCTTAGTGGTACTTCCTTTTTGATAACATGAGTTTTTAAAATAGGGAAATGCTATTTCAGTAGGACATTTGGGGGCACCTGGGTGGCTCAGTTGCTTAGTCCTCCAACTGTTGGTTTCAGCTCAGGTTGTGATCTTGGGGTCCTGGGATCAAGTCCCGCATCTTGCTCCATGCTCAGTGTGGAGTCTACTTGAGAATCTCTTTCTCTCTCTCTCCCTCTACCCCTCCCCTCCCCACTAAGATGAAAAAAATAAGTCTTTAAAAAAAAAAATAGGGCATTTGACCTGATGCCTCATTTCATCCTGAGGCCTCGACCAATGGTAGAGGAAGTGGATGTGGAGCTGGCCAGCAGTCAGATGTCATAGAAAGATCACAGGTATATGGATTTGATGTGAAGCCTGAATCTGCAACTTCTCAGTAAAAATCATAAAGAAAAAATAAAGATTGATTTATTTAAGAGAGAACGTGTGTACACAACCAGGGTGAGGGGCAGAGGGAGAGGGAGAAAAAAGAAGTAGACTCCTGGCTGAGCACAAAGGCCTATGCGGGCTTGATCTCATGACTCTGAGATCATGACCTGAGCTCAAATCAAAGTCAGTTGCTTAACCTACTGGGCTACCCACGTGCCCCCCAATTTTTTTTTAAGATTAATTTATTTTAGGGAGAAAGTGTGCATGCACAAGCAGTGGGAGTGGGAGGGCAGAGGGAGAGAAGCAGACTCCCTGTTGAGCATGGAGCCCTATCCCAGGACCCTAAGATCATGACCTGAGCCAAAACCAAGAGTCAGATGCTTAACATACTGAGCTACCCAGGTGCCCCTCAGTAAAATTTCAAATAAATGATTTAAACTGTTTGGCATTCAGCTCTATCATGTATAAAAATAGGGATAATCATATCTACCTTGTAAAGATATTGTAGGGATTTTTTTTTGTTCATGGGTGGTGCATCAGGTGGGAACTTGGTTGGGGTAATTGCAATAGGTCCTTTTATCCCTACATTTCTTTGATTGTGGGCTCTTTGTTACCATCATCTGTAATGAATGAATTGACTTTGCAGGGTATATCTCATTATAGATAATAATTTCTATGAATAAGTTATTTAACAACATTTTGTGAGCCTATTATCTACATCACCGTCCATCTCCTCCTCACCCAGAAATCTCTCTGCCGAAGTGAATATTAAAAAGTCATGGACCCTTCAACTGGTCACAATTCCCTGACTCTGTGAGACTATTGCACTTCCTCTTTCTGGTGATAAGAAAAAGAGCATTATACACAGAAGAAATTACCCCAAGCAAGTAATGTACAATAGTTGGATAATTATAGTGAGAAGCAAATTGAAAAGTCAATTTCCATAATTAGTCCCTGATAGGTTGTGGCTCAAAGATTTTCATGCAATGGAGAACTTTGTATGTGTCAAGACTTACTAAATTGATATCCCTCTTCACCAACATCATACATCAGGCACTTTCAGATTAACACAAGTTGAGGGACGCCTGGGTGGCTCAGCGCTTGGGCGTCTGCCTTTGGCTCAGGGCGTGATCCCAGGATCCGGGATCGAATCCCACGTTGGGCTCCCTGCATGAAGCCTGCTTCTCCCTCTGCTTATGTCTCTGCCTCTCTCTCCCTGTGTCTCTCATGAATAAGTAAATAAATCTTTCAAAAAAAAAAACAATTAATACAAGTTAAAAGAGTTCCAAGAAGCATTTCCACTTCATATTGTTAATCTAAGTGATGAATCTTTAAGTACTGATCACTAGGCCATTGATTGGACTATTTGTATTTGGAATATGTGAGAGACAAGAGACTTTGAGTTGATGTTTTTAAGTGTCATGACCTGTGATACATGTCAGCCGTTGCTCATCACCTATGAGCCACATCAGGCCTGTGGTAGGTAGGAGTCCTTCTCGTAGATTCCAGATAGGTACTTTGTGTGCAATGTAACTTTGGTCAGTCGGAGTCACAGAACGCTAAAATAACTGGTACAGAAGTTCAGATCTTTCCAGATAAAACCGATCCTGCTGCTGAAAAGGAAAGGGTCAATAATATTTTTGCCCCTTTTTTTGGCCTGGGATAGCCAGATGAGCTGTCCTCACTGTTTCTGCCTTCACTGTGCCCAAATAGCTACCTTTATGGAGCAAAGGGAGAGTTGGGCTCTGATTTCTTGGTGCATATGAAATTCATACCTTGTCGGTTTTTTCTTTCCCTTACTTCTTCAATCAATACCACTTCTATCCAGTTATTATTCGTGTCTGCTACATGTCACTCTCTTGTCCTTCACACCTCCTACCTCTGTCATACCAAATTAGCAGCTCTTTAAATAACTCATGCTCTTTCATTGCCCTGTCTGCTCCCTTGCTCATGCTGTCCACTCCATCTGAAAGTCCTTCCCCTCTGGGGACATTTCTCTACACCACCTTGTCCAGCCTGAGTTTGAAATGAGAAATAGAAAGGAGGGCATCCGTTTATGTTAACAGTGATCATATGGCACAGGATATCTTTTCATTCACAAGTAGAGCATCGTAGGATTTTCACCAATTTCTTTCTTTCTTTCTTTCTTTCTTTCTTTCTTTCTTTCTTTCTTTCAGTTTTATTTATTTATCATGAGAGACACAGAGAGAGAGGCAGAGACACAGGCAGAGGGAGAAGCAGGCTCCATGCAGGGAGCCCGACTCGGAACTTGATCCCAGGACCATGCCCTGAACCAAAGGCAGACGCTCAACCACTGAGCCACCCAGGTGCCCCGGATTTTCACCAATTCTTAAATACCATATCAGTTCCACCACAAAACATGCACACCCCGATATGTAGACAACAGCTGAGTCAAGGAAGGTATACTACACTTGATCTTAGCCAGGAGGCCGAGAAGCGATGAGTCAAGGAAGGTATACTGGGCAGATGGCTATACTCACTTGCTAGCTAAGCAATATGTCCTTTACATAAGCCTTACAACACATTAAGTCAAATCCTGGCCTCAGCAAAATTTTCCACATGATAGATAGAAGGAAGGATAGTCATAAAGCTTCTTGAGTGATAAACTACATAATTTTGAGCTTCATCATTGAAGTAATCTCCCAGCTTGGAACAGGGCAAAAGGGGTAGAAAGAGTAACAAAAGGTTTGGAGAGAAAAATAAGTGAAAGAAAGTAAGAAAGAGCGACCTTGGCAGGGCAGGATGAATTGACAGCCAGATGTTGAAACAAATAACACACAGCTGCACATCTATTTGAAAATGATTATGCAAATAAAATGAGGAAAACTACTCTTGATACACCATGAAGTGGTACCTCATTGTGTTCAGTGCACTCCTACAGACACGCCACGCTTGTCAGCTACTAGAGTCCTCTCCAGAAAGAGTATTGACTCTCTCATTTCCACAGGCTCAGATGCACTGGGGGACCACAGATCATCTCTGTTCTGGCCACAGCACTCTGGCTTTGTTCAGAATTACAAGGAGGGTAGGGGAAATGGTGGTTTCCGAATTGCCCCAGCTGCCTTTCCTGTCATGACCACATATGGTCTCCCTTGCAACTGCGGGGAACTCAGCCTTCTGGGAACTTCCTCTAGTGAGACAGGTAAGCTGGTAAGGTGATATTATATATATATATATAATCTCAAATCTATGTCAGCAGTTAAGCGCCTGCCTTTGGCCCAGGGTATGATCCCAGGGTCCTGGGATCAGGTCCCACATCGGGCTCCCTGCGAGGAGCCTGCTTCTCCCTCTGCTTCTCTCTCTCTGTGTGTGTGTCTCTAGTGAAAAAAAAATAAATAAAATATTGAAAAAAAAAATAAATAAAACCTTCAAAAAAAAAAAAAGACATCCAATTACAGATACCCTGTAACCCTAAACTTAACATCTTTTTTCTTGATTCGTGCAAAATCCCTCTCTCTCAGAGATAGATATGTGTAGTATATAGAAGACCCATGGGTAACAAAGGAAGTTACAGCAGCAAAGTTTACTTACAATCTAAATTATACATTTCTGTTTTTTAAGTGCTATGGCCATTCTGATTATAACAAAGCTTGCTCTTGATGACCTTGCTCCTCAGCATCCCTGTTTTTGTGTCTAAATCCTCTCTGTCCCTCTTTTTCCTCTTAATTGTCAACACTTTGACCCTATCATGTTTAGATTGTTCCAAGATAACAACAACTCCTCCCATTTTATTAGCTAAGATGTTCTGGCTTTTTATTTATTTATTTATTTTTAAGATTTTATTTATTTGAGAGAGAGCACAAGCAGGGGGGGAGGGCTAGAGGGAGAGGGAGAAGCAGACTCCTCACTGAGCAGGGAGCCAGACTTGGGGCTCAATCCCAGGACCCTGGGATCATGACCTGAGCCAAAGGCAGCCACTTAACTGACTGACTGAGCCACCCAGGTGCCACTGTTTTTGGCTTTTTAAACATGTCTCACACTAGCCCATTTCCCAACTGTCGTAAGGTGGCTGGGCACTGCAGACAGGAGCTTTACCTTTCACACATTAAGTAACCATCAGGTTATTTTTCCAGATAAAAATAGTATGCTCCTAAAAAGAAGCCAGTTGATCAGCTTTAAAATTATACTTTTTTTTCCTTTTCTCCATTATAGAATTAAAGAACAAATGGAGGAAAATGCAGCACGATGGGTGACAGAGTACAGAATGAACAATGAAACGGAGCAGGCCTTCACAGCAAAACTGACAGGACAGTCTGAGCGAAGTCCTGAAGGATAAGTAGGACCTTCCTGAGTACAGAGTAGGGTAGGGTGGCCTCCCAAGTAGCTTGACTTTTTTTGTATTGAGTTCTCTTGGGAATTGATCGAAGTTGCCAGAGAGTTACTATTCTTTCCACTCCATCTTATGTTGTATGTGAAGTATTTAAAACATCCTTGGGTGCCTAGGTGGCTTAGTGGTTGAGCATCTGCCTTTGGCTCAGGTCATGATCCTGGAGTCCTGGGATCGAGTCCCTCATTGGGCTCCCTGCAGGAAGCCTGCCTCTCCCTCTGCCTATGTCTCTGCCTCTCTCTCTGTGTCTCTCATGAATAAATAAAATCTTTAAAAATCAATCAATCATCCTTGATTGACTTGAAGAAAGGAAGAAAGTCAAGGGAACTGAAGAAGCCACCATTTAAAGTGTAGCAATTGTGTTCTTGCATGTTGAAAACAGGGTCTCAATGCAAAGCTCTTCTGGCACAAAGCACCTTACTTCCAGCTCCTTAGGGGAGGAAATGCTTTCTCTTTGGATGAAGATGTGCTGCCAATTACATGTGGGGCTATGGCAACACTAAACAGCCAAAGTTGATTCTAGATGGTTGAAATTAATAATGTAGAGTCAAATCCAAAAATATGGAGTCAAATCCATGATTCTGCAATGTGTGTGAAAGGCATGTCTTAAAGACTACTCTGTAAAAATCTTAAAAGCAGTGTGGATTTTTATAGTTCTTAAGGATTCCAGGATTGTTAACCTCAAAACTTCCCCCAGCAGCCACCCATCAATCCAATTGGACAAGTTTTCCCCAGTCTTCCTGCTTCTTACAGACAAGAGATGGCTATCAGTTTATTTTGCTTGGGTGTCCTGAATACTTAGAAACAAAAGTAAGCTCTAACAGTCTCACAATCCTATAAAAATACAGGGATAGATACTGCATGGAAATTCCTAATAAATGAGCTTCATGCAAAAACTCCATTTATTAGCTACATCTGATCCAAACTCCAAAGGTAATTTGGGATCACAGTAGTTATTTTTCTTCCATTAGTAACATTAGGGATACAAACACCCTCAGTCTCTCCTGTAGTTACCTCAAGATGTGAATTTCACCAACAAATAATTAAAATATAGTAAACTAGATAAAGCAACCATGATGAAAGGAAGTCAATAATATGCTAATTTTTTTATTTTTTATTTTTTTTTAATAATATGCTAATTTAAAAAGACTTTTTGCTATGCCTTAAGGGGTACCAGAAATTAGATTTTCGCTTCATAGGAGAAGAGAAAAATGATCAACAGCTAGCCCCTCTGCCTCTTCCTTCCAACTTCTCATTCTAGAAAATGAGTTCTTGTTGGAGAGGGAGGTTTATTTCAGTGGGTGTTCTCTGAGCACTGACTCAGTGCTGGGCTTGTCCTCAGTACAGACTCAGATGACTCTCAGGCTTCCTTCCTTTAGGAACTCCCAGTCTATTGACGTAAGTAGACACATAAACAGGCCATTACAATATTGTGGTAAAAAAAAAAAAAAAGTGACAAAAAAAAAAAAAAGTGACCAAAGTAGGGCTTCTGGGTGGCTCAGATGGTTAAGTATCTGCCTTCGGCTCAGATCATAATCTCCAGGTCCTGGGATAGAGCCCATGTCAGGCTCCCAAGGGGAGTCTGCTTCTCCCTCTCCCTCTCCCTCTCCCTCTCCCTCTCCCTCTGCCTCTCCCCCCATTTGTGCTGTCTCTCTCTCAAATGAATAAATAAAAAATATTTTTTAAAAAAAGTGACCAAAGTATGTATGGAAATGATAGACAAAGTACATTTCATCACATATGTAGAAAATCAGAGATGTCTAGAAAAAATTAAGACTCTGAATCTGTTGTGGTGAGGAACCAATTTGCTTTGTCCTTAACAATTGGTGTGGGCCACTAAAAATAGTGGTCAGCCCCTGGCAGAGAGTAAAGGGATTGAAGGGGTGCCTGGGTGGCTCAGATGATTAAGCATCTGCCTTTGGCTCAGGTCATGATCTCTGGGTCCTGAGATTGAGCCCCATGTTGAGCTCCCTGCTGAAGATGGAGCCTGCTTCCCCCTCTCCCTCTGCCCCACCACCCCACTCATGCTCTCTCTTTCTCTCTCTCAAATGAATAAATAAAATCTTTAAAAAGAGGGAGAGAGATTAGAGTGTAGTTTTCTTTTTTCTTAACTCTTTTTTTTTTTTTTTTTTTTTTTTTTTAGTAATCTCTACACCCAACACAGGGCTCAAACTCACAACCCCAAGATCAGGAATTGCATGCTCCACCGACTGAGTCAACCAGACACCCTTCTTTTTCCTTTTTTCCTCTATTATTATACACTATGGTATAGGACAGAAGGACAGTCAGGATGTTGGACACTACATAGGAGACATGGTATAAATAAAGCACAGCGGAAGGACCTAGGATGCCATGTTCAGGAAATGAAAATGGGTTGGTTATTGCTGGGCCATGACATGAAAAGATAGGCAGTGGCTAGGTTTTGTAAGGCCTTAGATGCTATCTGTGTAGGCCAGGCCAAAGCCTAAGACTTTATCCTATAACTCAGGGATCACCAAACTTTTTTTCTTCTTTTATTGTGCAAAAAGCCAGATAGTAAATACAGCATTGCTGACCATACCCTCTGTCTTGCAGTTAACTCATTTCTGCCTCACTTCTGCCCTGGGAGTCAAAAGCAGTAACGAATAATAAGTAAATGAATGGTCGTGGCTGTGTTCCAATAGAACCTTACTGGCAAAAAAAAAAAAAAAAAAAAAAGGCAATAGGCTAGATTTGACCCAGGAGTCATAATTTGCCCTCCCTTAATCTAAGTGATAATCTAAGTGTCAGGTATTAAGCAGTGGCATGCCCTTTACATATGAGATAGAAGTTTCTATTTTTAACAAGCTTTTCCAGTGAATCTGACATGTATTTATGTTTAATAAACAAGATTCTGTAGTTTGGGCTCTGTATCAAAACTGCTCCATAGAATGTTCTGCAATAATGGAAATGTTCTATATATGCATTATCCAATAGAAAAGCCTCTCACCACATGTGGCTATTGAGACAGAGTTAGTGTGACTGAAGAACTGACTTCTAAATTTCATCAAGTTAGGGACACCTGAGTGGCTCAGCGGTTGAGCGTCTGCCTTTGGCTCAGGGCATAATCCCGGAGTCCTGGGATCGAGTCCCACATCGGGCTTCCTGCATGGAGCCTGCTTCTCCCTCTGCCTGTGTCTCTGTGTCTCTCATGAATAAATAAATAAAATCTTAAAATAAATAAATAAATAAATAAATAAATAAATAAATTTAATCAAGTTAGATTTAAATAGTTATATATGGTTAGTGGTTGCCCTGTTGGACAGCACAATTCTAGGCATTGGCCAACATTTGGATTTAGACCCAATTTTACGTAGAAGCGCAAAGCAAAGAACTATGCTTTGCTATCCAACTGATATTGGGCATCAGCAGTAAATCTGGAAGAGAGTACAAAGCAAGCTCTGAGGCCACCTTAGAATTGTTCATTTCCATTCCTTTACTCATTCTGTTTCCATCTTATCTCTTGGAATCCTTTGCTGGAATTTTTACTGAGTTTGTAAGCTTTCCTTTACTTATTAACACAAGCCATTTATAATGCAAAATGGCCATTTATAATCTGAGTTACAAATATACTCAAATATTGTTTCTTAATATTTTTTAAATTTCTTTAGACTTTGCTTATCATGTTCTTTACCATGGACTTTATTTTAATGTGGCATTTTAATGATCTTTTCTTTGGTGACCTCTAGGTCCCTTGTTACTCTTACAAGCCTTCTCTACATGTTCCATATTTTCTTCTGCTATATTTATGACTTGAGTATCTACTTTTGTATTTTTTTAACGATTTATTTATTTATTTATTTATGATAGACACAGAGAGAGAGAGGCAGAGACACAGGCAGAGGGAGAAGCAGGCTCCATGCCGGGAGCCCAATGGGGGACTCGATCCCAGGACTCCAGGATCGTGCCCTGGGCCAAAGTCAGGCGCCAAACCGCTGAGCCACCCAGGGATCCCCTTGAGTATCTACTTTTAAATGATTGCTCCATGTGGAATTAATTTATTTTGATTTAAAGTATGAGGTAGAGATCCAACCTAATTTTTTTTCCAGATGCTTACCCAGAGGACACCAAATTATTGAATAATTGATTTTTACCCACAAGTATGAGAGTGTATCATAAAAAAGTCTCCTACAGAACATGGAAGACTCCTAACTCTGGGAGGCGAACTAGGGGTGGTGGAAGGGGAGAAGGGCGGGGGATGGGGGTGACTGGGTGGCGGGCACTGAGGGGGGCACTTGACGGGATGAGCACTGGGTGTTATTCTATATGTTGGCAAATTGAACACCAATAAAAAATAAATTTATTAAAAAATAAATAAAAAGTCTCCTATATGCATTTGCATATGTAGCTTAATTGTGTACTCTATGCTATCTATTCATGAGCCAGAACTATACTCTTTAAATTATTAAAAGTTTAGAAGGTGTTTGAATATTTGTTAAGATTGATTTTCCTCTTCCTCCTCTTTTTTGTTTACTTTTTAATATGGATTATAGAATCTAGTTTTCTAGTTACCTCTTACTTTGAGAAAAGCAATGTGTTTATGCAGTGTGTTTTCCTAGTCAAAAACATGGTCTGCCTTATGAATCATTCAAACATTATTCTATATCCCTTAATAGTATTTTTCAAGATTTATGTCATTCTTTTTTCCTAGCGAATTGTTATGAAAAATTTCAAACACACCTAAACTCCCATAGATAAGTCATACATCCTACCATTTACATTTTACTATATTTGCTCTATCAAATGTCTGTCCAACATCTCTCTAAAAATTTTTTAAATGCATTTCAGAGTAAGCTGTAGACATTAGTAAACTTCACCCTAAAAAATTAAGTATGAAAAAAAATAAAAATAAATAAAAAATTAAGTATGCGTAGCATTAACTAGACTTCAGTATTTCTGGGGTTTTTAAAAATGTGAGACAAAACTTATATAAAAGGAAATATAGCCATCTTAACTGACAAATACAACATCTGTGTAAACAAAACTTCAATCAAGATACAGAATAATCACTGCTAAACTGTGAATGAATTAGATTGATTTTCAAAAGTTATACATACCTTGATTTTATGAGCTAATCCTACACGGTCGTTAGGTATGAAACTTTTTACATATTACCAGATTTGTTTTGCTAATATTTTTTGAGAATTTTTGAGGTTATGTTCATGAAGAATATTACTTGATGATTTTCTTTGGTTGTAATAGCTTTGCCTGGTTTTGGTATCAATATTATTCCAGACTCATAATATGTCAAGGAGTAACGTTTTCTCCTCATTTTTAGGAGTTTGAGAAAGTTTCGTTTCGTTTCTTAATGAAATGTTTGATAGGTTTTGAAATAATTTGGGTCTCGGATTTTTTTGTGTGAAAATATTCTAATAAGGAATTTGTTTACTTCATAATTGGAAGGCTATTCAGATTTTCTGTTCCATCAAGTGGCAGTTTTGCTAAGTTGGATTTCATAATGAACTTGTCTATTTCATCTGTTTGTCAAATGCATTAGCATTATTTTATGTCTATAATATCTGTTTATAATCCGTCTCATTGCTGACGGTAGTGATGTTTCTTTCCTTTCTTTAAGCAATCTGTGAGTTTATTTTACTTTTGATCTTTTCAAATGATCATTTTTTAAATTTATTTATTTTTAAAGATTTTATTTATTTATTTATTCATGAGAGACACAGAGAGGTAGAGACACAGGCAGAGGGAGAAGCAGGCTCCATGCAGGGAGCCCGATGCAGAACTTGATCCCAGGATCCTGGCCTTAGCCAAAAGGCAGATGCTTGAGACACCTGGGTGGCTCAGCAGTTGAGCATCTGCCTTTGGCTCAGGGCATGATCCCGGGGGATCGAGTCCCACATCAGGCACCTTGTGGGAACAAGGAAAAAAAACAAACCCCAAAAGACAAAGGCAGATGCTCAATCACTGAGCCACCAGGCACCCCAATTATCTGTTTTCAATATCATTTATATCTGCTGTTATCTTTATTTCCTCTCATCTATTCACTTTGGCTTTACATTGCTCTTTTTCTAGCTTTTTTTTTTTAAGATTTTATATATTTATTCATGAGAGACATAGAAAGAGGCAGAGACACAAGCAAAGGGAGAAGCAGGCTCCACGCTGGGACCCCAATGTGGGACTTGATCCTGGGTCTCCAGGATCACACCCCTGGCTGCAGGCGGCGCTAAACCGCTGTGCCACCGGGGCTGCCCTTTTTCTAGCTTTTTAAGAGGGAATTTGTCATCATTGAATTTAGGCCATTTTTTTCTAATATAAGTATCATAATTACATATTTTCTTCTAAAGCTGCATTATCTGCATCCTATGTATTTTGATATATTGGATTTTATTGTGCAGTTCAAAATATTTTCTAACTTTTTAATGATTTTTTTCTATGATCTGTGGATTATTTGGAAGTGTGCTTTTATTAATTTTTTAAGATTTTATTTATTTGTGTGACAGAGACAGGAAAAGAGAGAGAACACAAGCGGAGGGGGAGTGGCAGAGGCAGTGGGAGAAGCAGACTCCCCTCTGAGCCGGAAGCCCTATGCAGGACTTGATCCCAAGACCCTGGGAACATGACCTGAGCCAAAGGCAGATGCTTCACTGACTGAGCTACCCATGCACCCCACAGAAGTGTACTTTTGGATTTCTTGCTTTTATTTCTAATTTAATTAGGCCATAGTCAGAGAACTTACTCTAGATGATATTGGTCCTTTTAAATGCATTGAGACTCTTTTTTTATATATATAAATTTATTTTGTATTGGTGTTCAATTTGCCAACATATAGAATAACACCCAATGCTCATCCCATCAAGTGCCCCCCCTCAGGGCCCATCACCCAGTCACCCCCATCCCCCACCCACCTCCACTTCCACCACCCCTAGCTCGTTTCCCAGAGTTAGGAGTCTATCATGTTCTGTCTCCCTTTCTGATATTTCCCACACATTTTTTCTTGCATTGAGACTCTTAATAGCCAAACGCTCTTAGGGACTGTACCATGTGTACTTGAAAACAGAATATATTCTGCAATGTTGGCTGTCCTCTTGTACAAATGTCACCTAAGTCATAAAAGTTGATAATATTGTTCAGCTCTTTTATGAGTTCTGGGGGCCAGTGGAACTTATGCTTGTGGTTATATTTGCAAGCTACTGCCTGAGGGTCTGGCTTCCAATCAGCCTGAACCTATGTAGTGACTGAAATCCTCTCTTTGGGGACAATTATTGATCTTGACACACTCCCAATACTGGCAGCTATTAAAAATCCCATAAGCTGGGGGCAGCTGGATGGCTCAGCCGGCTGAGCCTCTGCCTTCACCTCAGGTCTTGATCTCAGGGTCCTGGGATCGAGCCCCACGTTAGGCTCCCTGCACAGCGGGTAGTCTGCTTCTCCTTCTCTCCCTGCTACTCCCCCTGCTTGTGCACTCTGTCTCTGTCATATAAATAAATAAAATATTTAAAAAATAAACAAAATAGGCTTCTTGAACAATCATAAAGGCTTGAGATACAACCAAGAACTAGGGTAGGGTTGAACTATAAATTCCATCTCTTATACAAGGCCAACCCTTCAAGACAGAGAGGTGGCTGTTTCATCTAATGCACAGAAACCAATACAGAGAATCAAGCAAAATGAAGAAATAGAAGAATATAGTCCAAACAGAAGAACAAGACCTCAAGGGGGGAAAAAAACACAATGAAACGAAGATAAGAAATTAACCTAATAAAGAGTGCAAAGTAAAAGTCATAAAGATGCTTACCAAGTGTGGGAGAAGAATGGGTGAACACAGTGAGAACTCAGAGAGAAAATACACCATTCCAAACAGAAGTCACAGAACAAAGAATGCAATAATTGAACTGAAAAATAGGCTAGAGGGATTTTCCAGCAGACTAGAAGAAGCCCAAGAAGGGATCAGTGAACTCAAAGAGAAGGCTGAGGAATTCTCTCAAACAGAGCAACAAAAAGAAACAATAATTTAATAAAGTGAAAATAGCTTAAGAGTCTTATGGGACAACATCAAGCAAAATAACATTCCCATTATAGGAGTTCCAGAAGGAGCGGACAGAAAGGGGCAGAACTTAATTTGAACAAATAATGGCTAAAAAACATGTCTTTACATGGAATTTTCTTTTTTTAATTTTTTAAAAATATTTTATTTATTTATTCATGATAGACATAGAGAAAGAGAGAGAGAGAGAGGCAGAGACACAGGCAGAGGGAGAAGCAGGCTCCATGCTGGGAGCCCGATGTGGGACTTGATCCCGGGGCTCTAGGATCACACCCTGGGCCAAAGGCAGGCACTAAACCGCTGAGCCACCCAGGGATCCCTGCATGGGATTTTCAAAAGTGGTCATTTATGTTTCTTTTATTTTGTAATTATTTATTTATTTTTAAAGATTTTACTTATTTATTTTGGAGAGAGTGAGTGCGCACACACAAGCAGGGGAGAGGAGCAGAGGGAGAGGGAAAAGGAAGGAATCTCAAGCAGAGTGCATGCTGAGCAGGAGCCCAAGGTGGCTTGATCTTATGACCCTGAGATCATGACTTGAGCCAATACCAGGAGTCCGACACTTAACTGACTGAGCTACCCAGGTGCCCCTTCTGTTTCTTTTAGTAGATTTCATATGATGGTGTTTTCTAATAATTAACTTCCATTTTGGGGATCCCTGGGTGGTGCAGCGGTTTGGCGCCTGCCTTTGGCCCAGGGCGCGATCCTGGGATCGAATCCCACGTCGGGCTCCCTGCATGGAGCCTGCTTCTCCCTCTGCCTGTGTCTCTGCCTCTCTGTGTGTGTGTGTGTGTGTGTGACTATCATAAATAAATAACAATTAAAAAAAATTAACTTCCATTTTGTATGTTTGCTTTTTCTTTATCAGAAGCCAATTAGGAACGCCTGGGCAGCTCAGGTGGTTAAGCATCTGCCTACAGGTCAAGTCATGGTCCCAGGGTCCTGGGATCGAGCCACACATGGGGCTCTCTGCTCAGCAGGGAGTCTGCTTCTCCCTCTCACTCTGCACTCCCCCCTGCTTGTGCTCTCTCTCTCTCTCTCTCTCAAATAAATAAAATCTTTAAAAGTCAGTTAATGATTTATTGTTTTGCTGACTTTTTTCTAGAATAGCAACTTTTAGGGGCATCTGGGTGGCTCAGTGGTTGAGCATCTATCTGCCTTTGGCTCAGGTCGTGATCCCAGGGTCCTGGGATCCAGTCCCACATCGGGCTTCCCCGCAGCGAGCCTGCTTCTCCCTCAGCCTATGTCATGCTTCTTCCTCTGTGTCTCATGAATGAGTAAATAAAATCTTAAAAGAAAAAAAAAAAGAATAGCAAGTCTTACATTTAATTATTGCTTCAATTATCTTTCAATTTTCTGTTAATTTATATAGCCCATTATATTTCTTATATTATCCCTTCTCTCTTGAACTTTTACATCTTTTGTAACTGCTCCATAGTTCATGAATATTCAGTTTTTCACTTTGTTTTCTCTGTGCATTTGAGTTTTGGAAGCTTTTAATGACATTTCTTTGAGCTCACTAATTCTTTTCTTGGCCGTGTCATCTTTTAATGAGCCCATCAAAGGCATTCTTTCTTCTCCTATAGTGTTTTTTTTTTTTTTTTTTTTACTTTCTAGCATTTCCTTTAGATGGTTTCTGAGAATTTTCATCTCTCAGCTTACATTACCCATCTATTCTTTTTTTCTTTTTTTTTAAGATTTGATTTATTTATTTGAGAGAGCACACGTGCATGAGCATAAGTGCTGGGAATGGGTAGAGGAGAAGGGAGAGGGACAAGCAGACTTGCATTGTGCATGGAGCCCCACACGGGGCTTGACCTCACCCATCTCAGCAAGGGCTCATGACCCTGAGATCATGATCTGAGCTGAAATCAAGGACCAGCTGCTTAACCTATTGAGCCACTCAGGCAGCCCCCTATCTGTTCTTGCATGTTGTCTACTTTGTCCTTTAGAACCCGTAGCATATGAATCATAGTTTTTAAAATCCCTGGTCTGAGGGCACCTGGGTAGCTCAGCTGGTTAAGCCTCCGACTCTTGACTTTGACTCAGGTCGTGATCTTAGGTGCCTGAGATTGAGCCCTGCACTGGAGCCCCCTTCTCAGTGGGGAGTCTGCTTATCTCCTTCTCCCTCCGCCCCTCCCCTTGTTTGAGTGCTCTCTCTCTCTCTCTCTCTCTGAAATAAATTAAAAAAAAAAAAAATCCCTGCTCTGATCATTCCAACATCTCTGCCATATCTGCATCTGGTTCTCATGCTCGCTGTGTCTCATCAAACTATGTCTTTTGTGTTTTAATATGCCTTGTATTTTTTTTTGAAAGGCACACATCGTCCTGAGTAAAAGGAACTGAGGTAAAAAGATTTAGAATGAGGATTTATGTTTATCTAACTAGGAGTTTGGCTGTGTTTCCTATTTGCTGTAGCTGCAGTTGTCAGAGGCTAAAATTTCCTCTGGGGGATCCCTGAGTGGCTTAGCGGTTTAGCGCCTGCCTTTGGCCCAGGGTGTGATCCTGGGGTCCTGGGATCGAGTCCCACATTGGGCTCCTGCATGGAGCCTGCTTCTCCCTCTACCTGTGTCTCTGCCTCTCTCTCTCTTTCTCTCTCTCTTTCTCTCTCTCTCTCTCTCTTTCATAAATAAATAAATAAAATCTTTAAAAAAATTAAATAAATAAAATAAAATAAAATAAAATAAAATTTCCTCTGCTGCTCTGCTGTTCTCCTTTGTGTCTCCCCTGTTGTCTTTGAGTTTCCCCAGAGCCTTCTGAAATAAAATCTGAGACATGCAATTCCTTCAGTTGTATTCGTTTGGGATCAGACAGGAGTTCTATTGATGTGGAGCTAAGGAATGGGATGGGGCGCATTCTAGAATTCTGTGATGGAGTGTCAGTCCTTTAATAAGGCTATGCCCCTGAGCTATGGTCTCCACTAGTCCTTCTCAGTCTGTCACCCCCTGTCTCCAAGATAGAAAGACTACTTGGGGCTAGAGACAGGCATTCCCCTTTCCCCACGTGAAGGCTAGAGCATGCTGCTGGAGTTGGGTATTTCCCTTGCCCCAGATCAGTTAGGCTCTGGTAAAATCCCAATAGGTCAGGCTCTGGTAAAATTGTTTTTCTTCAGGGGAGGCCTTGTTAAGAACAGAATGCTCTGGGCATCTTTCAAAATGGCTACTTTTCTCCTCCTCCTTCGCAAAGCACAGGGGATTTTTCTCCCATCCTCACTGCGAGCACCCTATAGGGTTCCTGGAGGTAAAACTCACAGAAGTGTAGCCTTCCCCCATCAGACTTTTGCACACTGAGCCTCCGGCAATTCATCAATTATAGTTTCAGTTTTCCTGGACTGGCTCCAGCAGGCTTCTCCTCCTGACCTTATAGTCTGGTGACCTGTGATTCTCTGCAGCTGCCTGCCTGTCTTTCTCATTTGGGGCCTGTGGTTTGCCCCGTGACATTATATCTATGATGGATCTAAGGAGAGTTGTTGGTTTTCTGTTTGTTCAGCTTTATTCTCCTTTCCTGTGAGGATAGGAGAGAGGATTTCCAAGCTCTATACGTGCCAGACCAGAAGCTGGAAGACCACCTCCTTCTTTCTTTTTATTAATATTTAAGTCCATGAACTGGAGGGTATTATGCTGAGTGAAATAAGTCAATCAGAGAAGGACAAACATTATGTGGTCTCACTCATTTGGGGAATATAAAAAATAGTGAAAGGGAATAAAGGGGAAAGGAGAAAAAAATGAGTGGGAAATATCAGAAAGGGAGACAGAACATGAGAGACTCCTAACTCTGGGAAACGAACTAGGGGTGGTGGAAGGGGAGGTGGGTGGAGGGTGGGGGTGACTGGGTGATGGGCTCTGACGGGGGCACTTGATGGGATGAGCACTGGGTGTTATGCTATATGTTGGCAAATTGAACACCAATAAAAAATAAATTTATATAAAAAAATATTTAAGTCCATGCATTTTCCTCTGACACTTCTTCAGCTCTATCTCCATGTGTTCTTTTGTGTAACATTTTTATTATAACTCTACTATAAATGTATAAGTCCAGTGTTGTTTACTAATTTGATGCAATGTTTAAATGAAGAAAAAAAATACCCACTAACTGGGAGATGATCACTACACCATTTTTTCCAGCTTTATTGAGAGTATAATTGTCATGTAACATTGTATAGATTTAAGGTATTCTGTGTGATGATTTGGTATACATCTTTATTATGAAATGTTTACCACAACAAGATTAGTTAACCCAATCTTTACCTCGCTTATCATGTTGTTTTCGGTAAGAACACTTAAGGCCCACTCTCATCGCAACTTTTAAGTACACAATACAGTATTACTAACTGTAGTCACCAGAGGATCCTAGAACTTACTCCTCTTATCACTGAAAGTTTGTATTCTTTGGGATGCCTGGGCGGCTCAGTGGTTGAGCGTCTGCCTTTGGCTCAGGACATGATCTAGGGTCCTAGGATCGAGTCCCACATCAGGCTCCCTGCTTCTCCCTCTGCTGTGTCTCTGCTTCTCTGTGCATCTCTCATTAATACATAGATAAAATCTTAAAAAAAAATTTTCTATTCTTTGACCAACATCTCCTCACTTCTCCCACCTCTAAACCCTGACAACCAGCATTCTTTTCTCTAGGAGTATGATGTTTTTAGATTCCACACATAATTGAGATCATACCCTATAGCATATCATAGTAATCAAAACAATGATACTCCCATAAAAACAGACACAGGGGCCCCTGGGTGACTCAGTTGGTTGAGTGGCTGCCTTCTGCTCAGGTCATGATCTCAGAGTCCTGGAACCAAGCTCCCTGCTCAGTGGGGAGTCTGCTTCTCCCTCTCTCTCTGCCCCTCCCCCCACTTGTGTGCTCTATCTCTCTGTCTCTCTCTCTCAAATAAATAAATAAAATATTTAAAATAAATAAGTAAATAAATACAGAGACATAGACTAATGAAACAGAATTGATAGCCCAGAAATAAACCTACACTTACTTATATGATCCACTAATATTTGACAAGAGAGACAAGAATTCTCAAAGGGGAAAGGATAGTCTCTTCATTAAATGGTGCTGGGAAAACTGGATATTCACAAACAGAAGAGTGAAATCAGAGCCCTGTCTTATGCTACTCACAAAATTTAACTCAAAATAGATGAAGGACTTAAACGTAAGTCCTTAAGCTATAAAACTCCTAGAAGAGGGGATCCCTGGGTGGCGCAGTGGTTTGGCGCCTGCCTTTGGCCCAGGGCGTGATCCTGGAGACCCGGGATTGAATCTCACATCGGGCTCCTGGTGCATGGAGCCTGCTTCTCTCTCTGCCTGTGTCTCTGCCTCTCTCTCTCTCTCTCTGTGACTATCATAAATAAATTTTAAAAATTTAAAAAATTAAAAAAAAAAAAAACTCCTAGAAGAAAACGTAGGGAAAAAGCTACTTGACCTCAGTGTTGGCAATGATTTTTTTTGGATATGACACCAAAAGCACAAGTAACAAAAGCAAAAATCAGCAAGTGGAATGACATCAAACCAAAGGCTTTTGAAGAGCAAAAGAAACAATCAACAAAATGAAAAAACAAACTATGGAATGGAAGAAAATATTTGCAAACCATATATCTATAAAGGGTTAAGGTCCCAAACATATGAGGAACTCATACAACTGCCTTCCTCTAATTCCCCCACCTGTCTCCACTCCCCACCCTCACCTTTGGTAACCACAAATGTGATCTTTTTTTTCTATAAGTTTTTATTTTGTTTATTCATTCATAAGACATAGTAAGACAGAGACACAGGCAGAGGGAGAAGCAGGCTCCATGCAGAGAGCCCAATGCAGGACTTGATTCCGGGACCCTGGGATCACAATCTGAGCTGAAGCTCAGCCACTGACCCACCCAGGTGCCCCTTTAAATTTTTTTTTTTTTTAGATTGCACATATAAGTGAGATCATGCAGTATTTGTCTTTCTCTGACTTATTTCACTTAGCATAATGCCATAAAAATCCATCCATGTTGTTGCAAATAACAATTTTTTTAATGACTGAATATTATTCCATTGTATATATATACATACATTTCACATTTTCTTTATCCATTCATCTGTCAGTGGACACAATAGTCATTTTCATGGCTTGGCTATTGTAAATAATGCTGTAATAAACATAGGAGCACAGATATCTCTCTGAGATAGTGCTTTCATTTCCTTTGGACATATACTCAAAAGTGCGGTTTCTGAGCCATATGGTAATTTTATTTTTATTCTTTTTGAGGAATCTCCATACTGTTTTCCACGGTAGCTAGACCAATTTATGTTCCTACCAATAGTGCATAGGAGTCTCTTTTCTTCATATCCTCACCAGCACTTGTTACCTCCTTTTTTTTTTTTTTTTGATGACAGACATTCTAATAGGTATGAGTTAATATCTCATTGCAGTTTTGATTTGCATTTTCCTGATGATTTGTGGTAATGAACACCTTTTCATGTATCTTTTGGTCATCTGAATATCTTCTTTGAAAAATTGCCTATTTAGGTCCTTAGTCCATTTTTAAATTGCATTATTATTCTTTCTTTCTTTCTTTCTTTCTTTCTTTCTTTCTTTCTTTCTTTCTTTCTTTTCTCTCTGTTTTTTTGTTTTGTTTTGTTTTGTTTTTTTGCTATTAAGTTGTATGAGTTCTTTATATTTTGGATATTAACCCCTGATGAGATACATAATCCATAAATGTTTTCTCCCATTTTATAGGTTGCCTTTTCATTTTTGTTTCTTTCGCCATACAGAAGCTTCATAGTTTGATGTGGTTCCACTTGTATATTTTTATTTTGTTGCTTGTGAATTAGGTGTCATATTATAATGATCTTTTTTGTGCCTTTTAATGTACTTGAATCTCTGTTACTTTATTTTTTCTTAAGTAGGTTCCAGGTCAAGGGCACCTGTGTGGCTTAGTTAAGCATCTGACTCTCAGTTTCAAGTCAGGTCATGATTTCAGGATCATGGGATGGGGATCGGGCCCTGCATCAGGCTCCATGCTAAGTGCAGAATCTGCTTGTCCCCCTGCCCCTCCCCACCTCGTTCTCTCTCTGTCTGTCTCTCTGTCTCTTTCACTCTCTCAATAAATAAAATCTTAAAAAGAAAAGAGTAGGCTCCAGGCCCAACGTGAGGCTTGAACTCACAACCCTGAGATCAAGAGTCGCATGCTCTACCAACTGAACCAGCCAGGCACCACTCTGCTACTCTGTTAATAAGATATAAGTAATTTCTTTGATTTTGACCATAGAAAGTATGTAAATTGGATTGCATCTAGGACCTCCAATCTTTTTCTACTTTTTTCCTTAAGTTATATAATTATATATAATTATATGTTTTTGATATTTTCAAGGATTTATGAAATAGACACTTTTCTAACCATTGCCACTTGTCATCTGCAGTCAATGATCACTGCTCCTCCTACTGTCATAATTTGTAGTATATTCATTACTTGTTTTCTTCTGGGGTTACCTTAAAGTAGTTTCTTCAAGGAGAATTCATGGGATTTATATTCTCTGGGATATTTTGTGTTCACAGGTATAGTTCCTGTTGCTTTAATCTTGAAATAGCAATTACCTATTTAAAAAACACTTGTACCTGGTTTTCTTTCTGCAGGATTGTTCTATATCTGATAAGTTTGACTATCTTTGTGAAAAAAATAAAAATAAAAGCCTGGGGGGAGTGTGATTTATTTTCCCTTTATGAGTAAGTTCAATTTTTATCTCTTGCCCAAAGAATGATTAGAATCCGTTAAATTATTAAGGATACTGTAAGATGTTAAGTGTTCTGTTTCATTTTTTTAGAGACATAGTATGCCCCTTTAGTTTAGAAATTCTTTCTTTTTAAAAAGATTTTATTTGTTTATTCATGAGAAATACAGAGAGAGAGAGGCAGAGACATAGGCAGAGGGAGAAGTAGGCTCTCCACAAGGAGCCCGATGTGGGACTCAATTCTGGGCCCCGGGATCACACCCTGAGCCAAAGGCAGATGCTCAACTGCTAAGCCACCCAGACATCCCTAGTTTAGAGATTCAAGTTTTGTTTTATTTCTGGAAAGTTATCTTGATAATTTTTTAACTTTATTTTTACAGTTCTATTTTAAAATAATACAAATTTTGCATATCACAATGGTTTTAATGTATGTGCTTGATTCTTTGACACTCCTCCCTTCAAAAGGTAAGGCTTTATCTCATTCTAGTTTCCTTGACTTTGGGCTGGACTTAGTCCCTTCACTTTTAGTGAACAGAATGTGGCAGAAGGAATAGTCTTTGACCTCTAAGACTAGGGTCATAAAAGGAATTGTTCCTTCTGACTTGATTTTTTTTTAAAGCTTTTTTATTTATTTAGGCATGAGAGACATAGAAAGAGAGAGACGCAGAGACACAGGCAGAGGGAGGAGCAGGCTCCACGCAGGGAGCCCAACATGGGACTCGATCCCTGGTCTCCAGGATCCCACCCTGGGCTGAAGGTGGTGCTAAACCACTGAGCTACCAGGGCTGCCCCCCTTCTGACTTGATGTTTAGGGTCACTCACTCTGGGGAACTTGATCAACATGGGAGGGTGAAAACCTCCCAAGAACTAGCATTAATTTTCCAACCATGCAAATGAGTTCCTTGGGCAGTACATAGTCTATGGCCATTTCAAGCCTTTAGATGGCTGGAGTGTCCTAACTGAATTTCTTAGAATTTGGATGCCCCTAAACTCAGCATATAGAAACTAAGGAAAAGAAATGTTCATTATTGTTATAGCTACTGTGATTTGAGAAAATTTGTTACACAGCAAGAGAAAACTAAAACATACATGTTAGATCTCTTCAGTCATATATATATATATATGTATTTCTCTGCCAGAAGTTCTTTTATTTCCATTCCAGCTTACAAGCTTTTCTTAACTTTGTTCTATATATCTCTTGCCATATTTTCAGTAATGTCCATTTTATCCTTTGTGCCACTTCTAACTTCACATTTTACGTTTTCTGAGATAGAATTGACATATAACATTGTAAGAGTTTTATGTGTACAACATAATGATTTAATATATATTGCAAAATGATTACCACAATAAGTTTAGCTAACATGCATCACGACATGTAGTTACAATTTTTTCTCTTGTGATAAGAACTTTGAAGATCTGCTCTCTTAGGAACTTTCAAATATACAATGTAGTATTTTGTTATGTTTTTTAAAAACATTTTATTTATTAGAGAGAGAGACAGAACATAAGCAGGGGGAGGGACAGGGGAAGAGGGAGAAGCAGACTTCTCGCTGAGCAGAGAGCCTGGCATGGGGCTCAATCCTAGGACCCCAAGATCATGACCCAAGCTGAAGGCAGATGCTTAACCGACTGAGCCATCCAGAGGCCCCTTTTTCTATGTTTTTATTTATTTAAGTAATCTCTATAAATCAACATGGGGCTCGGACTCATGACTCCAAGATCAAGAGTTGCATGCTCTTATACCTGAGCCAGCCAGGTGCCCCATAAAATACAGTATTGTCACCTATAGTCACCATGGTATACATTACATTCCCAGGACTTACTTGTTAATATTTACTATTTTTCTTTAATTTATCTCCTGAATTCTTCATTTCATTTTTTATTTTGTTTGTTATAGTTGCTGGTGGTATTATTGCCTCACCGTGTTTCTTTGAGTTATTGTATTTCTTCTTTAAGTTTTTTTTAATAAAGATCATTGCACTAGTATTTCCTTTCTTATTATTTTTAAAGACTTATTTATTTATTTTAGAGAGAGAGTATAAGTGAGGGGGAGGGGCAGAGGGAGAGGGCAAATCCCAAGCAGACTCCCCACTGAGTGCAGAACCTGACACAGGGCTTGATCCCACAACCCCAGGATCATGACCTGAGCCAAAAGCAAGAGTCAGATGCTTAACTGACTGAGCCACCCAGGCGCCCCTGCACTAGTATTTGTTTTTTAATTCTTGTGGTGGGGGGCAGCCTGAGTGGCTCAGCAGTTGAGCGCCTGCCTTCGGCTGGGGGCATGATCCCGGAGACCCACGATTGAGCCTCACATCGGGCTCCCTGCATGGAGCCTGCTTCTCCCTCTGCCTGTGTCTCTGCCTCTCTCTCTCTCTCTCTCTCTCTCTCTCTCTCTCTCTGTGTGTGTGTCTCTTGTGGATAAATAAATAAAAAATCTTTTAAAAAAATAAATAAATTCTTGTGGGGGCACCTGGCTGACTCAATAAGTAGAGCATGTGACTCTTGATCTCAGTGTCAAGAGTTCAAGCCCACTCTGGACAGGGAGCCTCCTTTAAAAAAGAAAGAAAGAAAGAAAGAAATTCTTGGGAGTATGCTTGTTCATAATTTTTATCAGCTTCATGGCAACATTTTGTTGTTGTTGAGTGTTCTTTGCCTAATATTTGCTTTTTAAAAATCATTGGTTCCTCCTTTTACATCGTTTCTTTGTCCAGGTATGATTTGGACACATTATATACAGGAAACTTGTATAGAAGAAGGGGTTGGGTTTTTCCAGTGAGGTCTCTCCTCCTCACAGTTTGTGAGCTCCTTAAGTTTCTATTTCTCTAAACAATTTGCAACAAAGGGCAGCTGGCACGGCAGTCTCCCCTTGGTCCATTATTTTACTGGCTCACAGCTTTTTGTTAATCTGACCACCTGTTTCATTTCTCATTTACCCCCATTTCTACTTCCCTGAGCCACATACAGTCTAGAGAAATTATCCTCTGCCAGCTTTTGATTCCATTTTAGTTTTGCAAACACGAGTGTGGGTGGATTTTATACCTCCGGGTATATCGCATTCAAAGGAGAAGTGTGCTCTGCATATTTTTCATTTGGGATCTGCATTCATGGGCTTACTCTATCTGCATCTTCCTGCAGAGTGTTTGACCTTCGCTACTTTTTGGCAGTTATTCCTTCTGTTTTGTATTTTGAGGTTTCAAAGATGTCTCCATTATTATTTTTTTTCCTGAACAAGTGCTTTGTATTGCTATTTCTCTTCTATATCTTGGCTTTTTGGTGATTTTTGAAATAAGGAACACTCAAATTTTATCTGCAGTGTTAAATCTGGAAGTCTCTCAATTGGGGTTATATTGCAGCCTGTCATAGACAGTTATTATTCTTTTGTTGACTAGAATTTTGATGTTCTAAGAATTCCTATAAAACGTAATTAAATAAACAAGTTGCTACGTTGACACTAGCTAGGCTACATATTTTGTTGGGCCTAATGTAAAAAAAATCATGTAGGCCCTCTTACTCTAACAGTAAGAAAAAGCTTTTCTTTTGTTGTGTCTTTCAACCTGTTGTGGTGCTTCTTATTGGCATTCACTAATGTGCTCTCTTGGGCGTTATGATTCTGAAGAGGCAGGACAGACTCTCATAGGTGCTTCGTGACTTGATACACAGGGTGTTACTGAAAAACCCAAGCTTGGCTGCTCATCACTAGAAAAGCCAATACTCAAGAGACTCGAAAGAGAAGTAGTTTTGGTTTTGTTTTTTGTTTAATTGACTTGGTTTTTAGAGAGAGAGCACACACGGGAGCAAGGGGACGGGGCAGTGGCCTGGAATGGGCAGGCAGGGAGGTGGGAAAGGGCAGAGGCAGAGGGAGAGGGAGAGAGAATCTTAAGCAGGTTCCACACCCAGCACGGAGCTGAATGTGGGGCTTGATCTCATGACCCTGAGATCATCACCTGAGCAGAAATCAAGACTCAGATGTATAACGGACTGAGCCACCCAAGTGCCCCATTAAGAGATGAGTTTTGATTGGAAAGGAATATGAGCTTTATTTAGGAGGCTGGCCACCTGGGGAGGAGGCAGACTTTTTTTTTTTTTAAGATTTTATTTATTGGGCAGCGGTTTGGTGCTGCCTGCAGCCCAGGGTGTGATCCTGGAGACCCTGGATCGAGTCCCACGTCAGGCTCTCTGTATAATGCCTGCTTCTCCCTCTGCCTGTGTCTCTGCCTCGCTCTCTATGTGTGTCTCTCATGAATGAATAAATAAAATCTTAAAAAAAAAAAGATTTTATTTATTTATTCATTCAAGACATACACAGAAAGAGAGAGGCAGAGACACAGGCAGAGGGAGAAGCAGGCCCCATGCAGGGAGCCTGATGCAGGACTTTATCCCGGGTCTCCAGGGTCACACCCTGGGCCAAAGGCGGCGCCAAACCGCTGAGCCACCCGGGCATCCTGAGAAGGCAGACTCTTGTCCAAAAACCAACTCTAAGGTTTCTGCCTGGCCCAAAGATTTTTATTTTGTTATTTTAAAAAAGGTTTATTTATGTAGCAGAGAAAGAGAGAGCGAGCACACATGAGCAGGGCAGCAGGAGAGGGAGAAGCAGGGTCCCCCCCACTGAGCAGGGAGCCTGACGTGGGGCTTGATTCCAGGACCCTGGGACTAGGACCTGAGCCGAAGGCAGAGGCTTAACCAACTGAGCCACCCAGGTGCACCCCTGGCCCCAAGATTTTTAAAGGAACTTAGAGCATTGAGGTGCCAGGACTTTTGGTTTTGGCCCAGGTCATGATCTCATGGGGTATGGGGCCAGGGCCCCGCTTGGGGCTCCATGCTCAGTTCAGAGTCTGCTTGAAATTCTCTCTCTCCTTCTGCTGCCCCCCCTGCCCCCACTTGTGCATGTGCTTACTTCCTCTCTCTGTGTCAAATAAATAAATAAATAAATAAATAAATAAATAAATAAATAGGAACTTTAGGGCTATTAATCAGTAAAAGGGGAGCACAGTGGTCCATAACACTTCTGATTGTGCGCAGACTCCATGGTGCCAGCTACAGACATTATCAAGGTGCTCAGAGGTTGTGTATTGGTGCAGGGTAGGGGATGGTTGTGTAAAAGCCTTTGATTCACAGTGTTTCTAGGAAACAATGCATGATCTATAGATAAAGAATAAAAGGTGTAATCAGTCACAGGAGTTAAAGGTGCTTGCTAAAACTTAGAAGACTACAAAGTTGCTCTGAGGGGCAGAGGCAGAGGCTTCAAGGGCATATACGCCCAAATCTGTCTCATGCCTGCGCTCTTGCCAAGGGCAAAGGGTGGCCGTAGTTGCTGTGTGTTGGGGGAGCCAATAGTTGAGAACCTATCATGCGTAGGTGGGGTGATGAAGCCAGACATGAGCTGAGACTTCAACCTGAGGAAGATCCTCCACTGGCCCATCGGACTATATTTACAAAACACAAAATCAAAGATAAAATTAAGAGGTGACACCTTGGTGGCTCAGCAGTTTAGCCAATAGTTGAGAACCTATCATGCGTAGGTGGGGTGATGAAGCCAGACATGAGCTGAGACTTCAACCTGAGGAAGATCCTCCACTGGCCCATCGGACTATATTTACAAAACACAAAATCAAAGATAAAATTAAGAGGTGACACCTTGGTGGCTCAGCAGTTTAGCGCCTGCCTTTGGCCCAGGGCGTGATCCTAGAGACCCGGGATCGAGTCCCATGTCGGGATCCCTGCAGGGAGCCTGCTTCTCCCTCTGCTTGTGTCACTGCCTCTCTCTCTCTCATGAATAAATAAATTAGATCTTTACTAAATAAATAAATAAATAAATAACAAAAAACAAAGATGATATTAAGAGTTTCAGACTGTCGACTGCAGAGCATTAAACCCCATATGTAAAAAAAAAAAAGAAAAAAAAAAGAAAAAAAATAAACCCCATATGTGAGGTGCTTTCTGAGCATGGGGCCATGTGTTCACAAAAGAAAGTTCTGGTATGGGCACAATAAGCAATTTGTGAGATCTCATGGACATTAGCTACAAATCATTAGCTATTGCTAACACACCGAAACTCCTCTAGATAAATACATTTTTTATTTTTATTATTTTTATTTTTTTAAATACATTTTTTAAAAAGGATTTTAGGTATTCATTTGACAGAGAGAGCAGGAGCACAAGCAAGGGGAGTGGTAGGCAAGTGGGAGGGAGAGGGAGATGCAAGCTCCTCGATGTGGGGCTTGATCCCAGGACCCTGGGATCATGATCTGAGCCGAAGGTAGATGCTTAACCCACTGAGCCATCCAGGTGTCCCGATAAATACTTTTAAAGAACCTTTTTTTTTTCTGCTTACCCAGCTCATTCTACTACAGCTTTTTTTTCCTGTCATCTTTGCTTTTTTTCAAAACCCATACATGTATTAATCATATTCAAGCCCCAGATTGAGAAAATTCACAGGCACTAAATTAACTTCTTCCTAAGCCCCAAACTTATACAAAAGTTAACTCAAAATGGAGTATAGATTCAAATGTGAAACATAAATCTACAAAAATTTGGAAGACCGCATAGAAGAAAATCTTCCTTCCTATGGTTAGGAGAATGGTTCATAGATACGACAAAGGCACAGTCCATCAAAGAAAAAAATGATATAGTAGTTCTTAAAAAAAAACTCTTACCTGATGAAAGACTCTATTAAAGGGTAAAATGATAAGGTACAAACTGGGAGAAAATATTTGCAAACTGCATATCTGACAAAGGACTACAATATATGTTTTATTATTTTTTTAATAAATTAATTTTTTATTGGTGTTCAATTTACCAACATACAGAATAACACCCAGTGCTCATCCCGTCAAGTGTACAATATATGTTTTAAAAACCTCTAAACAGGGATCCCTGGGTGGCGCAGTGGTTTGGCGCCTGCTTTTGGCCCAAGGCGCGATCCTGGAGACCCGGGATCAAATCCCACGTCGGGCTCCCAGTGCATGGAGCCTGCTTCTCCCTCTGCCTGTGTCTCTGCCTCTCTCTCTCTCTCTCTCTCTCTCTCTCTGTGTGTGACTATCATAAATAAATAAAAATTTATTTAAAAAAAAAAACCTCTAAACAAAAAAATAAAAAAAATAAAAAAAAATAAAAATAAATAAATAAAAACCTCTAAACAGGGTAGCCCTGGTCGCCCAGTGGTTTCGCGCCGCCTGCAGCCCAGGGCGTGATCCTGGAGACCCTGGATCGAGTCCCGCATCAGGCTCTCTGTATGATGCCTGCTTCTCCCCCTGCCTGTGTCTCTGCCTCTCTCTCTCTCTCTCTCTCTCTCTCTCTCTCTGTCTCTATAAATAAGTAAATAAAAATCTTAGAAAAATAAAAAATAAAAATAAAAACCTCTAAACAAAAAGAAAACGATTAGAATATGAGCAAGCCATGAAGAGACATTTCACTGAAGGGAATATATAGATGAAAAATAGGCACATTGAAAGATGGTCAATATTATTAGCTATTAGGGAAATGCAAATTAAAACTACAATGTGGTATCACTGCACATCGAGTAAAACAGCTAAAATAAAAAATAGTGACAAATGAAATGTTGGCAAAGATGCAGAGAAAATGGATCTCTCAGACGTTGTTGGTGGGAATATAAAATGGCACAGCCACTCCAAAAAGAAAAAGTTTTGGGGTACCTGGGTGACTCAATGGTTGACCCACCCAGGTACCAGTGGCTCAACCACTGGTAATCCCAGGGCCCAAGTCCCACATCGGGCTCCCTGCATGGAGCCTGCTTCAGCCTCTGCCTATGTCTCTGCCTCTCTCTGTGTGTCTCTCATGAATAAATAAATAAAAATCTAAAAAAAAAAAAATTAAAGCAAAATAAAAATAAAAAGTTTCTTTGGGAAAAAAAAAAAAACAAAACAAAGCACAAAAACAAATATGAAACTAAGCCTGCAACTAAAATATGATCCAGTAATTATACTTCTGGGCATTTATCATAGAGAGATGAAAACCTACCTCTACACAAAATCCTGTTGACTATTGTTCATAGCATCCCTGATTGTTATAGCCGGAAATTGGAAACAACCAGATGTCCTTCAACTGGTGAATAAACAAATGGCACATCTATATAATAAAATTCTACTCGGCGGTGAAGAAGAGCAAGTTACTGGTGTAGGCAGCCCCTCAGATGGTTCTCGAGGGCTTTATGCTGAGTGGAAGAAGCCAGCCTCGAAGGTTACAATGCTGTGTGACCTAATTTACAGAGCATTTCAAAAATGACAAAATTTGGCAGCCCGGGTGGCTCAGCGGTTTAGCGCTGCCTTCAGCCCAGGGCCTGATCCTGGAGACCCAGGATCGAGTCCCACGTCAGGCTCCCTGGATGGAGCCTGCTTCTCCCTCTGCCTGTGTCTCTGCCTCTCTCTCTCTCTCTGTCTCTCATGAATAAATAAAATAAAATAAAATAAAATAAAATAAAATAAAATAAAATAAAATAAAATAAAATAAAATAAAACATAAAAGGTAAAAAAAATGACAAAGTTATAGAGATGGAGAAGAAACTAATAATGGTAGCCGGGTGTTTGGGCTGGAGGAAGAGTAGAACCATTAGAGGAGGTATCAGTCAGGGGTCTCCAGAGAAACAGAACTGGAAGGATACGTGCACATGGGTGCGTCTGTATGGTCACATCTATATGTACGTGTGTACGTGTATATACGCAGAACTAATGTAAAGTTTATTAGGAGGAAATGACTTGTGATCACGGAGGCTGAGAAGTTTCATCTGCAAACTGGTGGCCCAGGAAAGCTGATGGTTTAATTCCAATCTGAGTCTGAAGGCCTGAGAACCAAGTGAGCTGATTGTGCAAATCCCAGTCCAAGGGTGGGAGACTCACGTCCCAGTTGAAACCTGCAGACAGGAAGGAAAGGAATCCTACTGCTGTAGTTTTGGAATACAGGTGAGGTTTGGTGGGGTGAAGTCCGGAGCCTATGACCAAGAAAGAATTTTTGAGATGTCTTTGGTGCAAAATGGTAGTTTTTTTTTTTTTTAAAGATTTTATTTATTTTAAAAAAAATCTCTCTCTCTCTCTCTCTCTCTCTTTTTTTTTTTTTTTGTTTAATTCATGGGAGACACAGAGAGGCAGAGACACAGGCAGGTGGGGAGAAGCAGGCTCCTTGAGGGGAGCGCGATGCGGGACTCGATCCCAGGACCCTGGGATCACGACCTGAGCCGAAGGCAGATGCCCAACCACTGAGCCACCTGGGTGCCCCAAAAAGGTTGTTTTACTAGAGCACAGGGACAAGACCCAAGGAAAGAAAGAGCTGCGGCCCTGGGGTTGTGAGGGGTGGCGGGTTATATACTTGGGAGTTGGGGGAGGTAAGGAAAAGGGAGATTTTCAAAAGAACTTTCATATGCTAAAGAGGACCTACAAGATACTGGATGCCTTACCATTGTTAAGTTAAGGTGGTTTTTCAAATCTCAAGCAAGGCATTAGCATTAAATTAAATTAAATTAGCTGGAGAGTCCTAGAGGCCATTCAGGCCTATCCCTTGGGGCGTGGGGGGCTGTTGTGGGGTGTCAGTTTGTGCTTGGTCCTCCTCAGCTAGCCTTCTGCTCCCTCATCTTTTCGTTGTATTCAGACTCTCAATGGATTGATTAGTGCCCACCCACAGTGGGGAGGGAAGTGCTCTTGATGAGGTTTTAGAATATAGGTGAGGTTTGGTGGGGTGAGGTCTGGAGCCAACGACCAAGAAAGAATTCTTGAGACATCTTTGGTGCAAAATGGTGGTTTTATTAAAGCAGGGGGACAGGACCCGTGGGCAGGAAGAGCTGCTGCCCTGGGCCTGTGGGGGGTGGCTGATTATATAGCTGGGGGTTGGGAGGGGTTGAGGATAGTGCACTCTCTAAGGAATTTTGGAAGCAAGGTTTCCAGGACCCTGAGGGGGCTAGGGATTGTTGGGAAAAGGTCACTTATTACCATCTAATAAAACCTGAGTCCTGAGACCCTTCAGATGTATATTGGAGGGCCACGTACCTAGGGGATTTAAAGATAAAGGACATTTCTGAAGGAATTTTTATCTGTTAAAGTAGATTTACAAGTTCAGGGGGTGGGGGTGTGTGTGGGAGGAGGGGATCCGGCTAAAATTGCCTTTTGCCCTTAGCAAAGTATTAAGGTTGAGGCAGTCGAGTCCATAGAGGAATGTCACTGTGCCTACTTCAAGGGCTTGTAGGTTGCTGCCCCAAGCTCGTGCCTTGTCCTCAGCTAGCCCCGTGTTCCCCCATCACTCTCGTTCTATGGATTCAGATGTTAGTATCTTCTGGAAATATCCTCACAGACCCAGAAACAATGCCTAACCAGCCATCTACGCATCCCATGATCCAGTCAAGTTGACATATAAAATTAACCATCACTAAGGCATAACATGAAGAAGCATCTTTGTGGTGATGGGATGATTCTAGATCTTGATTTTGATGACGATTACTTGAATCTATATATGTGACAATAATATTTCACCAAACGACACACGCATACACACACAAAGTGCAGGTGAACACTGGTGGAATCTGAATAAAGTAAGTACCTGAATTAATAGTATTGTGCCACTGGGTGTTATTCTATGTGTTCGCAAATTGAAGACCAATAAAAAATAAATTTATAAAAAAAAAGAAAAAAGAAAAAAAATAGTATTGTGCCAACATCAGTTTCCTGGTTTTGACAATGCATTATGTTTATGTAAGATATTATCTATGGGGGAAATTGGGTAAAGGGCACATCTGTGCCATTTTCGAAACTTCCTCTTTTATTTTTATTTTTTATTTTATTTTTATTTTATTTTTTATTTTTTAAAATTTTTTTTACCTTTTTTTTAAAGATTTTTATTTATTTATTCATGAGAGACAGAGAGAGAGAGAGAGGCAGAGACACAGCAGAGAGAGAGAAGCAGGCTCCTTGAGGGGAGCCCGAGGTGGGACTGGATCCCAGGACTCAGGGATCACGCCCTGGGCTGAAGGCAGGCACTCAACCCTTGAGCCACCCAGGAGTCCCATTTTCAAAACTTCTTGAGAGTCTTAAACTATTTGAAAATTAAAGGTTACAATAAAAATAAAAGAGGAAAAAAAAAAAAGAAAGAAAGAAAGCCCTCCCAGGCCCACCCAAAGGCAGCTATTGAATCCACTGTGACCCCGTTAAGTCACATGTCTTACCAAAGCCCACATTTTTCTTGAGGTGAATTCAGTAATCAAATCAAACTTGGACGATATGCACTCTGAGCTTTGGGAAGTCCAATCCTGTTTCCACAATTTACAAAAATATATTTGTATTCAAGTTTGTTTGCCCTCCACTCAAGTCATTTCTCTAATTTTCTGGACTCTCACCAAGGTAAAGATCATGCCGTGTGTTTTCCATTCACATGTTTGTGATAAAACATAGCAATCTGTACCTGTGATCACAGTTTAGCGAGACCTATTAAATGTTATTGCAAAAAAAAAAAATAAATAAATGTTATTGTAGGTGGCAGTATTTAGGAGGAAGTTATCACAAACGTAAGCAATGGCTGTATATAGTCCTCTGTCTTCTTCCACAAAGAAAATAGCTTTCCATTTACTTTCTAGAATAGCGGTGGATAGGGGGTAGATAATAAATTCCTTTAAACAAAGATTAGCAAGGGATTTCACACCAAACTCTTCGGCACGTTTAGCTTATATTCATATTCTAGGAGTTAGCACTATAGTGAATAGTAACAGGGATTATCATTTATTGCTTGCTTATTTTGTGCTAAGCCCAGGGCTCAGCGCTGCAGATACTAAAAAGAATAAGGAATGTTTAAAAAAAAAAAAAAAAGTAATGCTTTTTACCCAATAAGGAAGGTTTTTTTTTTTTTTTTAAAAACTATTCCTTAAAAAAAAAAAAAGGAATGGTTTTTACCCAATAAGGAATGTGTTTTTTTTTTTTTTTTAAAGGAATGGTTTTTACCCAAGCAGGGTAAAATTCTAATTCTAATGCAGGACACAGAAAGACCAAATAGTTAATCACAGCCAATGTGAAATTATTTCCTTCTTAGAACTTGCTGAGCAGGTCTTTGTCTCTTTGTCCTCATCTGTAAAATGGGGGCACAAATAATACCTATTTCACAGGTTTGTTATGGGGATTTTTTAAAAAAATTTTTTATTGGAGTTCATTTTGCCATCATATAGCATAACCCCCAGTGCTCATCCTGCCACGTGCCCCCCTCAGTGCCCATCACCCAGTCACCCCAACCCCCCGCCCACATCTCCTTCTACTACCCTTGTTCATTTCCCAGAGTTAGGTGTCTCTCATGTTTTGTCGCCCTGTTATGAGGATTTAAAAAAAAAAACATAGATAGGTTCTGGAACATGTAAGCATTCAATCGATGATAATGGTTATTATTACTCTTATGTCAAGAAGGCTCAGTCATCCCTCGAAGCTTCACCTCTGGACTTGAGTTCCAACCAACCTTCTTAGGCCTTCTCTTTGCTATGAAGAACTCGTTTTATCATTGGTCAAATCTAGAAAACAAATCCCTGATCGCGATTTCCTGATTCTAAGCTCAACTTCTCTAAATGCTCAGAGGCAGAGACCTTTGAGAAGGAGAAGAGATGAGAGGAGCCCTCAAGGAGACAGCAGAGCAGAGTGATTGAAAGCACGAGCTTAGGAATCAGCCTCATGCTCTGTGATCCTGGACAAGTGGCAGTTTTTCCGAACCTGTTTTCTCATCTGTAAAATGAAGACTTAGATATTGTGAATTATGAGAATTCTATATTTGGTCATTCGAATGGCCAAATATATAATTCTCATATGTATATGGTCTTCATTCACGGTTTCTGGCTCACAGCTCCCTAAAACCCTTGGAATTTCCTAAGTGGTGAGTATCATAAAGGTGTCTTGTTATGTTAATGAGGTCACTTTTGGACAGCCCAGGGGTAACCTAAAGACGGGGCCTGGTTGCCAGGGGAACCAACTGAGATTAGAGGGGAGGAACTTTCTGCCCACCCCCTGACCTCAGGGGAGGGGAGAGGAGCTGGAGGTTGAATGAGCCAGTGGCCAATGGTCCAATCAATCAGGCCTGTTTGGAAGCCTCTAGAAACCCCTAAGGAGGGGTTTGGGAGAGCTTCCGGGTTGGTGAGCACCTGGAGACTTGGGGAGAGCGGTGGCCCGCAGAGGGCAGGGAGGCTGGGGGCCCCGGCTCCAGGCCTGCCCTACCTAACTGCCGGGCCGTCCGTGGGTCACATCCTTGATCAACCACCGACCTGGTAAGGGGGATGTTGCTCTAAGTGCTGTGACTGCCCCAGGGAAGTCATTGAACCCGAGGAGGGGCTTGTGGGAACCTCTGATTCATGGCCTCTTAGGCCCCAGCACCTGGGCTTGCAGCTGGAGCCTGAAGTGGGGGTGGGGGTGGGGGTGAGAGTGGGGGTGGGGCGGTCTTGGAGGCCTGAGCCTGTGAGGGTCCATCTCTCTCTCTCTGTCTCTCTCTCTCCCCCTCACCCCCTCTCTCCCTCCCTCCCTCCCTCCCCCTCTCTCCTTCCTTCTCTCCTTCTCTCTCTCTCTCCCTCCCTCCCTCCCCCTCTCTCCTTCCCTCTCTCCTTCTCTCTCTCTCTCCCTTCCTCCCTCTCTCTCTCTCTCCCACCCTTCCTCCCTCTCTCTCTCCCCTCCTTTCCTCCCTCTCTCAGCGGGTAGTGTCTGAGAATCGCTTGGTGTTGTGTGTTTGGGGAACTTCCCCCATCACGTGGAATTGGGTCCTGGCACCCCACAAGAGTTGGTGTCAGTAGAGAGACCATAATGGCCTCGACCTCCAAAGGCTGTTGTGGAGCTCACGTGACACTGTCCTGGAGGAAGACTTTCTTCTGCCCTTCAGGGTCCTCCCAGCCGGACTTAGAATCAGATTGACATGAGTCAGGTTAACAGGAGAAAATCAAATGTAATAGGCGTGCGTACAGGGAATCCACGGAGATGCCAAACACAGGCCACGCGAAGCTTCTGTGAACTAAGGAGAGGGGTAGAGGCCTGAGGACACAAAGGGGAGAAAGTTCTTTAGCAAGAAGGTGAGGGACGTTTGGGAAAACAAGGTTGCCCTATTAGGCAGATGAGTGCCTTGGGTTAGGGGGAGCCTCTCAATAGCTCTCTCTTAATAGAGGGGGCCAGCTGTTATTGGGATGAGGTCATGTGACTGGCTCTCTTTTCTGTCATCAATTTAGGCAGCTGTGGGGGAGGCTGAGAGCTTTACCTGCATCTGGGGGTTTTAATTCCTTTTCACTGGAAACCATCTTTGTGCCCAAAAAACCCATCTTGGGGCAACCTGCCTTGGGTCCCTACAGCACTATGTCCCTAAAGTGCTTGTTCATTTCTGACAGAGAGTAGCTCTCCATTCCATCTTCCTTACTAGCCCTCAAATGAGAGGAATTTAGAATTGGTCCCAGTTCAGTTTCTCTCTAGCCAGAAGGACTCTCCTGAATCAAAGGTAGAACAAAATTAATCCTAGGCTGGTTTTATTTTTTTATTTTATTTTTTATTTTACCTCCACTGTACTAAACTCCCATT
Organism: Vulpes lagopus; assembly: GCF_018345385.1. Classification (NCBI taxonomy): domain Eukaryota; kingdom Metazoa; phylum Chordata; class Mammalia; order Carnivora; family Canidae; genus Vulpes; species Vulpes lagopus. Next base: position 112,359,650 of record NC_054848.1, on the reverse strand, counting down.
CATTGGTCGGATTTATGAAATGCCACAGCACCCAACAGAGTACCTGTTGCTTAGTCGGCTTGTTTTGTAAGTCTCTAGCTGCTAATGGATTACCCAGGATGAGGACGTCTGTAACATAGACTGAAGGTTAATGTAGTGTGTTAGAACTGAGAAATTTAAAAAAAAGTTTTTTTTTTTTTTGTTGGAGTTCAATTTGCCAACATATAGCATAACCCCCAGTGCTCATCCCACCAAGTGCTCCCCTCAGTGCCCGTCACCCAGTCACCCCCACCCCCCGCCCACCTCCCCTTCCACTACCCCTTAGAACTGAGAAATTTGTAAAAGAATCTTGCTTAAATGCTAGGTCACCAGTAAACTAAGGTCAGTCTCTCTTTTTTTTTTTAATATTTTATTTATTCATGAGAGAGAGAGAGAGGCAGAGACAGGCAGAGGGAGAAGCAGGCTCCATGCAGGGAGCCGGACGTGGGACTCGATCCCAGGTCTCCAGGATCACACCCTGGACTGAAGGTGGCGCTAAACCGCTGAGCCACCCGCCCCCCGCCGGGCTGCCCAACACGTTGCCTTTATGGAGATTTAGCAACCGAACCCAATGGGATTCTGTCCCAAAGGATCTTTTCCATTGCATTTATATCGGTTATGTGCAGTTGACTTAGACACAGGTAAGCCAGAGCTCTGGATCTGCTGTGTCAACTCCCCACCCTGAACCTTGACTGTCTCATTTTACAGTTTCTGAGAAACTTTGGGTAAAACACTTTATTTTTCTAAAGATTTTATTTATCCATTCATGAGACACAGAGAGAGGGAGGCAGAGGGAGAAGCAGGCTCCTCATGAAGCAGGGAGCCCAATGTGGGACTCGATCCCAGAACTCTGGGACCATGACCTGAGCCAAAGGCAGACGCTCAACCAACTGAGCCACCCAGACACCCGGGGTTAAGCAGTTTAGACCTTAACTTGGAGTGCAGTCTAGCTATTCACATAGCTCACTAAGCTTTGGAAAAGGTGATGTAGGAAAGATGTTAGGGTTCAAAAGCTGACGGCCTTTATTTTTTATTTTTATTTTTTTATAAATTTATTTTTTATTGGTGTTCAATTTGCCAACATATAGAATAACACCCAGTGCTCATCCCATCAAGAGCCCCCCTCAGTGCCTGACGGCCTTTAACAAAGAATTTAACAAAGAATTCTTGAGCGGACCATGGTGCACAAAGGTGGTTTTGATAAAGCCCAGGGCCAGGCCCTGGGGCAGAAAGAGCTGCACAGGGGTCCTGAGAAGTGGCCCATTATAGATTTTCAAGTTGGGAGGGGGTTAGGGAGGGTGTAAGTCTCTAAGGAATTTGGAAGCCAGGTTTCCAGGATCCTGAGAGGGACAGCTATTGGGATGAGGTCATGTAACACCATCTAATAAAACCTGAGTCATGAGACCCTTCAGATGTATATGGGTGGCCCTTATACTTGGGGGATGATCGCCAACATGTATCTTGGGGGGGTTAGAGATAAAAGAAATTTCTAAAGGAATTTTTGTATGTTCAGGTAGACTTATAGGATCCTGGGGGTTGGGCCAAGATTGCCTGTTGCCCTTAACAAAGTGTCAACAGTCAGGCAGTTGAGTCCCTAGAGGAATGTCACGCTGCCTGTTTCAAGGATGTGTCAATGGGCTGTAGGGAGTAAGGAAATTCAATAATTTTTCTTCTGCCTCTGTTTCCTACATCAGAAGGGTGGGGTGGACTCACGTGAGAAGGGAGTTGAATCTGACATTTCCCTGTGAACAAGCACCATCTATTCATAACTAGCTTTGAAGCTACTCCCTCCCCTCACAGGGATGACAGGCCTGGGAGGCGACAGTGCTTCCTGCACAGATTTTCTGCTAAGAGGAGAATCTACCCATACAAATCATACTTGTGTTGTAAAGACACGCAACAGTGCAGGTCTTGACCCCATCCCCAATCAGATCCCACAGAACTCCCAAATCCTGAAAGAGAATCTTCTAGAGTTGAATGTGCCAAAGGACAGGATCTGGCCCAATTTAAATCTTCTTTGCTGAAAGAGAATCTTCTAGAGTTGAATGTGCCAAAGGACAGGATCTGGCCCAATTTAATTATCTTCTTTGCTGGGGCGCCTGGGCGGCTCAGTGGTTGAGCGTCTCCTTTGGCTCAGGTCATGATCCCGGGGTCCTGGGATCAAGCCCCACATCGGGCTCCCTGCATGAAACCTGCTTCTCCCTCTGCCTGTGTCTCTGCCTCTCTTTCTGTGTGTCTCTCATGACTAAGTAAACAAATAAATCATTTTAAAAGACTGAAAAAAGTATGTACTTTGCCTAGCATTTGGTATTTATTGTGTACACAGTTGGAAACAGAAGAGATGGTGTAAAACGGAGTATCTGTTAAAGGACGGTCCTGCTTATTAAGGCAAAATCTAAGAAATAACTGAGCATCCTGACCTGAGAGGCTACAAACACGATGGTGTTTATACCGTCCTGCCATCTGAACTGCCCAGTCCAGCTGTCTCCAAAATGTGTTGTTTCCAAGGCAGTGTTGTATCAAGGCGTTGGGAACGTGACACAATTCAAGGGAGTTTTATCCACAGAAATTGTTGTTTTTTTTTTCTGAGGGTTGAAAGTAAAAGCAAGGAGCTCGAGAATATCCTTCACAAATACCACCGTGTTGATGGGGTTTTAGAAAAGTCTTGAAGTTGTCTTTGTCGTGTGAGGGAGGGTGGGTTGAGGGAGGCCTAGGGGGCAGCTCATGATTCTGATAATTCCTAAAACTGCTCTCCAGAAAGGTAGCTGGTAGAAACAAAGAGCTATTCAAATAAAATAAAAATTTTCCTACCTCTTACCAGCTCCATTTCCAGTTCTCAGTGGCTACATCAGGATAGTGACTACCATCTTGGCCCCAACAGATACAGAACTTTTCCATCGGCCCCAAAAGTCAGATTGGACAAATCTCAACCACCATGGCAGTCTACACTTAGGCTCACAATTTAGAGGGTCCTAAATTACATTTTCTTTTGTGTATTTTTTTTTTACTGTCAAATTTATAACTAGCTTTCAGGACTTCGCTCTACTGCTGCCTCCTTTTGGGAACATTCCCTGACCTTCCTGGTCAGAATTGAGAATATGCGTACAATGATATTTTAGAATTTGTTCACTTCTGCTCTGTACTATAATTGGTTATGCAGAGAGTGTCACCCCTGCTAGGTATAGAGAGCTCCTTGAGCAAGATCCTGATACTTTTCAGCTTTATTGAGCTATAATTGACAAATAAGTATTGTAGATATTTAAGGGGCACAAAGTGATGATTTAATATACCCATACATTGTACAACGCTTTTCACAATCGAGCTCGTACGTCCATCACTTCACGTACATTTTTTTTTAACCCTGTGGTGAGAATACTTAATATTTACTATTTTAGGGGCAGTCCAAGATAGCAGCATAGGAACATCCTGAACTCCCCTCCTCCTATGGACATACCAAATCTACAGCTGTATATGGAATCTTGCTTAAACGCTAGGTCACCAGTAAACTAAGATCAGTTTCTTTCTTTCTTTTTTTTTTTTTTTTTTAAGATTTGATTTATTTATTCATGAGAGACAGAGATAGAGAGAGAGAGAGAGAGGCAGAGACACAGGCAGAGGGAGAAGCAGGCTCCATGCAGGGGAGAGGCTTTGGATTTGTGAGATGCCTCCTGATTGTGGGTCACCATGCTGGGGGTGGGTTTCTTGGAGAGACTCTCCCTGCCTCGATGTGGCCCTTTTATTATTTGTTGTGAAGCTGTTCAGCTAGTTCTCAGGTCTTTTTCAGAGGGAACCGTTTGTGCAGCAGTTTGAGAAGTGCCAGAACTGCATGTTAAGGTGGATTGTTTGCTAATCTTCGTGTTTACCAGAGGGGCAGGGACCTGTTGGGACTCTGTCCAAGGAGGCAGGCACTCTCCTTCCATCTTGCTAGATCTTGCTAGTGCTAGTGAGTGGGTGTGCAGTCCCTGCACTCTCCTGCTGCTTTACTACAGCTCCCCAGTACTTCTAGGAAGGAGCTTATGTACTCTTGTCCATCATTGAACGAATGGGTAAAGATGTGGGGTGTGTATGTGTGTGTACACATGCACACAGTGTAATACTAGTCAGCCATAAAAAAAAAAAATAAGATCTTGCCATATGGGACCACATGGATGGACCTTGAGGGCATATGCTAAGTGATGTTAAGTTAGAGAAAGGCAGACACTGTATGATCTCACTTACACATGGAATCTAAAAAAACCACAAATGTAGGGATCCCTGGGTGGCACAGTTTAGCGCCTGCCTTTGGCCCAGGACGTGATCCTGGAGACCCAGGATCGAATCCCACGTCGGGCTCCTGGTGCATGGAGCCTGCTTCTCCCTCTGCCTGTCTCTTTCTCTCTCTCTCTCTCTCTCTGTGTGACTATCATAAAATAAATAAATAAATAAATAAAACCAAAACAAATGTATACACAAAACTCATAGATACAGAGAACAGAATGGTAGATATCAGAGGGGAGGGGGATTGAGGGTGGCTGAAATGCATGAAGGAAGTCAGGAGGTACAGACTTCAAGTTATAAAATAAGTTATGAGGATGTCATGTCCAGCATGTCAGTATAGTCAATAATGTTGTAGTGCGTATTTGAAAGTTGCCAAGAGAGTAAATCTAAAAAGTTTTTATCGTACACAAAATTTTCATTTGGGGGGCACCTGGGTGGCTCAGTGGTTGAGTGTCTGCCTTTGGCTCAGGTCGTGGTCCCAGCGTCCTGGGATGGTTCCTGCATCGGGGTCCCCACAGGGAGCCTAGTTCTCCCTCTGCCTATGTCTTTGCCTCTCTCTGGGTCTCTCATAAATAAGTAAAATATTTAAATTTTTTTTTTTCATTTTGAGACTTTCTGCGGTGATGGATGATAGTGAGACTTATTGTGGTCATTTTGCAGCATATACAAATCTTAAATCATGCTGTACACCTAAAACTATTATAATGTTATATGTGCATTAGACCTCAATGAAAAAAGCAGTACTAAGGAAAATGAACTATTTTAGCAAATATCAGTTGTATAATATAATATTAACTTTAGTCATGATGCTGTACATTATTTTTTTTTAAAGATTTTATTTTATTTATTCATAGAGACAGATCGAGAGAGAGAGAGAGAGAGAGAGAGAGAGAGAGGCAGAGACACAGGCAGAGGGAGAAGCAGACCCCATGCAGGGAGCCCGCCGTGGGACTCGATCCCCGGTCTCCAGGATCATGACCTGGGCTGCAGGCCGCGCTAAACCGCTGCGCCACCAGGGCTTCCCCATGCTGTACATTAGATCCCCAGAACCTATTAATGTTATAACTGAAAATTTGTGTTCTTTGACCAACATGTCCACATGTGCCCCACCACCTAGCTCCTGACGATCACCGTTCTGCTTCTGTGTTTGACTATTGTAGATTCCACAAATAAGTGAGATCACGTGATACGTGTTTTCCTGTGTCTGCTTATTTTACCTAGCATAATAATTCTCCTTGTTCATCTATGTTATTGTAGATGGCAGGATTTCCTTCTTGTCTATGGCCAAATAATATGTGCTCTCTTGAATCTCATTGAGCTTTTTTGAGATAATTAATTTTTTTAAAAAAATTTATATTTATTCATGAGAGACACAGAGAGAAAAAGAGAGGCAGAGACCCAGGCAGAGGGAGAAGCAGGCTCCTTGCAGGGAGCCCAACGTGGGACTCGATCCCAGGACTCCAGGATCACACGCTGAGCCAAAGGCGGCGCTAAACTGCTGAGCCACCCTGGCATCCTGAGATAATTTGAATTATTTGTCAGGCAATTCATAGATCTCCACTTTCTGTGGTTGGTTGCTGAGAATCTGTTAGTTTCCTTTGGTGGTGTCGTGTTTGCCTGCTTCTGTGTAGACTTTGTAGCCTTGCATTGGGATCTGAGCATTTGATGAGTAAACACCTCTTCCAGTCTTTACAGACTGGTTTCAGCAGGTAGAGACTTTCTCAGGTCAGGTTCCTGGACTTAAGGGATGGTCTCCAGCACCATGGTTGAACAGAGTTAGGCTGCGTAATGTGGTTGCTGCTGGGTCTACACTGGGGTCCGTGTCTGACAGGCCTGTTACCAGGGGCTTGGGTGGGCATGGATTCTGTGTGGTTGTTGAGTGAACAGGGCTGCCTCCAGGACCTTCGTCAGTAGGGCTGGCAATAGGACAGAGGTCCACATCCAAGTCTGAGGATGGCAGGCCTCTCACCAGGTGTGTGGACATGGATGTGTGGGACTCCTGCCAGGTCTCTGGGAGGACACCACTGGACAGTTCCTGGGTGGATAGGACTGCTTCTAGACTGTAGCTGAGAGGGACCGGAGCTTAGTTATGGGGACATTTCAACTGGTTACAGTTGGACCAGTATAGCAGATCTGCTTCTGGGGCACAGATGGGGGTTTCTCTTGATGAGGCTCTGGGCTGATAAGACTACTCCCAAACTATGGCTGGGACAGGGCTAGAACTGAAATGCTGGGCTGCTTCAGTATCCACAGTAAAATGAAGCTGGCAAGCCTCTTACCCTCCTCCCAGGTTCCCTAGTGGGTGGTACTAATAGCAGGACCAAGGTCAAATGTAGCTGTAGCCAAATCCAAAGGCAGATGGGTCTGCAGCTTGGGACCACAGTAGGTGAACCTGCTACCTGGAGTGGATCTCCTTTTTCAAAATGACCCTGCTCATCTTGGGCTCTACTGGTGTTTTGTGACCTCCTACCTGGTTCCCAAAGCTCCCACGAAGACACTGTGAATGCCTGCCCAATTATTGTAGCCGTGGCGGGGGATATAGCTGGGGGATCTCCTATTCAACCATCTTGCTGATAGCCCTCCAAGAACCTTCTTTAAGAGCAGTTTTTTTGCACGTGTGCGCACACACGCAGAGGTTATAATATTTAAATCAAGGGTTCTTTAATTTTAGCATGAATTAGAATCAGAAGTCCTGTTAAAACAGATTTTTTTAACGATTTTATTTATTTATTTACTCATTCATTCATTCATGAGAGTCACAGAAAGAGAGAGAGAGAGAGAGAGAGAGAGGCAGATACCCAGGCTGAGGAAGAAGTAGGCTCCATGCCAGGAGCTCCATGTGGGACTCGATCCCAGATCTCCAGGATCAGGCCCTGGGCTGAAGGTGGCGCTAAACCGCTGGGCCACTCGGGCTGCCCCCTAAAACAGATTTCTGCTTCTCATCCCCAACTCCAGATTTTCTTTTATTTTAAAGATGTATTTATTTATTTTAGAGAGTGCGTGTGTGTGCATGAGTGGAGGGAGGGGAGGAGGGAGGGAATCCTGAAGCAGACTCCCCACTGAGTGCGGAGCCTAAAGTGAGGCTCAATCCCAGGATCCATGAGATCATGAACTGAGCTGAAACCAAGGGTCAGACCTTCAACCAACTGAGCCACCCAGACACCTCCGCCAGCTCAAGATTTTCTGATGTAGGTGAGCAAGTCCCATGAATGTGCATTTCTACCCAGTTCGGGGGTGCTGCTGGTGCTGCTGATCCAGGGACCACACTTTGAGAACCATCAGCTTAGATCACCGTCCTGATCCCCAGGCATTGCAACCCAGAAGTGTTCTCTAGTAGAATTAGTTAGCCCTGAGCTGTAGCTTTAAAATTGCCAGCTCTTTCACTTATCCAGGAAGGAGGAACAAAAGACTTCAAGTGGTATTTTTTGTTTTTTAGTTTTTGTTTTTTACTAATTGATGAAAAAAAGCACTGCTGAGTCTTGGGGACCGAAAAGCTGGCTAGAGGAAATGACTCCTTATAAATCTAAACCTAGTCCAAATTGGAGAGTCGTACGCGGATTGGATAGGATTTCTTTGCTTCCAACATTGAACCTAAACCACTTACTTAATGCAAATCCTAAATTGCTCAAGCTCTGAGTTGCTTTGAAGTAACCCTTTCTTACAAACAGTAAATTGTTGGTGTCTGGCTCCAGGATATAACACAGAAGATCAAAACTTCTGCATAAATCAGAGGAGGCGCTTACCCATATACCCGTGAGAATTAGCAGAGTCAAAATAAAAGCCAAGTACTTCATTGAGTTACATGCCACTTTTTTGAGTTTCAACTTTTTTTTTAAGATTATTTATTTATTTATTCGAGAGAGAGAGAGAGAGAGAGAGAGAGAGAGGCAGAGACACAGGCAGAGGGAGAAGCAGGCTCCATGCAGGGAGCCCAATGTGGGACTTCATCCTGGGTCTCCAGGATCACATCCTGGGCTGAAGGCGGCGCTAAACCACTGAGCCACCCAGGGATCCCCCCCCACCCCGAGTTTCAACTTTTGAAAGCTCTCCTAAGTCATAATAACTGAGAAAGCGTTGCATGCAATACCACAGCATTATACACAACTGATTATTCTATCATCCAAAGAGTTAGCTCCCTCCATTATCTTGTTATAGATTTGACTGATTATTTTTACTTAATTGGCTAAATTCATCAATGGCCTGGTATTTACACACAATAGGTAAAGCAAGTGCACGTGAAAATAATGGAGAGAGGGGACGTGCTCCTTGCTGAGCACCTTCTATTTAATCAAGCACAATCCTCTAGACAATTCATATCTATCAACTCAGGACCCTCATGAATTTGCATGGTTGGGATTATCATCCTTTCATCACACGAGAAAACAGAAGCTCTGATGTATTACATAATTAAATCATGTTTACACAGCTAGTAAGGGCTATAGCATTAAGTGAAATGAGGTTTCTTCAATGCCAAGTCCCTTGATCTTTCCCCTATGTTGACATCCCTACAACGTATTCCGTAGTATGGGTGTTCGGATAGGGAAAAGGTTTGTTGGCCAAACAAATTTTCAAAGTGTTGCATATTGTGACCCCCTCCCTTTTTTTTTAGATTCCTCACGCTCCTCGTGTATTTTAAGTGTCCTGGATAGGACTTTCAGTAAAGAAATCGCATAGCCAGGAGTTTCCCAAACTTAACTGATAATGGGATCCTTTATTCCACAGAAAACATTTTAAGAAAGGCTGTTCTGTGCTAGCCTACATGCCTAAGTATAGAACAAATATTTATTTTTAACTCTAGTTTCCCAAATGAGAGTTTGCAGTAGGTAATGGAGAAGGTTCCCTACTTCTCATTCCCAAATCCCTTCTGCAATGGATATGGATCTTCACTTAGATTAAGGGGCAGAGAAGTGGACTCTACCGGTTGGCAGGATTACTGGGGTAAAAGTTGATGGGTATGTTTCACCTCTTCTGCCCTAAAGGTACCTTCCTTATGTCTGAAGTCGTAGAATGGACTAGAGCCTTCTCTGCTACTAGACCGTTCTGGCCATCTCGTTCTTTCTTCTTCCTTTGCTGTGCATTTGGTAAGACCACAGGATTTGAGTGTGGACTTGAACCACATCCTCATACTCCCTTCATCGGATTTGGATAAAAGCCAGCCTCATATTACACTGGTAGCTTACTTTCCTTTGCCACTGAATCTGATACAGACACATGTGTTTTTGTTGGAGTCTATGCGACAGGGTTGGGGTATGGTCGGATGGTCGGGTATTTTATTTTATTTTATTTTTTAAAGTTGTCAATTTTTTTTTTTTTTAGATTTTATTTATTTATTCATGAGAGACACAGAGAGAGAGAGAGAGGGGGGCAGAGACACAGGCAGAGGGAGAAGCAGGCTCCATGCAGGGAGCTCGACGTGGGACTCGATCCGGGATCTCCAGGATCAGGCCCTTGGGCTAAAGGCAGCACTAAACCGCTGAGCCACCCGGGCTGCCCTGGTCGGGTATTTTAATACCCCTAGGTCCTTAGTCTAATATTGTCAAAAGCTGTTATCTTTTTTTTTTTTTTTTAATTTTAAGAATTTATTTATTTGAGAGAGAGCGTGAGCACGAGCAGGGGGAGGGACAGAAGGAGAGGGAGAGGGAGCAGACTCCCTGCTGAGCACAGAGCTCCATCCCAGGAACCAAACCTGATCCAAAGTGAGACACTTAACCGACTGGGCCACCCAGGCACCCCAAAAGCTGTTATCTTTTTTATGTAGCTGTATTTTGCATTATAACCAATGTCTTTGGGAGCATAAAACGTCCTTCCAGATATTTCCATAATTTGCATTGTGTAGGGGAATAAAAAGAAAAACAAAATTCAACTTCTTAAATTATTAATACACTTTTGCTCACTCATTTTATTACATATTTGTGTAAAGAGAGAGCACATGTGCATTGTATGAAGTACTATATTGGGTATAGAATATAAAATAGTACCCTTGTCCTCTAAGAGTTTATGTCCTATAAAATGTCAGATAAAATGTCAGATAATTATCTGCCCTAGTACAGACAGCAAACCTTCAGTCATGCAGGCCTGATTCCCGTGTTTCTCCACTCTATGACCTTTGAACACCACCTAACCGTTCAGAGCCTTGCTATCCTCTTCAGCAATGGTAAACATTTAACACTTCACAGGATCATTCTGAGAAATAAATGAGGGACTGTCTCCTGTGCTTTGCAGACAGAAATATATGGACCCCTATGGGCGCGACCAAAAAGCCAAAGGATAACACACTGGGTGCAGATGTTTTCTTGTGGAGTCAAGCTTCCTTGAAAATTGGAGGAAATGACTTTTGGAATAAAACAAACATGAATATATTAAGAAGTAGGAGGAAAAGTCCACCTGAATTTGTTGGGTCCGTTGTGAAGTTTCAATCACATTCTGTTCTTGTGGGGCTGATTCAGGAGACCCTTCCCAGGAGCTCTGGAGGGATGTGCTTTCACTCACCTCTGCTTTATGGGTATTTCAGTGGGGAAAAATTCTAAAATGCAGTATGATCTATGAAAATTTTCCTGATCTGTAAGCACTTTGCAATGTTATTAATACCCACATTCAGGGAGTATGGGAAAGTGAGGGAGATAAGTGCAAAGGAAGACTTGAGTAGCATATAAGAGAGGATGGAGTAAAGCAGCACTGTGCCCCCAGTGCAAGCAGAACGCCCCACAGCAGAGATCACAGGAGGTGGCTCCTGGGATAATGGTAGGGGACAGGTGTATTCATGTCATTTCCATACAGCAGTGATTCTCAAACTTGAGTGTGCATCAGAATCATCTGGAAGGCTTGTTTACATAAATTTGGGGGTCCCACCCCCAGAGACTGATTTAGTAGGTGTGGGGTGGGGTCAGAGTATTTATAGTTCTTACAAAGATCCAGGTGATGCTTCTATTGTTGGTTCAGAAAGAACCACTGCTTTCAGGCGATGTTTCCTAAACGCATCAACCTTAAAAAAAGTATATTGATGTTTGAGTCCCACTTCCATATTCATTTGATCAGATTATGAATATTCTAAGAAGTTTCTACTCTTCAGGTGGAGTCATGGTGACCAACTCTTCCAGTTTGCCCAGGACTGCAGTAGTTTCCTGAGGCGGAGGATTTTCAGTGCTAAAATGTGACAGACCCACTCAACCTGGGGCAGTTGGTCGCCCTAGCTAGGGACTCAAGGTCACCTAGATAAATGACTTGCTTTATCTTGTGGAGGTTGGTGACAAACCGTTTATCTTGCCATTATCTTGTCATTGCTTAGCGCAAGGAATGGAAACTCAAGAACTAGTTGTTTGAATCCACTTAACATTACAGAGTGGGAAAAAAGAGACAAAAAAAAAAAAAACAACTAAAGTGTAGTTGACTATAATGTTTTATTAGTTTCAGCCTTACGACAAGTGATTTGACAGCTGTCAACCTTATGCAGTGCTCACCACGAGAAGTGTAGTTTCTCATAGTAGGACTATGGTGCTTTAGAGACAATCTTGTGAAAAATGGAAAGAACATAAGCTTTGGAGTTAGACAGAATGAGGCTTGGCAGCTGCTAATTCCCACATGGATTAGCTGTACAACTTTGGGCAAGGTATTAGAAATATTTGAGACTCTGTTTCTTTCTTTCTTTCTTTCTTTCTTTCTTTCTTTCTTTCTTTCTTTCTTTTTAAAGATTGTATTTATTTATTCATGAGAGACACAGAGAGAGAGAGAGGCAGAGACACAGGCAGAGGGAGAAGCAGGCTCCATGAGGGGAGCCAGATGTGGGACTCGATCCCGGGTCTCCAGGATTAGGCCCTGAGCCAAAGGCGGAGGCTCAACTGCTGAGCCTGAGCCACCCCGGCGTCCCATGACTCTGTTTCTTTTTATGTAAAGCGTGGAAATAATCGCTCACAGAGTTTTTGTGAGAGTGCATGAAATTATTTATCAGAGCCATGTCTAGTGTAATGATGAGATCCCAGGTAATACCGGTAAGCGTGTTTCTTATTTACTGCAGGTGGCAATACAAATATGCAGAAACCTTTAGGGAGGGGGCAGCAGTGGTAGTTCTCTAGTTGGGAAGAACTATTCTATGACTCAACATGAGTCAGACCAGCAGCTCTAAAATGGTGTGGTCTTTGGGGTTAAATAGAGTGTCGTGGCCCTAATATTTGTGGCCACTCCAAATTCTTATGTTGAAATCCTACCCCCCAAGGATGGTGGTATGCAGAGGTGAGGCCATAGGGAGGTGCTAAGGTCATGAATGGGATTAGTGTTCTCATAAAAGAGGCTCCAGAGAGCTCCTTAGCCCTTTCTGCTATATGAGGATACGTGATCTTGGGGCTCTAGAACTGTGAACAACACGTTTGTTGTTTATAAGCCATCCAGTTTATGGTACTGTGTTACAGCAGCCTGGACAAAAACACAATTCTTTTTTTTTTTTAATTTTTTTTTTTTTTTTTTTTTTTTTTTTTTTTTTTTTTTTAATTTTTATTATTTATTTTTTCAAAAACACAATTCTATATAATCAAAAGAAACATGTAAAATTTTGTTTATTTTTATTTTTATTTTTTTTTATTATTATGTTTTTTTACGTGCTCTCCCTTGCAGTTCCACACAGCCTGTGGAGTTAGTCGCTTTCTTTCTTTCTTTTTTTTTTTTTTTTTTAATTTATTTTTTTGGTGTTCAATTTGCCAACATATAGAATAACACCCAGTGCTCATCCCATCAAGTGCCCCCCTCAGTGCCCGTCACCCAGTCACCCCCACCCACCACCCACCTCCCCGGTAACATGTTATTTATTTATTTATTTATTTAGGTACATATAATTTAAATGCAACTCAGGGAAATGTGTTAATCTGTTCTGAATTCTTGACTTCCATTTTTTTTTTAAAGATTTTATTTATTTATTCATGATACAGAGAGAGAGAGAGAGAGAGGCAGAGACACAGGCAGAGGGAGAAGCAGGCTCCATACAGGGACCCTGATGTGGGACTCCATCCTGGGACTCCAGGATCACATCTTGGGCCAAAGGCAGGCACTGAACCGCTGAGCCACCCAGGAATCCCCCCTTCCACTTTAAAAATAACTTAAATTACAGGAGTATTTTGCCTATTGAGGAGCAGCATTTATTTAATTATTTACTTTAAAAAAATAGTTATTTTAAAAATTACCTCAAATTAAGGGAGACTACTAATAGACTGTGCAAAATACAGCAGTGCCTACCAAGTGGAATTTTGTTAACATAAATCCAACATTTTTTTTTTTTAAGATTTTATTTATTTATTCATGAGAGGCACAGAGAGAGAGAGGCAGAGACACAGGCAGAGGGAGAAGCAGGCTCCATGCAGGGAGCCCAGTGTGGGACTTGATCCCGGGTCTCCAGGATCACACCCTGGGCTGATGGCAGACGCTAAACTGCTGAACCAATCAGGCACCCCAAATCCAACATTTCTTTCTGATTTATACAAAAACTACCAAGTATATAATCTCATGTCAGATTCTCTAATTTCCTTTTATTAATAATTTTAAAAATTTCTAATAGTGACATATTTCATATGAAAAATGTTGGTGTCTCAAAAGAAGGATTAGGACCAAGTGTAGTCAAGCTATGGCATGTAAGTAAATGGAACAACTATACAGTCATCATTATTTTAAGAATATCAGAATAGCCGGGCAGCCCAGGTGGCTCAGTGGTTTAGCGCCGCCTTCAGCCCAGGGTGTGATCTGGAGACCTGGGATCGAGTCCCACATCGGGCTCCCTACATGGAGCCTGCTACTCCCTCTGTCTGTGTCTCTGCCTCTCTCTCTCTCTCTCTCTCTGGTCTCTTATATATAAATAAATAAAATCTTAAAAAAAAAAATATCAGAATAGCCTGATTACTGTGCAGTCCTATATAACTAGTGGTTAGTAGTGTGCATGTCTAATTTTCTCTGTTTCATAAAATTTCCTGGATCTCATTTAGAAATTACTGTGGGTATTATCAATTCTCTCCCCAAAGAAGAACAACAACACAATAGAACTGATTAGTGTGGTGAAGGCAGACGCACCTGTAGGGTAGAGGAGGTGGAGGGGGTCACCGTCAGAGGTTGAGTCATTTGGTGTGTTCTCTGTCTTGACGTGCGGAAGGAAAGATACAAAAATAACTTAGGAACATAGGCCTGCACAGAAAGGGAGTAAAAAGAAAGAAATGAGGTCAAGGAAAGTTTGGGTTCTGACCAAGAAAAAGAAGAAAAGACAGCAAATTGAGCAGTGGGACTCCACCTTGAAGCAATTGTGCAGAAAGGTGAATAGTGCAGTTGGAAACTATAGTCCTTAAAACCTCACAACAGTTCTAATTAACTCCAGGAAACAAACAAAAAAGATAACTGTATTCCAGATGTCTTATGAGGAAGTAAAGTAACCCTCTTTGAATCCTATTTACTTTTGGCCACCATGTTATAGATGAGATTATAATCAGTGGGATGGAAAATGTAATTAGAAGTTACGAACTATGCAAGGTGTAGAGCCATCCTAGTCCCTGATGCCCTCATTAGACAATAAATGGGTTAGAAAGAGCCCAGCTAAGACTTAGTACTGTTCCTGGCAGAGTGAAGTCCCAGGAAACCCCACTACATGGCTTGTTCACTCTTTGTTTTGTTTGTTTTTAAGTAGGCTCCATGTCCAGCAAGGAGCCCAGTGCAGGACTTGAACTCAGTACCCTGAGATCGAGACCTGAGCTGAGATCAAGAGCTGTTTGCTTGACCCGCTGAGCCACCCAGGTGCCCCCTTATTCAGTCTTTGAATATTAGGGTGTCTGTCTCTTTCAGATTCCTAATCCTGTAGTCACTGTCCTTGTTCCCACTGGCCAGTAACTTTGTATAAGATCAGGGAGGAATCTTTTTTTTTTTTTTTTTAATTTATTCAGAGGCAGGCAGAGACACAGGCAGAGGGAGAAGCAGGCTCCATGTAGGCAGCCCGATGTGGGACTCGATCCCGGGTCTTCAGGATCACACCCCAGGCTGCAGGTGGCACTAAACCGCTGCACCACCGGGGCTGCCCCTAGGGAGGAATCTTTTTTTTTTTTTTTTGAAAGATTTTATTTATTTATTCATGATAGACACAGAGAAAGAGAGAGAGAGGCAGAGACACAGGCAGAAAGAGAAGCAGGCTCCATGCAGGAAGCCCGATGTGGGACTCGATCCCCGGACTCCAGGATCACGCCCTGGGCCAAAGGCAGGTGCTAAACCACTGAGCCACCCAGGGATCCCCTAGGGAGGAATCTTGATACCCCACTGGCTGCCCTAAGGAAGCAGAGCCTCAGTAGAAGCAGTTTTGTGCATGGTAGGAGAGAGTCACTTAATTCAGTAACCAGAGTTCTAAAATTGAAGTCAATTGAGGTATAAATAGACTTTGCTCTATGTATTAGTTTCTTCAGGCTGCTGTAACAAAGCACTGCAAATGTAATGGGTTAAAACAAGAACACATTTATTCCGTCACAGATCTTGGGGCTACCTACTCCAAAAATCCAGGTGATTTTAGGGTCCTGCTGCCTTCAAAGCCTCTGTGGGAAGATCCCTCCTTCCTTCTTGCACTTTCTGGCAGCCTCAGATGTTCCCTGTGGGGGAAAATCCCTCCTTCCTTCTTGCACTTTCTGGCAGCCTCAGATGTTCCCTGGCTTGTGGCAGCATCACTCCTGGCTTGTGGCAGCATCACTCCAGCCTCTGCCTCCGTCAGCACATGGCCTTCTCTGAGTGTCTCAGTGTCTGTGTCTCTTTTCCTCATAAAAACACCAGTTGTATTGGATCAGGGGCCCAGCCTAGTGACCTCTTCTTAACTTGATTATGTCTGCAAAGTGTGTGTCCAGACAAGGCCACACTCACAGGAACCAGGGTTAGGACTTCAACGTATCTTTTTTTGGGAACATGCATCAAGCCACAGTGATCCTTCCTTTATTTAATTTAATTTTTAAAAAGATTTTATTTGTTTATTCATGAGAGACACAGAGAGAGAGAGGCAGAGACACAGGCAGAGGGAGAAGCAGGCTCCATGCAGGGAGCCCGACGCGGGACTCGATCCTGGGTCTCCAGGATCACGCCCCGGGCTGAAGGCGGTGCTAAACTGCTGAGCCACCCGGGCCACCCTACCAGCATCCTTAATAAAATAATTCTATATGAAATACCCCATATCAAACAATATAAAGAAGTAGTCATCATTGCCGAGTAGAACAATTACTAAAAATCGTAAAGTCTAATAATTCTATAAATACTGCATTACTTTCAATAATTCTAGAAACTGCTCCTTGACTCAAGTAACTACTTTCTTTTTTTTTTTTTAATTATTTATTTATTCATGAGAGACACAGAGAGACGCAGAGATGCAAGCAGAGGGAGAAGCAGGCTCCATGCAAGGAGCCCGATGTGGGACTCGATCCCAGGACCCCAGGATCATGCCCTGGGCCAAAGGCAGGTGCTCAACCCCTGAGCCGCCTGGGCGTCCCTAAATACTTTTTCTTATCAGAGTGGTTCCCCAATCCTTTTTTTGAAATATGCAAAAACATTTGCTTTGTATTTACACAAATTCTGACTCCTAAGAATTTTCTCTTTATTTTTTTCTTTCTTTCTTTCTTTCTTTCTTTCTTTCTTTCTTTCTTTCTTTCTTTCTCTTTCTTTTCTTTCTTTCTCTTTCTTTCTTCCTTCCTTCCTTTCTTTCTTTCTTATTTATTTATTTATTGTATTTTTAAATGATTCAACCTTTGATGTTTCAGAAGAAACAGTGTGTGTGTGTTTTTTTTTAAAGATTATATTTATTTATTTTAGAGAGAGGGAGAGAGAGAACCTGCCTGAGTAGGGGAGAGGGGCAGGGAGAGAGAAGCAGAAGCAGACTCCCGTCGGAGCAGGGAGTCCAACGTGGGGCTTGATCCCAGGACCCTGTGATCATACTTGAGCTGAAGGAAGATGCTTAACAGACTGAGCCATCTGGGCACCCCAAGAAACTGTTGATTTTTGACAGGCATTCTCCATAGTGAATATCTACATCATCTGAATTAACTGAATTGAGACTGTTCAGGAATTCTGGAAGTTACTGCATCTCTGGGAAGTCCTAAAGCACTGACCGAAGACTAGAATGAGACTATATTTGTCAGGAAATGAGGGTCTCTTGTTTTAGGTACTGAGATTACTGGTCCTTCCAAGAAGGTCTGTTTGAAGTGAACCCAACCAGGAAGATACTTATAATGTGCTCTGTGTGTCTTGGAGCTTTGTTGTTAGGTGAATACTGCAAGATAGTTGTCTTGATGAATCGACGCTTGCATTTTGTGAAATGCTGTTCTTTGTCATTGGTGATCCTCTTCATCTTGAGGTGCTGTGTCTGTCATTAATATACCCATACCCGCTTTCTTATGTGTAGTCTTTCCATGATAACAACTCCTTTCATCCTTTTATTTTCCACCTGTATGTTTCTTCACATTTAGTGTACATGTTTTGTAATCAGCACATACACGCATTTTAGAAACACCATTCCTGGGTGCCCGGGGGGCTCAGTCGGTTAAGCCTCTGCCTCCAGCTCAGGTCATGATTGAGTTCTGCGTCAGGCTCCCTGCTCAGCGGAAAGTCTGCTTCTCCCTCTCCCTCTCCCCCTCCTCCCTGCTCATGCTCTGTCTCTTGCTCTGTCAAATACATAAATCTCTTAAAAAAAAGAAAGAGATAGAAACACCATTCCTCTTTTAATTAATTAATTTATTTTTAATTTATTTATTCATGAGAGACAGAGAGAGAGAGAGAGAGAGACAGACAGACAGAGGGAGAAGCAGGCTCCATGCCAGGAGCCTGATGTGGGACTTGATCCTGGGACTCCAGGATCATGCCCTGGGCCAAAGGCAGGTGCTAAACCACTGAGCCACCCAGGCTGCCCAACACCATTCCTTTTGATAGGTGGCTGATGACCTACAATTAAGATGTAGAGGGAAGAAGGTAACATTGGAGACGAGAGTAAGTTACGAGGATATGGAAATAGAGGAGGGGGGAAGGATGAGAATGAATGGGGTCCAGAAATAAAAAGTAATGAAGGGAAAGAGGAATGGTTGGGCAAAAGACAGAAAATATCACTTTTAGGGGTAAGAGGAAGGTAACGCCATGACTGCATTATAATGACGGGAGGGAGACGTCAACAAGTTTCACAAGGTTTAGCAAAGCTTGAGGACAAAGCAACCGTTGTCAAATAAAAATAAAAAGCACATTTTAAAGATAGGTACCGGTTCATTTTTGCGGCACTTGCAAAGGGAAGGCCACCAGCTAATCCTGCCAGCGATCGCCTGCCAACCATATTCCTTAAAAAAAGGCTTAGAATTCATGCTGAGGTTGAAGAAGCCAGGGATTCTCGTGTATCTGAAGAGAGTTGTGGATGTGCTTTGAGTGAGCGGAGGAGCAAGCTTCTGCGTACCTCAAATCAGGTGAGGGGTGTTCAAGACCGTGACATGTGTTCCTGGAGTTTTAAGGGATGTGGGGATTGCTCTGTGACTCACATCTGAAAAGTTGAAAGTAAAAAAACAAAAAAAAACAAAAAAACAAAAAACAAAAAAACCCAAAAATCACTGCAGCTTAAACTCTCTGCATTTCTGCAGATTATAGACACAGGGCTGCACAGTGGGTGGCCTGTACTTGCAGAGTTTGTTGCTGAAAAAGGTGGCCTTTTATCTCCTGTGGGCCAGATGCAGAGCCCACGGGAAGGGAGACAGACTAAGTCCTCTTCGCTAGGGACTCGGCCTGAATAGGCTAGTGGAGAACCAGGTGATCTCAGAAGAGGGGACCACCACATAGCAAAGAGTTGAGAGAAAACTCACATGCGAAATAGCGGTGAGCAAATAAACAAAATGACAAAAGACTCCCATCTTCACTGGAATCCGAAAGTGGCTGCAAAACCAGTCGGAGCTGCCCAACTACGTCAGCTGTAGGTATTAAAACAAGCTGTAAGAGTGAGTTTGAAGCAGAGAGTGGAAAGAAGGAATGAAATCATGGTCTGCTTGCATCCTGAATACCCCTGCAGGTGTCTGACTTGGATACAGGTGAGGCGTTGAGAAGAACTGCGGAAGGGCTGCCATTGCCAAGACTGACGCTAGAGTGTAAAAGGACGTGAAGTTGAGTGTGTGTGTGTGTGTTTAGCTGTTCAGTTTTCTCTGTCTTGAGTTTGAGAAGGCTGTGGACCATCCAGGTGAAGATTCCCAGTACACAGACGTAGACACAGATGTGGAGCTCAGGAGAGAGACTTGGCTCCGTAACTTAAGAGTTTGTCATTATCGTATCGGCGGTCACTGAAACTTTTGGAGCAGATGAATTTACCCATGTCAAGGACCAAACATGATATAAATAAAAAAACTAGACAAAAACTCTTACAAGTGGCAAAATTTGTTTTCTTCTTACAAGTGGCACTATTTATTTAGCATGACAGCAGAATAAGAATTCCAGAAGATGAGTAAGGAAGAATGGCCAGAGAAGCAGAAGACAAGAGTTGATTTTTCAGTAGTTGGAAGAAAAAGTAAATTCTAGAAGAAGAAAATGAAGAACATTATCAACTACCCCAGAAGAGTCGATCGAGTTGCGGCCTCGTAAGCTGTTAAACTGGGATGTTAGGAGATTGGCGTCGCGTGTCTCTATCACAGTGTGTGGAGTGGAGGCAGGCAGGATGGGTAATGGCATATGACACAATTGTGATTCTCAGTCTAATATAAGGACCATTTAAAAAATATTATTTGAGGGCAGCCCCGGTGGCTCAGCGGTTTAGTGCCGCCTACGGCAGGGAGCGTGATCATGGAAACCCGGGATCGAGTCCCACATCAGGCTCCCTGCAGGGAGCCTGCTTCTCCCTCTGCCTGTGTCTCTGTGCCTCCCTCTCTCTCTCCTCTCTTTGTATTCTCATGAATAAATAAATAAAATATTTAAAAGAATATTTTAAAAAATATATTTGAGAGTGAGAAAGAGTGAGCAAGAGAGAGAGAGAGAGAGAGTGCATGAGTGGAGCGAAGGGCAGAGGGAGAAGCAGGATCCCCGCTGAGCGGGGAACCCAACCGCAGCACCCCAGGATCATGACCTGAGCCAAAGGCAGATGCTTAACTGACTGAGCCACCCAGACACCCCTGGACCATTTTTTTTTTTAAAGATCTATTTATTTACTTGAGAGAGAGAGAGAGCATGGGGGGGAGGGCAGAGGGAGAGGGAGTGAGAATCTTAGGCAGACTCCGAGCTGAGTGTGGAGCCCAACATGTGACTCTGTCAAGACCCTGAGACCTCCGCCTGAGCTGAAAACCTAGAGTTGGATGCTAAACCGACTGTGCCACCCAGGTGAGGCACCCCTAGGCCTTTCTGTTTTTCCGTTTTTGGCCCCTGGAGCATTTTTAAAGAGGTAATTATCGTGTAATTTAGATTATTTTTCAGTTTTAATGTTACTTAAATATTTCCAAACCTAAGATCATGCATGTGCTATTGCCAAAACAATCTATTTAAACACATAAATACACAATTAATGTAATGATGTTGTTTTCCTGAAATGAAAGTATACCTCGGAGCTAAAATATAGTTAATACGAAGCACCTTGTCAAAATTTTTGAGCTTCGTAATGCTTCAGTTCTTCCGTGACTTTCCTGTTTTCACACTTCTGTTTGCGAGGCACACCATGCTATGGTTTGTTCTTTGCGGAGCCAGAACTCATTATCTGCATCATAAAGCTGTTCCTTTCATTTGTTCTGGACAACAAAAGGGGGTGGGGGGTGCTCATTGGCATGGACCTGATTCAAAAACCACACAAACCTGGCACTGAGCTCCTTTAAAACGAAAACGTCAGTTTGGGTCTTGAAAGGTCATGTGTTATAAGGAGGTAGACCTCCAAAATGATCCAAAATCGACTTGTATTACTTAGAACGTTTCAAAAGAGTCCCACAAAGGCATGTACATAATCTGATCGATTAACCTCTGAATCCCGAGGATGTGTTCCCAGGGCCTAGTTTGAAAAGCAAGGCATTAGACGATTACATCGATATATATATACATATATATCTATATCCTAAACTGTAATTTATGATAAACGTAGACTTTATGTTGTTAAACTTTAATCTTTCTATCCAGCTCTTAGTGATTACCACTTTTTTTGTTTTTGAAGTTTTTTATTTACTCATGAGAGAGACAGAGGCAGAGACACAGGCAGAGGGAAAAGCAGGCTCCTGGCAAGGAACCTGATTCAGGACTCGATCCCAGGACCCCGGGATCACGCCCTGAGCCGAAGACACATGCTCAACCACTGAGCCACCCAGGTGACCCAGTTCCCACACTTTTTTTTTTTTAAGATTTTATTTATTCATTGATGAGAGAGTGAGAGAGAGAGAGAGAAAGAGAGAGAGAGAGAGGCAGAGACACAGGCAGAGGGAGAAGCAGGCTCCATGCAGGGAGCCCGACGTGGGACTCGATCCCGGGTCTCTAGATCACACCCTGGGCTGAAGGCGGCGCTAAACCACTGAGCCACCTGGGCTGCCCCGCCCTCCTTTTTGATAGAGATTTTTGGTAAATAAATGGGTGAATAAATAAATATCTTTTTCTCTGTTTCCTAATATGAAGCATAGAGATCAAAGCAAACGTGTTGGCGGGAGCCACTTACTTTTAGCAACATTTTTTTCCCATTTATTTTGGTCCTGAATCAACTCATTAAGGCATGTGCAATCAGAAGACAATAGGGATGCGAAATGACAGTCGTAGACTGCAGACAGATCCCCACGAATCGGAGGCCCAGGGCTCTGCTGCTTCCAGTGGGCACTTGTGATGCAGGTAGCATCCCAGTGTGAGATGCCACGGTTGTTTGCGGACGCACATCTGCAGCAGCAGCTCTCTGCAGCAGGGCTTCACAACCTGGACTGCACTCTTCTTGCAACAGCCTGAAAACTAGTTGCCCGATGGGTAAGCTTTTCCCAGCTGGAAGTCGCTTGCACGTATATCAAGCCGCAACCTGTTTACGCTCTCACAGATTCCTAGGAGTATGTAGCTAATTTAAAAACTTAGGCACAGGAGTGCTTGGGTGGCTGAGTTCAGGTTGCAACTCTTGATTTCAGCTAAGGTTTGGATCTCGGGATCATGAGTTCAATCCCCACATTGGGCTCCACGGTAGGCATCGAGCCTACTTAGAAAAAAAGAAAAAGAGTAAATATAATAATAAAAATACTTGGGCAGGGATGGAAGTGGAAGAAATAAATAACCACCTGATGATGGCCCATCCTTGCTAAGGCTCTTAGAGGTTCACCGAAGTAGGGTCACCCTTCTGGAAATTGGAAGCCCTTTGTGTGTTTCAATATGGCAGCGGATTCCAGATGGCCAGTTCTCTTTGGCGCGCTTCCCTGTGTGCTTGGTCCTCATTCAGGGCTTTTGCTGGTACTTCCTGCCCTCGCTTTCCCTTTTAACCGCCCTGCCTTGGCTTCATATGTCAAGCAAGAAAGCAAGAAACCTTCATATTTCCAGGTTTCTTGCTTGCTTCTACACTCAG
The DNA here is from genome assembly GCF_018345385.1 of Vulpes lagopus. Lineage (NCBI taxonomy): Eukaryota > Metazoa > Chordata > Mammalia > Carnivora > Canidae > Vulpes > Vulpes lagopus. The sequence goes on along the minus strand of NC_054848.1, from coordinate 112,336,885 downwards.
GGTTCACGTCTTCACAGAGCTTTCCTCAGACTGTCTTTGCCTCCCCAACTTTCCTTCCTTGGTTTCAGGTAGAAGTTTCCCGAGTGGTAAGCTGGAGTCAGAGCAGAAAATGGGCTTTGAAATGAAAGAGAGACATGTTCGATTTCTAGCTGCAATAATTACATTTTGTGACACTGAGGAAATGTCTTAGATTCACGTTTTATCTCCTCTAAAATTTTAGGGCAACACTGTCGACGTCATATGATTGTTGTGAGGATTCAATGACGTGAGAGATGGGAACTCCCCAGCTCCATGTGCGGCACACAATAGATGTTCAAGTATGGCTATCTGTAGTTTTTCTTATTTTTTTGTGTGTCCATTCAGCCCTTCAGAAACGGGTAGTACAGTTAATTGCTAAACTTATCGCACCTCGAAGTTTCTAGATTAACATCTCTTTAACCAGGGAGCGACCTGCCTGAGAGGAAGAAACTGTCTGATGTTTGCGTCCCCAGTACCTCCCCATAATATTGAGGATATATGGGTACATAGTAAATATTGTAAATATTTACTGCATTGAGTGGATGCAGGCATGCGTGAGCTGTGGAAAGTGATTCTGCGATTTAGTTCTGTGTCTAACCAACCACCTAGGGGCATCTGGGTGGCTCAGTTGGTGGGACTCTTGATTTCGGCTCAGGTCATGATCTCAGGGTTGTGAGATTGAGCCCCACGTGGGGCTCTGCCCTGGGTGTGGGGCCTGCTTAAATTCTCTCTTTACCTCTCCCTCTGCCCCTCCCCCTTCTCTAAACAAATAACCGACCAGCCAGCACTGTATGTTGTCTAGAATGTTCCTCAGCATCTGTTTCCTATGTGCATCCACGGCTTTCTAGAGAAAGGCAGGCTCACTCTAGTATGCTGTTAGCTTGGGCTTCTTTCTCAGGGCATTTTGGTTCATCCTGCTTGTTTTTCTTTCTAGCTGCTTTCCTCCTTTCGTCTTCCGCCAGAGGACCCAGGTAACTGGAGTGCTTGGCTCCTGTAGGCCATGCCCAGGAAGGAGGGGGATAGTAGCTGAGCTTGATGAGTGGGGATATTTGCATGGGGGCACCATTTTGTCCATCTGTTAATTTTTCTTAGTTTCATAGATTACCACCTTCTTGGAAAATCTCCCCATTCCCAGCTCCGCATACTACTGGGGAAATAGAAGACACGTCCTCTTGCCGGAGAGTGGTATTGCTACGTTTAATTAGCATAAAGCAATCTTAGCTCAGGGATCAGTAAAGCTGCCAACACCGACCTTGCCACCGTGCTGTCACCGTTGCAATTTTAGGAGTATTGAATGTGATTCAGCCTGGCTGAGTACCCGGGGAGTCGTTCCATTTGGGCTGCCTCCGGGTCTCTGTAAGCCCTTCTGACATTTGACCCACCATTCCTCTAGGGTTATTCTACATTCCACCTACCTGGGTCTCAAAGACCCCACAGAAACCCGCCACCATCCCAGCTATGAGTCCGGCTCACCTGGCCAGAAACCAAGAGTCATGTGCTAGAAGCTGAACACTTCCTTATTTCTCCTGTTGACTATTATCCTTGCATTAGAAGTCACCATCTTTTACTTAAAAGTGATTTTCAGATGTGTTTTCCTTTGTTTCTTTTCTAAGAGGGAGAATCATCGCCTCCAGCCTTCTTTCTTTCCATCCGTAAGTAGATTCTTGGGTAGGTGAGTGTCTCTGATAACACCCATTACTGTACCTTGATTGTTCAGTGCCCTGGTCACCACTAGCACATCCCAGCCTCTAGTTACTGATGGTGGAACTTCAGATTTATTCTAGATTATTTCATTATTTATTCTAGATTATTTCTCCCTCATCCATCCTAAATCCTGTTGGTCCTGTCTTCGAAATATCTTTCATGTCGGACTCCATTATCCCCTTCCTTTCTATTCAAATTGCCACTACCTTCCTTCAGGCAGATGTTCCTTTTGGACTAACTAGCATCCCTTTCTTCAATCTTCTTCTCTCTCTCTCTCTCTCTTTTTTTTAAAGATTTTATTTATTTATTCATGAGAGACACACAGAGAGAGGCAGAGACACAGGCAGAGGGAGTCGATCCCAGGTCCTCGGGATCATGACCTGAGCCAAAGGCAGAAGCTCAACCACTGAGCCACTCAGGTGTCCCCAATCTTTTATCTCTTTATTTTAATTTTTATATTATTTTTTTAGAGATTTTATTTATTTATTCATGAGAGACAGAGAGAGAGGCAGAGACACAGGTGGAGGGAGAAGCAGGCTCCATGCAGGGAGCCCAATGTGGGACTCGATCCTGGGACTCCAGGATCACGCCCTGGGCGGAAGGCAGGCCCTAAATCGCTGAGCCACCCGGGCTGCCCTCTTTTATCTCTTTAGACCAATCGTCATGCTGTTTGTTTTTGTTGTTGTTGTCATCTTTATTTTTTAAAGTTTTTAATTGATTAATTTATTTGAGGGAGCAAGAGAGACAGAGAGAGAGATCACAAGCAGAGTGGAGGGATAGTTGGAGAAGCCGACTCCCCGTGGAGCAGGGAGCACCATGTGGGACTTGATCCCAGGACCCTGGGATCCTGACCCGAGCTGAAGGCAGACTCCAAGGACGCCCAACTGACTGAGCCACCCAGGTGCCCTGGTTGGTTTTTTTTTTTTCATTCTTTTATTTTTTAAAAATATTTTATTTATTTATTCATGAGACACAGAGAGAGAGAGAGAGAGTCAGAGACACAGGCAGAGGGAGAAGCAGGCTCCATCCAGGGAGCCTGACGTGGGACTCGATCCTGGATCTCCAGGATCAGGCCCTGGGCTGAAGGAGGCGCTAAACCGCTGAGCCACCTGGGCTGCCCTGGTTGGTTTTTTTTTTTTTTTAAAGATTTTTTAATTTATAATGAGGGCAGGGAGAGGCAAAGGGAGAGGGTGAGAGATTCTCAAGCAGACTCCATGGTGAGTGCAGAGCCCAGGGTGGGGTTCAATTTCAAGACCCTGAGATCATGACCTGAGCTGAAACTACAAGTCGGATGCTTAACCCACTGTGCCACCCAGGTAGCCCTCCTCATGCTGTTTTTAGAATTGTCTTCATAAAGCCAAAGGTTTATAAAGCAGGCATCTCAAATTCTGTTTGTCAAAATTTGTCAGTGACTCCCAATTTCTTCAAAATAAACCCCAAACTTCAGAGCACGAGACTACCAATTGGATCCCAAACCGCTTTTTCGGTTTCAAATGCAGATTCACCCTTTGAATATTGAATTCACTCTTACAAAATATTTAGTCTCTGTGGACCTTAACCACTTTTCTGCCTCAGCATTTCTGTTTAGACTGTTTCTGCCTGGATGGCTACATGCCCCATTTGGTTTCTGCCTACTAGAATCTTCTTGCAGGCTCAGATTTAGCGCTCTGGTCTCAATTCAGAAAGAATCATTTCCCCTTTTTGTATCCAGAGCGCAATCCTTATACCTGGATTTAACGTTCACTTCGTTATGTCTCATGTAACATTTATTTCATTCTGTCTCATTTATCTACATGTCTTCTGGACGCATACGCCCTTAGAGGGCAAAGACCATCTCTGTACGCTCACAGCGCGGAGAACAACGACTGGTACATTAAATGAACACAAGACGTTTATTACATTTAATCAGATAACATGCAACATTTTCAACTCTATTTGAAAACGGGAAGGTTTCTTTTTTACATGCCTTGGTGCCAAAATCTGTTCAATTGTGTGAATTGCTAGTCTGTCTAGTATGAGAAGAGAGCTTCTGGCAAAATTGTTCTGCAAGATCAAATTTTCTTCTCGGTATCAAAAAGCTCTCTCTTGCTCTCATTGGATTCGAAGCACTTGGGGTCATATATAAGAATCTGTGTATTTTTTACATTAATAATATCCTGACACCCTATGGCAGTGCTAGAGTGGGATCTCTTTTAGCCTGATGGACTGTGAATGATTCAGTTAAGCTACTCCTGTGCCAGAAAATAACGAAAAGCAAATCCATTACCGATCAGCATGCCCTGATTTCAGAGGTTTAAGAAATTGAAACAAAAAGGAATCTGGAGCAAGCAAACTGAACTGTAATGAAAGAAAACGCACCATCTCGGGCATCTCACCATATGATTGAGAGAGAGAATATATTTAACATCACATTCTTGAAGACACTGAAATAGATTTTTAAATTAAGTCAGGCATTTTAACCACAGGTGGGGATGTGCACTAATTCCTGTAGAGTAAGACTAAACAAAACCCAAAGCATAGATAAGGTGTTAAGCGTTTCCTCCTTGTATATTTATGCAGATATAAATGGATCATATCAGAATTGCTGTGTTTTAGTTCTTCCAAGTGCACACCTGACTTTTGCCTTTAATAGAGATACACAGTTGTTAACTGATACATTTAAAGAAACCTGACTCATATTTTTAGAAAAAAAAATAGCGGAGTCTCTAAAGCATCCGAATAGATTAACTCGGTGCATATTTATGGAGCTTTGTTTTAACAACACCTCACATTTCTATAGATTTCCAGTTGCCAGAGCTCTTGCATTTATCATTCCATTCGAACCTCAAAATAACCCCACGAGAAAGTATTATTATCCCCAGTTTCCAATGAGGTCATTGAAAATTAAAGAATCAAAATGATTCTTCTAAGCTATTAAATGGGAATGGAAGCATATGTTGTAACTCATAGTCCCCTATATTTTTTTTTCTTTTTTAAATATTTATTTATTTATTTATTCATGAGAGACACAGAGAGAGGCAGAGACCTAGGCAGAGAGAGAAGCAGGCTCCACGCAGGGAGCCCGATGTGGGACTTGATCCTGGGACCCCAGGATCACAACCTGAGCCAAAGGCAGATGGTCAACCGCTGAGCCATCCAGGCGTCCCCATAGTCCCCTATGTTGTTTGTAGTTTGATCTATTCTCCTTAGCTTCATACAATGTATCTGGTTCTGTGTTAAGCACTGAGAAGGGTATCGAGTTTGAGAACAGGGACACTTTCCCTCAAGTAGCTTATATTTCACTTGATCAAATATATTCAATTGATTAGTACTTGTGACTGTATAAAATGAGTAATTGTAGGTAGAAAGGAGTGCATTGGTAGGGATCTGGAGTCCCTATCCAGCTAATTTTAATCGACTTGTCTTAAAATTTTCTTGGCCTGCATGCATACAACCTGGATAACAATTTGATTATTCAAAAAATAAGGCAAGGTAAATCAACATGGGCCTGGCCAAGAAGAAGGGTTATTTGAAAGTTATTAAAGGGTGAGTAGGCTTATTACCCTCACCCTATTTCTTACTCATCTCTGATTTGCCTCCAATCCCTGGTCCATAGCCAAGCCTCACTCACCTCTCAACTGAGTCCTGAGCTTCACTCTGGCTCTAGGCAGTAGCCCATCCCTTACCTCTTCTCCATGTCTAAGCATTTGGGTAAGTCGGAGCCGGCAATAGAGTTTGAATCTGTGTAATCAACATATTAGGTTCTTTTGCTTTTCTTTTCTTTTTTTTTTTTTTTTTAAGACTTTATTTATTTATTCATGAAAGGCAGAGAGAGAGAGAGAGTCAGAGACACAGGCAGAGGGAGAAGCAGGCTCCATGCCAGGAGCCTGATGTGGGACTCGATCCCGGGACTCCAGGATCATGCCCTGGGCCAAAGGCAGGTGCCAAACCACTGAGCCACCCAGGGATCCCAGGTTATTTTTCATAAAGTTGAAACAGACTTACAGAAATGTACCTACATAAAAATGCCTGTGGCAAAGGGATTGGAAAAAAAGACCATGACATCAAGTTAGCTGTGTCAAACACGGTCAGCAGTAGTATATCGTTTCTTGCTCGGTAAACAAGTATCCCCTTTTATATATTTTTAAAATTTATTTATTTATTTATGATAGTCACACACACACACAGAGAGAGAGAGAGAGAGAGAGAGAGATGCAGAGACATAGGGAGAGGGAGAAGCAGGCTCCATGCACTGGGAGCCCAATGTGGGATTCGATCCCGGGGCTCCAGGATCGCGCCCTGGGCCAAAGGCAGGCGCTAAACCGCTGTGCCACCCAGGGTTCCCCCTTTTATATTTTATAATAACAATTATAAGTAAAAAACTTAGCAACTTAGGCCCATGGATGTTTATTGCCTCACCATTTCTGTGGGTGAAGAACTTGGGCATCTCTTAGCTGAGTGGTCCTGGCGCAGGGGACCTCCCGGGGGTGCGGTTAAGCTCTCCTGGGATGCTCTCATCTACAGGCTTGACTGAAGCTGGTAGATTCACTCCTACAGCGGCTCACTCACACCGTGTTGGCAGGAGGCCTGTAGTTCCTTACCACCTGCACCACTTGCGCATCTTCACAGTAGGACACTTCTTCCGCAGAGCAAGTGATCTAAGAAGGAGAGTGAAAGCAAGGCCGGCAGCACAATGTCTTTTCTCATCTAGGCTCAGACAGCACAACCTTCTGCCACGTTCTATTGATCCCTCCTAACAATGCTGGTGCAGTGTGGGAGGGGACAACACCCAGCTGTGAATACCAGGAGGGGGGATCCTTGGTGCGATCTTGGAGGCTGGCTATCACAAGGGACCGTGTACTCTCAAAAGCATAGAACAATGGGTCTGACCCTAGAGACCCCAACACTTGGAGATCAGAAAAGCGTGGGCGAGGAGGCGTAGGAAGCCTTTTTGAGAACATCTAAACCTTGCCCTTCGGTTTGATGCTGAGTCCTGCAATGAACTTTGAAGCTTTGCCATAGACCAGGGGTCAGCAAACTAGAGCCTGTGGATCGGATTTGCTCTGCAGCTTGTTTTTGTGTGGTCACTGAGCTAAGAGGTGTGTGTGTGTGTGTGTGTGTGTGTGTGTTTACAGTTGGAAAGGGCTAGAAAATCAGTGTGTACATAGATGATCAGTAGATGCGTGTGACAGAGACCATATGTAGCCCACAGCTTTTTTTTTATAAATTTATTTTTTATTGGTGTTCAATTTGCCAACATATAGAATAACACCCAGTGCTCATCCCATCCAGTGCCCCCCTCAGTGCCTTAATGATAGTAATCGCCACACTACAATACTAAGTCTTTTCTGATCAATGACCAAGTGAGATTTAACCAAGGAATAAAAAGTTGGTTTCACAATTAACAATCAACCAATGTAATTCACCATGTAATAAAATAATTAAACGAAAAACCCCATATGATCATTTGGATAGATTCAGTAAAAGTATTTGACGAAATTCAACACTCATTCTTGATTTTATTTTTATTTTTTATGTACTTATATGTAGTTTTTCATTGAAGTTCGATTTGCCAACATATAGCATATCACCCAGTGCTCATCCCGTCAAGAGCCCCCCTCAGTGCCCGTCACCCAGTCACCCCCACCCTCCACCCACCTCCCCTTCCATCACCCCTAGTTTGTTTCCCAGAGTTAGGAGTCTCTCATGTGGTGTCTCCCTTTCTGATATTTTCCACTCATTTTTTCTCCTTTCCTCTTTATTCCCTTTCACTAATTTTTATATTCCCCAAATGAATGAGACCATAGAATGTTTGTCCTTCTCCGATTGACTTATTTCACTCAGCATAATACCCTCCAGTTCCATGCACGTCGAAGCAAATGGTGGGTATTTGTTGTTCCTAATTAGCCCGCAGTTTAAAATATTTACTATGTGGCCCTTCCAAAAAAAAAATTGCCAATTCTGTCTCCGATCATCAAAATGCATATAAAACATCTAATAAAAAGTAGAAATGTAAACTTGGTTACATTGTGCAGAGGGGTAGGGGGACATGTACAGGGACCAAGACGTCTTTCTCCACAGCTGGAAGGTTAGATCATCACGGGACCCTGGACCCTTCATTTTTTCCACTTCAAGTTAATAATTATAACTAAAGGGAAGCACTTTTGCTCTCCTAATTCCAGCAAAGATCTCCAAGCACCGAACGTGAATCTCTGATGTGCAAAAGAAAGATTCCAGGGTGAGACAGCTTTCAGAAGCACTATCTGTTGTATCCTGGTTTTGGAGATTCAGAACTTATTTGAATCATGCTCGGAGAATCCCTTCAGTAATTCATTTATGGCTACTTAATCCAGCATCTGCAAATCCAAGTTTTTGTGGACCACGTTGCTGTACACGTTAGCATCTACCGAGGCCGTGTGTGTACCTAGTGGCTACTTGCTCCACTTCCTCACTGCTGGGTACTCTGAAGAGGCTCAGTTTGAACCTTGCTAGTGCTGGCGTAGGCGTGGGAGTCCCTTGCCATCATCGTTCCAGATGTCCAGAAGTCCCCTTTGGGCTTGCAAGGATCCTGGAGGCATTGTCTTGAGATATCTTCACAGGGAAGGTGGATATCTGGCCTGAGCTAGGGCTCCTGGAACAGGCTCTGGAACAGGCTCTTCCTCCTTCTCCCTTGTAGGTGACGGGCTGCTGAGGACACAGAGTTATGTTCCCCATTCGTGGAACTAACCAATAGTTGACTGGCGTAGCTCTTAAAAAAATGGGACAATGGGTTGACCAGACCTCTCATTCACCTGGCCTCCTGGACACTTGTAACGCTGCTTTGTTGCAATCCCATGTTCCCATTTTAAGGCCATTGGCCTTTTCTTGTGAATAGGAAAAGGGATCTATGTTTCTTTTTCTTTTTTTAAAAGATTTTATTTATTCATGACAGACCTAGAGAGAGAAAGAGAGAGAGAGGCAGAGACCCAAACAGGGAGAAGCAGGACCATGCAGAGAGCCTGATGTGGGACTCGATCCCGGGTCTCCAGGATCATGCCCTTGGGCCAAAGGCAGACGCTAAACCGCTGAGCCACCCAGGGATCCCCAAGGGATCTATGTTTTATTAACATCTGATTCAGATGGGGGGTAGATTACTGACTGGCATATGAAAACACATAGTTTTCAACCAACTCCTTCATTAACAACGCCAATATTTGCTGATTTACAGCATTCAACACAGTTTGGGGGCTTTTTTTTCCCCCATTCTAATACACATAACAATGCCATTCACATGTATGGCACATTCTCCCACTAAAGGAAGTATATTTGACTGCAAGTGCATAAGTGTGCTGATATTTTAGGAATAACCTGAATCTGCCGTAATTCGTGTAAAATTGGAAACCATTCCCCAGACTTGACCGCTATAGTGCTCCATCCAGTAGCATGCGGGACCTGGCCTGTGTAACCCAGGAAAGCCAGGTGTGAGCATCTCTTATCTCTTCCTAATTGCAAACTCCCTGATTTCACATGGGTAGCCCAAAATGGACCATGGGAGGGGGGGTGTCTAGTACCCCAGAAGTAAGCAAGTGCTACATGTCGGGAAATTTAAGAACGATGATCCGCGCACCACTGTTTGAGATGCATATTGAAACGAATTGTGACTCGGTGGCATGTTAGGGCACTGAGGCTGGGAACGTACTCTTCGCTCTGTCTCGTCTTTGTTGTTATTGCAGTCAAGTACTAAGCCGATCAACAACACACCAACGTCGGTGCACGTTCTGCTGTTAGTCTTCGCTTTGTGGTGCTTTGGAATTTATTCTGAGATTCAGATTGATAATATAAAATGTGCATCCTAACCTGAAATCCCGGGCTACACATATGCGTACCATGGGTCACTTACCGAGATGATATTACGCAATATGTGACACATGGTGGGCGCTTAACCACACCGTAGTTATTGTTGGTCTTCTCTCTACCAAGGGAACGGTGACGTCACCTGGAGCCTAAGCAGGGCTTCAGTATCTAGGTCTCTGCTGAAATGTCCCCATCGTTTCCTTCACTGTCCTGCATCCACCCTCACAGTCCACTCTAGGGCCTCCTCATTCAGACTCTAGGGCCTCTCTACAACTGCTGACTCCCAGGTACCATGTGCACATGTTCTGGGATCATCTGCAAGACATTCTGCTCCTTTGGAGTCTGGAGTGAGGAGTGAAGTTCGGAATGAAAGTAATTTCAGGGGGAGCCCTGGGTGGCTCAGCGGTTTGGGGCCGCCTTCAGCCCAGGGTGTGATCCTGGAGTCCCGGGATCAAGTCCCACGTTGGCTCCCTGCATGGAGCCTGCTTCTCCCTCTGCCTGTGTCTCTGCCTCTCTCTTGCTCTCTGTGTCTCTTATGAATAAATAAATAAAATCTTTAAAAAAAAAAAAAAGAAAGTGAGTTCAGGGTAATAAGCTTCGTTGGCTTGGTCCCGCCTTCAGAATGCCATCCCGTTCCTGCCACACGCTGGTTGTCACAGTAGCAAAGAACATCGGAGAACCGTAACAGGCAAGGCACTTTAAATATGCTGAAGAGGCATTTTTCAAACATCTTGAAGGTTCTCTTGGGAGGGTTTCAGACTACATATTTACAGATCCTCAGGTCAGGAGCTGACCTTGGACACCTTGACAATCCACGACAGAATTTCCTGTTGTTGTTTTTTCTTTTCTTTTCTCTCTTTTTAACTCCAAGCTGCATCCTTGACCCACCTCTCCTAGCTGACCCACAGGCATTTGTTGTTGACTGTAACAAGAATTAATTCTGTTCCATTCAGTAGGCATTTGCTAAGCGCCTGTGTGCATTTTTAACTTCAATTTCCTTTTTGGAAAATGCAAATAAATTATTTTAGGCTTCAGGGGGATTATTTGAGATGTAATTGTTATTTTCCAGCCTAGCTGTGCTGCTATTTATTTTTATGTAACTGTACAAACACAGGTGTGTATTTGCTGATATTTTGCTTATTTGGATGAGAAAACCGGAACCATTTCCAAAATAGAGTTTTACAAGCTCTTGGGACCAGGAACTGGGTCGTAGTCACCTTTCTAGTTCCTCATAATGGAGTAGAGTGCCTTGTACAAGAAGGTGCTCAGGAAATGTTTGTTGAGGGGCTCCTGGGTGGCTCAGTGGTTGAGCATCTGCCTTCGGCTGGGATCGTGATCCCGGGGTCCTGGGATCGAGTCCCACATTGGGCTCCCTGCAGGGAGCCTGCTTCTCCCTCTGCCTACATCTCTGCCTCTCTCTGTGTGTCTTTCATGAATAAATAAATCTTAAAAAAAAAAAGGGGGGGGGCATGTTTGTTGCATCAAATCATTCTCTATCCCTCCGTGTCTTCGGTGAAGATGATGTTGGAACCCATCATCCAATGTCCTAAATGTGTTGTCGTCATTCGAAACATGGTGAGGCTGCTTGTTGAGGTTCTTGAGTATTTATATCCCAGTGTTGTTAGTTGGGAAAGTTATACATCGTTTGATGTTTTCACTGCTTGCCTGGATTCTCACTTCTCTACACCACTATTCTAGGCCGAGGGGCTCTCTCCTTCCTTACGTGATTCCAGCCCTGAACGTGAAGCAGATTAGGAACATCTGCTTTAGTAAAAATTGGCTCAGTATCGGGGTGTGGGCATTATTGTCAATGCCTTCACTTTTCTGCCCATACTCCCTCCCTGGTTTATAATTTTAACTACTTTTTCTCTATGGATTCCTGCTAATCAGTTCCTCTGGGCATGGGCCCCGCTCTCCCTCTTTGCATTTCTCCCTCTCTCCCTTCCTTCCTCCCTTCCTTCCACAGACTATTCTGGGACACCCATATGTGTCTAGGACTTGTGTGAAACCCTGGGAATTCGCTGACAAATAACACAGCATTGATGTCTTTGAGGAACAACCAGCCTCAACGAGAAAAACCTAACAAGTAACTGTGGTATAACATTTACAACTCACTGAAGTGCTTTTGCAGGAAGGAAAATATGTCGGGAAAGTACTGGTGTTATGATGCTTTGGCACCTGTGTTAGTATCAGTTTTCTAGGGCCGCCATGGCAAAGTACCACAGCCTGGGTGCTTTAGACGGTAGAGAAATGCATTTCCTTTTTTTTTTTTTTTTTTTAGAAATGCATTTCCTCATAGTTCTGGAAGCTAGAAGTCTGAGATCAAGGTGTTGGCAGGGTTGGCTTCTTCTAAGGCCTCTCTCCTTGGCTCGTAGGTTGCTTTCTTCTTCCACTATCTTCGGATGTTCATATCCAACTGTCTTTCTATGTCCTAAATCTGTTTTTTTTTAAAGATTTTATTTATTTATTCACGAAAGACACACACAGAGAGGCAGAGACACAGGCAGAGGGAGAAGCAGGCTGTGCAGGGAGCCTGATCCAGGACCTCAGGATCATGACCTGAGCCAAAGGCAGATGCTCAACCGCTGAGCCACCCAGGTGCCCCTGTCCTAATGTGTTTTTATAAAGAACCCAGTCCTATTGGATGAGGGCCCCTCTAGTGAGGTCATTTTCACTAATTACCTCTTGAGAGGCCCTGTCTCCAGATGCAGTCACATTCTGAGATACTGGAACTCAGGACTTCAACGTAGGAATTTTGGAAAACCCAGTTCAGCCCATAACAGCGCACAGAAAATTCAGCATCTGCTAAGTTACGTAACCCGCCAAGGTATCCTGCTAATAAGTAAGGTGTAGAAGTAGGATAGCCTGTGATTCTAGAATGCAGAGTCTTTCTACACCGCTGTGCTACCTTGCCAGCTTCCTGTTCCAAAACTACTGAGACTGGATCTTGCTCCTTATACTCTCACTTCCTTTGTGATAGAGTAGTTTTACCCTAGTGTTTTCTAGGGCTTGATTTTTCTGAACCCATCAGAATCTGACTTCGCTCCTCTGCTCATAGCTTAAATGTTTACCACCTTTGCTCTTCTTGTAATGATCATCCTCTGCTGCAGATCAGACTCTGGGTCAGAGATACTTACTGCTTTCAAGTATCCAGATACTTCACCTACTTCCAGCTTCATTGCAGTTAGGCAGGGCCACATGGTTGGCTCTGGGCTGTGGTCAGTGGAAATGTGCGCTCGTTCTGTGCCTGTTGTGAACCTACATTGCAGGCTCCCACTCTGCTTTCTCTTGCTCTGGAGATCTGTAAGCTGTATATTGAGATGATAACATTATGAGACCAGACCTGCCCGGATTGCTGAGTACCAGCATTGAGATTTGAGGAAGGAGAAAGCACACCTCCGTCGTGTTAAAAGCCAGTGAGATTTTTCTGGATGAATTGGTTACCACAGTATGGACTCATCATCTATCCTGACTAACGTAGGCCGGTCAGATGGGAATTGTGCTGTCTTCCAATACTCCCTTTGAATCACTGACCCACAGAGTCTCCGAGGTTACTCTTCTTCCCTAGAGAGAGAGCACTTATGTGCTTTCCCTGAAGGACTTGACCTTCTGAGCATTCATTTTTGTGCGGCAGTATCCCATCAGATCACCCCGATTTCATAGGACTGCCACTGCCAGCCTTGCCTTGGTTGGCTGCCACCCAAGGTCCAGTTCCGAGAGCAGGACACCCCCTAATACCTGGATGCTCTGTCTGCCGAATCCTGCACCTTGATGGAGTTCTGTTTGCTTTTTAAAATCAGGCAAAAACCTGCCTGGAAAAAGCTTCAGAAAGAATATTCCCAGTTGTTAATTTAGTGAGAGTGAAGTTATGTTAGCTCATTGAAATTTAATTGCTAATGGGTTATAAGATCTTAGGAACTACAGGCCCAGCATCTGTCTCTTTTTAGTGTCTCAATTATCACCACAATAATTTAATGGCATCCTGTTGAAGAAGCATCGTTGACATGCTAATGAATGGCACCCTGCTCATTTCCATGAACTTCACATTCCCTAGGTGATCATTGAAGCCAGGCGTTTTAGATTTCCATCATTACTTGGCCACACAAACTGGCTTAAAGGTTGACCAATAGAGGTATATATAGAACGTACACACTTGACGGTAAATTGTAAATATCTTAAACTGTATGACTTAACCTTTTGTAAATATGCTCAAAACTGGGACAAGCCATGAGAATCTAACTACTTTATTACCTAATTTAATCCTGACCTATTGTACTTAAGTTCATCTACTTGCGTGTTTTTCATCAGTGTTTAATGACTGGCCCCATCTGTATTATTTTGCTTTTCTGAATAATTATTTTCTCTTTTTTTTCTTTTCTCTTCTTTTTTCTTTTTTCTTTTCTTTCTTTTCTTTTCTTGAATCATTATTTTCTTTGTGTTTCATTTTCATTTTTTCAGGAATGTACTAATTTTTTAAAAATTTTTATTCATTTTGCTTAATTTATTCCACACGCCGACTTTGTATTGAGCACTGAGTAGTAACAGTCAAAATTTCTAGCCACCTTACAGCCTTTTTAGAAGGAGGCAAGATATAAATAAATAAATACCTAAATACATTTAATTTTCACTTCGCTAATTCCAATAACACAGAAGCTGTTGCAATTTAAATTGAGATTTGTAACTGGCTTCACAATGCACAAAAGTAATCTTTTTGAGGTTTTTACTTGACATACTTAATGAACATAAAAAACGGAGATGATTTGCTTAGAAAGCGCTAAGCATTTTCTTCTTCTTCTTTTTTTTTTTTTTTAGCACAATTGTACGTCTAAGTTGCCATTGGGATTAATTTACAATGGATTTTGAAAGTCTTTGCAAAATAGAGATTTTGTGTGGTCAGAAGAGAACAAAAAAGAACAAGCCACAAACTGAGGGAGTTACTTAGGTTGGAAATAAAGAAGCATTTCTTGATAGTGAAGTTCACTTTGCTAAAGGTTTGGGAATTTCCTGCCCAGCAGACCTTGAAAAAAAAAAAAAAAAGTAATTTGTCTGGAAATATTTCCATGACATCCTGTCTGAATTTGGTCAATTAGCTGATTAGATGTCTCCCCGTGATTGGGTGCACTTGCTGAAATGGTAAACAAGAGAACTGCATTCGCTGGGGATGTTTTCACCTTAATCAGCGAGCCTCGTGTGAACTATGTGTGGAGCATGTTTTACCTTCACCCAGTGGCCTGAAGCCTGTGTAGCCTGGCAACTCAGGCTCATGATGGGAAGAACATGAACCTTATTATGTGGAGTGCATCCAATCTGAGGAAAAGCCATTTCTTCGGGCTCTCTGAGGCAATGTAAAGTAAGAACCAGGCAATTATCTAGAGAGTTTTGGAGAGTTCATGAAGAACCCCAAGCTGCTTCTCCTCCATGGGTGACAGAAATTAAAAGTAGAGGAGAAGGGGAGGAGTTCCTGTGTTCACAGCTCTCCTGGAACCCACAGATCACTGGTGTCAAAGTTGAATATATCATAGCGCCACCCAAGTACCCGTTCCTGAGAGGCAGACCCAAGGGCAGGGGCTGCTCACACCCCAGGTAGCAGGCTACTCAGGTTATACTGCAGGCTTTCCCCATCTAGCTACCCCATCTTCCCTCTTTCTGGGGAGAACCAAAATTGAATTCCTTCTTCCTAGGCCTGGTGAAGAGAAGACGATGAGTCCCTTAGTTTCAATTGAGGAATTGAATGGAGAAAATGATATATGCAAAAGCATTTGTTATTCTTTTTATTTTTTTTTTAAATTTATTTATTTATTCATGAGAGAGACAGACAGAGACATAGGCAGAGGGAGAAGCAGGCTCCTTGCAGGGAACCCGACGTGGGACTTGATCCCAGGACCCCCGGGATCACGACTTGAGCCAAAGACAGATGCTCAACCGCTGAGCCACCCAGGTGCCCCTGCAAAAGCACTTATACTGGCAATTCAGAATAAAAATCATAGACCATGAAAGTAGTTGTCAGTAAAACAGACTTTACCAAAAAAGTACCAGTTGGCTACAGAGGAATGATACACATGTTAAGTACAAAGAGTTGTGTATGTGACTGAGTTTGCCTGACGTGCATAGGATTTGAGATCGCCGGTCACAGCAGTTAAAAACAAGTGCTTATGAAGTACTTAGTTGTATTTGAATAAATAAATACTATCCACCCTACTATTTATAAGGTGATGTGCAGTAAGGTGTCAGGGCTATGGAGATAATATTGTGAAGGGATTTATAATTTGGCGGGAGGAAGAAAGGAACTAACATGTATTGAAATTTAACTGTGTGCCACATATTGTGCTAGGCACCTTTCATCCATTATTTCATTTAATCCTTGTTAGTAAAAAAAAAAAAAAAAAAAAAAATCCTTGTTGGTAAAGAATGTGGTCTTCATTTCCCTAGCTCATGGTGGAGGGTACTGAGGCTCGGAGAGAGTAAACGATTTGCCCAACGTCATACTTCTAGTACGTGTTGCAGTCAAACTAGCATGCAGATTGCTGATAACTGTGTAAGGAATAATGTGGCTGGTATACTGGGAAAATAAATAAAACAGATTATGATTCATTCCATCTCCTTTAACATAGCTATTTATTTAGCTAATTGATGCAGCCCTTTGCCCATTGAGGCATGGGATTCTCCTGGCCTTTGTGTCCGGGACTTGAGCTGGTCCTAATTTTCATCTCAAAGTCTTCCTCCAGTTTTCCTAATCTTGTCAAATGACAACTCCATTATTCCAAACTGATCAAACGAAGATGCTTAGTTAATCCTGACTCTTCTGTTTCTTTGGCACCACATATTGAGTCAATTAACCACTCATCTCAGTTGTATCCTCAAAATAAAATATATTTAAAATGTGAGGCCTCTTACCTACTGGCAGCAATGTTCTAAGCAATTGTCCTCTCATGTGTCTTTTCTCTATGATCACAATGGTCTCTTTTCAACACAGCTGCCCGAGTAACCCTAACACATGTCATGTGCGCCAGGTGTATTCTCTGCTTGAAACATTCCACTGGTGCTTCATCTTATCAGACTCAGAGGCAAAGTTCTTAGGTTGTCCTTCCAGGCCACCCCGCCATCTGGCCTTGCACCCTCTATGACTTAATTTCTTACCACTTCCCTTTCACTCAGTCAGTTCAAACCTCGCCGCCTGCCATATTGTTCCTCTTCTACACCAAACATGCACTTACCGCCTGGCTGCAGGTTCTGTTTCCCAGGAACACTCTTTCATCATGTATTTTCCTGGTTTCATTGTTCCTATCTGCATAAAATACAAATTGACAATCTATTTGGAGGGAAGGATGTATGAGATGCCTTAAAAATATTCATATTATCTGAACCATCAAGTTTTCTTCTAAGAATTCCCCCTAAGGGAGGAACACATTATAAATGTAAAGATTTATAGGCAGAGATACATGAGTAGTACAATGCATTTATGGATACTATCGAGATAGAGGAAATACAAGTGCCAAAATAAGGAGATTCTTTAAGTAAATTATGACACCTTGATACCAGGGACTGCTGTTCATGCATTGAAAACTATGTTGTAGGACAGTATTTGTTGAAAACACTCCAGTGGATTACCATTTTGTAAAATAGCAAAAATCTGTCTGAGGCAAATGAAGGGGCAGACCAGCCACGTTGCTCCTTAGGTGTCAATATATACAGGACACTAAGCGTCACTGGAAATATAATGAAACTGAGAAAAGCATGTTTATCAGGGCACCTTTCAGGATGAGGACTATTTTGAGAGTGTCGATCCTTCAGTGTGGCAATTAGGGTGGGCCCGAGTGGTGAGATCCCCAAGGTCATGCTCCAGTACTGAAACGTGGCCAAGCAATTTCCATTTAGGTCGAACAGGCCCAATTAACTAGGCCTTTGTGTGGGTCTGTGAGGTTTATAAGTTTAGGGCCTGAGTAGCGCAAAGAGTTGATGAAGCCTGATCTGTGACACTGAGATCTCCTTGTCTGATCTTCTCTCACCTGATCCTTAGACCCTTCCATCTAAAGGAATCCTGACGTGAAGGGGTGGCCAAATGATTAGCTTGCCTGTGATGCCCAGGAGTCTTAGCCGTCTTCATAACAAAAAACGAACACATGAATTTCTAAGCAATACTGAAGGCAAAATTGCCTTTTCTGAAACAGTAATGGATGGGTATTTTAGATCCAGGAAGCCGTAAGCAATAACTGACAGTTTATCCAACAAACATTGATTATACTTGCTGTGTGCCCGCGTTGTATAAAGCCGTTTACAAATAATAATTAACTTAATCCGCATATCTCATAACAGCAACCATACGAGGTTAGGCATTATTATCCACATTTTACATGTGACAGGCCGAGACGGAGAGCCAGTAACATGCCTAAGCTAACGCAGTTAGTAAGTGGCAAGGAGAAGATTTGACCGTAGGTACTTTAAACAGTGGAACTGGGGCCCTAACCACTACCCAGAATTGCTTCTCCAATATGGTTAAAATGAACAAGGATAATAGAGAAGAGAGTCTGGCTTTGGGAATACTGTGCACAGAGAAAACAGGATTGTCAGTAAAAGATCAAAAGATTGCAGATCCTGTGGGGAACGAGACTGTAAAACAGGGTACAGAGGTCTTAATGCCCGAGTGACTTGTGAGAAAGGCACATTTTCAGCATGGGGTGTGCACTGGGCTGGGGCCACATCTAGGGAAGAGCAATAGAGTGGAGATTTCTAAGAAAACAACACAAGGCAAATCCATAGGGTAATGGCTTTGCTGGCCAGGCAAGACAGAAGCAAAAGGTCATCTTGTGCAGAGATTGAGGGATGGAATTTTGTCAGACCGAGAACGTTCATTGAAAATGGGTGGAAAAGTATTTATTGATGGGCTTTTTACAAACTAGAAGAGAGAAGTAAAATAGATTGCCATTGTCATATGTTTATATACCCTCAAAAATGAGATCTTGTATCTAAGGTTTTTTTTTTTTTTTTTAAGATTTTATTTATCTATTTAACAGCCAGTGAGAGAGAGAGAGAGAGAGAGAGAGAGAGAGAGAGCATGAACAGGGAGGGATAAGGGCAGAGGGAGAAGCAGACTCTCCGCTGAGCAGGAAGCCCGATGTGGGACTCAATCCATGGACCCCAGGATCATGACCTGAGCCGAAGGCAGACGCTTAACTGATTGAACCACCCCCATTTTTCTTAAGTTCTTTGCGTACCCACACTGAGATTGAAAACCATGCCTAGTTCTAGGGGTCCTTGTCTTCCATGCACAGCTCTGGATATACAGTATCAGGATCACTCAGGAACTTGTTAGAAATGCAAATTATTAGTCCTCACTGTCCCGCAAGACCTATGGAATCAGAAACTCTTGGAGTGGGACCCAAGAATCTCTGTTAGCACGCCCTCCAGGTCATTCTTTTTTTTTATAATAAATTTATTTTTTATTGGTGTTCAATTTTCCAACATAGAGAATAACACCCAGTGCTCATCCCATCAAGTGCCCCCCTCAGTGCCCATCACCCAGTCACCCCCACCCCCCGCCCTCCTCCCCTTCCACCACCCCTAGTTCGTTTCCCAGAGTTAGGAGTCTTCATGTTCTGTCTCCCTTTCTGATATTTCCCACCCTCCAGGTCATTCTGATGAAAATTGTGTTTGATACTCAAATCTTGCTTGATCCCAGTGATCTGGAAAAGCCATGAATCCCTTAGCATGTAGGAAATCCTGGAGGAGAATAAGTCACCCATCCCCTCAACCCCTCGCAAAGCCTTCACGCAATCTAGACCTAGAAGGGAGACCTGCTGGGAGACCAGTGCCTGGCCTGGCCAGATCCCAATTCTGGCAAAGGACAATGAAGAGATTTAAATGGATATAGGTGATGAGAGATGGGGAAAATTTCAGTGCAGCTGTGTTGAAAGAGGCACATCAAAACATGTCCTTTTTCCCCCTTTTCCACGCAAGTAATGTGCACTCCTTGTTTTCATCTTACCTCATCAACGATGTCACAAAATGTCACAAATCTCTAGTACATAGGTAAAATAGGGAAAATTCAGAGATGAGAGGAGAGCTGAGGATGTACCTTGTTCGATGTTACTTGGGAAGAAAAAATGTTTTCACAACTTGAGTTGTTTTGACTCAGCTGCGTCAAAATCCTCATGCCTCATTGGCCATTTCAAATCTCCATGGTTTAGAAGCAGGATCTTCAAATCCAACTAATAAAAAAATACTCACTTCAGAAAGGTGATGTTGGCTCATCGCAAGAATTAAAGTAAAAGCGTTTTCAACATAGTTAAGCCCCAACCCCTTTGGCAACCCGACCCAATTTGTGTTTTCTGGCGCTAGATTTAAAATAAAAGAATATCCTTCATTAACTGTTCTCACAATTCTGAGCATGCCAGAAGATATTCTAATAGACCCATCCAGACGTTTGAGATGAGAGTCTTCTCTCAGGGTCAGGGGTATAAATCTGGTGCAGGTTGATTGGAGAGGAGTGAAAATAATCACTAGTGGAGGCTCTCTCTGATGGATTGATTAGCTGTGAGTGAAGCAGCGGCTCGCAGTAAACTGTATTTTATAAGCAGTTTCTGTTAGGTGGCTGAGCAGTTGCATACAAAAATCACTTCTTCAGGTAGGACCAATGCCCCCCCCCTCTACAGGAAGGTCAGGGGATCAAGTGGCAGAGTTTCTTAGGCTTTTCCCTTGCAGCTTCCTAAAG
This sequence comes from Vulpes lagopus, assembly GCF_018345385.1. Taxonomy (NCBI): domain Eukaryota; kingdom Metazoa; phylum Chordata; class Mammalia; order Carnivora; family Canidae; genus Vulpes; species Vulpes lagopus. The sequence continues at coordinate 112,316,643 of NC_054848.1, read as the reverse complement.
GCATAGGGAAGTCCATGGGTCCCATTAGCTGGGGGTGCCTTGGAGGTTTTCTACATCAGTCTGCCATGAACAAAAAGCTTCTGTCCATCTTTTTGATTTTACAAATTTCAGGAGAGATTACCTTTCACTTGAAAATACATCCAGGGCAGCCCCGGTGGCTCAGTGGTTTAGCGCTACGTTCAGTCCAGGATGTGAATTTGGAGACCCGGGATGGAGTCCCATGTCAGGCTCCTTGCATGGAGCCTGCTTCTCCCTCTGCCTCTCTCTCTGTCTGTCTCTCATGAATAAATAAGATATTTAAAAAAAAAAAAAAAAGAAAATACATCCATGTTGGGCAGCCCTGGTGGCCCAGCTGTTGAGCGTCCGCCTTCAGCCCAGGGTGTGATCCCGGAGACCCGGGATCGAGTCCCACGTTGGCTCCCTGCATGGAGCCTGCTTCTCCCTCTGCCTGTGTCTCTGCCTCTCTCTCTCTCTCTCTGTGTCTCTCATGAATAAATAAAATCTTTAAAATATATAGATATATATCCATGTTTATTTTGATCTGAAAATAATGGTTTAACTCCGTACCATGGAGAAAAATGGATACTTCAGAAAGATCAATCACTTTTGTCCTAATGGCTCAGGATATGTTGCTATATTTCCTCGTAGACCCAGGGTCGAATAGTAGGAAGAAAAGTGAGTCTGAGCTTTAGTATTTGCTAATGATCTGGTGCAATTTTCCTGATCTGTCTTGATGTCTGTGAATAAGGAGATGCTAATAATTCCTTTGCCATCATCATAGTTACTAAGAAATTTTAAAATAATATGTATAGGATCCCTGGGTGGCTCAGTGGTTTAGCACCTGCCTTCAGCCCAGGGCGTGATCCTGGAGACCCGGGATCGAGTCGTGCATCGGGCTCCCTGCATGGCGCCTGCTTCTCCCTCTGCCTGTGTCTCTGCCTCTCTCTCTCTCTGTCTCTCATGAATAAATAAATAAAATCTTAAAAATAAAATAATATGCATAAAACCTATTTTATAAATTATGAGGTCCTGCAAAAATATCCAGAGCACTAGGAGTCTGATCATTTATATCCAGGTACTGATCAACTTGCCCAGCTCTATTTTATATATGATGCGCTATCAACTGTTGGGTTGTATAAGGAAACATAACGGAACAGCAAGATGCATGTGGATAATTGCTCATTACTGGTTATTTACCAAGATCTAAACTAAAGCGGGAGTGTAATTTAGCCTAACCTTTCTCCCAGTTAAAAGAATTTCCTTTTTTAAAAAGAAATTTTATTTATTTTGGAGAGAGGGAGAGAGGGCGTGAGCCTGAGTAGGTGGAGGGGTAGAGGGAGAAGGAGAAGCAGACTCCCCGCGGAGCAGGGACCCTGATGTGGAGCTTGATGTGGGGGCTCCATCCCAGGACCCTGGGATCAGGACTTGAGCCGAAGGCAGACCCTTAACCGACTGAGCCACCCAGGAGCCCAGGAATTCCCTTTTCAACATCAGTTCCAGCTCTTGCTTGATCATTTCTAATTTCTAGTTAACAGGAAGCCCACTGCACCTCAGGACAGCCCATGCCAGCTTTGCTCATCTGCAGTTGTTAGAAAGTTCTTCATTTGTTGATTTGAGGCCACTCACTGTTAGGGCATGGATGGTGTCCTGCTCAAAATTCATATATTGAAGTCCTAATCCCCAGCATCTGAGGCTGTGGCTGTATTCCAATATAAGTAATTAAGTAAAAACAAGTTCATTGGATTTTGATTGGACAACAAGCAGCTACCGCCACACACGTGATTGATGTCCGTTAATCCACACATGACCTTTTGATTCAGTACTAATATGATTTTTCCCATTCTCTACAAAGAGCTGATGAGTAAAGAAATTAAGGAACAAGTCTCCAAAGTCGTATGGATATATGAAGTGTTTGACCTAGCAATTCAGCCTCGTTCAGAGTCCGGATGCCTCACTATTCCCACACTACCACCCCTGCCATTGCTACAGCTACTGCTACACACTTGAAAGTAAGCTCCTTGAAATCAAAGATTATGTTTTATTCACCCTTGAATGTCAGTGCTTGGTGTAATACTAGGCCCTAAATTATGTCATTGAGTGAATGAATGAATGAATGAATGAGCAAATGAGTGTTCATTAGCTCATTCAAGCAGTTAAAAATGCACTTTACTGTCATTTAGTTTTTCTATTTTGTTTAAATATATATGAAGAGGGCAGCCCAGGTGGCTCAGTGGTTTAGGGCTGCCTTCAGCCCAGGGTGTGATCCTGGAGACCCGGGATCGAGTCCACATCAGGCTCCCTGCGTGGAGCCTGCTTCTCCCTCTGCCTGTGTCTCTGTCTCTCTCTCTCTCTCTGTGTATGTCTCTCATGAATAAATAAATAAAATATTAATAAATAAATAAATAAATAAATATGAAGAGAGAAGTCTCAAATCACTTGTTCACACTAACGGAAGTCTATATGCACACTTAGACTTTCTACCATATTAAGTAATCTAGTAATGCAGTATTGTTAATTGGACCTGGAATTATTTTATATTCTTAAAGGTTTTATTTTTAAGTAGTCTCTACACCCAACATGGAGCTCAAACTCACAACCCTGAGGTCAAGAGTCACAGACTTCAGCAACTGAGCCAGCCAAGCACCCCATCATGGCCTGGTTTTATTATTAACCTATTCTAGCTGCTACTAATCCCCCCCCCTTTTTTTTAAAGATTTTATTTATTTATTCATGAGAGACAGAGAGAGAGGCAGAGACACAGGCAGAGGGAGAAGCAGGCTCCACGCAGGGAGCCCGACGCGGGACTCGATCCCGGGACTCTGGGATCACACCCTGAGCCAAAGACAAAGGCTGAACCACTGAGCCACCCAGGCATCCGTACTAATCTTTATTATTATTTTTTTTAACTAATCTCTAACTTATAAGGGCTACAAAGTCGCCTGTTTGGCAGTCTGTCTGAGATTTTTCTTTGCATTGATATCAAGGTCTGGAATTTCTGGATTTCAGCATTTTGGGGGAAGGAGAGATTACATATTGTCTATCGTTAGTCTTTTGTCAGTGTATGCAGGTTTATTTATTGGGTAGACCAAGGACAGAGGCCACTAGTAAAGCAGAGATAACAGAAATCTTAGGAAAAAAAAATTAAAAGGAAATACAGCATCACGATGGTTGCCACGAGAAACCTCAGGATTTTGTTTTGTATTTCTGTAGTAATTATTTCGTTGTCCAGTGTTCCTTTTATTCTCATTACAGATGGGAGCAGTGAGCATCATAATCTCAGTGGCGCTTACAGCCTCTAAAAGTCGTATTCAGGTATCCTGCTCTTTCTTTTATTCCACACACATCTTTAAGTACTACTGATAAAGATTTGTGTTCACTTGTGAAAGCTCCTCTAAGGAGCTTGATTTAATTTCTCTGAATTAGGATACTTGAATGTATTTCAAGTTTTGACAGAAAGTACTTGCATTCCAAGATAAACTCTTTCTCTCTGGAAGTGTTTTAAATTTGTGTTTTAATGGCATGTCCTAATTTTAACTTGTAATACCACACTGCCTGCTTTGTTGTTTTGATCGTCAATTTATAGCATTTATGCATTTGATCAAACTATGAGATTCAGTCATTAAATGAAGATAGTTAACTTTGGACAGTTTTTTTCAAATTGTAATCCAAAATCTGTGATCGGTTTACTCAGAGTTCTCTCTAAAGTTCCTTCCAGTAAACATACATTTTTCAAACCAAGAATTAGGTTGAATTTGAAGTTGCGAAGATATTAACTAGAAAACAAATATAGGTTTTAAACTTTTTAAAACTTTTTCTTTTTTTAAAAAATCTTTTTCTGGGATCCCTGGGTGGCGCAGCGGTTTGGCGCCTGTCTTTGGCCCAGGGCGCGATCCTGGAGACCCAGGATCGAATCCCACGTCGGGCTCCCGGTGCATGGAGCCTGCTTCCTGCTTCTCCCTCTGCCTATGTCTCTGCCTCTCTCTCTCTCTCTCTCTCTGTGTGTGACTATTAAAAATAAAATAAATAAAAATTAAAAAAAAATCTTTTTCTAATAAAGCCCATCCCAAAGTTTACTTCTAACTTTAGTTTTGAAATACAAATTATCAATATGAAAGAAAATAAATTGAAAGATGTAATAATAATAATCATGCTTTCTCGATAATACAAAATTAACCTTTGTGTTCCACAAAAACTTGAGCTCTACTTCATTTAAATTAAAAAAAATCTACGTTTCAATCTCATTTTATTGATCTTGAGATGATTGATGCTGCTCTATAAAAATGTAACCTTCACAATACTGATGCAGCGTCAGATTTTAGTTAGAATTTTTCAGAGACACATCTTAACTGTTACAACTGACATTCAAAAACATTATGTGGATATTCAAGATAAGAGTATGCGTAAAAGTGCACTACAATTCAAGTAGCAGCATGTCTCCTGCTGACCTCAATTTACAATATGAAATTGTAAAATCTGCAAATGTTGTACTTATAAAATTCCAAGTGTTTAACATTGTTAAAACAATAGAATGTGGGCAAGCAAGTATTAATTGAGAATGGCATCATGGTAGCAGACCTAGGAAAGGTCAGTCATTTAAAGAAATAAGTCCTTTAATCAGAGAAGATCAAGAAATGTTATATATTTTTATTTTTATTTTATTTTTCATTTTTTATTTTTCATTTTATTTTATTTTATTTTTTATTTTTTTTTATTTTGTTTTTTAAAAATATTTTATTTATTTATTCATGAGAGACATAGAGCAAGAGAGAGGTAGAGGGAGAAGCAGGCTCCATGCAGGGAGCCTGACGTGGGACTCGATCCCGGGTCTCCAGGGTCACGCCCTGGGCCCAATGCGGCTCTAAACCGCTGAGCCACCCGGGCTGCCCAATATTATATATTTTTAAATCACTCATTTACCTTTCTAAAGCATCACGAAAACCATAACAACATTTGGAAAAGGATGAGATGTCCTAGAGTAAATAACATTTACATGGGACTTTTGACAGTCACATTAAGCTAAGAAATCCATTGTTTTTTTTTTTTTTTTGAGAAATCCATTGTTGAAAACAATTCTTAAATACCTATTAACGGTGTACACATAAAACACATCTGATAATGTATTCAAGTGCTATAATTCGCTAAATAAAGTAATAATATTTAGATAAGTTTTAGCTGACTATAGACATGTGCAAGTAGCTATCCTTGATTGTATGCTGGATCATCTCTGATGTGGCTTAAATGATTTGAAAGGCAGAAAGGGTCTCCTATTCCGTCAGCATTCCAGGTAAACCATCCTCATCCTCGCCAGACTCTCTCCCTGTTACAGTAATCCAAATTAAGGCGGAAGCCTTGCCTTAAAAAGAAGCAGGATGGGTTCATTTCCTGATTATTCTTTTGTTCTCTTGTCATTAACCATTCGACTTGTATTCTGTCACACACAGTCTTGGCTGGTTTCCTTTCTTAAAAGGCACGGAAATGCTCAGACTCTGCATTTGCGAAAGAGCCTGGAATATTCTATGAAGTCAGTCAGGGCATTTTGGGATGACTCGACCACATCACCAGTGATTAATGATGAGTTAAAATGTTAAGGCCATTTAGATTAAAATGCAATTAACCTATGGCAGCATTCCCTCTGCTTTTTAGGTGATAGTTTAATTCTTACTCATATTCACAGCTGGAAGGGGGGGGATTCCTGTCCAAATGCAGCCACTATGATGGACTTTTTTTTTTTTTTCACTATGATGGACTTTTGATTTCAGTTATGTATTCGATTTTCACAATATATTAGGCAAGACAGAGGTTTTTCCTAAGCTGGCAGCTTCTCTCCCCTCCCCTCCCCTCTCTTACCCTACCCCTCCCCTCTGCACCTTACCCCACCCCACCCCACCCCACCCAAGTTGAGAGTTGCCCAAGGAATATAATGACCATATTTCTTTCCATCAAAATATTACAGATACAATTACTATCCTGTTTAACTTCCCATTCCCATTCTTATTTTCCTTCTCTCCCAATTCCTCCTACAGATAAATGCTAGTATGAACTTGAAACACATTCCTCTCCTCCTTAGTTTTTATGGAAACAGCCATAGAAACGATAAAGTACCATTTTTCTCTTTTTCAAAATTTCATATAAATGACAAGCTTTATAAGTCCTTCAGCTTACCTGTTCACGCTCATTAACAGGTCTGTGCGATTCATCTGCGCGGAGTACATTCTAGTTCTAGTTTCGTAGCTACATCGTGTTCTGTTGTATGAATATACTGCAAGTTGTTGATCTAGTGCCAAGCTGATGGGCATTCAGTCTATTTCCAGTTTTTAACTATGGTTAAACGATTCTAAAATGAATAGTATTTGGGTTACGTTGCCCTGTGTGGGAGAGATTCTGTGACGAGGAATTCCTGGGGTGTATACGTGCGGAAGGGTTCAGCTCTCCAAGGTATTGACTGCTAACTGGCTCTCTGGAGTGGGTACACCAATGTACAGTTCCATCCACTCTATGTGACAGTCCCATTCCTTCACACCCTTGCCAAGTTGGATGTTATATTTAATTGTCCTTTAGATACTTCTCTATTATTTTAGTTATTGTAATAAGCATATAAGGGTTTTGGAATTCACATGTCCAAAATAAAATTTAGGGTAAAAAACGCTCATAGCATTTGGACAGAAATTTTGCATCTGAAATCTGTCTTAAGAGAATATTGTAGGGGCATCTGGGTGGCTCAGTCAGTTAAGGGGCTGCTCTGGCTCGGGTCATGATCCCAGGGTCCTGAGTCAGAGCCCCCCATGGGGCTCCCTGCTTAGTGGGAAGTTGGCTTCTCCCTCTGCCCTTCTGCACCCCCGCCCCTGGCTTGTGCATGCATTTGTGTGCTTTCTCACTCTCAAATAAATAAAATCTTTTAAAATAAATAAAGATTTATTTATTTGAGAGAGAGCAAGTGAGAGAGTACACATAAAGAGAGGGAGAAGCAGACTCCCCGCTGAGCAGGGAGCCCGCCATAGGGGTCAAGCCTGGGACTTTGAGATCATGACCTGATCCGAAGGCAGATGCTTAACTGACTGAGCCCCCCAGGTGCCCCCAAATGTCAGACTCAGATCTTGATCTCATGGGTCAGGTCAGGTGATGATCTCATGGGTCCTGGTATCTAGCCATGCTTTGGGCTTTGCACTCAGCAGGGAGTCTGCTTTAAGATTCTCTCCCTCTGCCTCTACCCCCACTCACACATGCAAGCATGCTCTCTCAACTAAATAAATATATCTTAAAAAAAAAAAAAGATTCCGTCTCCTTCTCTCTATGCCCCCCTCCATTTGCAGGTGCATGCGCACACTCTCTTAAAAAAAAAGGGATGGTGGCAGCCCGGGTGGCTCAGCAGTTTAGCGCCGCCTTCAGCCCCGGGCCTGATCCTGGAGAACCGGGATCGAGTCCCGCATCAGGCTCCCTGCATGGAGCCTGCTTCTCCCTCTGCCTGTGTCAAGATTCCGTCTCCTTCTCTCTATGCCCCCCTCCATTTGCAGGTGCATGCGCACACTCTCTTAAAAAAAAAGGGATGGTGGCAGCCCGGGTGGCTCAGCAGTTTAGCGCCGCCTTCAGCCCCGGGCCTGATCCTGGAGAACCGGGATCGAGTCCCGCATCAGGCTCCCTGCATGGAGCCTGCTTCTCCCTCTGCTGTGTCTCTGCCTCTGTCTCTCTCTCTGTGTGTCTCTCATGAATAAATAAATAAAATCTTAAAAAAAAAAAAAAGATTCCGTCTCCTTCTCTCTATGCCCCCCTCCATTTGCAGGTGCATGCGCACACTCTCTTAAAAAAAAAGGGATGGTGGCAGCCCGGGTGGCTCAGCAGTTTAGCGCCGCCTTCAGCCCCGGGCCTGATCCTGGAGAACCGGGATCGAGTCCCGCATCAGGCTCCCTGCATGGAGCCTGCTTCTCCCTCTGCTGTGTCTCTGCCTCTGTCTCTCTCTCTGTGTGTCTCTCATGAATAAATAAATAAAATCTTAAAAAAAAAAAAAAGATTCCGTCTCCTTCTCTCTATGCCCCCCTCCATTTGCAGGTGCATGCGCACACTCTCTTAAAAAAAAAGGGATGGTGGCAGCCCGGGTGGCTCAGCAGTTTAGCGCCGCCTTCAGCCCCGGGCCTGATCCTGGAGAACCGGGATCGAGTCCCGCATCAGGCTCCCTGCATGGAGCCTGCTTCTCCCTCTGCTGTGTCTCTGCCTCTGTCTCTCTCTCTGTGTGTCTCTCATGAATAAATAAATAAAATCTTAAAAAAAAAAAAAAGATTCCGTCTCCTTCTCTCTATGCCCCCCTCCATTTGCAGGTGCATGCGCACACTCTCTTAAAAAAAAAGGGATGGTGGCAGCCCGGGTGGCTCAGCAGTTTAGCGCCGCCTTCAGCCAGGGAGTGATCTTGGAGCCCCGGGCTCAAGTCCCAGGTCGGGCTCCCTGCATGGAGCCTGCTTCTCCCTCTGCTGTGTCTCTGCCTCTGTCTCTCTCTCTGTGTGTCTCTCATGAATAAATAAATAAAATCTTAAAAAAAAAAAAAAGATTCCGTCTCCTTCTCTCTATGCCCCCCTCCATTTGCAGGTGCATGCGCACACTCTCTTAAAAAAAAAGGGATGGTGGCAGCCCGGGTGGCTCAGCAGTTTAGCGCCGCCTTCAGCCCCGGGCCTGATCCTGGAGAACCGGGATCGAGTCCCGCATCAGGCTCCCTGCATGGAGCCTGCTTCTCCCTCTGCTGTGTCTCTGCCTCTGTCTCTCTCTCTGTGTGTCTCTCATGAATAAATAAATAAAATCTTAAAAAAAAAAAAAAGATTCCGTCTCCTTCTCTCTATGCCCCCCTCCATTTGCAGGTGCATGCGCACACTCTCTTAAAAAAAAAGGGATGGTGGCAGCCCGGGTGGCTCAGCAGTTTAGCGCCGCCTTCAGCCCCGGGCCTGATCCTGGAGAACCGGGATCGAGTCCCGCATCAGGCTCCCTGCATGGAGCCTGCTTCTCCCTCTGCTGTGTCTCTGCCTCTGTCTCTCTCTCTGTGTGTCTCTCATGAATAAATAAATAAAATCTTAAAAAAAAAAAAAAGATTCCGTCTCCTTCTCTCTATGCCCCCCTCCATTTGCAGGTGCATGCGCACACTCTCTTAAAAAAAAAGGGATGGTGGCAGCCCGGGTGGCTCAGCAGTTTAGCGCCGCCTTCAGCCCAGGAGTGATCTTGGAGCCCCGGGCTCAAGTCCCAGGTCGGGCTCCCTGCATGGAGCCTGCTTCTCCCTCTGCTGTGTCTCTGCCTCTGTCTCTCTCTCTGTGTGTCTCTCATGAATAAATAAATAAAATCTTAAAAAAAAAAAAAAGATTCCGTCTCCTTCTCTCTATGCCCCCCTCCATTTGCAGGTGCATGCGCACACTCTCTTAAAAAAAAAGGGATGGTGGCAGCCCGGGTGGCTCAGCAGTTTAGCGCCGCCTTCAGCCCCGGGCCTGATCCTGGAGAACTGTGTCTCTGCCTTCTCTCCTCCTCTCTCTCTCTCCTCTCTCTCTCTCTCTCTTCTTCTGTGTCTTTCATGAATAAATACATAAAATCTTAAAAAAAAAAAGCACTAAATTCAGAGGGTTCTTATTTTTCACTGCTTGCATTATTCTTTTAAGGAATGTGCACTGAAGCACATTGTAATCCACTAATATTTACAACAGCAAAAATAATAAACTTAAAAAAAGTGCATTTTGTCCATTTTTCAAAGAATATTTAACAGTCAACATCATTCTGTGATACTATTGATCTTGTGTCTTGCACATAGTAGATGCCTAGCAAACATCTAATGGCCATGAACTTCAAGTGAATTATGTAATCACTTTCTTCAGTTCAAAACATGTGCCAATTTTAGACAGAAACCCTAGATACTGATACAGAAATGATAGTATGATGTGACAGATGATATGATAACCCTTAAAAAAATCCCCAAGACTGGAAGTATTTGTTTTCCAGGTCTTTAAAAAGATCTGATAAATAATTAAATCCTAGCCAATTTTGGCCAAAAAAATGAAATTCCTTTTCTGTGACCTTTCTGAGACTTCTCATAGCCATTTCGGTTTTTTCTTAGTTTTTTTTTTTTTTTTTTTTAAGATTTTATTTATTTATTCATGAGAGACAGAGACACAGAGGGAGAAGCAGGCTCCACGCAGGGAGCCTGTCTCTGGACTCGATCCTGGGATCCCGGGGTCACGACCTGAGCCGAAGGCAGTTGCTAAACCCCTGAGCCACCCGGGCTGCCCTTTCTTAGGTATTTTTGAAAATATTTTCAGGCAAAACGACTCTCTCTTTGGTAACAAAAGTATATTTGGCATACCTTGCATAAAAATCATTCCCCTTTTCCACTCTTGTTTCTAATAGTCCCAATGATAGATATTAATTTAATTATGACTTTTTGCCAATTAGTAACTTCTGTTTTACAGAGAAAACTCGGTCATTGTACACTGTCCTACTCCATCATTTTGTAGTGGATAACCAAAGTTTATGGATGAATTACTCCTAGTTTTTAATTTTTTATTTTTTAAAGATTTTGTTTTACGTATTTGTTGTAGAGAGAGCCCGCAAGTGTGTGCACGCCCACATGAGCAAGAGGGGAAGGAGGGGCAAAAGGGGAGGGAGAGGGATAAGCAGATTTTGCTACTGCAAGCTGGCAGAGGCTTGATCTCACCATTCTGAGCTCATGACCTGAGCCTATTAAGAATCAGATGCTTGACTAATTGAGCCACCCAGGTGCCCCTTATTCCTAGTCTCTAAAAATATATAGTTCCTTATAGTATAATCTCTCAAAGAATATGTTTATTAACAGATCCAAATATATGTAGCCTTTCTATACCGTATAAAATAAGAAAAAGTCACAAATTTAAACTTCTCCGGAGTAGTTAATGTTTCAGTGTTTTTTTTTTTTTCCAAGATTTTATTTATTTATTCAGGAGAGACACAGAGACATAGGCAGAGGGAGAAGCAGGCTCTCCCAGGGAGCCCGAGACCCCAGGATCACAACCTGAGCCAAAGGTGGATGCTCAACCACTGAGCCACCCAGGTATCCCACATTTCAGTGTTTTATCTTAGAAATGGTTTAGGTATTTAATAATACATACCATTTAACATAATTTAGCGTGAATCTTAAGTTATCAAAAGATAACTCAAACTTTTTTAAGATGACTTTTTTTTTTTTTTTTTTTAGTTTTATTTATTTGAGAGCGTGTGAGTGAGAGAGAGCGAGCTTGAGCAGGAGGGGGGCAGAGGGAGAAACAGAGTCCCTGCCAGGCAGGGAGCCCTACCTGGGGGTTCAATCCTAGGAGCCCAGGATCATGACCTGAACTGAAGAAAGACACTTAACTTACTGAGCCACCCAGGCCCCCCACAAGATGACATTTATTAAACATAATTACTGTTGAGATAAATTTTGTCAGAAGGATTGGTCAGTTTATTTAAACATAAATTTACATTCTTCATTATCATATTAAATATCTAGTAGATGTAATGCTAATTTATTTGACCAGTAATCCAGAATTAAGTTCAGGAAGACTAAGCTCGAGCCTAAGTATAATAAAAATCTATAAAGTGTAATATAATAGTATAGTATTAGTATAATAGTATTAGTATAATAAAAATCTAACTTAATGTTGCTAACAGAAGACTTAACTGTTTTTATTAAAGTAACAGTATTAAACTAGTCTGATTTGCCAACAATTTACTTAAATTATGTGAACTTGAAATCTTAAAGCATTTGTGTTAATTTTTATAAGAATGTTTTAAGTTTTTTTTTTTAAGTTATCTTTATACCCAATGTGGGGGCTCGAACCTCCTGGGACCACTGGTCACGCCCTGAGCTGAAGGTAGATGCTCAACTGCTCAGCCACCCCGGCCTCCCTAGGAGGTTTTATCTTTAGGCGGTCGCTTTTAGTGTCTCTAAGATACTCAAGGCCCGCTGATGGGGGGGAGGGGGGTGCTGAGGGACAAAGTTCTCATGACTTCAGGCGTTAAGGGGCTGGAGTAGGAAAGGAAAGCAATGGTCAGAGTGGATATCGAATGAAGATGACCAAAAGGTTTGAGGGGACTAAAAGGAAGATTTGAGGGGGGGAGGGGGTGAACAGAGGGAGGAGGAGGGATGATGAAAAGGGCTTAAATGAATCATTTTGAGTAGAGCCCATTTCACAAAGAGGTGGCCGAAGTTCCAAACTATGCTCAGTGAAATTTTGCCACTTTTGGTGATGTTGGACCAAATGAGTGTTCTAGTGGAAGAGCATACAGTCAGCAGGGGAGGATTAGGATTAGGTCAACACTCAGATAAACACAAGAGACCTCACAGAACAGCCCTAAAGAGTCTTGTCTAGGGACCCCTGGGTGGCTCGGCAGTTGAGCGCCTGCCTTTGGCCCCAGGCGTGATTCTGGAGTCCCGGGATCGAGTCCTACATCGGGCTCCCTGCATGGAGCCTGCTTCTCTCTCTGCCTGTGTCTCTGCCTCTCTCTCTCTCTCTCTCTCTGTGTCTCATGAATGAATGAATAAATAAAATCTTTAAAAAAAAAAAAAAAGAGTCTTGCTTAGTGACATACCCAATGGAAGAATCAGGTATTACCTTCTTCTAGGAAGAATCAGGTATTACAGCCCCCTTACAAAGCTAAAACAAAATAAACAATCAAAAATAACTTCAGTCCAAGAATTAAGCAGCAAAATACCACGAAGAACCCCATTTAATAAAATCCAAATCAAAACAACCCACTACTACACTGACCAACGTGTGGAGCACTGGATGAGGACTTGCAAGTTAACTCATCAACCCTATTTGCCCAACCAGGAAGGACACAAAGTGTCTGAGAACCTGGAGGTGATACCTGAGTGAAGACAAGAGCATCCAGTGGGTGGTCAGCCCTCGATTTAAGTCATGGCACCAGAAAACTGTCAAACGAAACAAATCTACACTTAGATACTTAGAGCAGAAAAGACCTTCTTCAAAGGAACTATTGCATTTGGGAGAAGGTTCCAATTACAGAAATATCCAAGTATCTCAAAATCAAACACAGGAAGGCTTCTCTTTTACAGAGAGGGGCTAAGCAGTTAGGAAGGAGAAGCTGGGAGGTAGGGAGTGACGACGTTTGAGCGCAAGTGTGTGTCACTGTGTGGCCGCCAAGCCTCACTGAGCTAATAAAGGGGGATGACCTGCATTTTTGGGTTTGTTCAGACTTGGGGGAAAAGCCAAAGTTCAGGGGCCGGGGGGACGAGAGAAGCCTCAGTGGGCCAAGGCAGATCATGGAATAAGAAAGGGGTAATTGTGAACGCTTGATCAGTATGAAATTTGTGTTGTTTTAAACAACTGTGCTTGTGGTAATTTGCTAGAACAACAATAGGAAACCAACACATGGATGTATTAGGGAGGACAAAGGCTAAAAATAAAAGTATGTAAGTATCCATCTCAAGAAGTTAGGCAAGTGGCTGCAAGTTAAATCTAACGAAAGTAGAAAGTATTAAATACTAAAGGTAGGGCATCCCCGGGTGGCTCAGGGGTTTAGCACGTGACTTCGGCCCGGGGTGTGATCCTGGAGTCCTGGGATCGAGTCCCAAGTCGGGCTCCCTGCATGGAGCCTGCTTTTCCCTCCGCCTGTGTCTCTGCCTCTCTCTCTCTCTGTGTCTCTCTTGAATAAATAAATAAAATCTTTAAATAAATAAGTTAATAAATGCTAAAGGTAAAGGAATATACAAGCGGATACAAAGATTATGACTAATATCTAATACTTTTGAACTTGTAGATAAAATGGACAGATTCTTAAACCATGCACACAATTTATTGAACAAGATGTAAGAAGAAATAAGAAATCTGATTTTCTATAGATGCTGGATTTGTTATTAAAGATATTCCCACAAACTAAAGCTCAATCCCATAAGGCTTCATTAGTGGATTCTTTCAAATGTTTAGATAAGAAATAAAGGAGCTACTTTACAGAAACACTTCCAGGGGATATAGGCTGAGGGAATATTTACCAACTCTTTTTGTAAGTCTAGAATAACCTTAGTACCAATATTTGACAAGGATGTTACTAGGAAAAATTGTGTCATTATATCTTATGAATATAGATTCAAATACCATAAGCAAAAATGTACCAGATTAGTCCTAGTAATAAAGAAGATAATACATAGTGACCTACAGGTTTTATTCTAGACCTATGAGTTGTTTACCTTTGCAAAATCAATCGGTTTAATTCACCATGTTAACAGGAAACAAGAAAAATCTGTGTAGATGCAGGAAAAACATTGATAAAAGTCAAAACCATTACATGTTAATAATTCTTAAAACTCTAGGACTATAAGGGAATTTCCTTAATCTGAAAAGGGTGTCTATAGAAAAGTAAAAACCCCCAACAAACATATGCAAAGTCCCCATTGTGATATTAGGTTAAAACAAAAGGCTCTTTTTTAAAATAATAAATTTATTTTTTATTGGTGTTCAATTTGCTAACATACAGAATAACACCCAGTGCTCATCCCGTCAAGTGCCCACCTCAGTGCCCGCCACCCAGTCACCCCCACCCTCTGACCTCCTCCCCTTCCACCACCCCTAGTTTGTTTCCCAGAGTTAGGAGTCTTCCATGTCCTGTCTCCCTTTCTGATATTTCCCACTTTTTTTTTCTTCTTTCCCCTCTATTCCCTTTCACTATTATTTATATTCCCCAAATGAATGAGATCATATAATGTTTGTCCTTCTCCGATTGACTTACTTCACTCAGCATAATACCCTCCAGTTCCATCCACGTTGAAGCAAATAGTGGGTATTCGTCGTTTCTAATGGCTGAGGAATATTCCATTGTATACATAGACCACATCTTCTTTATCCATTCATCTTTCGATGGACACCGAGGCTCCTTCCACAGTTTGGCTATTGTGGACATTGCTGCTAGAAACATCAGGGTGCAGGTGTCCCGGCAATTCACTGCATCTGTATCTTTGGGGTAAATCCCCAGCAGTGCAATTGCTGGGTCGTAGGGCAGGTCTATTTTTAACTAAAAGGCTCTTATCACTAGTTCTATTTAACACTTTACTGACGATCTTAGTGCAAAAAGCAAGGAAAATAAATAAACCTCAGGACCTTTGGAAGAAAGAAATAAATCATATTTTTTGCAGGTGATATTATTATGTATGCAGGAAATCTGAAAAGAATCCTATCTTCAGACAAATTCTGAGAATTAAGAGAATTTGGAAGTGATCCTAAGTGCAAGGTCTATATTGATAATAAAACAATGGTATTGTGTATAGCAATAACAAATGATTAGGAAAAAATGTCATTAAGGAGATTATTTAAGAATATCCAGTAATGAGGGACACCTGAGGGGCTCAGTGGTTGAGTGTCTGCCTTCGGCCCAGGGTGTGATCCCAGGGTCCTAGGATCGAGTCCCTCATTGGGCTCCTGCAGGGAGCCTGCTTCTCCCTCTGCCTGTGTCTCTGCCTCTCTCTGTGTGTGTCTCTAATGAATAAATAAATAAAATCTTAAAAAAAAACTATTACATGAAAACTCTATCATCTGAGCAATACTCCTGGATATAAGCCAACTCAAAAGTTGAAACTTTTGTACATGAATAGAATATCTACGTATATTGTACCGTAATGACAAAACAAAACAGCATACAGCAGTGCAAGTGAACCAACTACAAAAACCTGTGACAGCCTGTCGAGCAAAATAATTGAGACACAAAAGAATATGTAATTTCCATAGTTTATGATTCCATATGGTGTCCACTGGGGACCATTACTGGGTTAAGTTGAGAGCACTGTATCATTGGATGTTGAGTAGCCTCACCAAGATGATAAGAATGTCTCCGCATTTATTCTGATTTATTAGCTCCCTGGCTGTCTGCACTTGAGCTACGTTGCTCTTCCTTCTTTTTCTTGAAGGGGTGAAGTTTTATGTGTCCCAACACCTTCACACATGCTTTTCATTGTACTTGGAACACTTTTTTTCCACTCCTCTTTCCTTGCCTGACTTCTACCTGTCCTTTACATCATAGCATAAATAGAATTTCCTTAAGAAAGGCCTCAAAAAAAAAAAGTCCTCAAGAAATCCCAGTCTAAATTAAGGAAGCACTGTTATTGTCTCCTGACACCTTCTAGCATTTCTTTGTAGTATTTGTCACTGGTTTTGAGTCTTCATTTTTATAATTATTTGTTCACTTCCATTTTATCCCCTGGACCGTGTTCCATCAGGGCAGGACCACTTACATTCTTACACTGTTCTATCTCAGAGCTTATTTTGGTGGATTCTAAATATATTTGGAAAGTGAATGATCGATTGACGAAACGAATGTAAGAGGGAAGGTCTTAAGTGGATAGCTTCTGGCATCATCGAGACCAAAGTTAAAATCTTGCCTCCATCAATTACCAGCTGTCTAACGTTGGGCAAGTCCTTTTAACTCTGATTCTCTATTTCCTTATTTACACGATAGGGGAAGCAGACCGTTTCTCAATAACTTGCCCTATTTTCTATCTTATTTCCGGCTCATGTTCCACAATCCGTGTCTCTTAGTCATCACTGATCTTTGTCTTTTGCAACTACCTGTGAACTTGTTGGTGGTCAAACAATCCAGAACTTAATTTTACATTAACTCTGCAAAAACATAGTCTAAAATTGACAATAGCAAAATGAAAAAATAAAATCAACAAATGTCAGAGCCCCAGCCCTACACTAAGCATCCATTTGATGCTTATAATAAGTACACTGTAGTACTCGTTATTAAAAAGCTGTTTACAGAGACCACATAATCCCCTAATTTTAGAAAAAGAAAGGTTCTTAAAGATCATCTAGTTCACTTCCTTATCACACACATCAGGCAACTGTGTATTATAAACAGGGAGGTAGGACTTCTCCTGGGCTTTAGTACTAGTCGTCACACAAAGGCTCTGGGTCTGCTTAACATAGTCCTTCAACAGTCCTGGAATAAGCCAGCTTCCCTCAGCAGAGTAATCATTAAGGGATCCGGGGAAGGAAAAAGAGAAATCCAGCATGTAATGTGGATGCCACTTTCAGAGCAAGTAGCTCTGTCCATTTAGCAACTTAGAGGGACAGTTTTATTTTTTTTTTAATTTCTTTTTATTGGAGTTCAATTTGCCAACATATAGAATAACACCCAGTGCTCATCCTGCCAAGTGCCTCCCTCAGTGCCCATCACCCAGTCACCCCCACCCCCGCCCACCTCCCTTTCCACCACCCCTTGTTCCTTTCCCTGAGTTAGGAGTCTCTCATGTTCTGTCTCCCTCTCTGATACTTCCCACTCATTTTCTCTCCTTTCCCCTTTATTCCCTTTCACTATTTTTTATATTCCCCAAATGAATGAGACCATATAATGTTTGTCCTTCTCCGATTGACTTACTTCACTCAGCATAATACCCTCCAGTTCCATCCACGTCAAAGCAAATGGTGGGTATTTGTCGTTTCTAATGGCTGAGGAATATTCCATTGTATACAGAGACCACAGCTTCTTTATCCATTCATCTTTCGACGGACACCGAGGCTCCTTCCACAGTTGGGCTATTGTGGACATTGCTGCTAGAAACATCGGGGTGCAGGTGTCCCGGCGTTTCACTGCATCTGTATCTTTGGGGTAAATCCCCAGCAGTGCAATTGCTGGGTCGTAGGGCAGGTCTATTTTTAACTCTTTGAGGAACCTCCACACAGTTTTCCAGAGTGGCTGCCCCAGTTCACATTCCCACCAACAGTGTAAGAGGGTTCCCCTTTCTCCACATCCTCTCCAACATTTGTGGTTTCCTGCCTTGTTAATTTTCCCCATTCTCACTGGGGTGAGGTGGTATCTCCTTGTGGTTTTGATTTGTATTTCCCTGATGGCAAGTGATGCAGAGCATTTTCTCATGTGCTTGTTGGCCATGTCCATGTCTTCCTCTGTGAGATTTCTGTTCCTGTCTTTTGCCCATTTCATGATTGGGTTGTTTGTTTCTTTGCTGTTGAGTTTAATAAGTTCTTTATAGATCTTGGAAACTAGCCCTTGATCTGATAGGTCATTTGCAAATATCTTCTCCCATTCTGTAGGTTGTCTTTTAGTTTTGTTGACTGTATCCTTTGCTGTGCAAAAGCTTCTTATCTTGAAGTCCCAATAGTTCATTTTTGCTTTTGTTTCTCTTGCCTTCATGGATGTATCTTGCCAGAAGTTGCTGTGGCCGAGTTCAAAAAGGGTGTTGCCTGTGTTCTCCTCTAGCATTTTGATGGGACAGTTTTAAATTTTGCTCTTATAGACAGACACTTCATTCAGAACTGCAAAACATTAACCTCATCAGACTCCAAGAAGACAAAAAATGATGAACTTCTTAAAAACACCCATTTACACATTTTTGTTATTTATCACTTTTTATTAAGGTGTAACATTAATGCACCATTTTAAAGTTTACACTCCAGGGACATTTAGACCATTCACAAGGTCGTGCAACCACCAACTTTACCTAGTTCTAAAACATGTCATCACTTCAAGAGGAAACCCTGCACCCACTAAGCAGTTACTCCCTACATGTATTTTAACGTAAGAATAAATTTAGGGATCCCTGGGTGGCGCAGCGGTTTGGCGCCTGCCTTTGGCCCAGGGCGCGATCCTGGAGACCCGGGATCGAATCCCACATCAGGCTCCCCGCGCATGGAGCCTGCTTCTTCCTCCGCCTGTGTCTCTGCCTCTCTCTCTCTCCCTGTGACTATCATAAATAAATAAAAATTAAAAAAAAAAGAATAAATTTAAACGTGTGATTAGTGCGTATCCTCTGGTGTGCATTTAGGAGGAGACCAAACTAGCTTGAGATCTTTGAAATGGTTGCAACAGAATCCCTTTTACTGTTGCCATTGCCCATGACCCTTTTATGAACTCTTTTATATGTGTATTTAGAGTTGGGTTTCCTTTTTTTTTTTTTAAGATTTTATTTATTTATTCATGAGAGACGCAGAGAGGGAGGCAGAGACACAGGCAGAGGGAGAAGCAGGCTCCATGCAGGGAGCCTAGAGTTGGGTTTCACTTGGACAAGATAACTAATCAATGAGTGACTAAATGAAAAAGAATAGCACCTCAAAGCATTGAGTTTCTCACAATGAACACATTTTAGGAAATTCAAATATTTTCAGAGCTCTCTAGGTTGCAGTGCTTTAGAAAACACTCAATCTACAGCTATCCACACAGACACGTGCATACACATCCCTCCAACCCCTACCTAGATGGGCACTTTGATTTCCCTGTGAATGTCTTTAGAGCTTTAGCAGGAGAAAGGAGCCTCTATTAGCTTTAGCTAGTGAAGCATCTCCTTTTGTTAACTGGCAAAGCCTTGGATCTGGAAGCTCAGAAAATCCCACCACAGTGGGGACTTGCACTAAACAGCTTAGTATTTGGTAATGGCCCTTGGTGTTGTATGTATAGCAAGAGGACGTGTTAGCCAGAAGGGACGTTTCCCTTCTGGAAACAAAAGGGTGCAAAGTGAAAAATGCAGTCACGTCTATTTACACTCAGCCCTCTCTACTGATCTCAGCGGTTTGTGGAATAATCACCACATGGCCGGATCCTGCTCTCCTGGTAGAGACTGAAGGAGGCTGTGCAGATCATTCATTCTTAATTCCTCCCTCACTCTTGCGGACGCCCCCTTTCCATTTTCATTCTTCCAGCCAGTCCCCACCTAGACTTGCTTCCGTGTCGAAGCAAATGCATATGTATCGTGGGGTGTATTTGGAGCACCAGATCAACGCCTTCTGTTTTCGGGCCTTACAGAAATGTAGCTAATTTTAACATCCTCCCCCTGAGAGTAGGGTACAGGAGTGGAGAACTTGAGAATGAATTTTTATCTTATGTGATTTAGATTTACCTTTACTCTTGGAACTGAGCTATTGGAACATATTGTTTATAAGGGGACTCCATTGTACTAGTCATCAGTGGGATTGTACTAGTCATCAGTGGGATTGTACTAGTCATCAGTGGGATTGAATGCATGTCTGAGTTTGTCAAATACGAGGGCGCCATTCCAGAGAAGCCCAGAATCCTAGCACTAGCAGGGATCTCTTCAGTGCTTCAAATCCAACCTTGTCATTTGATATTTGAGGAAACTAAAATGCCTAGCAAGGGAGGGAGTGGGTCAAGCTCATATAGGAAGTTCAGGGTCAGAGCTGAACAAATAATCTCTTCTTTGGGAAATCAGAATTGGCTAAAGAACCTGAGTGGATTATCTGTGGGGAACCCAACTGACTAAATGATGGTATAAAATGGTTGCAAAGCACCTATGAGAAGGCAGGCACTCTTTTTTTTTTTTTTTAAAGGGTTTTTGCATAAATGAATGTGATTCCTCTTCACCTCAACCTGGTAAAAGGTAGGTGTCTTTAGGGACGCAGATAGAAGCAACAGATACAGGATTTCAGCCCAGGGATCCTGGCTCCAGAGTCCAGGCTCTTAATTACTGGGAAAAGCCCAGTTAGACTTGGGAGCAGGCATGTGCGAACGGGTACAGCCGTCCACAGAGACCAGAACAAGGCCCATATGGAGAGACAAGAGCAGAGGAGAGACAGTGTGGCCTCAGCAAAAGATGAGAGGGTATCATTGGGGTGGAGCAAGGGAGAATAGGATGGTGTGTGGGGAAGGAAAGATGGACTGAAGTGGCCTGATCCTTTTCTACTTCCTGTGAAGTCTCGGTTTATTTCCTGTAGTGATTTCTAGGAGATTGTCCTGTATCCTTATAATAAATCTGGTTTTTTCCTGTGATCTTCTTGGATAGACTTCTGTTACTAGCTCTTGGCAACTGAATAATCCTTAAACAGTGTGTCTTTTCACCAGAAGGCTGATTTCCATATGTCTTTGAGGAAGGCTGAAGAGTAAAAGCTGTGTCTCCGCTCCCCCGCCAACCTTGCACTCTTGTGTTTCACTCCAACCACTTTCCCTTTCACTCCCAGCTCCCCCCCCCCCCAGGCCACCCTCCTGTCTGCCACAGCTGTCCCCTCCTAGACTTCAACCTGATACCCTGTGCCACCCCCCTCATCTTCTCCCCTCCATTGGCCCTTACGCTACATCTGTAGTCGTCCCTTCCTCTGCCCACCTCACTGTCTCCAAGTAGTGCAAATGACACTAACAAAGTGGCCAAGTAAGGAGAAAAATATTTCCTGTGTCGATACAGCAGTGTCAGTGCCTCTGTATTTTTTGTACAGGGTCTCACGTTAATACCTGTGTGCGCGCCCAGCAGTTGAGGATTCGCACAACACTTTCACATAAGCCCTTGATCAGATTCTCACAGTACATGGATAAGGTAAAGACGGTTGGTTTTTAAAGTTCCAAAAAAATTTTTTTTTTTTGCAATTTTATCCACTTCACTGAAAGCACTTTTGGGGGAAGTGACTATCTTTTACCAATTTCCATAGCTCCCGAAGTGACTGGTGCCTAGTGAGCTTTTCATGTTGTTTAAAAAATGGGAGGTAGGGAAGTAAATGAATGAAGAATGAGTGAACGGATGGCATTATCAAGTGGTTTATTCACATTTCCTGGATGTTGCAAAGCCAAACCAATTGTAGAACCAAAGTGCCTGAGTCCTAGTATAGACCTTTGCCCTATTGTACTGGGCGGTCAACACTCAGCATGAATCCTATTTATACAGCTCAAACAAGAAGGAACTTTTAATGCTATCTTAGCTCCATTAATTGGGAAAGACTATCTCCAACTTGATATTTCAAAGGCATTTTTTTCTCAACACTACATATATTTTTAAGGATAATCTGCAGATAGGCATTACAAAGACACAAAAGAGCATAGAGCAGGCATGAATAAAAATAATTGGACATTTTAAAAGCAAACAAACCAGAATTTATACATCTAAATGAGTGCTGTCCTTCTAAGTAGTCCCCCTGGGAAAATACCAACATATTCCAGTGACGGTGCCATTGCTCGAAATGCAGTTGGAACTCTTGTATGGGAAATGACTCTTGAGACTGATGGGAACAACAAACTCAAGGAATTCCATTTTATTTGTTTATATACCCACTTTACATAAAAATGAGTCTCTTTAGACCCATCATCCTACAGAATGCCAGGTAAAATTCTAAGTAGATACATATTAATTTCTCTTAACACATCATGACTTTTCCCTTAATTGTAAAATACAGGATGAAAAATTAATATTTTACATAGCTGGTGCCCATTGTCAGAGGTACCATCATCTAAATTAAAAGTCGGCATTTCAGACACAAGTTAAATATTTTTATCCTTTTCAACTTATTGTGGTTCCTGTAACCATCTCATCTACGTGATAAGAACACCCAAATGCTAGTTTAGGAACCATGTGCCTTTCCAATGGCTTCCTAGAAATTAACTGTGTCTGCTGTGCTCTTCCAATCTGTTGATAACAGCTGCTTTTAGCTGCTGTGGTCTTTAAAATGAGAATAGCTGCAGGAACCATCGAGAATTTTGATCTCCATCATACTTTCTGAAGCTGATTTTAGTGGCATTTGTATTGGAAAGACACCTGGCGCTATGTTCCCTTATATATTTGGTTCCGTATTTTTTTTTTTGATCCATTTATTCTAGATTTTTCCTGGCATTTCTATAAGACTTAGAGATTCCTTGGCATTAGGAAGTTCCAACAGTGAAAATTTGCCTGTGAAATATGGTAACAGCGCTGAAGGATGAACACTCAGGCAGCTGTCGAATAGTGGAGAGAAGACATTTAGAACCAGGCAAATAGTCTGTGAGAACTTGGGCTGATAATTTTCTTTCCTGGAGTCTTCTTCTTAATTTATGGAAGGAGAGGTGTCATATATATTGACCTGGAAGATTTTGTCTATGAAGATGAGATATCTTTTGCACCATTCCCAGACATATTACGTGATCCACACGTGGTAGCTGCTACTGTCATCACCACCACCGCCACCATCATCGTCATCATCATCATCATCATCATCATCATTATTATTTAAAGATATTGTGTTGTCCAGGATATACTGAGATAAAAAAAATAGCCCCCCAAACATCAGTGACTCAAAACATGCATTTCCCACACCACAATCCAATTAGTCACTTGTACTGAGTGACTCGGGGATCTCTGTCACGGCCAAGTTGCCCTACTGCCATCACTGACTGTCCTGTGTCCATATTTGCCCAAAGCTGTGAGACAGGCAGCTTAGAGAAGACGCTGCATCACAGTAGAGGTATCAGCATCCCTTCTGCTCCCATTTCCACTAACCAGAACTCCATCACGTGGTCCCCACAGAAACTCTGGAGCCTGGGGAAATGTGCTCTTCAGCGTGCATAGGAAGAGGCAATGGGGGGGTGGGGGCGGCTCACAGCATAGTAGTTTCTTTGTCACCCACAGTTTCTTTATATTGATAATAAGTACCTGCTACCATCATAACAACAACCTCACAAGCGTGTTTCCCTGTGTTCGTCCTCTAGACCTTCTGTGGCCTTGCTGTGTAGGGCATCATCTCTAAGAACATCTTTGTGTGAACTGAATGGCTGAGACTTTGTGAACTGAAAATACTCAGTTTGGTGCTCTAGCTGCCTGAGGTGGACGGAGCACGGAATGTGGGAGTCTGCCCATTGGACAGTCAGACCCCTGCTGTTGGGGCACCTCCAAACCTTCCAGTGCAGATGACAGCTTCATCTGGGCCCGTTTGCGTGCCAACTGGGGATCCCTATTCCAGGACAAAGCTCCAAGTGGTATCGTTAGCATTTCTAACTAGAAATAATTAATAACAGGTCAGTTTGTCATAATGAGGAGGAATCCGTGCCACAGCAACAGCTGATACCAGGGAAGAATCATTCACAGAGAAATTCATTAGGAACATTTCCATTCAAAGAAACAATTTATCAAGAACTCCCACCAAAAAGTGAATCCTGCCAAATTAGCAATCGCTATAAAAAGCACTCTGCTCAAATGGAAGCCGGAGGCTCACTTTGAATCTCAATTTATATATAAATTGTCAGGAATGACAGACTATATCTATTCAAATATAACTGCAACATTAATAGGAATGTCCTAAGCCCTATTCTTTGGTTGCGTGAACCACTGGATTGAAATCGCTCGCTGCTCACCACTGTGTAGAAATAAGTATATTAATCATGCAGACCCATAGTTTATGCAGCTCAGCCATTCTCTCGGGTTTACCTTTTTGTTAAATTAGCTAAACAGCAAATTAACTTGCATTTTGGTACGATACTACCCGTGTAGATTGAGGGACGTATAAGAGACGCTGCTATAAATGTCAAGCTGTGTTAACACTTTAGTTTTATTTCCTCTGTATCTCTTAATCCTGCTTGTTGTCCTTTGTCTCTATTGCCACTGACCCAGCTGCTATCATCCTTTACCTGGGCAATAGCAACAACCAGGTGCACCTGGCTCCCCCTCTATTTTGACCAGAGCATGAAAGTAATACAGGGTGTGTCACTCTTCTGCTTAAAACCAATAGCTTTTCTTTCATTTAGAATAAATCTAAATTCCCTACCATGACCTCTGGTAGGGATTTGGCTCCTCTGATTTCCCCAACGGGGCCTACTACTTGCACAAATTTGTATCTGTACACATGTGTGTTCTCCCAGTGGGAGCAGAGGTTCCTTGGGAAGCTTTACATTTATGCGATCTATACTGCTTTTGCCCAAGCCTTTCTCCACTGTCCCTTTAGAAAGTCCCATCAGAGCTAATTCTTTGGCCATGGAAGAAATAGGTTTCACTACTTTATAGTCTTAAATCATTTTCCCTTCTTTTTTTTTTTTTTTTATCATTTTCCCTTCTAAAGTATTATTAATTAGCTCAGCTGATTACTGAAAATGCTGACTAATTTGTTGAACATTTGGCTGCAGCAAATAACCTAATTGCAAGTTAAGAATGACCTCTGTCGGGATGCCTGGGTGGCTCCGTGGTTGAGCATCTGCCTTCAGCTCAGGTCGTGAACCCGGGATCCGGGATCAAGTCCCACATCGGGCTCCCTGTGGGGAGCCTGCTTCTCCCTTTGCCTGTGTCTCTGCTTCTCTCTCTCAGTCTGTGTCTCTCATGAATAAATAAATAAATCTTAAAAAAAGAAAAAAAAAAGAATGACCTATGTCTGGGTAGCCTGGGTGGCTCAGTGGTTTAGCGCTGCCTTCAGCCCAGGGCCTGATCCTGGAGACCTGAGGAACTTGCTTCTCCCTCTGCCTATGTCTCTGCCTCTCTCTCTCTCTCTCTCTCTCAAAAAAAAAAACAAAAAAAAAAACAAAAACAAAAAAAAACAAAAAAAAACTATGTCTGACATGGAGAATATTGGTAGAACTTAAATTAATCCCCAAAAGGGATCTCAGACATGACCTGTGCACTTCCAACATTGGTGGAAGAAGTCTACATTTCCAGAGAGGACTGTTTTTTGAAAAGGAGATACCTCTTATGGGCAAATCATTTCTCATCTTTCTGACAAGCACTCTGTTATTACCTTACCACCAGGCCTTCTACTTCCACCTTCAACTTTGGATTTCCTCAGGAGTTTGGGGACAAAAATCATAAAGCCAAGTGGAGGTCACAGTTAGAACTTCCTTTTTTTTTTTTTTTTGTTAAGATTTTGTTTATTTATTAATGAGAAACAGAAAGAGGCAGAGACATAGGCAGAGACGGAAGCAGGCTCCCTGTGGGGAGCCCGATGTGGGACTCGATCCTAGGACCCTGGGATCACTACCTGAGCCAAAAGCAGACGCTCAACTACTAAGCCACCCGGGCGTCCCACAGTTAGGACTTCTAAATGTCATCCTATCGTCATCCCTCAGCGTTGGCCAGGGCAATGAGTCTCCAGTTCCTACCCTGAGTAGCATAGACAGACATAGGAAATCTGGGTTTCTATTGTCATCAAAACTGGTGCCCATGTCCCATCAGTCTAGTGACGAAATGGTGTGCCAGGAGGACCTTGGAGTGCAATGACTTTCTACCAAGCGCTTTTCAGATCATAGAAAAAAAAACACATCTCCTGCTTATTCAGATCTAGCAGAATGTTTCTTTAGTTTTAATGTAGGCAACACTTAGAGGGCCCACGCTGCTTATCAAAGACTCCCCAAGAGTATTATTAAATGGATCATTCACAGCAGCTCTAATGTCAAGACAAGCAAGATGCTATGCACACTTACCAATCTGTCTTTGACAGCTCCCAGACAGTCCTCACGGCATCTCTGTGTGACTTCTGGGCTCTTAACAAGCTCTTCTGCTACATTCATCTACTTAGCTTTCAGCTCTGCTAGTTTCTCCGTCGGAGTCAGCAGTCACACATGTGCCTTGCCTGTTCATTATGTCACCTTCCCCAAAGACTCACATGGGCCTAAAAAAGAAAGACACATTGGACAGGCAGTAGGTTTAAGGGTGACTTCCTTGACTGAGAATACATCCCACTACGTCAGAATGAGTAATGGTGATCTCTTGAAATAGCATCTGCTGCTTTTTACACACTGGGTTTACAAGCTCCCCTCAAATGCTAGGGCACTAGTAGGAAGTTAGAAACCATTAGGATTAATTGAGTGACTCCGTGAGAAAATAAACAGTAGGGCAGCCCGGATGGCTCAGTGGTTTAGCGCCGCTTCCACCCAGGGCGTGATCCTAGAGACCCGGGATCGAGTCCCATGTCGGGTTCCCTGCATAGAGCCTGCTTGTGTCTCTGCCTTTCTCTCTCTCTCTCTCTCTCGAATAAATAAATAAAATCTTAAAAAAATTTCTTTAGAAAAAAAACAAAACAACAATAAGTGCTGCCTTGTAGGGAATTTGTGATGTCCAGGAAGCAGCTGGGGGAGAAGACTTATGAAAGGCCAAAGATCGACTTCCATAGTACACTATGACCGAATGCCAGCTCAGCTCTCCTCAGAGGAGTGTGTCTTAGTCTTCTTGGGTTCCTGTTACAGAATACCATAGATTGGTTGGCTTAAATAACAAATTTATTTTCTCAGTTCTGGAAGAAGGAGGTCTCAGGTTCAGGTGCCAACGTGGTCAGTTTCCGGGAAGAGCTCTTTCCTGGTTTATAGGTGATGGACTGTCTTCCTGCTGTGTGCTCAAATGGCCTTTTTGGGGTGAAATGTGCAGAAAGAGTGAGGTCCTTCCTGTCTCTTCTTCTAAGGACACTAATCCTATTGGATTAGGGCCCCACCCTCAGGACCTTACTCATCTCCCTATAGATCCTCTTCAAAATACAGTCACACTGGGGGTTAGGGGTACAACTCATGAATTTTAGGAGGACACAATTTAATCCATAGAGATAGACTTAAGAATTTCCTGGGTAAGTTGGGCTAGGTTAACTGTTTCTAAACATCAGTAGGTTTGATTATGTCAATGAGACTCATTGGCCTCAACTACTAATGGAAGTAGATGAGAAGGAAGCCAGGTAAGAAAAGGAATGAAGTAGATGATTTTTTTAAAGACTTAATTTATTTATTTATGAGAGACATAGAGAGAGAGAGGCAGAGACATAGGCAGAGGGAGAAGCAGGCTCTCTGAGGGAGCCCGATCCTAGGAACCCGGGATCACACCCTGAGCCGTAAACTGACGCTCAACTGCTGAGCCACCCAGGTGTCCCGAAGTCGATGAATCTTAGCCTGCAGATGGGAGTCCACTCTTATTTCCCTATTCATTTGGAAAGGGATATAAAGGCCTCTAAACTCCCACCTCAGTTTCAACCAAGGCCATTCTCATTTGTTTCATTAGATATACGCATGACACAAAATTTGTAGGAACAAAGGGTTCTTCTGTTACTTAAAAAGGTAGTTTGAAATCCATGGGTTCAGAACAGGAGTCTGCAAAATGCTGTTTGTGTTGCCACCTGTTTTTGCAATTATAATTTTATTGGCAAAGAGCCACACCCATTTGTTCCTGCAGTGTGTATGGCTGCTTTCCTTAGGAGGGCAAATGTGAGTAGATGTGACAGGGACCATATGTGACCCATAAGCTTAAAATATGTACTATCTGGCTCTTCAGAGAAAAATTTTGCTGACCCCTAGTTCAGACGATCTGCTTTAGAAATCCACATGATTAGCTCCTTCATTAACTTCAGGTCTCAGATGTATCTCCTGACCCCACAGGCTAGATCAAATGCTCCTCTAACGTGCCTCCGCATTTACTTGTGCCTATTCCTACCTATCCTATTCTCATGTTGCCTGTTCTTGTAAATGTTCATTTACCTGGTTCACTTGTATGCGTAAATATAACTGGCTTGCACGCAGTGATGATGTCAAGTCTTCTCCACCGTGTCCCCAGTACCTAGCATAGTGTCTGGAACATAAAGTGTTTAATAAGTGTTGAATAAATGAATGAATGGGAAATGCATTCAGTATCCATTTCGAACAAGTATTTATTAAGTATTTATTACATACCAGGCACTTTTGAAGCCCTAAGGATACAGTAAAGAAACAAAAGAAACAGAAAACATTGCCCTCATGGAGTTCATATGAGAGTGGGTGTTGAGGGGGAAGCAAATCACAAAGGAGTTGACAAAGATTTAAAAAAAAATACGTGCTTGTATATATTAATTACTAAGGACAGAAACAGAAAACCAGGAAGGGCCAGATGAAATGTTGATGTTGGTGGCATCGGAGGAGTTGGATTACAACTTGAGATCAGGTCGGCTGTGAAGAATTCAACCAGAAAGGAAGGTAACCTTTGAATAAAACCTGATGTTAGTGGACAATACAGTTTATAAGAATGTATTTTTTTTTAAGATTTTATTATTTATTTGACAGAGAGCAAGTGAGCACAAGCAGGGGGCAGGGCAGAAGGAGAGGGAGAAGCAGGCTACCGGCTCAGGAGCCTGATGCAGGGCTCAACCCAGGACTCCGGGATCATGACCTGAGCCAAAGACCGACGCTTTAGGAACTGGCCCACCCAGGTGTCCTGCTAATAAGACTTTAAGTTGGAGCTGACCCTGTGAGTGAGAGAGAATTCCAGAATCACTGAAGTAGTGCTTGGTAAAACTATATTGTGCACACAACCAAAAGACAGTTGGTTTGCTAATCAGTTGGTTGCTAACTCCAACCAAAACATGGAGTGATGCTCAGGGATGCATTTTATAAAGCAGCTTATATAGTGAGAAGGCAGTGATTGTTTCTTCTTTACAGTGATTGGTTATATTAGAATTTTCTTTCTTTCTTTTTTTTTTTTTTTAAGATTTTATTTATTTAAGAGAGAGCCTGTGTGCGAGTCAGGGGAGGGGCAGAAGGAGAAGCAGACTAGATTAGAACTAGTGATGTCATTAAGACTGTAAGGAGAGGGCAGCCCGGGTGGCTCAGTGGCTTAGCACCACCTTCAGCCCAGGGTGTGATCCTGGAGACCCGGGATCGAGTCCCACATCAGGCTCCCTGCATGGAGCCTGCTTCTCCCTATGCCTCTGCCTCTCTCTGTGTCTTTCGTGAATAAATAAATAAAATCTTTAAAAAAAAATATTTAAAAAAAAAAGACTGTAAGGAGAACAGCAGCCAAGGATTGAAAAATTTCCCAGAGCAGAGATTCCCAGGAGCCAAGATTTAGCCAATTAAATAACTCAAATGCATTATAATTTTTAAAAGTTATTTATATGGGTACCGCATGATGTATTAGCAAACACATGTCCTCATGATTACTTAGGACAAGATGAACATGAGGATGTTTTATTTCAGGACGCAGTGTTGCAGGTGTTTCCACCTAAATTAGGCCTCCATATGATGTGAGGAATCAGGTCATTTAATTAGAGGCATTTCTATAGAAACAAAAGAAAAACAGGTGCCTGGGAGCGTCTAACTCTTGCTTTCCACTCAGGTGGTGATCTTAGGGTCTTGAGATCGAGCCCTGCCTCAGGTCCCCAAGCTCAGTGTGGAGTCTGCTTGAAAGTCTGTCTCACTCCCCTCTGCCCCTTCTCCTCTCTAAAATAAAGAAATAACTCTTAAAAAATAAATAAAAAAACCCAAGGTTAATAGTTCAAGCAAATTATAAGTGACATTTCTGAGTCTGGAGTGCAGCCAGTTGCAAAAATTTGTAGATGCTGGGTTCAAAGCATCTCAAGATGGAGTCAGGGCACATTTTCCTGCTTTGCAGAGTGAATGTCTATGGTGACCATTCTAAGTGCCCATGTAGCGGAAGGCATGAAGATTGTCCACACGTGAGCTGCTGTGACTCCTCTGAAGTTTATATCAAGTTGTCCAGCTTTAGCATGCCTGGCATCAGGGAAAGGGCGGTTTTAGTTTCATAGCGATTCCAAGTCAAAATAGTGGGAGAAAATTGGAAATGTTAGTTTGAAGGGTTCTTGCCAACTATTAAAGGAAACTAGAATTCAGGATCCGGTCCAGCCTATAGGTGGAAAACTCAACCTCAAAGACAATAAACAGCACTAGAATCTTATATCCAGAAAGGTGTATCAGTGAAACAACATTTTTCTCTCCGTAATCATCCCCATTTGTGGCAATGATAACCATAAAACTAATTTATTTTCAAATCCAATCTACTTTCAGTAAACTTGGCCTGTAGCAAGAATAGTGATTGACCATACAGGCTTTTTCAAGTCTTCTTTGCTAGAACTTTTCCTAAGGGAGCTCAGATTGGACTTTGAAAAGCCTCTGCAGGCTAGGAAGCCAGGCAAAGGATTTGTCCTATTCTGTCCTTTACAAGAAAAGATTCTTATTTATGCAAATACATATATTGTCATGAAAAAATAAGAATGTTTTATTTATTTTAAATGGGAATGTTTAATATGAGTTTCTGAATTGGGTAGGGATCAGGGAGGAAGACGAAGATGAATGTTTCAACCTTTGTTGCGAAGATATACTTGACCAAATTGCTGTGAGTTATAGGTTGTATAAAAGAGGAGAGAAAGGGCTTTCTGGGCTTGGGCCTAGTTTGTGCTAAATACACCAAGAAGGTCAGAATGGTTTCTAAACATGGGACCCATTATGCCTCCCTCAGGAAAATAAGAAGAAAATTGAAAAAATATGTATGATTGCTCCTGTGGCAAAGCCGAGACGGAAAAATGGGTGACCTGACACTGTGGTTCCTATAGGAAAAATGGTAGCAGGTGGTGCCTGGAGCTGTAGCACCACTTCTGGTGTCTCTGTCAAGTTGGCCATCAGGCAACTGAAGGAATTGAATGACCGGTAGACGCTCCACCATTTGAAACATTGCTGGCCTATAATAAATGGGTTGGTGTTATGTAACAAAAGTCCTTTGGTTTGTTGTTAAGTTTATTGATTACACGTTTTGATTTACATTGTGTTAATTTTACTTTCTTGAAAAACACTTGGAAATTAAAATCCTTCTAATTTTTATTGGAAAAGAAAAGAAGTAGAAAAAGGGGTCCTTTAAAGCTGTAAGACAAGACATTAAGGAATTAGCAGTGTTTTAAATGAAGCCATAAAAATTATAGTCCTTTTCATTGTTTCATTCCGTCTCATGTGATTAATTCTTGTTTTTCTTGATCTTGGGTTAGCAGCTTTATGAATCAACCAATTTTCCATACAAATTTGAGATTTTTTTTTTTTTAAGTAGCCTCCAACATGTGTCTTGAGCTCACAACCCTGAGATCAAGAGTTGCATGCCGGAGGGGGCACCTGGGTGGCACAGTTGATTGGGCACCTGATCCGGTTTGGCTCAGGTCCTGATCTCAAGGTCCTGAGATGGAGCCCTGGGTTGAGCTCTGCACTCAGCGGGGAGTCTGCTTGTCCCTCTCCCTTGGTCCCTCCCCTCACTTGTGCTCTCTCACTATCTTTCAATCTCTCTCAAATGGGTGAATAAAATCTTTAATAAAATAAAATAGGGTTCCTGGGTGGCTCAGTCGGTTAAGTGTCTCCTTTAAGCTCAGGTCATGATCCCAGAGTCCTGGGATCAGCCCCCCATTGGGCTCCCTGTTCTGCAGGGAATCTGCTTCTAAGCCTCCCCTCTGCTTGTGCTCTCTCTCTCTTAACTTCCCTCTCTTTTAAAAACAAAACAAAACAAAACAAAACAACAAAACAAAACAAAAAAAACACAGGGCAGCCTGGGTGGCTCAGCAGTTTAGCACCACCTTCAGTCCAGGGTGTGATCCTGGAGACCCAGGATCGAGTCCCACATCAGGCTCCCTGCATGGAGTGTGCTTCTCCTGCCTGTGTCTCTGCTTCTCTCTCTCTCTCTCTCTCTCTCTGTGTCTCTCATGAATAAATAAATAAAATCTTAAAAAAAAAAAAGAAAGCTTAAAAAGAAAAAACTGCAAAAAAAAACAACAAAAAACAAAACCCAAAACTTTTATAAAAAAAAATGGCCATGATCAAAGGTCTGGTACAAGTTGATACACATACAAAAAAATGATGCAGTTGACTTAATCATCCGTTTACCCAAAGTGGCAAAAGATTTCAAAGAAAAATATAGAAAGTTACATAGTTGTGAAAGAAACAAAAACAGAAAACCCTTAGCTCTTTCAATATTGAAAAGACTCGGGTTGCTTTGCTAAGTAATGAAAGACCTCGTAAGGACAATGTGAAGCACAGGAAATTATTTTCCTAAGACACAGAATCTTTGTTTCCTAGGCAGCTTACATTAAAGGTAAAGAAAAGCCTTTGCTTGCAATTTCTTATTAAGAGCAGACTAAGGGCAGCCCGGGTGGCTCAGCGGTTTAGCGCCGCCTTCAGCCCAGGGCCTGATCCTGGAGAACCGGGAGACGAGGGATCAGGCTCCCTCCGCCTGTGTCTCGGCCTCTCTCTCTCTGTCTCTCATGAATAAATAAAATCTTAAAAAAAAAAAAAAAAAGAGCAGACTAATAGGGGCACCTGGGTGGCTCACTTGGTCAAGTGTCAGACTCTTGATTTCTTCAACTCAGGTCATGATTTCAGAGTCCTGAGATCAAGCCTTGCTTTGGGGCTCTGCACTGTGGCCTGGAGCCTGCTTGGGATACTCTCTCTCCCTCTGCCTCTACTCCCCTGCCATCTCCCTACTCACCTGCTCTTTCTCCCTAAAGAAAAGAAAAGAAAAAAAAAAAAAACAGGAGCAGACTAAAAAAAAATGTGATTTTAACAGAGAGAAAACTATATTCTAATTCTGTACCCATAATAATACTTTTGATATTAAAGCTTTTTTTTTATTTTTTAAACTTAAATGCATTCCAGGCTTCGCTTAACCACACAAAATCCCTTTCTCAATATTCCTTTTCAGAAACCTTCTACAACCTTCTATATCCATTTATGTTTTGTCTTTTTTACTTCAGCGCAAATTACTTTCTTTTTTGCCTTACCAAACTACAAGAACACCAAAAAACCCTTCGTGTCCTTAATACTTTTTCTTACTCAAGAAACAGATTCTATTTTCCGGGTCTTCTTTAGTCATTTTCTTTCACTCTCATTTCTATTGGTTTCAATTACATGTATTAATTAGAATTTTTAACCCTTAGAATGCTTCATTCCTGGTGAAAGCTAAAGTAAGCAATTGTGGAGTGGTAAATTTATGAATATGTTTCACAATTTATGTAATAATTCTTCATAGCCAAATTTTCAGAGGTACAAAATGTGTTTATTAATAGACCCACATATCTTCTTCACTCGGCAAAAATTTTAACAGCCAAGTAGATGAACTTGTGTCTACAATTTATTGTTTAACTAATTTGGATATGATATAGGTATTCAATGAATATCCATATTTAATTTAACTTGGTATAGACATTTATTTACATTTATTTAAATTACTTTTTTTATAAATTTATTTTTATTGGTGTTCAATTTGCCAACATACAGAATAACACCCAGTGCTCATCCCGTCAAGTGCCCCCCTCAGTGCCCGTCACCCAGTCACCCCCACCCTCCGCCCTCCTCCCATTCCACCACCCCTAGTTCGTTTCCCAGAGTTAGGAGTCTTCCATGTTCTGTCTCCCTTTCTGATATTTCCCACTCATTTTCTCTCCTTTCCCCTTTATTCCCTTTCACTATTTTTTATATTCCTCAAATGAATGAGACCATATAATGATTGTCCTTCTCCGATTGACTTATTTCACTCAGCATAATACCCTCCAGTTCCATCCACGTTGAAGCAAATGGTGGGTATTCGTTGTTTTTAATGGCTGAGGAATATTCCATTGTATACATAGACCACAGCTTCTTATAACTATTATGCTTGGATTAGACATTAAACAGCCAACTGACATCTTAAGTTATTTTTCTTGAAAATTTTTGAAGATGAGAAGGTGGCATAAATTTGTTTGATTAGTAAACCCAGGTAGAAAAAGTCATATGTCTAGATTACATTTCGCATTGACAACTCTGAATACATGTCTGTTGTTAATAAACCAACAAACTTAAACTACCTTTATTTATCAAAGATTATGATTATTATTATGTGAGCTTGAAAAATATTTGGGTTTCTAGATTTCTGAGAGTATCCTTGATTAATAGAAATGCTTAATTTTCTTTAACCCAATTAAATAGAGCTCTTTACAATGGACTCTGGCAACACTATCCAGAGGTAGAAAAATGTCACATATCTATAACATACATATGTAGACATACAAAAATATACAGCAGCCACAGAGATCTTAAAGCTTTTCTTTGAAAAATTTTGCCATGTCTCAGGGGCACAAAACTCAAAAGAACAGTTGGTTCCAAACTGTGTTTTTGACAGATGGACTAAGTGTACCTGTTCAGATGACTAACATTTTTTACCAAATATTTTCTTTCTTCTTTCTTTCTTTCTTTCTTTCTTTCTTTCTTTCTTTCTTTCTTTCTTTTTTTCATGCTCTAAGGATTCTTTTAGAGCTATTTTTGGAGTCAGTTTGTCTTTTAGAAGCTTCTACATATCAAACAGAGGTAGCATTCTATTGTCTCAGAGATGTTTGGAATTCTTTCTTTTAAGGATGTTGCTTAAGTTGGACGCCTACGTATAAAGGTTCCCCAAAATTGCCACTATAATTCCAAAAGTTCACCCATTTTCCAAAAATACAAGGTATCCAGGTCAACAGTCCAAGTGGAGCCCATCTTTGCCTTTAGATTACCCAAGACCTCTTGGTTATGAGGGGCCCTATTTTCCAACAGCTGTTCCAAAACACAAGGAATCACGTTTTCCCCTCTTTGAAAAGAATGGAGTGACTTCGCCATCATGAAGCTTCACCAAGCAAAAGATGCACAATCAAGTCAGCTCAAAATGCAAAAAGAATTGAGTTCAGATCCAAGAGAGACTTAGTCTCAAATTCCAAGGTCAGCAAGAAAGCAGTGAGCTCATTGAGCTCTGGGTATCAGCACTTGTTTGTTCACTGGCTTCAGAGTCATTGAGGATGTTCTTTGGATCCCACTTCTGATACCATGAAATGTAGCAAAAGTTAATAAATAACAGAAGGGAAATCGATGAATCACTGAAGTAGTAATTAGTAAAAGGTTATCGTGCACACATCAAAAAGACAATTTGCAAACCAGGAGCGCTCAACCCAAAATGTGGAATGAGGCTCCAAGGTATATTGGCATGAAGTAACTCATATACTGAGAGGGCAACGACGCTTTGTTTAATATTAGAATTGTCTTCAGATGCTAGGGAACTGGTCAGGGTTACTTCACAGCAACCTTGGGCAAGTTTAAGTTCGCTTCTGATCCCCAGAAGCATAAGGAAGAAATGACTCAGGTCAAATTGCTCTCGCAAAAGGAGCTAAATTAAGCCTTGTTTGTATGACTAAATGGGTTTTTATTTCTCTGCCCAGGGAATTTTTAAGGCAGGTCCCCGTTGTTTTTTTATTTTAACGTTGCAAAACAACTTCCAGGTGGGAGAGATCTTGGCACATATATGGAATTGAAAGACATCCAGAAAGCCTGCAGTTATACGATGCTATAATTCTTTAAAAGGAAGAGTGATAGAGAAAGGGACTCAAATGTATCTAGTTTTCAGTGCTTTCAACAAAGAAAATGGATTACAGGGTAAATGGTTACAGACAGCAAATGAAACCTGAACTCGAGCATTGCACCTGAGAATGTACTGGGAATCAGTATACATTGAAATGGTGTCCCAAAGACTTTTGTATATTGTTTTCTTTAAGATTTTATGGGTCTGTAGAAAAGGCATGAAGGAAAAGGGCAGAAATCGGTAAAGAGTAGTTCCTAATGATGAACTATATTAGCACTGCCCCATATGAACTTCCGTAAGATAACTCAACATTATGGTTTAAGAGCCAAGTAGAGAGCTGTGGGAGCCAGAAAAAGTAAGCGTTCATTCTTAAATTCTTATATTTGTATCATTTACGTTGTGAAGAGGGCTGGAGGGGAGAATGCGCCCTCATGAAGTTTCTCCTCTAATATAACGGAGAACATATGTCCATAGATAACGAAAACATAGGCCTTGATTGAAGAGGTGACGTGAAGTTTGGCTTCTGAAACCAGCATTCCTGGCTTCAGAACTGGAGGCTGAAACTCTCTATATGAACTTGATCATTAATATAGCCAGTCTTTGCCTCAGTGTTTTAAAATGTAAAATGGCAAAAATGCTGCTTCCTAAGTTTATGTAGGATCTTAGAAGGGTGTCTGACATGTGGTAAGCACAATATTAGTGTTTTTTTCTTAACTCCTCATTGACAATATTACTACCGCAGTCTTTATTAAATACCCTGATGGAGGGGCACCCGAATGGCTCAGTGGTTGAGCGTCTGCCTTTGGCTCAGGTCGTGATCCCTGGGTTCTGGGATGGAGTCCCGCATGGGGCTCCCTGCAGGGAGCCTGCTTCTCCCTCTCCCTCTGCCTCTCTTTCTGTGTCTCTCATTAATAAATTAATAAAATCTAAAAAAAAAAAATAGTAAAAGCTCAAGATCAATTTATCAGCAGGTTTGTTTTGCCCAAGGTCTCCCTCTTTCTTGGCTTGCAAATTGCCATCTTCTGGTTGCATCCTCAGCTTCTCACTGTATTGGACTAGGGCCCAACCTAACAGCCTCATTTTAACGTAATCACATCCATAAATTCCTTATGTCCAAATACAGTCACATTCTGAGGTACTGGGGGAGAGGGCTTCAGCATACAAGTTTGGGGGGTTGACAATTTAGCTCATGACAGAGAAGCTTCATTTCTCAATCTTTTTTGGTGCCTTCCATTCATCTTTCAGACATATAAATGCTACAACGCTCCAGAGTTCCGTCCTTAGATAAAGCCTCTTGTCCATCCACCCTTATTCTGTAGGCGACTCCATCCATCTAGTCCAGTTTTATATATTTTTTTTAAGATTTTATTTACTTCTTCATGAGAGATACAGAGAGAGCGGCAGAGACACAGGCAGAGAGAGAGAGAAACAGGCTCCATGCAGGGAGCCTGATGCAGGACTCGATCCCGGGTCTCTAGGATCATGCCCTGGGCCAAAGGCATGCCCCAAACTGCTGAGCCACCCAGGCGTCCCTAGTCCAACTTTTTAAAAGGGCAACTATGTCCATATGACAACCCAAATTACATCTCTACCCTGCACCTCTCCCTGGAACTCCAAGTACCTAATTTTTGTCTCTATCAGGGTAATTAAATTTATTTTTATTTTTTTAATATTTTATTTATTCATGAGAGACACATGGGGAGAAGCAGAGACCCAGGCAGAGGGAGATGCAGGCTCCCTGCAGGGATCCCGATGCCAGGACTCAATCCCAGGACCCTGGGATCATGACCCTGTGCCAAAGGCAGATGCTCAGTTACTGAACGTATTTTTTTTTTTTTTTAAGATTTATTTATTTATTAGAGAGAGAGAATGCGGGGAGGAGCAGAAGGAGAGGGAGAGAATGTCAGGCAGACTCCCTGCCAAGCGTGGAGCCAGACACAGGATCCTGAGATCATGAGCCAGGTGCTCAACTGACTGTGCCACCCAGGCAGCCCCGATCTTGGGCTTTTAGCTTTCGGAGGCTGAAAAAAAATCTATATTGTGTCAGCAACCTACTCTGGTGTCTTACACGGCAGCTCAAGCAAACAGACATAATCAGATGTATTTGTTGTCTCAGAGCCAAAGAAAAAGGAGCTGTAGAAATTCAGTGATTATCTAGAAAGAGGTGCTACTGATAGGATTGTATAACTTAGACACCGAGAAAAGCGTGTTGCGATATGGCAGTAGGGAAGTTTTATTTTTTTAAATTTTTTAAAAAAGATTTTATTTATTTATTCATTCATGAGAGACAGAGAGAGAGAGGCAGAGACACAGGCAGAGCCAGAAGCAGGCTCCATGCAGGGAGCCCAAAGTGGGACTCGATCCCGGGTCTCCAGGATCACGCCCTAAACCACTGAGCCACCCCGGCTGCCCAGTAGGGAAGTTTTAAGGTAGAATTCTGATTGGAATCCTTGAAGGAGAAAAGCAGAGGTGAGGATTTTGTAGCAGCGAGCATAGAAGTTTTGCTCTGCATGGCGTTGAGGAACGGGGCTGGAACTGGAACTGGCTGTGGCCTCGCGGGAGGGCTTGGACACCTGTACGCTGACAGGTACAGTTCCGCGTGAGGAGTAGGTCCCCAGCATGGCTCGTTTCTGGCTCAGCCACCAGCGAGGTTAAGACAGTTACTGAGATAGAGAACCCTGGAATAGGAATGAATCTGGGAGTCACGTGATCCCAGATCCTTCCTCCTCTTCTCCAAAAACGCACCACTAAATGGGGCTCTGCATATGTGTCTTTTAAGTATAAGAGGATAGGAGTCAGGCCAAGGTAGCTTCTTCATGTTTCCGTGACCGAGTGGAGCCTGGACGTACTGCACAGTACTGCACACTGGACGTACTGGACCAGTGCAAAACTCAACTGTCTGGAGATCAAACACAAATCTGGCAAATGTTAATGCCATAATTTATTCTTCTCGTACAAATGGGTGTACCATCAAGTCCTGGGCACAGAAATTTTAAGACCCCCCCCCCCCCATCCTGCAGAAGGGCCAATACGATAAACTTAAGTCTCCTCCTTGCATGCAAAGTGCTGTTGTCTTTATGAAAGGATCCCTGGAATGGGGTTAGGTAATAATAAAAAGTATTTACTTTGTTCAGCTTTAATCTGGAGTCACATGATGCACACTGATCTGTGTTTGCGTTCTGCTTCCCCCCCTCTTCGGATAGGGGACCAGTCTCACGTCCCCTGGTATCTACCCAGGCAGGTGCTGTCCTAAAACCTGATTGACAAATGGTGAAGGAAATGGAAGATGTGCATATTATTTCACCTAGTAATTCCACTCACCCACTTATAAAAATATACACCAATAGAGTAATGAAAAATGTATAGATTTGTATAGACTATATCAATCTAATATCCATTGTGTCCAAAAATTTTTGTTAAGTCCTATTTCTTCAATCACAAAGAAATTCTAGGGGCACCTGGGTGGCTCAGTGGTTGAGCATCTGCCTTTGGCTCAGGTCGTGATCCAGGGGTCCTGGGATCGAGTCCCACATTGTGCTCTGCACAGGGAGCCTGCTTCTCCCTCTGCCTGTGTCTCTGCCTCTCTCTGTGTGTCTCTTGAATAAATAAACTCTTTAAAAAAAAAAGAAATGATTTAATAAATTATGGGATAGTATCTGTCTATTGAAATGGCATTTTAAGAGATTTATGGATATGAAAATCAAAGAGACTGCTGTTTTTATCATTTGCTTAATAATTCACTAATTTATATTTCATTTTACATTATTTCTTAGGTTTATTTATTTATTTGAGAGAGTGGGCTTGGGTGAACAGAGCGGGAGGGCCCAAGGGAGAGGGAGTGGGAGGGGGAAAGAATCTCAAGCAGCCACCCTGCCGAGCTCAGAGCTTGAGATAGAGCTTGGGGCTCTATCTCTGAGATAGTGACCTGAGCCGACTCATGAGTCAGATGCTTTACTGACCTGCTCAGGTGCCTGCCCCATTTCCTTTTATTTTTTGATGAAAGTAAAATTTACGTTTGGTGAAATGCAGATCGTAAGGGTATGATTTGATGAGATATGAAAAATGTATAAACCCAAGCAGTGATCACCTAAATCGAGACCTTTCCCTATCACCACAGAAGTTTTCCTCAGGTTCCCTTCCAGTAACTCTTACAGGCAACCACTTCTATAGTTTCCTTCATCATCAGTTTTGTTTCTTCTGGAACTGCATTTGAATAAAATCATGCAGCATCTGTTTTGTTTTTATTTGTTTCAAACTTCCTTTTTACATCTTTTTTAAAAAGGCTCACCCAGTTCCTGGTGTCCACACCAGTTTTCAGAGGGAGAGGGAGAAAAGGGGTATTGAAGTGGGGATAAGAGATTCTGTTTTCTTTGTACTTTTATGTAACTGTTTCAGAAGCATTTGATGAAAGAAAAAGTCATTTATTTCTCCATTGAACTTTCTTGTCACTATTGTTCAAAATCAGTTGACCACGTATGTGGCTCTATTTCTGAATTCCCTATTCTGTTTCATTGATCTGTGTGTCTAACTTTATGCTACTATAGCACCTTCTTGATTACTGTAGCTTTATAAAAAGTCTTGAAATGAGAGTAGTTATTCCTCCAAATTTGTTGTTCTTTTCAGAATTGTCCTACCCATATTATTTGGTTTTTCCATATAAATTTTAGGGTTACTTTATCAATTTCTACGCAGCCCACAGTGTTGGAATTGACATCTTAAAGCTGGATGTTGGATCTTGGTGGGCCTTTCCATTTATTTTCATCTCCTCCATTTCTTTCAGTAATGTTTTGTAGTTTTCTTTTAGAGATCTTTCACGTTGTTTGTTAAGTATTTTTCTAATTATTTTTTTAATGTTATTGTAGATGGGTTTTCAAATTTTTTCTTTACAATTGTTTGGCTCTAGGATAGAGAAATACAATTGATTGGTTGTTTTTTTTTTTTTTTTGTCTTGTTTTGGTATTTGCTTTGCATCCAGTAATC
The DNA here is from genome assembly GCF_018345385.1 of Vulpes lagopus. Lineage (NCBI taxonomy): Eukaryota > Metazoa > Chordata > Mammalia > Carnivora > Canidae > Vulpes > Vulpes lagopus. The sequence goes on along the minus strand of NC_054848.1, from coordinate 112,275,923 downwards.
CTGCTAATTTCACTTATTTCTCGTAACCATATTATATTCAGTAGAATTTTCATTTTTATTTACTTATTTGTTTTTTAGATTTTGTTTTATTTATTCATGAGAGATCCGCAGAGAGAGAGAGGCAGAAACATAGGTAGAGGGAGAAGCAGGCCCCCCGTGGGGAGCCCGATTCGGGACTCCATCCCAGGGCCCCAGGATCACCACCTGAGCCAAAGGCAGATGCTCAACCACTGGAGCCACCCAGGTGCCCCTCATTAGAATTTTCTTTTTTTTTAATTAATTTATTTTTTTTATTGGTGTTCAATTTGCCAACATACAGAACAACACCCAGTGCTCATCCCATCAAGTGTCCTCCTCAGTGCCCATCACCCAGTCACCCCCACCCCCGCCCACCTCCCTTTCTACCACCCCTGGTTCGTTTCCCAGAGTTAGGAGTCTCTCATGTTCGTTAGAATTTTCTACATAAACAATCATGGCTGTCAATAATGACACTGTGACCACCTTTTTTATTACTTTAATTTCTTTCCTCTTTTTGGCTTTAAAATTATTTTAAGTTTATTTAAGCTCAGTTAATTAACATATATTATTGTTTTCAGAGGTAGTGATCAGTGATTCACCAGTCCCCCCATTTTTTTTTTACTAGTCTTATACCCAGTGCTTCTTAGATGCTATGCCCTCCGTAATGTCCATCACCCAGTTCCCCCAACCCCTCTATAACTTTTATTTATTGATAGATTATACTCTGTAAGGTCCCCAATCATTGTTAAATAGAAATGAGAACAAACATCCTTACATTTTGGTCAGCTTTTATGTTTACTAGCCTTGTGCCTTGCAAGGCATTTAACTTCACTGTGTCTCAGTTTGCTAACTTTTAAAATAATAATGCTACCTCAAATGGTTATTGTAACTCAATATTGTTATTGAGTTAATGTGATGTGTGTAAGATATTAAATAGTACTTGGCATATTGCATTAAGCACTACATAAATTCTAGTGTAATTGATATGTATTATCACTTTTTTATAATAATGTCATGTTATAAATTTTCCTTTGATTTAAATTATGGTTGGTTCCTATATGTTTTAATCTTTGGCATTCTCACTGGTTATTTTTTAAGATCACTTTATTGAGGTTCCTTGACATGTAAAAAGCTATACTTATTTAAGGTATATAACTTAGGGACACCTGGGTAGCTCAGTCAGTTAAGTATCTGCCTTCAGCTCAGGTAATGATCTCAGGATCCTGGAATGGGCCCCATGTCAGCAGGGAGTCTGCTTTTCCCTCTGCTCTACCCCTCTCCCTGCTCATGCTCTCTCTCAAAAAAAATAAATAAATCGTAAAAAAAAAATACACAATTTGATGAGTTTGGGGATAAGTATATATCCATGAAATCACCATCATTAAGGCCGTAGACTTACCCTCATCCCTGTGATTATGTTTTAAGGAAGATACATCCAATTGCTGTTACAAGCCCATCTTCAAATAAGGTACTATGCAGATATGTGATTTAAAATTTTCAGGGACTGGGCAGCCCCGCTGGCTTAGCAGTTTAGCACCGCCTTCAGCCCAGGGCTGGATCCTGCAGATCTGGGATCAAGTCCCATGTCGGGCTCCCTGCATGGAGTCTGCTTCTCCCTCTTCCTCTCTCTCTCCCTCTGTGTCTCTCTTGAAGAAATAAATAAAATCTTTAAAGAAAAATAAAAAAACATTGTCAGGGATTAAGGTTACTGTAATTTAAATTTGTATTTATTTATATAGTTTTATTCCATTTTGGTCTATTGTGATCAGAAATTGTGCTTTCGTATTTATGCATTTTATACTTTATAGAGGTTTTCCATGTGCTCTAACAGGTGATCTTTAAAAACAAAGTCTATTCTTGGCCTTTGTTAGTGTTATTTGGTAATGTGTACTAAGATTATTTTATTGTTTTATATCATATATGATCTAGCGTTTAAGATTTTTTAAACACCACTTTTTAAAAAATTTACATCAATTAATTTTTTTTAATTAAAAAATTATGTCAATCTAGATCTCTTTATTTACCAACTTTGGAGCTCACTGCCATCCCTTTTAAAGTCCTTATTTTCCAGTATTTGAGCTTTTAGTTTTTTTTAAAGATTTTATGTATTTATTCATGAGAGAAACAGAGGGAGAGAGAGAGGCAGAGGGAGAAGCAGGCTCCATGCCAGGAGTCCGACGTGGGACTCAATCCCAGGTCTCCAGGATCCTGCCCTGGGCTGAAGGTGGTGCTAAACCGCTGAGCCACCGGGGCTGCCCTTAATTTTGTTTTTTGCCTTTGAGTCAGGTATAGCACATCTCTGACTTTTTTGTTTGTCTCTTTTCCCCAGTGTGTATATGAGGAGCATGATTTCTGCACACTTCTATCTCTGAATATAATCTTTTTCCCTCAGTAATGGAATACAACTTGTATATTTAATTCGTGGATCATAAAGTTTTATCTTCAAACTGTATAGAAATACCCCTAGCTGCTTCTGGTCATTCAATATTGTTGAGGCAGAGAGTGAGGCCAGCCTAATTTATGTCCAACTGGGGGCAAACTTCTGTTTTTTTTTTTTTTTTTTTTACCTCAAGCATTTCAATTTCAACTTCATGTCAAGATTTGTTTAGGTGTAGACCTTCTTACACTGATCTTGCCCGAAACTTGATTAAATATTTTCAATCTCTGTACTCTGCTTTTATTGCTTTTATGTTGCTTAGTTTTGCGACGTCAAGAAGTTTTCTATCTGGCTTGTGTTTATTTCATTTATTGTTTGTTTATTAATTCCCATTTCAGCTCGTCCTTTTTTTTTTAAAGATTTATTTATTTATTTGAGAGATAGAGATGGGGGAAAGGGCAGAGGTAGAAGAGAATCTTTTTTTTTATTATTTAAATTTATTTTTTATTGGCGTTCAATTTGCCAACATATAGAATAACACCCAGTACTCATCCCATCAAGTGCCCCCCTCAGTGCCCATCACCCAGTCACCCCCACGCCCTTCCCCACCTCCCCTTCCCCCACCCCTAGTTCGTTTCCCAGAGTTAGGAGTCTCTCATGTTCTGTCTCCCTCTCTGATATTTCCCACTCATTTTTTCTCCTTTCCCTTTTATGCCCTTTCACTATTTTTTATATTCCCCAAATGAATGAGACCATATAATGTTTGTCCTTCTCCAATTGACTTATTTCACTCAGCATAATACCCTCCAGTTCCATCCACGTCGAAGCAAATGGTGGGTATTTGTCGTTTCTAATGGCTGAGGAATATTCCATTGTATGCATAGACCACATCTTCTGTATCCATTCAGCTTTCGATGGACACCGAGGCTCCTTCCACAGTTTGGCTATTGTGGACATTGCTGCTAGAAACATCGGGGTGCAGGTGTCCCGGCGTTTCATTGCATCTGTATCTTTGGGGTAAATCCCCAGCAGTGCAATTGCTGGGTCGTAGGGCAGGCCTATTTTTACCTCTTTGAGGAACCTCCACACAGTTTTCCAGAGTGGCTGCACCAGGTCACATTCCCACCAACAGTGCAAGAGGGTTCCCCTTTCTCCACATCCTCTCCAACATTTGTGGTTTCCTGCCTTGTTAATGTTCCCCATTCTCACTGGTGTGAGGTGGTATCTCCTTGTGGTTTTGATTTGTATTTCCCTGATGGCAAGTGACGCGGAGCATCTTCTCCTGTGCTTGTTGGCCATGTCTATGTGGTAGAAGAGAATCTTACTTGGCCTCCAAGCTGAGTGTTGAGCCCCATGCAGGGCTCCATCTCATGACCCTGAGATCATGACCTGAGCCTAAACCAATGGTCTGACAGCTAACCGACTGCACCCCTCAGGTGCCCTCTTCACCTTATCCTTTACAAAAATAAATAAAGTCGAGAATCTGTGTAATAGATCTATTTCCTCTGGTCTACATGTCTATTATCTACTCTATCATTTTTTGCCTCTGACCTTTTCTTCTGCATTCAGACTTGAGTATCTCAACCCTGTGTTTGACTGCTATATTTACATGATTGATTCATTCTATTCTTTATTGCCTCAAAAAAATTTCCTGTGTGATAAAGTGATTGTGGCCCAACGTGCTGCTTGTACAGACTCCGTGATTCTGACCAAAGGTCAGTCATTGACAGAGGGAAGAAGAGTCTTTTAGTAGTAAGCACATTTAAGCAGACTCCATTTCATGAGGTAAAACTTGAATAGGTTTTATGGTTTTTAAGTATGAGTCCATCTGGCTTATACATGGTGTAACATCCTATAAGTGTGATCATTCTTTGCCCATTAATCTTATGTTTTAGTGTTGTTTTGACTTTTTAGGAATTTTAAAAAGCCTTTTCATATGCATTTGAGTAAGGAGCCTTAAGAGGCTGTCTCAAATCTGCTAGGCAAGTTCCCTGTTTTGAATGCAACTTTAATTATTTCTTTGTATATTATTGAAGTATAGTTAACAGACAATGCTATTTTTATATTAGTTTCAAATGCAGAAAATAGTGATTGGATAACACTACAAATTAAGCTACGCTTAGTGCGGTAAGTTCAGTCGCCGTTACCATGCCATGCCATTGCAATATTGTTGATTCTTCCCTAAGTTGCACATTTTATATCTGTGACTTATGCATTCTGTAAGTGGTAATTAGCACTTCTTAATCCCCTTCACCTATTTCAGCCATCTCCCCCAACCCCCTCCCTCTGGCAAAGACCAGTTTGTTGTGTGAATTTATGTTGTTTATATTATGTATTATATTGTCTGTTTCCAGTTGTTGGTTGGTTTGCAGGTACCATTACAAACCAGAGGTTCTTTCCCTATCTTTGAATCCTCCCTGCATCATCTAATTCCATTTTTTCGTCTTTCTTAAACTTCATTTTTCACTTCTGTGATTTACTAACATGTGAATTTACTAAAAGCTGTCTAAAATTTCTCCCTCTATAATTTGCACTTTGAAATTTATATAAAAAAATTTCCATCCTTCTTGCTTCAGAATTTTTACAGGCCCATGCAATGATTATTCATTTTTTCTGTTCCCATATTTTAAGTTTCATGAGGATAAAGATGCTGTCTTTTTAACTGAAGAATAATTGACATATAATATTGTATGAGTCTCAGGTGTAGAGCATAGTGATCTGATATTTATATACATTATGAAATAAATGATTGCAATAAGTCTAGTTACCATTTTGTCACCATATAAAGTTGTTACACGATATTACGGATTATAAGTACTGTGTTTTGTTCACTGCTGTATCCCCATCACCCAGCACCATAGTACATAGCAACATAGAAGAACAGGTATAAAATTGCCAGCACTGGGACACCTGGGTGCCTTTGGCTCAGAGCATGATCTTGGGTCCAGGGATCGAGTCCCGCATCGGCCTTCCTGTGAGGAGCCTGCTTCTCCCTCTGTCTATGTCTCTGCCTCTCTGTGTGTCTCTCGTGAATAAATAAATAAAACCTTTAAAAAAAATTGCCAGCACTATCTTTCCCCGTTGCAGTGGTCAGTGACCCTACAGGTATCTAATTATGTCCAATATACATTTGATATATACCAACAGTGAGAAATAAAACACAGGTACAATGAGCTAGTGAAATATATTTATGAAAGGGAAATAATTACAATAGCCATCTAGATAAGTAGTTAATCCCATTATGGCTAATTCTACAGCATGCTATTCTCACTAGTAGATTTTTATCAACACAGTTTGTAAAGTGAACTAGAACTAACTTTATAAATAACAGGTTTGTGTCTGGAAAATTTCCTTACCCAGCATTCCTAAATGTTAATTGTAAAATAAATAAAACTGATCTAAGTGAGGAACTATTGGTATATACGCCTTTTTGAACTTGGTTCAGAGGAAGATGTTATTTTAACTGATTAGGGAACTAATGAAGCATTCTTCCTGAAAAGCGGTGTAAATTGGCGATAATCCTCAGAAAGTGCTCTAAAATTTAACAGCTTAAAACCCAATTTTACCGTGCATCATCAAGTATTTTTCACAGTCTTATGTGATACCAAAATAAGGATTACAGGGGCAGAAGAACCCAAATTGTTACGTCATGAGTAATAATGATATAAGAAAATACTTTAATGAGACCTGCTCCCTTGAGAGCAATGCCATTCCTCCCACCAGATTTTACACCATTCATTAGAAATGATTGAAATTTAGAGAGGCTATGATTTACTTGATTCTCTGTATTAGAACTCTACACGGGACTCAATATTTCCCATTTCTATTCAGAGTTCTATCATTAAATCACAAAATTACCTAAAAAAATGAGAAATAATAGCTAAATCACAACGTAGTGGTTATATTTTTTGCTACTTAGGTGAATAAAATAAATGCACTGTGAATATAATTTGTATCTGATTCTTCATAGAACCCCCAGTGGCTATTAATTCGGTAGGATTCATTTTGACCCTTTTTCATCCAGCCTCCTAAGTATTTCCTTCTGTTTTTCAGATACCACCATAAATTTCATTCCACCACTAGTGAAGGACATTATATTGAAAATTGATAGTAGAACTTAGGGTGATACAGTTGTTTTTTTCTTAAGGTATAACTGGCAAGGAAGCCCTAGTAATCGACCCATATATTATATGATTTAAGTACACTTATAGAAGGGTTCTGGAATTGTAAGATTTTATTGAAATGCAAAGAAAATGGGCCATGTTAGGTTTTGTTTCAAGTGACACTTTACCATCTAGAATGTGTAGTGTTGGTTAAGTTACTTAATCTGTCTGAGTCTTAGAGTTTTTCATCCATAGCATGTTAATAGCAGTACCTATTTCATAAAATTGTTGTAGAGCATTATATGTTATAATAAAGGAAGGGCACTTAGCACATACCCGGTATGTAGTCCTAAATAAGTGGTAGCTAGGGAAGCCTGGGTAGCTCGGTGGTTGAGCATCTGCCTTTGGCTCAGGTCATGATCCCAGGGTTCCACACTGGGCTTCCCACAGGGAGCCTGCTTCTCCCTCTGCCTGTGTCTGCCTCTCTCTCTGTGTCTCTCATGAATAAATAAATAAAATCTTAAAAAAAAAAAAGTGGTAGCTATTATTACATGCAAAAGGAGAATTTTTCCCATTTCTGTGTAAAACTTCCAATAGTATTAAGACCCTGGCTAGTAGGAGGGACAGAGGCACTAAGGCTTCTGTAAAGGTGAGAGTTTTTATGCAGTTTCCTAGAATAACTTCAGAATGAACCTACATATTGAATTTTATCTGAATTGCGAAAACAATAGAATCTTTGTTCTATTGTCAAATCCAATGATAGGAATTTAAGTGGTCTTTCACAAAGATGACACTGGAAGTGAAGAAGGATGCTCTCGCCACCCCCCAATGCCAAAGCAAAGAATGTGAAGGCCAAGAAAGTGGTACTGAAAGGCATCCACAGTAGCACAAAAACGATCTGCATATCACCTTACATTCCTTTTGTAATTTTTGTAATTTTTTATTTTTTTTCTTCATTGTCACTTTACATTCTGATGGTCCAAGACACTGCATCTCCAAAGGCAGCCCTAATATCCTTGAAAGCACCCCCAGGAAAAACAAGCTTGTCTATTATATCATCAAGTTGCCCCCACTCCTCATTTAGCCATGAAGAAAAGGTAAGACAGCAGCATACTTGTGTTCATTGTGTATATCAAGGCCAACAAGCTCCAGTTCAAACCGACTGTGAAGAAGCTCTAGGATGTTGCCATAGCCAAGGTCAACAATCTGGTTAGGCCCGAAGGAGAGAAGAAGATACATGTTTGAGTGGCTCTTGACTATGATGCTTTGGATATTACCAACAAAATTGGGATCATCTAAACTAAGACCAACTGGCTAAATCTAAATATAAGTGTTTTCACCATGAAAATTAAAAATGGGGGGAACCCTGGGTGACTCAGCAGTTTAGTACCTGCCTTCAGCCCAGGGCATGATCCTGGAGTCCCGGGATTGAATCCCATGTCAGGCTCCCTGCATGGAGCCTGCTTCTCTCTCTCTGCCTGTGTCTCTGCGTTTCTCTCTCTCTCTTTCTCTCTGAAATAAATAAATAAAATCTTAAAAAAATAAATTAAAAAAATGATTTGTTGGGACTGAAATAAACTCCATTAATCTCTGAGACCCAATTAAGAGAAATTTTGAATTATGGAAGCCAGAAAACCCTATGTTGTTTATGGAGTACTCTTTCAAATAGCCTTGTGAATTTCCTTTTAAATCTGTAGGACGTTTCCAGAATGTAGATTATATAGTTTTGATACTCCAGAATCATTACTTTGACTTATCTCTTTCATGGCAAACTTCAAAGTAGAAAAAACATACTTCAATGTTTTTATTGTGACAAGTTTTTGAAGTTCTTAATAATTAGTTTGCAAGTATAACTCAGGACCTCATGGTTCAAAATGAATTTTATTTGGGCAATTCAAAAAAAACTGCCTAGACTCATATACTTTGTTCCACTTCCAATAGTTACATCTTAATAATCTAAGCTATCAAACTCCCTCATTTGGTTCGTTGTAATAAGCTCATAACTCACCTTCCTGCTTTGGCCTTATCAACCTATAGTCAAATCTCCATCAAACTGTCAGTGTGATCCTTATTAAACATAAATGGAAGCCTTTACATTTCATTGAAATATCTTCAGTATCTTTCCATCACACTTAAAATATAAACTCCATAACCCTGACTATGGCCTACAGGCCCTGAGTGATGAAAATCCTAATAACTACAACTTTGTCTCCTTTCACTTGACCTTTTGAATATGTCAAGCTCTTTTCTGGCTTTAGACACTTTCCAGATGTCATTTCTTTTTTTTAATTTTTATTTTCATTTTTAAAATTTTGTTTATTTGACACACAGAGAGAGAGAGAGAGAGAGAGAGAGAGAGAACAAGAAAGAAGAGAGTGGCAGGCAGAGGGAGAGGCAGAAGCAGACTCCCCGCTGAGCAGGGAGCCCAATGCAGGACTCAATCCCAGGACCCCCGGGATCATGACCTGAGCTGAAGGCAGATGCTCAACCACTGAGCCACCCAGGCACACCTGTTGTTTCTTTTTATGTCAAAAACCATTCTCATTCATTACATATGCAACCATATTTGTTGAGTGCCTACGTGTGTATTAGGTTTGATGGTAGTTGATTGAGATATGCTGGAACAAAGGCCTGAGGGTAGGAGAATACATGGCATTTGGGGGGAACCACTTGGGGGCCAGTGCAGCTAGAACAGAGTGAGAAAGGAACAGAGTAGTAGGAAATGTAGTAAGAGACATAAGTAATGGAGATAGGAAAGTACTAGGCCACGTAGGACCTCATTAGGTCATTTTACGAATTTGAGTTTTTTGTGGCGCTGGGTGGCTCAGTCTAGTAAACACCTGACTCTTGGTTTTGGCTCAGGTCATGATCTCAGGGTTGTGAAATTGAGCCCTGCATTGGGGTCTAGATAGGGTGTGGAATGGTGTGTGGAGCCTACTTAAGATTCTCCTCCCCGCCCCCCAACCCCACTGCTTTCTCTCCCTAGCTCTCTCAAAAAAAAAAAAAAAAAAAAGAATTTTGGGTTTCACTCTGGATGAAGAGGAAGCCACTGTAGGATTTGGAGCAGAGAAGTTACATAATACTATGGATTTCATTCAAGTTTTAGTCTGGCTTCTCTGTAGAGAATGGACTACATGGAGGCAAAGTGCAGACAGGGGAACTAGTTACTAGGCTAGCGCAATAATACAGGCAAAATATGATGGTGGTTTTGTCCAATATAAGGACAGTGGAGGTGTAAGAACTAGTAAGCTTGTGGATGTATTTTGAAAGTAAAGGCAGTAAAATTTCTTGTAAGATAGGATGTGAGATGTAAGATTTCTTTTCTTTTTTAAGATTTTCTTTATTCATGAGAGACAGAGAGAGAGGCAGAGACATAGGCAGAGGTAGAAGCAAGCTCCCCATGGGGAGCCTGATGTGGGACTCGATCCCAGGACCCCGGGATCATGACCTGAGCCGAAGGCAGATGCTCAGCTGCTGAGCCACCCAGGTGCCCCGAGATGTAAGATTTCAAACACGATTCAAGGATGATCCATGCTTTTCGGTTTGAGCAATTTGAAGGATGGCATCATCATTAACTCCCCATGTTAAGACAGTAGTAGGAGTGGGTGCTGAATGAGGGAAGATAATGAGATCAGTTTAGGACCTTTTGAGTTTGAGATGTTTGGTATATAGATGGAGCAGAAAAGAAGTCCAAGAATTGTACCTGTGACACTTCACTGTTGCAACCTTAGGAGAAGCCTGGAACTAACAGGATGGAAACAGGTATGAGTGAGGTGGGAGGAAAACCAAGAAAGTTTTGTGTCTATCCTGAATGAGAATTCCAGAATGGATATCAAAACTTCAGGAAATGAATTTCAGAGTCCAATGATTTTCGAGACAGAGGAGAGAGGAAGAAAAGGTTGATTGGAGTAGGTTTAAGAGTAATTGGAGAAAAAAGAAATTAGAGACTGGCTACAAGCAATCATTTTGCATACTCTTCTATAAGTGGGAACAGAGACCTGAAACAGGGTGGTGAAAAACGGGGAAAGAGTGAGGCACTAATTTTAATACATGAGAATGAGCACATCTGTGGGCTACTGGGGAAAGAAGGAACCCTTGTTGATGTACGCAAGGAAGGGACAATTGCTGGAACCGTGCACTGAGGGATGAGAAGAAATGGAATTTCTTCCCATGGGAAAGAACTGGTTTTAAGGCACAGAGAAAATTCATTTGTTAACACAGACTGAAAGAGGGAGTATATGGGTACAGCAGGAGGGAGGAAGATGGAGTGTCTTTTTTTTTTTTTTTTTTTAAGATTTTATTAGATAGAGAATGCACACAAGCAAGTGAGCAAGGGGAAAGGAGAAGGGGGAAGGAGAGAGAATCTGAAGTAGACTCCAATGCTGAGCCCGGAGCTTCACCCAGGGTTTGATCTCTCAACCCTGAGATCATGACCTGAGCCGAAACCAAGAGTCGGACCCTTAACCCGGCAAGCCACCCAGGCACCTCAGGTGGAATGGTTTTGATTGAATGTTCTCTTCTAATTTTAGTTTTCATATTTCTCAGTGAAGTAGAAGCAAAGACATCAGGTAGAGTGAGGAAGAGAGTGAATTTGTTGAAGGTTTGGAGAGAAAAAAGAAGATATAAATTATTTAGAAGAATGGGAGAGTGAATGGATGAGGGAAATACAGTATGTTGGCTGGGTAGCATGAAGGGCCTGCTTGAGCCGTGGTTCTCAGTGTGTGGTTCCATGACCAGCAGGGTCAGCTTTACCTGAGAATGTGTTAAAAATGCAAATTCTTGGGCTGTCTGCCAGACCTAGCAAATATATAATCCTGGGAGTGGGGCCCAGAAATTTGTGTTTTAATAGCCCGCCAGGAGATTCTATTACCTACTAATACTTGAGAACCACTGGATTAGAAGAGTAAGTCCTTAAAGTTAAAATGAGACCAATCCATGTGGGTTGTACATTTTTCTCCAAACATGTTCATTGGCATGGTGTAGGAGAGCACAGGCCAAGAGTTGTTTTAACTAAGGCTAAGGTTTCACCAAGCAACACAGTTAAAATGAAAGAAGTACAAGAGAATTAAGAGTGGACGGAAGAAGACACAATGATGGCTTATAAAATTTAAATTGGAAAAGTAATAAAGGGAAACATCAAAGGTGTGAGGAAGAGTGGAAAAGGAAAAGGATCAGAGAGTTGTAGTGGGACACTGGAGGGGGGCAGCTGGAAAGGTAGGGGGAGGTGGCTGTCAGAGAGGGTAAGGTATTTAATTGAGACTATGGCGTTATTAGTCATTGGGTAGGAATATAATGGGATTCATAAAACCTAATTGTAACTTTTCTAGTACCTGACATTTAAGCAGTATTTATGATCATTGTAACATTAACAGATATAAAAATATTCATTAATTTACTCCTTTCCATATTGAATGTTGGAAATCCAGTGTGTATTTTATACTTTCAGTACATCTCCATGGTGATGAGCGGCATTTGAAACCGTCGCCGCATGTGGCAAGTGATCAACATATAAGGCACTGTGGGCCACAAGTATGATCGTCAGGGCGAGTACTGCAGTAGGTTGGGGGAGGACACCTTGGGAGAAAAGGAGGTTAAAACTAGGGTGTTGGAAAAGGAGGTTAAAGCTAGGGTGTTGGAAGAATTGTCTAGCACATATTCAAATTGCCCTAGATTGAGGCAGGAGTAGTGCTTACGGAGTGTCAGTGAATCACTGTCTAAGGTGAGTAGGTTAGGAGATGGCAGCAACCCTGGAGAGGTTGTGGGCACTGTGACACGATCATGTTAGGTTCAAAGCTGCCTTATGTGAGACCAAGAGAGGGAGAATGATCTGGAAGCAGAGATGTGGAACAAGGAGGACACCTACTGCACTTCTAGGCCCAGTGGTAGGATAGGTTTGGAAGAGGAAACAGCCATCACTCGGAAAGTCTGCAGCAGTGTCCTCAGAGGAAGGAAAAAGAAGAGACCGAGTATACACACACCTAGGACAGTTTGGTACCGATGGGCCCGGGAGGCTCAGCAGATGGGTTTCGGAGGCGAAACGGGGGCGTTAACAAGAAAGACCTCCCCAAAATGTAGGGGATGAACAGAGGCTTCATGGGGATTGGTGTGTGCAAGACTAGGGGAGATGGAAGCCTAGGGTTTCTGACATAAATGAGGGGAGGGACTCCATGAGATTGAGGGGATTCAAGGCAGGTGAGTGTTAGTTCCATGGTATAGGGAAGCAGGAGTATCTGGGGTTACGTCTGGGTCTCGGAAGGTAAGAAAGTTATTTTGTGCAAGGCCCACCATGTACCACTGTCAGGGGAAAAAGCAGACTTATTCCAAGGGTGTATAACACTGTCTTTGAAACCCATTGATGGAATTGAGGCCATCCAGGAAAGTGAGCTGTTAGTCTCATTGTGGGGGCCCCAACCTGAACTTGACCTTTGGTAATGAGGGGGTCCAAGGCCCAGGATAACATAATTTTATTCACAGTAAAGAGAGCTACAGATATAGACGTATCTGGAGCAAATGAGAGAATTAAAGAACTCGAAAAATGGAATGCCCATAAATTGAGTTAGGGATATAGATAAAGAACTAAAATCCGGGTCCCGATATTAAGCAATAGCAACATGTTACTTTAGATTTCTTCTGGAGTTTAATTCTGTTGGCAGCAGGGTTCCAGATTTTATTTTATTTTTTTGTTTTTTATTTTTTTTATTTATTTTTTTTAGTGTTCCAGATTTTAAAGGGTGATACTGGCCTCGTTCATTTTACGTTGTGTATCCGTGTTAATTAGAACGGCAGCTTACCCAAGAATGCTCGAAATCATTATTCAGCGCAAGTGGCGGCTGCCCCTGCATTGTGAAAAGTAGTTTGCAGTTGTTCGAATATCCCAAGGGTTCATTCTAGGTTTTCTTCACATATGGCCTTAATCCACAGCTCTGTTCTGACTTCTGAGGGGATGCAAAACATTGTCATTCTTCCACTGCTCTGTGCTTTGAAGGGATTACTGCTTGCTTGATACGCATGAGGCTTAATGACTACAGGGAGTACCAGTGATAGGAGAACATTCTAAGGGCAAAAATAATGATAGTCCTGGACATTCTCCTGATTTTCTGACCTCTTAATTACCAGTTTGACAGAAAATCGGGCCTATGTCAACTGGAATACAATATCGGAGTACAGTAATTTTATTTAAGGATTAGCTTAGGTCCTCACTAAACTTGAAACAGAGATTACTGACACGTCTGTGGTAGGAGAATTTGTAATTGATTACCGTGGGGTCCTTACACGAAAAAGGTTTATAAATTGATCACACAAAATTTAGGCAGTTCTGAATTTTGAAATTCCCATGAACAAAGTCAGATGACCAAATGCAACCTGGGGGATGCTATTTGAAACTCCTGGTGGAGTATGTTTTTTTTTTTTTTTACTTTAAAAAAAATTATTTAGTTTTTTAAAAGATTATTTACTTATTTATTCATTCACAAGAGACAGAAAGAGAGAGAGAGAGAGAGAGAGAGAGAGAGGCAGAGACATAGGCAGAGGGAGAAGCAGGCTCTATGCAGGGAGCCCGACGTGGGACTCAATCCCGTGACCCTAGGATCACGTCCTGAGCTAAAGGCGGACACTCAACCCTTGAGCCACCCAGGTGCCCCGACTTAATTTTATTTAAATTCAATTAACATATAATGTAATGTTAGTTTCAGAGGTAGAGGTCAGTGATTCATCAGTTACACAGAATACCCAGTGCTCATGACATCCCGTGCCCTCAACGTCCTACACCCAGTTACACCATCCACCCACCCATGAAGCTGTAATTTTTTTTTAAAGATTTATTTATTTACTTAGGATAGAGAGAGAGAAAGGCAGAGACACAGGCAGAGGGAGAAGCAGGCTCCATGCCGGGAGCCCGACGTGGGACTCGATCCCGGGACTCCAGGATCGCACCCTGAGCCAAAGGCAGGCACCAAACCACCGAGCCACCCAGGGATCCCCATGAAGCTGTAATTAATCAAGCTCTTCCCACTGCCCTCCAGCAACCCTCGGTTTGTTTCCTTTGTTTAAGAATCTCTTATGGTTTGTCTTCCTCTCTGATTTCGTCTTATTTGCCTCACCCTTCCCCTGTGCTCCTCTCTTTTGTTTCTAATATTCCACATATGAGTGAAATCATATGATAATTGTCTTTCTCTGATTTATTTTGCTTAGCATAATACCCTCTAGTTCCATGAAGGTCATTGCAAAAGGCAAGATTTCATTTTTGATGGCTTAGTAATATTCCATCATGTATATATGTCACCTCTTCTTTATCCATTCATCTGTTGATGGACATCTGGGCTCTTTCCATAGTTTGGCTATTGTGGACATTGCTGCTATCAACCTTGGGGTGCAGGTGTCCCTTCAGATCACTACATTTGTATCTTTGGGGGATGGAGTACATTTCTGAGGGTCAGATATCTTTTCCCTCTCTTTCTTCATTCTATCCCAGAGTCCATTGTCCATATTTCTATGCCTGTTATATCTTTCTCAAGATCACTCCTGTTATTAATATATATTTGACTGTTTTTTTTCAAAAGCTATGAAACATCTGCTTTATACCAGGTATAGTACTTTGCTAACTGCTTAAGGAGGAATCCAGAATTGAGCATTTACTATTGAGATATTTACTGAGTAAGTTTTTATTGACCATCCATTCTGGGCCAAACACTGGACTAGGAAGCAGAGCATTTGATGATGAGGCCAGAACCATTCCTTGAGCTCATGTGGCTTAGATGTAAGTGAGTAAGACAGATATTAAGTCCTAGAAGAAGTATGGAGCGATATGAGAGCATATAACCGATGAAACTCAATTAAGTCTATGAAGGAAGGAATTGTTTCCTAGAGGAAGTAATGGTGAAATGGAGATCCCAGAGATGTATAGTTCTTAGGGGAAAGTACTGTGGAGGGTTTCTCTTCTGTCCTAAACAGAACGGGGTGTTCAGGGGCCTTGAGAAGAGACAGAAAGAGAGATACAGTCAGGCAACTAAAAGATATTTAGTTTGCCTGCCATGTAGACTGTAAGAGAACTGAAGTGATTATAAATGAAAAAGATGAAGAAGAAAAATAATTAGAGCACGTATTTTCCTCATAATGTAATTTCTGAAAGACTTTGTTCTTAATGATTTTATTTATTTATTTGAGAGAGACAGAATGCGTGGACATACACAAGTGGGGTAAGCGGCCGAAAGAGAGAGAGAGTCTCAAGCAGATTCCTTACTGAGCGTGGAGCTCGACATGGGGCTTGAGATCAGAACCTGAGCTGAAATAAAGTCAGCCACTTAACCGGCTGAGCCACCCAGGTGCCACTTAAAGAGTTTGTTTTTTATAATTGTATCTAACAGATAAGCAATTCATCTATCTCATTTTATTCCTTTGCGTTTTTGGCAAATTATGTTAGGTGATCTAATTACTTGAAGTTAGCACTGAATAGGTCTATCAATTTGGTGTGTTTCCGCAACGGTATTTTGTTTTTATTTTTATTATTTATTTATTTTTTAAAAAAATATTTTATTTATTTATTCATGAGAGAGAGAGAGAGGCAGAGACACAGGCAGAAGGAGAAGCAGGCCCCATGCAGGGAACCCGACATGGGACTCGATCCCAGGACTCCAGGATCAGGCCCCGGGCCAAAGGTGGCGCTAAACCACTGAGCCACCCGGGCTGCCCGGTATTTTGTTTTTAAAAATAAAGAATTGCGGGATGCCTGAGTGGCTCAGCGGTTGAGTGTCTGGCTTCAGCCCATAGCGGGATCCCGGGGTCCTGGGATCGAGTCCCACATTGGGCCCCCTGCATGGATTCTGCTTATCCCTCTGCCTGTGTCTCTGCCCCTCTATGTCTCTCATGAACAAATAAATAAAATCTTTAAAAAAATAAAATAAAATAAAGAACTGAGAAAGCACCCATAATAGGAGAAACATAAAGGTTCCACTTTTCTCATCAGTAAATTTTCATGAGCAAAACAAGCCTTGTCTAATATTTGGGATATATAATATGTTCCAAATATTTTTACATACTCTGTGATTTATATTTTATCTTTCCTTACAGCACCTTTTACCCTACAGAAGTTTTTAATTTGTACATAATCAAATCCCTTACAGTGTTTTCATTTTGTGTCCTGCTTAATTAAGATCATCCTTAATTAGTAAACTCCCACACACTATATTTTAAACGATATTATGAGAATATACTGTCTTTTCTTCTAGTATTGTTATGATTTTCTTTTTAGACATTATAGTTCTATAACTCTCTTGGAATTATTTTTTCTGTGTGATGTGACGTGAGAGTTTCTTTTCCTTTTCCCAAAATCAGTGATTCTCAACTAGGGCAGATTTGGTTCCCCATGGATATGTGGCAATGTCTGGAGACAGTTCTGGTATAACAGCTGGAAGGGGAAATAATAGTGGCATCTAGTAGGTGGGGGCCAGGAATGTTGTTAAATGCATAGTACAGTGCATAATACAGCCTCACACAACATAAAACTATTCAGTTCAGTATGTCAACCATGATGAGGTTGAAAATTCCTTTCCCAAATGAGTGTCATTGGAGAAAAAAGTACTGGATTTTGGACAAAGCAGCTCAGTCTCTTGCTGAAGTAGCTGACAGGCCTTCGGATACACTGACTGGCTAAAACCAGGATTCGGCATTTTGACTTTCATCTCTATGACCTAATATGAATAGCTCATATTTTTGTATTTGGGGAAATATGTATTTTCCTATGAAAAGTTGAAAAACGGTGGACTCCTGTGGATGTGTGTAGGGTGCCAGCTTTCTGCAAGAGTTCCGATGCACCCCTCTGAAACCATGCCATGCCGTAAGGCCCCTCTATCCTATCATTGTCGCTGGCTCTATGCTATCTTCCCGGTAGCATGTATGATGGGGAGATTGAACAACATATGTGCAAGTTGTTTTTGTTTCTTCTTTTTTTCTTGTTATTCTGAGTCATTTTCCAGTTTCATACTCTATGTCAAAAATCAACTACACTGGAAATCATTTAGACTCCAAAGCCAGGATAAAATGAAAACATTGTTCCGGAATAAGGCATTCGTTGACTTTATTGTACAAAGGAGGTGTTATAGACTATAACCATTTATCTTCTTCTGGGGTGATCTTGTCCTTCATTTTGGACCTGGATCAATGTTGTTTCCTGTTGTTGCTAGTGACCTTTCTTAAGTACACATTCTAGTAAATCTGTAAAACATAGCAGGAGTCTCCTGTTAACATATCATTCCCCATGGCTATGACCCATAAGACATTTTAGTTTTTAACAAAGGAAAAACATTAAATGAACTATAAAGTTAGGGTGTTTTATTTGTTCTACCAAAACTCAACAGATTAAAAGTTCTGTTATCAGTTTTGGCTATTAGCTATATACATGAGTGACCTTAGAATATTACATAAAAAAAAAGAGTATTACATGAACTATGGCCTGATATATCTGGGAAAAATACACTGTAGTCATTGTTTTTCAATGTCAAAATGTAGCAGCCTTTCTAAATCTGAACTCTTAAATGATAGAAACAGAGTTTGTTATGAGGATTGGTGAAGACCTACTGTCCTTGAAAACTTCACTGAAGCAAATTTGACTAAACTGCATTTCTGAGGTAGTACTGGATACTGTTAATGCCTAAAGCCTGCCGTACCTGTGGACTTCACCGTCACCTTTGTCAAACGCATTGGCAGTGAGGGCTTCTGTGTGGTATTCTTTGGATATGAGGGGAAAATGGGAGGGCAGTTCTGGGACTCTTTAGGCTGCCTGACCAGAACATTCTGTGGTGGGTGGCTAGCTCCCATATAGGTAATAGGTTTCTTCTGTGTATAAACTTGATTTTACAATATATCCAATACAGTGATGTGCTGACAAATATGTTTAATGATGCTCTCCAAAAAAACCCTAAATCAAACCAAAACCGAAAACCTTGATTTGATTTGCAGCATTTGCTTATTTCCATAGCGTAAATACTATAGGCATGGTTGATGTCAAATCACCAAGTTGACTTAACTGAACAGAGTTAGCAAGAGCTGTACAACAGCTCTCCCGAGCTCTTTCACGTTTATTCTAGAATGCTCTCTTTGTCTTCAAAGTATCTGCAGCATTTATCTATGCAAACGTATAGGATAGAGATAGTATTCTGAAGCCTGTTAATGATAGGACCTTTTTCCTACTCATCCTAAGACGCACATTTATTCTTAACGCTTTGGGAAGGAGGTTAGAATTGTTGAGAAATAGGAAGCGAAAGAAAATCTTGATATTCAGATTTTAATAATCAAAGCAGGAAGCCTAGTAGCTTGGAAACCAGTGTTTGTTAAGAAAGAGAGCAATTTTATGAATTCCTTCTTTTCTGTCTTTATCATCAAAGGTCATCAGTCCTGACTAAACTAGATTATAAAGTTTTCTGTGTGTTAGGCAGGGTAGGGCCAAGAGGGACATGACAAGGAAGTGGGAAACGCAAAGCCCGAAGCCTTCTAGTCCTGTGGAATTATAGGAGAAAAGGAGAGGAAAGAATTTGAACTGAGAGTAGTCATCATGGTCTTTCCCCCTCATTCTTTAGGCCACAGGTGAGGATGGAGAGGATGGGATTCAGAAATATCTAGATAATTTTAAAGGAATACTAAAGTCAGAGAAGTTTAGCCCTATGTTCTTCCCTGAAAATCAGTTTTTCTGTAGACTGGCGCCGGCCTCATTTAGAGGGAGGTTGAGGGCAGCCCCGGTGGCGCAGCGGTTTAGCGCCGCCTGCAGCCCGGGTGTGATCCTGGGGACCCGGGATCGAGTACTGCATCCGGCTTCCGGCATGGAGCCTGCTTCTCCCCCTCTGCCTGTGTCTCTGCCTCTATCTCTCTCTGAATAAATAAATAAATAAATCTTAAAAAAAAAAATAGAGGGAGGTTGCAAGAGAAAAAAAGCTTGTGATGTAATATGAAAAGTTGAAATATGAAATATGAAATTTTTTTTAAGATTTTATTTATTTATTCATGAGAGACACAGAGAGAGAGAGAGAGAGAGAGAGAGAGAGAGGCAGAGTCCATCAGGAGGCCTCCTGATGGAGAAGGCATGTAGAACTGAATTTCCCTGGAGAGTATCAGAGTGATAAGTAAGGATGCTTCCTAGAGAGTGTGCAAGAGAAGGCCCCAAAGGTGGGGGTGAGGTGGCCCAAAGCTGAGTGCTGCAGGGCTGACTGGGCCAGAGTGCCAACCCTAACTCAGGGTCTGAGCCCTCTGTACAAACAGAGATGCAGACCAGTTACGAAAGTAGAAATGGTCACTGAGAACCAAAATACCAGCCAACAGGTCGCAGGTTTTGAAATTGGAGGAGAGCAAGACACTACATGTTAAAGGAAGCAAGACTTGTGGTTGGGGGCAAACAGGGAAGTTACAGAACAGTGTAAGGCTTTGCCCATGACAATGTGAGGCTCACCTGTTTGCATTCCCCAAGTTATGGACGATTTCCTTCATTTTTTTTGGCTACCCAGGCACTGTAATTGGGTGATTCAATCCATATAAAATTGCCTCTTTGGCAAGATCAGGGAAAGGGACTGGTTACCCTGAATGTCGCGGGCCAAAGGGAACACACAAATATGCTACTTTGCACAGAAAAGGTGATAGATGAAGCTGGCCTAGGGTCATGGATGACAAACCAGAGGCCTACAGAAGCCAGTGCCTTAGGAAATATCAAAAGATGTGCTATCTCTAAAATCTGCTTTGGCGTTAGGGGAATGTTATGTAAGAGGCCTTGTCACAAGTGCTCTAAGGCCACAATCAAAGCCACCATGCTCACACCACCATGCCACTTGCCGTAGGAAGGCAGGATTTTGATATAAAACTGCTCTCCCTGAATCAGCCTATCTGGTCCTCTAGTCTCTTGGTCGTTTTCTGTTCTTCCTCTCCCCCATTGTTTTATTCCGCTCTCTCCCCCACACCCAGTGGGTCGGTTCCCCTGACCCACAAAGCCCAGTGGGTGGTGACCACTATTTATATATGTGTACATACCACGGCGAGATCTGCTAACATAAAGGCTCAGTTATCACAACATTAGACAAAGAGCAAAGGCAGCCCTTGCTGAGGAGGAGTGAGGCACTGCCTAGAGTTTCAAAGCAGCTGAGATCAGAGGGACAGGAGGGGAGGGGCAAAGAAAAGACAAAGATTGCCAGGCAGAAAGAAATTCGAGGTCTAGTAAGAGAACAAATGTGCAAGAGAAGCCTAGTAGCTAGTACCCAAAGGGGGCAAGCATGACACTGCCCGTCGCCTCCCGTCCCGCACGTGCCCATGTGTCAGTGTCATGCCAGCTGCTGCTTCTTGGGTTTTAAAGCCTTTTCCTTGTCCCTTGCCAGGGGTGCTAAACCAACTGTCCTCATTTTCTCTGCTGCCCCCACCCCTTGTGTCAGTCCATCGTTCCCAGTAGCCTCACACTTGGCTCTTGTGTCTGTCCCCAGATGCTCCACTCGCTGCTCCCACTCCAATCCTGACCTCTATTCTAAAGGTTACCTCTTTAATTCCTCATGGTTCTAGATTTGCTTGATAGAACACTGAGAATAAGGCGCTACTTCGAGGCAAATCATCCGCATGGTCATCCGCAACGTGATGTAATCCAATTTTCCCCTGCAACGCTGAGAGAGTCCAGCGTGCAATAATACACCAACCCAGCATTAGGGAAAGATCAAGAAATACTTGCTGTGTATTAAGAATAAAACAGTGGGCTCGTTCCCGTGCAAAAACAAAGAGAACAAACACAAATCCCTCACTTCCACCGAGCTATCAGTTTAATTGCACAAGCACATGCACTCAGTGCTCTGTAACAATTACAACTGTGGAGGGTGTTACAGAGCATGGGGGTGGCCAATAGAACATACAGATTAACCTTGTTCGGAAAGGTCAGAGAATACTTCCTGAAGAAAGGGATGTTTTGGATGAGTTTGGGTTGTGTTGTTTTTTTTTATCTATCATCTATCTATCTATCATCTATCTATCATCATCATCATCTATCTATCTATGTCAGCACATGTACAGGTGAGGGGTGTGCGTCAAGGGAGAGGAAAGGTGGAGAGGGAGGAGGGAGAGGGGCAAGCAGACTCCTCTTGCTGAGCACAGAGCCCTCAGGACCCTGAGATCATGACCTGAGCCCAAATCAAGAGTCCGAGCCAGACGCTTTACTGACCAAGCCACCCAAGTGCCCCTGGGTGAATCTTAAATGAGTGAGTTTTCTCTGCAAGGCTTTTCTACATTCTGTTGTCCTGGGAAATTTTTCCTTCCAGGTCATTGAGTAGCTGGTCTCTTCCCAGTTTTCATCTTTTAGTTAACATGTTGCATTTCTAGGGGGGCCTATTGCGATTACTTTTCCTAAATTAGGTCCCCCCTAGTGTACTTGCCTTCACAACATTTGCTTGTTTATTTGTTCGCTATTACCTCCCCAACTCTAATGTAGGCTCCATGAGGACACAGATCTTGTTTCTCTTCTTCACCAGTATTTGTGCCATACCTTAGGCACTTGGTAAGTGCTTGCTCTGTAAATGCATAAAGCATCACTGAAACAGGGCGTGCAACGCAGGAGATGGTCATGAGCTTGGCATCTGGGACAGGAAGAGGGCAGGATATAAGGGATGTCCACGTCAGACTAAATTTCTCCTGTAGATTATAAAGAATCCCTGAGTGCTTTTAAGCTGGTGATACAATGAGAATCATACTTAAGAAAGGGCACTTTGTTTTTGTTTTTTTGTTTTGTTTTGTTTTTGGTTTATTTTATTTTATTTATTCATGAGAGACACAGAGAGAGGCAGAGGGAGAAGCAGGCTCCCTGCAGGGAGCCTGATGCAGGACTCGATCCCAGGACCCAGGGCTCATGCCCTGAGCCAAAGGCAGGCGCTCAACCACTGAGCCACCCAGGTGCCCCAAGAAAAGGCACTTTTGGCAGCAGGAAGGGGCATATGATAAAGGCTGGGTCTGGAGGAACAAGATGCAGTTTATTTATTCCTCTGGACTAGGTTTTGAATCTCCCTTTGGAAGCTGCTCCAGGGAAATTGGGCAATCAATCCCTCTTTTCCAGTGGCTTCTTAAGCACTCACTGACTTTGTCATTGACTATATGTATTTCAATTATGACTGAAGCATTATTATTACAGTTTATTAATTTTTTGAAATTTCTCCTAGTTATACATTCAGAAATAAGTGTGTGTATATATATATGTGTGTGTGTGTCATATATAGACACACATATGTAATAAAACATTATCTTCATAAATGTATATATATTTATAGAGATACACATATATGAAATAAAACTATCTTCATATATTTATATATATTTATATATACATATATGGACATACATATGTAGTAAAACATTAACGCCATAAATTAATTAATTAATTAATTTTTAATAATAAATTTATTTTTTATTGGTGTTCAATTTGCCAACATACAGAATAACACCCAGTGCTCATCCCGTCAAGGGCCCACCTCAGTGCCCGCCACCCAGTCACCCCCACCCTAAATTTTTTTTTTTAAGATTTTATTTATTTATTCATGAGAGACACACACACAGAGAGACAGAGAGGCAGAGACACAGGCAGAGGGAGAAGCAGGCTCCATGCAGGGAGCCCGACGTGGGACTTGATCCCGGGTCTCCAGGATCAGGCCCTGGGCTGAAGGCGGCGCCAAACCGCTGAGCCACCCGGGCTGCCCCATCCCCATAAATTTAAACTCCTTCATTGGAGGGACAATCATGAACCAGATAAAAGCATTGGAGATCATCTAGTAAATTGCTCGCCAATAGAAATTTACTATAATCCCCATATATAATTTCAAGTTTTCTAGTAGCTCCATTAAATGATACAAATAAACAGGTAAAATTAATTTTAGTAATACATCGAACACACTGCCATTTCAGCCAGTAATCAATACAGAGTTGCAATGAGATATTTTATATTCTTGTGTGCGTGTCTTCAAAACCCGGTGCGTGTTTTAGAGTTAAGCCCACACCCATTTGCACCAGCCCCATTTCATGGGCTCAGAAGCCACATGTGGCTTGGGGTTGCCATAATGGGCGTCACAGAGAAGGCCAAGCCCTCATTGTAGTGATGGGGAAATAAAGGACTCAGAATAGGTAGTGAAAGCCCAAAGACACACAGTTTTTTTCTCTGCTAATCCTAGCAGCCAGAAGCATGAGGACAAAGAACCCACGCTGGGCAGTATGTTTCATATTCATAAGGGCATGTCATCTGGCCTTTGACTTTGGCAGGTTCTGTAATGCCCCTGGAGCTTCCTGGCTGACTTCCTTTGAGGCACTCTTTCCAGTGTGACCCCTGATCTTGGATACTAGCTCTCCATCCTGGACGGCTTGCCTAACGCAGAGCCATCTGTCTGGCAGGTGGTTACTTCTTTGGGTGGCTGCATATCAGCAAGGAAAAGGCAATTCCTTTGGCACTCACTGTCACTCAGGATTTGTAGAAACTATGATTTGCTGGAAAGAATATGCTCTGGGGGACTGACAGGGCTTTCTGTCTTAGGCTTTGGTTTCACAAACAGGAAGTGTCAATTGCAGACAATTGGGCTACCCATTTCAAAATTTAAAATCATTCTACAGCTTTTAGGCAGGGATGTTCTTGGACACCAGTTCAGCGAGTGCGCATACGCGGCCACCCCCGCCGCACACCCACACCCCCGCACAGACTTTCTTCTCTTCACAGGCACAGAGCATTTGTTGCAGTGAAGTTATTCTTGCCTTCAAATGACTGGCTGGGGCTCCTTTCTCGCAGTCGCTGCTCAGCCTCTCCTTGGTTTCTATCTGGGTGGGTGAAGGCATTTATGCTTTAAAGCAAAAAAAAAAAAAAAAAACATCAAGGAATAAGAATAAGACAATATATTTCTACCTAGTTTCCCAAACTTGACCATCACGCCATGCATAGATATTGTTTGTACAATTTACTAGGAAAATGGAAGAGGCTGGCCTCTAGGATGGGGAGGGACATCACTGAAAGGATCAGTAAATCGGAGCTACCTGTAACTGGCATTCTCTGTCACTCTGGTTAGGAAACTCTCCTTCAAATATATATTAATATGATGACTGATTGATTGATTTACTGATTCCCTTATCCATTCACTCACTTAACAAATATTTATTGAATGCCTGTGGTGTGTCAGACACTGTCATAAGCATGAGGGACACAATATTGAGCAAGCCAGAGAAGGTGTCACCTCCCACTGATCTTAAGAGTCTAGCAATGGAGTATAGAAAGGTGATTGAAAAAACTAGACACAGTGATTTTAAATATTAGTAAATGGGGGTCCCTGGGTGGCTCAGCGGTTTGGTGCCTGCCTTCGGCCCAGGGCCTGATCCTGGAGACCCGGGATCGAGTCCCCCATCGGGCTCCCTGCACAGAGCCTGCTTCTCTCTCTGTCTGTGTCTCTGCCTCTCTCTCTCTCTCTCTCTGTCTGTCATGAGTGAATAAATAAAATCTTAAAAATAAATAAATAAATAAATATTAGTAAATACTATGAAGCTTAAAAAAGCTTTGGATAATGAAATTTTTTCCATTCCATTTTTTAGAAATGGCAAACTTTTTTAGAATTGGCGAAGTCCCGAGTAGGAAAATTTGAGCTCATACCTGAAAGATCTGAAGGGGGGTAGTGCTACAAAATCCCACAGGAGAAATGTTACCCGAGAAGGAACAGCAGACAGTAAGGCTCAGAGCCCACCTGAAATGAGGAACAAAACAAGAATGTACGTTCTTACAACTTCTACTCAACATTGTACTTGTAGTACTAGTGAAGACATTCAGGTAAGACAAAGTAATAAAAGGCGTCCAGGTAGGAAAGTCTGAACTGTTCCAACCCACAACATTTCTTACTCCAAATATGTGGTCTTCCCCACACCCCCCTCCACCCCGCCAATTCTCCAAATCTCTAGACACCAATGGGAATGTCCTACAATTCAATTCAATTCTGACACTATCTACCCAGAGCTTGCGCAGACCCCACAGGTTAAGGGCTTAGACCCACAAGACTACTCCCACTTTAGACTCCAGTCTCACATCCCCAGTTACTACCTGTACTTCTGACTGAGCACACAAGGGGTTCCCATGACCCCTCCTTGGATTCCCTGATTTACTAGAACAACTCACAGAATTCAGGAAACTCTTTTCCTTGCTGTAACTGGTCTATTATGAAAGATACTGCTCAGAAGCAGCCAAGTGGAACAGATACATGGGGCAAGTTATGGGGGAATGGGTGTAGAACATCCAGGCCCTCTCTGAGCATGTTGCCCTCCACATCTTGATGTGCTCACCAACTCAGAGGCTCCTGAACTCCCATCATGTACGGGTTGTTTGAGGGTTTCATTTCATAGTTAGAATGAAGTCATTGGCCAATGGTGATTGACTACATTTCCAACCCCTCTCCCCTCCGAGATAGGGGGGTAGGGCTGAAATTGCCAACTGTCTAATCATGCCTTGATTTTTATGGCAGCCAGCCCCGGTTCTGAATCTATCTGGGGGCCATAAGCCACCAGTCGTGTAAAAGACATTCTTATCACTCCAGAGATTCCAAAGGTTTTAGGAGCTCTGTGACAGGATGTAGAACAAAGGCCAAATATATTTATTTTTATTATGTCACAGAAAGGGTGAAATGAAACTGTATTTCAGTATGACATGATTTTGCACGTAGAAAATACTTGGAATCCCCATAAAGCTGTTAGAACTAATGAACAAGTTCAGCAAGGTTGTGGGATATAAATCAGTATACAGAGAGCTGTGGTGTTTCTGTACACTAGCAATGAACAGTCAAAAAAAAATTAAGACATTAGCTCAATGTTCAAAAGTATGAGAAGGAGGAAAATGCTGAGGAATAAATTAAAAGAAGTCCAAAACCTCACAGCATATTATTGAGAGAAATTAAGTAATACCAAAATAAATGAAAAGTGACCCCACATTCGTGGGTCGGAATACACCCCAAAATGATCTCCACATTCAATGCAACCCACTCGGCCCAGCTGCCTTATTTTGCAGATATGGACAGGCTTGTATGGCATCCCTCAGGTGATGGTTCGGAGGACTAAAATTTGAAAAACACGGCTCTGTAAAAAAGTAACAGGGTGTTTCAGTCCTTATAAGTCAATTTCTGCAAGCGTCAAAGTCTATTGTAAAGTCCAATTGTGAGAACCACAGGGGTTTTGTGATTAAGGTGTTAAAGGCAATGGCTTTTTCCAGGACTTTCAGTAAATCATCTCTTGTAGTTCTCCATCTGCAATAAGCTCGGCCTTGACCGTGCATTTCAGTTGGGGTATGCCCTTGAGTCCTCCCACATCAAGTAGCATTACATATTAGATGTCCTGCCTTCAGAATTCTGTTCAGAATCTTTGTTGTTCTTGGTCTTTTCTGAAGTTCCTTTCTAATATTCTGTGTTCATACTGCAGAAGATACACTAGCTATGGTTTTGTCTAATAAGCAGGTTTTAACATCATTCTTTGTTTCCTTTGGGAACCTGCTGTCTGAATCCATGTGGAACTTACAGGGCGTTCGATCATGGGAATCGTCCCCTCCAGCCACAGAGAAGGGCATCACAGAGGTTAGACTGATCATCCTACTGCTATCCCTGGTTATTGTTGAGTAATGAGTGTGCATCACAAATTGGGACAATGAGCATCCATACCAGCATTTTTCTTCCTGAGATAACTAAACTAATGGTCTCTTTCATCTGAGGGCACCGAGCTTTGAAAGTATGAGTCTGAGGTTAGCTGTGGCCTTCTTGACACCTGAGCAGTTTTAGAGTTGAGGAGTACTTGCCCCTCACCTGTCTCTGGAAATGAGTTTTAAGGGGACCGCATAGCTGTCTTAATTTGTGTCCCTTATAGTCTGGTCTAATTCTCATTAACACCAGGGAACCCATGAGGCAAGGTCACTGTCCACTGGTGAGCCAAAATAAAGGCATTTTTATAGGGCTGTTTATATGTCCTGAGCTTGTGGTGAGGATCCATAAGAGTTTCTTGTAGACTTGAAGGATCCTATCCATGTTATCTTTGGTTTTACGTATAGGTGTCCCTATAGTCGTAATGGAGTTTAGGAGAGAGAAATTATAGGTATTAGAAGATGCCTCGGGGCACATGCCTTTGTTCTGACCACCACCTACCTGCTTTTCAACATTCTCTCCCTACCTTTCTACATTACACTTTGCCCTGGAAGGCAGCCCTTGATGCACTGTGTCATGAGTTCCCTTTTTTTTTTTTTTTTTAAGATTTTATTTATTTTTTCATGAGTGACACCAAGAGAGAGGCAGAGACACAGGCAGAGGGAGAAGCAGTCCCCACGCAGGGAACCTGATGTGAGACTCCATCCTGGGACTCCAGGATCACGCCTTGAGCCAAAGGCAGACACTCAACCACTGAGCCACCCAGGCATCCCCATGGGTTCCCTTTTGCCCTTGACTTCAGTTGAGTGTCCCACTGAGGATCCACCGTAGGAGATATAAAGGAAGGAGATGAGATCAGTTTATTTCCTGGATCCTTTCCTCTGAGGCCCCTCAATCTATTTATTAGATCCCTTTACCAAAGGTCTCTGTTCCTATTATATTGACCCTTCCTGCCTAGTACTCTCCTTTTGAGTACTGGTGACCATTCCCCTCCACACCTTGCCAGTCTGTTGAGTTCTAGTGATCACGCCCACTGTCACTTACCCCGGGTTACTTCACTTTCCTTTATGATCTGCCTCTGTTCCGCCTACAATTTTGTAAGCCCTTCTTTTTAAAGTAAACCTTCTTCAGATTATCTGGATTTGAGTGTGTCATCTGTATTCTGTGGGACTCTGATGGACACAGTCCTCATAAAGAAAAGTGCAGATAAGGATCTTCAGAAATGTGGCATGCCTGAGGAACTCATGGAATCACACTGCCATAAAGGTAGCCCCAAGTACAGAGAATGGGAGACTGGGATCACCATCACCGGCTTAGTATTAGTCAGGCAGAGAGATTCCGACTCCACTACCTCGCTTCCCTGGCCCTACTCTAATCCCAGTTGGAATATAAACCTTAATTAACAGATTGGGGAAGAGGTATAGAAAGACAAGGTGGGGAAGGAATATACCCCTTTCACTGACTTCAGGGGGAGGACAGGTGTGTTAACGTTATATCAAATTTGGAGTTTTAATTTTTAAATTTTTTTAAAGGTTTTATTTATTCATGAGAGATACAGAGAGAGAGAGAGAGAGAGAGAGAGAGAGAGAGAGGCAGAGACATAGGCAGAGGGAGAAGCAGGCTCCCTGTGGGGAACCTGATGGCAGGATTCAATCCCAGGACTCTGAGATCACGACCCAAGCGAAAGGCAGACACACTCTACCACTGAGCCACCCGGGTGCCCCTCCTTTCCCTGTTTAATTGTCTTAGCACCTTTATCAAAAATAAACTGACCATCTATGTGTAGTTCTTTATCTAAAACTTTTCTTCTGCTCCATTGATCTGTACATACATACTTATGCCAACACTATACTATTTGGATTACTGTGTTTTGTTTTTTATTAAGAGAGGGAGGCGGGGAAGAGTAGAGGGAGAGGGAGAGAGAAAATTTTAATTAGGCTCCAAACCCAGCATGGAGCCTGATGTGGGGCTGGATCTGACGAATCTGGGACAAAATCAAGAGTTGGACGGATGCTTAACTGACTGAGACACCCAGGCACCCCAGGATTACTGTGGTTTTTAAAGTAGATCATGAAATTGGACAATATGAGTTATTCTATATTTTTTTAGTTATTCTATTTTATTCTTTATTTTCCCTATCATTTTGGTTATTCTAGATCTTTTGCATTTCAATAATCCTTTTATAATTAGCTTGTCAAATTCTAAAACAAAGCTACCTGGGATTCTGTTTGGTTGTTGGAATCTATTGTTCAGTTTGGGGACAAGCTGACATTGGACACAAAATCTGAATGATGCAATGGAAACAGTGAATTCCTGGTTGTTGCAAGGGAATATGAGAAAAGGGAGATTTGGTGATATCCTGAGTTGTATGTGGGGGTAACATCTGTATGATAAGGAATATCCTGCGATAAATAGACTGTAAAACCTGAACGTTGATGTAGGCTGGTTTACTTTTGATAGTCTTTTATTCTGAGTTGAATATTCAGTGCTAATAGTAGTTTCCTCCTCTTAGGCATTTGGGAACGGTAAAGCAAGGGAATCTGTTTCATGGTGATGTTACAAATGTGGGTTAGAGTATAAGCCATACTGATAGCCATGTCTACAGGCACATAGTTCTGTGAGCCTCACTTAAATTCTGCTTGTCTTCAAAGGCAAGAAGCCTAACGCTATGGTAAGAGCCAAGGGCCTAACATCCCAAGCCTTGGTTCACAATCACTGTGGAATAGATAGTGGCTGAAGGAAAACATTGGATCTCTTAGTCTGGTGCATTGGCATGGATCATCTGCTACTGTATATTTCCTAGGGTCTGCATCTATTAGAAGGTAGAGTTTTAGACTTTCTTTTTTAAAATATTTTATTTGACAGAGAGAGAAAGAGGAGGTAGAGTGGCAGGCACAGGGAGAGGCAGAAGCAGGGAGCTGATGTGGGGCTAGAGCCCAAGACCATGATCTTCGATCATGACCTGAGTCGAAGACAGATGCTTAACCAATGAGCCACCTTGGTGCCCCAAGACTGTACTTCCTTAAACAGATATTCACAAAGGGGAAGAGCATCATGTGTCACTGTAGATCCAAGCTAAAGCTCTGTCCAACTGGAGTATAGAAATGGAAGTGAAGGGATACTATATATCCATTACACACATTCTTCTCAAGTAAAAGAGAGATGAGGTGGATGACCAAGTTCTTGTTGTATCCTGATGAGCCATAATGGAACCAGTCAAGAATTGGGGCTCAAATAAGATTTTTCTCAGGCTGCTTCGGGCTAGATATTAGTGTTCCTAATAGAACTTTGGTTTTATGAAGGACATGGGTTATGGAATGTAATATAAATTTAAAACAAATGAGCTTCCACCAGCAGATTTGGTATTTCTTGAACTTTTGAGCCCTGTAGACATGTTTCAGAGTGAAGGCGTTTGTGTATATTTCAACAGGCAAAAACTAAATCCCTCCAGGTAGAGCTTCCTGGTTTTGAGTTTGCCTTTGGAGGTTCAGAGCACTGTTTCACAAACAATATAGCCCTGATCAGCACATATAAGCTCATAGGAACTTATAGGAAGGCACTTGGTTGATTCTGTGACTGATTGAATCACACCAGCTTATGCCACAGAAATTTGGCCAATGAGATGATGAGAATCTAGGGGGAAAGTGGAGGCATATTGTTGCTTTTGATTCTCAAAGGCATAGTAGGTCATAGATTCTCACTACAGGGGCATAACTTACTCATATACAAGCATTCAAAAGCTGCTGCTGAAGACCATACTAAGGACAAAACTTCCACCATTACTATGATTCAGAGCCAATAGAAAGTACCAAATTCATTGGCATAATCACATTCAAATTGGAGTTTGATTTCAATCAATCCTACTGGAATATGAGGAGAAATTGCTCCTTGATATAAGCTGGTCATCATTAGGGATAGATAAATGATCAGAGGGCCACAGGCTCCACCTCCAGTATGTGATTTGGGCCTACATGGTGGTCTCTGCAGGGCAGCCTGGCACTGAACAGTCATTGAACCTGAACTCTTCTTTCATCATTAGAATTTGTAAGAAACATTTGGAGATACTCCGCAAGCTAATGTGCCAATTCCAGTTTGTTGCCGGCCATTGGAAATCCAAATGGATGCAAGTGGTGCCCTTTTGTGCAATGAATCCATCTTGTTCAAAACTCCAAAGGGCAAAATTAATATTGTTGGGCTGAGGCCATTTTTGAAATAATGTTTCCTCAGCCTCGTGTCTTAGTCCATTCCATAACAAAATGCCACAGACTTGATAGCTTTCAAACAACAAATTTATTTTCCACAGCTCCGTAGGCTGGGAAGTTCAAGATCAAGGCACGTGCATGGGAACAATCCAGTGAGGGCTCTCTAGCTCATAGCTGGTGCCTTCTTGCTGTGTCCTTCTGTGTAGAAGGCGAATGGGAATCACATTGGGCAGTAGGATTTCAGCATATGAATTTGGGGGGTCATATTCAGACAATAGCACCTCAGTAATCTGTGATATCTTCCAAATATTTGCCTGTGAACTTCAATCCTTTCAAAATAGCATATGATATAAACAGGTTAGCCTTATTAAAGCACAGTCCATATTTTAATGATTAAATATGCTTTATTTCTAAAAACTCCCTTAGGCCCAGGACTACTCTGTGGAAAAAAAGATTTGAAAATCCTTCTGATAAGAACCTTAAAAGAAGATAATTTTCAGTTCCTTCTTTCCTTCCCCCCTTCCTTTATTCTTTCCTTCCTTCCTTCCTTCCTTCCTTCCTTCCTTTTTCTCCTTTTCTTTTTTCTTTCCTTTTTTCTCTTTTCTTTCTACTTTAACAAAAGTAGCTATTAGAGTATTAAGCATTTACTATACTCTAAGACTTATAATAAATTTTGGTCTTTAATGATGACTTTGTAAGAAATATATTACTGTTACTATTTCTATTTTTATAGATGAAAAAAATGCAGTTTCAAAGAGGCTAAGACATTTGCCCCAGGTCACAGAGCTAATATAAGCGCATTTACAGATCGCACTATACAATGTAACTGTTATCCTTTTGGTACCTGATTACTTGGCTCTTGGATACCTACTACCCATAAGGCCTTACACTGAGCAATAGAGGACACAGAGATTTATCAAAAACAGACTCAGTCCTCTAGAGGCTCAGAGCCTGGTGAGTGAGAACAGATGTGGTCAAAAATAACCAAAAAAAAAAAAAAAGAATTAAGTTAGAAGTGTCAAGTGAACTATAAGAAGGACGTAACACCATGGGAGGCTAGATGTTTTCCATGAAAGGCTTTGTGGGATACAGGGATTTGAACTTAATCTTGAATGAGGTTAAGGGCTTAGATGTGCAGTGGTGGGGGTGTGTACAAGGCATTCAGAAAAGAAGATAAATAATGGGTTTTGATATCTTTTCACTCTAGTGAATAGGGATTCTTGGTTTCTGGTTGAGATGTGCTTCTTTTGCTTCCCCAGATCCAGTCTTAGCCCTTCTCTATTGGCCTGTGCTGCAGAAGTCTGACCTGTGTTACCAGCATCCCTAGAATCTTGTGAGTTCCTGTTGGGTTGGGCCATTGGGCAGCTCTGATAGTAGATCTGAGGAAAAGAGGGGAGTTAACTTACTAATTCCCCTAGGAGTATCTCCTGCCAAAAGGAGTCGCTTTGAAGCAGTTTATCCAAAACCAAAGGTCACGATGCCTCCCAAAGAAATTAAACAAGATTTTGTGTTCCCTTCTACCTCCAAATTCGTAAAGTATCACTTTGAAGTGATTTTAATTATCTCATTTTGAGTGTATCCTCTCTTCTCTGTTACGACCCTATCTAAAAACCTTCCTGCTACTGTTCACCCTTTTTTCCTATAAGAGAGGTTGCATCCTTGCTATTAAGGAAACTGTAGTATTTGATTTCTTTTATTTATTTCTGAGCTTTACTTATTGATTTATTGTCGGTGTTTTTTTACAATGTAGATGCCAGACCAGTGCAGCTGATGCATTGCTGTGACTCTATGGACCATGGGGATACCACGAGCAATGTCTAGCATGAAAAAGTACTGTCAAAAAGTGGTTTCTTCAACATAAACTTGGTGCCATTTTTTTTTAAGATTTTATTTATTCATTCATGAGAGACACAGAGAGAGAGGCAGAGGCACAGGCAGAGGGAGGAGAAGCAGGCTCAAGCCAGGGAGCCTGATGCGGGAATCGATCCTGGGACTCCAGGATCACGCCCTGGTCCAAAGGCAGGTGCTAAACAGCTGAGCCACCCAAGGATCCCAATTGGTGCCATTTCTTAACAACACTGCCAATTTCATGAGTGTCTGTGGATAGTATGGGCATTCTGCATCCCTCTCTATAGGTAGGAAATACAGAGGGAGGCTGATTGTATATTCCTTATTTCTCTTGCATTACCCTGGATCCAGAAGATGAGTTTTATGGAGATCCAACATCAGCATATACTTATCTGTTCCTGAATCCCGAGCAAACAGGAGATTGGCACTCCCTCCAAGTCCCATTGGGTAGCCATGATGGTTTCTCCTCT
The DNA here is from genome assembly GCF_018345385.1 of Vulpes lagopus. Classification (NCBI taxonomy): domain Eukaryota; kingdom Metazoa; phylum Chordata; class Mammalia; order Carnivora; family Canidae; genus Vulpes; species Vulpes lagopus. Next base: position 112,242,275 of record NC_054848.1, on the reverse strand, counting down.
CCATGCCACCATATGAAGGCCTAGCATGACCTGGTAGGACATCAAAACAGGCTCTGTCCCTGCTTCGTGACCCCTAATGCTTTCCCACAGTGGGGTCACGAAGCAGGGTAGCAGATGTGGCATAAGCTCAATTCCTCAGCTCCTCTCAGTGTCTGTGGGAGCTATATGGTAGCATTCATGGTACAGAGATCATGGTGCCAATTAAAGAGAGAAGAGTATCATCTAGTTTTGGTAAACTCCATCTCTTTGCCAAAACGGTCAGCGTGAGAAACACTCGTCACTCTCCGCGGACTCCACGAACCTCATCTCTACTTAGCCATATGCATTTCTCCTGTTCAAATGACTGCAGAAAGGAGGCTTTGTGGTTGTACACAGGTGTGTGTGCAATGAAAGCAGGAGCATATGCAGGACTTGACCAGGGCCCTTTTGTTACTAGTTCTGCTGCTGGCTTGGCTCCATCTCCTGCTTCTCTCTCTATTAGCTCATTCTTTGGCCTCCACCTCAACGGCCTTTCACTATGAGCTATTTACCTAGTCCTTCTTTTTATCATTAATGCCCACTCATTATATTCCTCCATTTATAGGAGCCCCGACCCGTGTGAGAAATGTCTCCATTGAAAATCCCTGCTTTGAGAGTGATAAAGCTGCCTTGGATTTGAAGTTTAATAGATCTCTTTTGAGTGAATACATTGCAAGTGGTCTTCAGTCTCTGAACCTTTCCTCAGTTTCCTTATAGGTAAAGTGGAGGTTGGTCCCATCTTCCTCAAGAGTCATTACGCTAAATCTGGAAAGAATCGCACAAGTGTAAGCCATGACTATTTTTCTACTCTACTACTTGTCCCGTCCGTGGTTTTATCACAGTTTTTGGTAATTGGCTTGTTTTTTCTGTCTCTTCCGCTAGAGTCTAGTGTCCATGAGGACAGAAACTTTGTTCATTTGAGTTCATGACTGTCCACCCAGCATCTAACGTGTAATTGTTCCAGATCTGCTGCTCCTTAAATATTTGAATTAGGCTATAATTGCCTGAGACAGCAACTGCATTTTCATACCCAACAGCACAATTCCCTATTTCATAGTTGTAAAACTTGACACCGACCAGTGCTTGAGAAAATATAACCCTGCGTCCCCCTCACTCAAGCACCTCCCTTTTCCTTTAGAGACATTTCATAAACATCCTGGTAACTGAGCCTGAGATAGGCAGGAAAAATGTGTGAATCTGTGATAAATCTGTGCTTGCAGGAAGATGGTAATAATAGGCTCCATTCCTTTAACTGCCCATCTCCAGTATCAGTGGATAGAAATGCATCAGAGAAGAAATATCTGCTCTATTCCTGCTACAACTAAGCTATTATGTTTAGAAAATTCAATCTGGCAGTCCAAACCTGCAGCTGATTTTTGTATGGTGTCCTAAGATATACTTATCTAGAAATTAGCTATTGTACTGCTTCCTGCAGCTTGCCAGGTAAGATCGCAGTAGAGGACAAATGGAGGGCATTGGCACCAGAATCCCTCCATTATGCTGGCTATTAAAACAAATGGGAGACAGGATTTCGGTGCACAGTGCTCGCTGAGATGCTTTTTACCAGCAAGGAAATCCCAGATAAAACACGGTGAATGTTCAAACTTGTGAATGCTATGCTGGGCAGAGATCTGTCATAAAAGAAAGACCACAGATGCATTACATTTTGGGCAATGTACTATACTGATTTTTACATATGTCATTTTGTTGTTTCTGTTGTTCATTTCTGTGCCTCCGCATGCCACCCCACTTGTCATTTTCCTTAAGGTTAGTTCCTTGGCTGACTTTTGTCAAATGAGTGGCTTGTCGAAGAACAAGTGTCAATGAAGCCCCCATAGAGGGAACCCATGAAGTGTAGCATGAAGTAGGCATTTGATAGGTCTTTATTCAGTTGAGGATCAATGATGCACAAGGCTCTTTCTGGGGAGGAAACGACTTCAGAAACCTGACTTGATAGCACCCAAAATGGCTGGTCTCCCATGGGTAGACTCACAGACCGTGAGGTCGAAACCAGTATGCCAGTTAGTCCCTTATTACATTTTATGACCTTGTCAAAGGGCCAAAGCTCTCTTGTGCCTAAGTTAACACATGTTTTAGGTACACCTGTGGGAGAAGTCAAATGAAATTCAGAAGTTCGCATCGTTGGCAAGAAATTAGAAGAAGATGTATAAGGGGATCCCTGGGTGGCTCAGTGGTTTAGCGTCACCTTCAGCCCAGGGCGTGATCCCGGGGTCCTGGGATTGAGTCCCACATTGGGCTCCCTGCATGGAGCCTACTTCTCCCTCTGCCTGTGTCTCCGCCTCTCTCTCTCTCTCTGTGTCTCTCATGAATGAACAAATAAAAATCTCTTAAAAAAAAAAAAAAAGAAGGGGTATAGCAAAATAGGCACATCAGGTACGAGCTTACCACCGCAGTACAAAGGCAGCGTCCATGGTAGCCATCTTGGAGCCATCTTGAAGGAGCCCATTCTCCTTCCTGGGCTGTGCTCCAATGGACATAGAGGATTTTTCCTTGATAACTGTATTAATTATCTATCCTTGCTTAACCAACCATATAAACTTAGTGCCTTAAAAACAATACACTACTTCACAGTGCCTGTGAGCCAGGAATCTGAGCACAGCTTAACTGGGTCCTCCAATCAGGGTCTCAGGAGGCTGCAAAGCATGTGCTGACTGCGCTGGGTTCCTTTCTGGAACGTAGGGTCCTCTTCTAAACTAACGTGGTTGTGGCAAAATCAGTTCTTTGAGGTTGTGGGAGTGAGTTCCCCTTTTCTTCATCGCTGTCAGCAGAGGGACTGTTTCCAGCTCTTCGAAGCCTCCCGCAGTTCCTCACCACGTGTCCCTCGCACAGCGTGGCCCTTTGCTTCTTCAAGGCCAGCAGAAGAAAACTCCTCCAACCTGCTAAGGCAGAGCCTTATGTAAAGTAGCAAATGCAAGAATGACAATCCTGTCACTGTTGGTAAGTCAATTAACCAAGTGAAGCACTTGTCTTATCCTGTTCCCAGGCCCTGTCCATACTCAAGGGGAGGGTTTCTACAGCGTGTGTCCACCAGCGGGCTAGAATCTTGGGGACCAGCTCAGTGATCTTCCGCCTACGGCCCTTCTCCCTTCCCTGTGTAGGAGAGCTTAGTGCAGTGGTTCTTTCCTCTGACTGTAGCCTGGACTCATTTTGAGGATTTTTTTTTTTTTTTCCAAGTGCCAAAGCTCAGAGTCGACCTTAGGATTCAGATCCAGTACATTTGAGGCAGAACAGAGGCATTTGTATTTTCCAGCCCCGTAGGTGATTCCGATGACAGGCTGGTGACAAGCCACTTGAGTTTCCTGTTCAAGTTACAAAATCCGATCCACATGTATCTGAGTTGTGATTTTTGACTCCATAATTCACTAGCTGTGTGACCTTGGGGAAAAAAAAAAAATCACTCGATCATCCTAAGCCTTGATTGCCTAATCTGTAAAATGGGAGTGATAAGAAGAGGGCCTTGATCGATAGTTGTCACACAAAGATTTTAATCAAACCTGTGCAGAGCACGTACCGCATATGCTTGGTGCATTGCAGGTGGTCCATTAACACAGTTATTATCATTTGGTGGCTGACATACCCGCCTTCTGACCCCGAAAGCTCTCCAGCCTTGTCTTAGTCACCTATTCTGTTTCTTTAGGGAGTCTTTGCAGACTGCTGATCTTTCCTGTCCTGGGTTGTTCTGGAGTTGTGTTAGCTTAATTCACGGTAGGTGATCTTGTATCTGTCCATGTCCTGGACATAGGGGCAGAGAGAGTAGGCGATTGTAGCCCAAGAGCGTGGTCGTCGGGCATGGCTGACAGCCTCTAGCTGTTCTCACCTAGTTGTTCACGACACGTGGGCCTGCCTTTCTATGTCCATCTCCGCCTAGTATAAGGGTATTGAGCATTTGTGTGGACAGTAGAAGAAATTTCCTCTTCACATACTAATTGATTTTTTTTTCCCCCTCTCATCACTGTCTCCAGGTCAGACCAAGAGAAAGCCTGCCCTGACTTACCAACAATATAAAATCTTGCTGTATTGAAATAATCCAAAATGCAGTTGCGCTTAGATCAATATTCCGCTCAGATGTAAGGCAAAAGATTTTCACCCTGTGAAAGTCAATTTTCAAACACTTAACAAAGTATAAATTCCTTTCAAATGCATTGCCTAACAGTGCCATTCCCTTGTGTGGGGTCTCAATAAATACTTATTGACTGACAGAGTTTTTGACTGTGTGGAGCCCATACTAAAAAAAAAAAAAAAAAGAAATCTCTCTCAATCTCTATATTCCAGTGTTCTCTTCTGGCTAGAAGTCATGTTGGGATCTCTCTACCGATGTTGGAAGTGTGAGACGTTAAGTCAGGATAACAGGAATGGTGCCATACTAGACACCAGGTAGCGGAGACCTAGGTTGTAGCATCTCCTAGGTGGCTCAAAATAGGGCATGTTCCTTAACCTCTCAGAACTGTTTTTGTTGTTGTTGTTGTTGTTTTGTCTTTTGTTTTAAGATTTAATTTATTTGAGGGGATCCCTGGGTGGCTGAGCAGTTTAGTGCCTGCCTTTGGCCCAGGGCATGATCCTGGAGTCCCATGTCGGGCTCCCTGCGTGGAGCCTGCTTCTCCCTCTGCCTGTGTCTCTGCCTCTCTCTCTCTGTGTCTCTCATGAATAAATAAATAAATATTTATTTATTTATTTATTTATTTATTTATTTATTTATGATAGTCACAGAGAGAGAGAGAGAGAGAGAGGCAGAGACACAGGCAGAGGGAGAAGCAGGCTCCATGCACCGGGAGCCCGACGTGGGATTCGATCCCGGGTCTCCAGGATCGCGCCCTGGGCCAAAGGCAGGCGCCAAACCACTGCGCCACCCAGGGATCCCAATAAATAAAATCTTTAAAAATATTAATAATAATTTATTTGAGAGAGAGTAAGAGCCAGAGAGATCATAGACGGAGACGGAGAGGGAGAAACCGACTCACTGCTGAGCAGAGAGCAGGATGTTTGGCTCGATCCCAGCACCCTGGGATCATGAACTAGGGTCAAGGCAGATGCTTAACCAACTGAGACACTCAGGTGCCCCATGTTTTTTGTTCTATAAAACGAGAGAAGTGCTTCCCGCCTAACGAGTGCAGAAGAGTAATGGGAAACTTAAATGATAGCAAGTTTGTGAAGTTCTTGGGGAGATTTTTGTTGTGGTGGTTTTTTAAGGTTTTATTTATTTGAGAGAAAGAGAGAATGAGCATAAGCTGCAGGGAGGGACAGAGGGAGAAACAGGCCTCCCAGTGAGCATGGAGCCGGATGCCAATGCTGGGCTCAGATCCCCCGACCCTGGGATCATGGTCTGCGAGGAAGGGAGACACTTAATTGACTGAGCAACCCAGGCCCCCATCCTTTTGGATTGTCAAACACTCTAAGCATCTGCCCCAAGCTGCTTCTGATGGACATGATTGATTGAAGAGGGCGCAGTAATCTTGCTGATTTTAGGGGAGCTTCCAGTATATGCTATAAATACCCTATGGCTGATTTTTTTTCTAGCGAGCCAAACTGAGGCTAGAGGGAGTCGAGATCATTTCAAACACGTATCAACCACACATGAGCATATGCTCTTCTTTGACCATGTTTGACTCTAAGATGGTAATTTGCCATCATACACAAAAGGCTGGTTGGGGGTATATTTGGGACCTGTAGAACCCTTGATGGGCCTCTCTTATGTCAGAGAGAACGCTGTGCTTCCACAAATACGTCTTTTATTCCTTGGGACCCAGAAAGACAATGCTATCCTGCATGCCCACCTTGTTCTAGGAGGGACCATGTGACTAAACTCCGGCTAATAAAATATGCATGTATACTGCTTCCATTTCTGGCTTCTCAAATCCTCTGTGTCCTCCTCCACGCACTTGCTTTCCACCACCTCTCCTGGTGACTAGAAGTAGAGGATTCTCAATGGGCAGAGCTAGGAGCTACCACATGGAGAAAAGCTGCCCACTTGGGAACACCCTTGGACTGGTCCTACGGGAAAGATAAATATTTGTTCTATTAGAATACTTAGGCTTTTAGATTATTTGTTACGCCAGGTACCATTTATTATTACTCTCGTTAACATAAATCCTCGCACTTCTGAATCCGCACTATGCTTTGGTTGCTGTGTCGTTGACAATCCAGACTGATAGAGCATCAATAATATTTTCCCCACGGTAAACCCCAAGGTCAATTTAGCCTGTGGAAAAATATAGCTCATGTTATCTATTAATGTATTCAATCAGGTCACGTCCTCAGAGAGTAGAAAATCACAGAACTGTAGGCATGGACTTTTATTTTATTTTTTATTTATTTTATTTTTTTGACATGGACTTTTAGAATCATCTAGTCATTTATCTACCTTCAAAACATACCCCCTCCCCAAATTTGGGGCTGCAGCTGCCACTCTAAAGCTCAGGACTTAAAGAGTGGACTAAAAGAATATTTTTTTTCATGGACTAAAAGAATAAGACTGTGTAACAGATTGTATGGGAGAATTTCCATGGAGATACTAAGATTCATAACCAGTATTTACTCAATTTCCAGAGAGGCCAGTTCTGTCTATTATGTGACCTTGAACAAATCTCTGACATTTTCTGAGTCTCAGTCACTCATTTTAAAAATGCGTGTACTGTTCCATTAACATGTGGTTATGAGAGAGGACTAAGGTATTGTCCATGGGGCTAGAAAATTATAGAAGCCTTGTAAATAAATCGTACAAATAAATTACATAAATCATTATAAATGCCAAATATTTCCATCATAAACTAATAGTTGCCCTTATAACGTAAATTGGTTTAATCAGATCCGTGATCAAAAGTAGTTTTAATTCTGTATCTGATGCCCACAACAACCCACGTACTGAATCCACCCCGTTTTGTTTATTGCGATTTGCACAAATCAACCGGAAATCAAATATCCAAAAGCAAGCAATTAAAACTGATCGCAAAACAAATCCACTGTAGTGGATCCCGACACCCAGTCCGAATTCAGAATGCTCTGGTTTACTTGCCGTGTCTAACTAAGACAAGGGCCTTCACCTCTGTGCTGTGGTTCTGTCATATGCAAAGTGCAGCGAACAGTCATTGGGAGGATTAAATTTGTTCAAACGTGTCACACGCCTCCAGTATTGTGTGCTGTGCGTTACCTCCACATCCCGGCCCTGCGTGGCATTTGCTGTACTTGGGTAGGGTTTACTCTTCTCCCGTCCCGTCCGCCTTTCAAATTCCAGACTAGAAATGGCCTTCCATGTGGATATGGGTACAAGACTTGCTTCACCCACCATAGCGTGGGGAGCCCCTCTTTACCTCACCATTTAATTTTCATTGACCTTATGGGAGAAAGCAGAATTGAGTCCAGGCCTTCAAATCATGCCATAGTTTTCATTGACCTCTACAGCGTAACCTCATACACGAGATGCCTTCACATGCGTGGGGATTCTGCGTGATGGCTGCTGGCCCAGTGAGTGACACTGCAGGTACTGACATCGACCCGAAGCGCATATCAAGGCAACACTGCTGCCCCAGTGTTAACACCTGCCATCACCCGCCGAGCATTCGTGTCTGAGTCAAACAGAACATGGGCTACAGCTGCCTTTGCACCTGGCTCACCCCGAGCTCCCTCCTCTCCGTTTTTAGACCTGCACACTCAGGTGTCTGACCGTTCCTTCACGGAGGCAAAGATGTCATAAATGCCTAGGTGGCACTACATGTCCTCTTTTAAACAGCCCTATAACAAATGACCTTTTTCTGTTCTAATAATATGGAAAAAAATTGAAGACCGTAGAAGTGATTTCTAGTCCCGGCAGGAGGAAAGTAACTAGAGAAAAGGGTAGATATTTGAAAATTGTACAATTCCAAAAAAAAAAAAAAAACCCAAAACCAATTTCCAAGTAAGAAAGGTCATCATTTTTATTCTGCATTGAGATGTCTTTCTTAAAATTGGTAAGTGTGGCTGAATAATGTCCCTCCAAGGGTGTGCACATCCTGACTCCCCGAACCTGTGTTATCCGGGCTGGCAAATGGTTCTTGGCAGAAGTGATTAGTTAAGAAGCTCATGATGTGGAGATTTTCCTGGATTATCCAGATGGGCCCGACTGAATCATAATTTTTGTCTGTATGCAAGGAACTCTGGAAGGTCAGACTGAGAAGGCGCTGTGATGAGGGAGGCAGAGATGGCAGAGCAATGTAACCACAAGCCAAGGAACGATGGCAGCTTTCAGAAGCTTCTCCCCTGGAACTTTCAGAAGGAACCAGGCCTTCCTACACCTTGATTTCAACCTTGTAAATCTTATTTCAGACTTCTGACCTCCAGAACTGTGAGAGAATGAAGCACCATTGTTTTAAGCATCTAAAAGTGTGGTCATTTGTTGCGAAGGCAACGGGAAACTACTAGAATAGATAACATCTCCATGAAAGGAATACATAATGTAACCATAATGGAAAATACTAAGATGTGTCTCTAAAATAAAATTTGTCTTAATTCTGCATTTCCAAATTTCTACTCCTGTGCCTCCTGTTGTCCCCTTCAGAGCATTCGTGTTGGACTCCAATGGAACGAGTACCACCTCCTCTACACCTTGTACACATCCATCTCCCTCTTCTCTCTTTTTAAAAAGATTTTATTTATTTGTTGGAGAGAAAGTGAGAGAGCACAAGAAGGGGGAGCAGCAAGCAGAGGGAGAGGGAGAAGCAGATTCCCCACTGAGCAGGGAGCCCGACATGGGGCTCGATCCCAGGACCTTGGGACTATGACCTGAGCCGAAGGCACATGCTTAACCGACCAAGCCACCCAGGTGTCCCCCCTTCCCTTTTAGCTCACATCACACCACCACACTAGCTCTTACCAAGGTGAGCAAGACTTTCCACCATTCAAATACCAGTATGGCCACTTTTTCGGTTTCATCTTACTTGAATCCTTAGCAGAATTTTATATAGTCGGTTACTTGGGGACTTCTGCTCTAGACACTTTCTTTTCTTGGCTTCCAGGTCATTCCATTTTTTCTTTCTTTTTTTTTTTTTTTTAAATTCTTTCTCACTGTTTCTTTTTGCTAATTCCTTGCTGCTTCCCCTTTATCTCTGACCTGTATTTATTGGTGTCGTCCTGGGCTCAGTCCTTAGACTGCTCTTCTTTTCTGCTCATATGAGTTCCCTAGATATCTCATTTCATCCTTCGTATTGAAATACATTTTTGTTGTAGACTTTCTCTGTTCTATCTCAGGCAGCATACTGCCTTGAGCTCCATACTCCCATGGTTCAATTCCCTATTCGACAACCCCATTTGAACATTATGATAGGTTCTATTTTACAAAAATGGTAACAAGCAATATTTCCAATCTCCTGTACTCCCGCTGTGTTGGGAGGATGTCTAAGCCACATGAAGAGATCACTTACATTGCTCTAGCCAACAATCACAGGCAAGGTTCCTGTTGACAGCTATTATAAAATATCAGACATGGAAGTCAGGGAGTGTAGATCATTCCATGCCCCAACTTTGAGCATTACTCAACCCCAGTCAACACACTGAAATAGAAATGGAACTGTTCCCTCCAGGCCATATCAAATAGCAGAATTTGAGCAAAAGAAATGTTGTTCTAAGACCCTACGTGATGGGGCAGTTTGTTGGCTAGAAGTAAATAACTGAAACAAGTAGGTCTTAATCATCACAAAGTTAATTTGTATCAAACTGAATTCCTAGTTTACCTTGCATCCTATACATGTGGCTTTCCGTAATCTTTCTCATCTTAGTGGTATCTCGATCCTTTTAGCTGCTCAGGCAAAACCAATCGAGTCACCCTTGATTCTCCTTTTTTTCATATCCCACGCCCAACGTGTAGGCAAATCCTGTTAGCACCACCATGAGGATATATCCAATATTTCAATCTCTTCTCATTACCTCTGGTGATACCAACCAGTCCCAACCACCTTCACCTCTCACATCGTCCTACCTTTGTAACTGCTTTCTCCTTTGTCCCTCCATAGTCTTTTCACAACACAGAACATGGAAAGTTGAGTCTGATCCCGTCATTACTCTGTGTGGAACTGTCCAATGGTTCAACATTTCACTGACAGTAACCACCAAGGTCCTTCCTGTCACAGACAAAAGTCCTGCATGATTTCTAGTCTTGTCTCACTCTCATCTACCTCCCCAACCTCATGTCCCACCGTGCTTCCTCTTGTTCTCACCGCCTCACCACATAGGTCTGGTTGATGTTCTTTGAACACATTAGGAATTCTCTGTCCTCTGGGTTTTTGCATGTGCTCTCTTTCCTTTACCTGGAAAACTTTTCATTCATTCCCAGTTTCTGCACCCTTATTGTTGTATTAATGGCGATCATATAGAAAATAGTCCCAGGGCACCTGGGTGGCCTGGTCCATTTAGCAACCGGCCCTTGATTTCTTCTCTGGTCATTAGGTCAAATCCACATCAGGCTCCCACTCAACAGGGAGTCTGCTTGAGAGTCTCTCCCTCTGCCCTTCCCTCCACTTACACCTTTTCTCTTGTTATCTCTCTCTAAAATAAATGTTAAAAAATAAAAAAAGGAAAATCATGTTTGCCCATCCAGCCCTCCATCCTCTGGAGATTCACCTTACTCTGCTTTAATTTTCTCTGGGGCACTTAAACATGACATATTTTACATGTTCATTTATATTTATATTCACTCCCCCTTTCCTACTAGAAGAGAAGCTGCATACAGAAACAACTTTGTATTACATGCTACTGTATCCCTAGAACCTTAGATAGTGCCTGGCACTCAAGTAGCTACTCAAAAAGTATTTGCTAAACATACAAATTGAGAAACATACTATGTATCTCTCTCTCTCTCTGTGTCTCTCTCTCTCTGTGTGTGTGTGTGTGTGTGTGTGTGTGTGTGTGTGAAACCTGGATGGTTGTATACAATTCATTTTATTTAAATCTGATAATAACACTGTCAAGTAAATGAGGCTGTTGTCATTTTGCAGAGGTGAGAACTGAAGGAAAAAAATGATCATTGAAAAATGTACTAGAGTGGATGGGGCCATGGAAGAGCATTCTGATGGTGTGCTAGTCCTTGCTCCATCCGTCACCACCTACGTGATGCTTGCCAAGTAGCAATTAGCCTTTCAGAATCTGCAATTTCATTACTTATCTGTCCATAAGAACTTTGCTGTCTACATAGTGCTTCTTGAGGAGCAAACTAAATAATAGATGTTAAAACGTTTTGCCAATTTGAACAATAGTGTACAAATGTGTGTGCCCATTATTCTTAAAACTTAACAAAAATAAATCTTTATACAAATGAACCCTCTCTCTGCCAATTGTGGACCTTCTCCCTCTGCCTTCTCTTCTTGCTGTCCTCTGGGCCCCTTCTATACAATGGTGCTCACTATCTGTCCCTGCCTACTTGTTTTCTTATCACCCAAGTGCAAATCTTTCCTTGAAGCACAATTTTTAATCGAGTCCTCCCTGACCATCAATTTCCCTGCCCTCTGAATGAATAGTCTGTGCTCTGCAGGATGTGGTTAATTATAATAACACCAGTTGCCAAATATATCTCCCCAGTGCCAGTCACCTATCATCACCTGGTGATTTATATTTTAATTACCTTATCTTAGATTGTCAGCCCAATGGGGAGATATTTTTTCCAACTCCTTTGTCTAGGAGTGGTCCTAGGACTTTTGTGTTTTAGTAAAAATTAAATCATAAGAGTCTTCCTGATGGAAAGAGCAGATAAATGAAAGAACTCAATATACTCATCTGAAAAATGGAAACATATATAACCCCTGCCCTGAAAAGGTTGTAGGATTTTTGTAAGGTTCAAGAGTGTTAAGGCAACTGGGCAACAGAAATTACTTTGAAAATTTCATAAGCCATATAAATGTAAATGCAAGTAATTGATAATAATAATAATAATAGTGAAATACGTGCATAATCATTACACATTGATGTCTAACCAGACAAGCCAAAAAAATTATTTTGTTTTCCTTTTAGGGAAATTTTTCTTTCGATGTGTCCTAAGACATCTATATTCCAGCTGCTAATCCTGATCTGGTGAGTTCTCTGCTAGAAGCCACAGTTTGTTTCGTGATTTTTTTTAAAGCTGAAATAGCCTGAGGGATATTACAGGGGGTTAATAGATACATACACTTTCTTCATTTTTGTTGGAGTAAAGAATCTGCTTGATATAAAACTTCAATCACAAAACCTTTGGGCTGGAGTAGCCCTCTAGAGACAATTCAGCCCATTACCCCACTTGGCAGGAGAATTTCAGTTCAGGTTGTGCCTAAATAAAGAGCAATCAGGGGATCCCTGGGTGGCGCAGCGGTTTGGCGCCTGTCTTTGGCCCAGGGCGCGATCCTGGAGACCCGGGATCGAATCCCACATCGGGCTCCCGGTGCATGGAGCCTGCTTCTCCCTCTGCCTGTGTCTCTGCCTCTCTCTCTCTCTCTCTGTGACTATCATAAATAAAATAATAAAATTTAAAAAAAAAAAAAAAAAGAGCAATCAGATGGTTTGGGCAGTTGAAAAAGCATGTCTCACGTAATTGTGTGATAAATCAGATTATGTCAATGAGGTGGTAGAGAAGTGTTACCGGAAGTGGTTCACTCACTGCTCAGGCATCATTATGCTTAAGACCATCTTGACTAACTTTGCAATTCTCTTCCACTTTGGTGAGTTATCATTCTCAGGAAGTTCTCTTTTCTTTTCTTTTCTTTCTTTCTTTCTTTCTTTTTTTTTTTTTTTTTTTTTTGAGTAAGTTCTCTTTTAGAACTTGGGACTCTGGAATCCAACTCCTGGAGTGGAATCATGGCTATTCTACTTAATAGCTGTGACTTTGAGCGAGTTATTTAACTTCTCTTGTGCTTCATTTTCCCCATCTATAATATGGTGATGTTTTTCCTATTTACATTTTAGGATTGTTGTGAGGATTGAAGCAATTAATACCTTTGAAATGCCTAGCAGATATGCAGTATGTAGCCAATAAAGATTTGTTGAAGAAAGGAAGTAGTACAGTCTGTGTTGTTTTTGTGGTTTTTGTTAGCTTTTAACAGAAAAAAAGAAGGATATATGCTATCTTATACTTGTTACTGGGTACAAGTGTTTACCCAGGACATATACCTAGAAGTGGAATTTTGTAGGGCTCTCTGGTATGTTTATCTCCTCCTTTTCCAGATAATGCCAACATGTTTCCCAAAGTTGTTGTACCAGTTTAAGCCCCTATAAGTAGTGTATGAGTTTGCTTTGCATCACATCTTGGGAAATTTTAATTTTTTTTTAGATCCAGGAAGGTGCCTTGTAGTTTTTAATTTGTATTTTTTGAGGCTTAATAATGTTGAACATTTTATAAAAATAGTGTTTACTGACATCTTCTGCAAAATACCTTTTGTGTCTTTTATACATTAAACAAATTTATACAGGGAAGAATTTCATTCTGAGTTTGATAATACTTGATATTTAATATTCCTTGAGTTTCAACAATGGACCATGTATATCTTGTTGATACAATAGTGAAACAAACAACAAAAAATACCTTCCTGGGGAGCTTACATTCATGTGGGGGAAAAAGACAGTAAGTAATAATGATTATTAATTAATAATTTTCCCAAAATAAACACAAAGTATATTCACACAGTGGGATATTTTACAGCAGTGGGAAAACACTATATATTTAATGAAGAAATAAAGTGTATACAATTCATTTTACTTAAATGTTAATGTTTAAATGTTAATTTATTAAATATTACATTTATTACTATTAATATGAGTATCATTAAAATATAATAAACATAAAATATATAAATATAAGAATATTAAAATATAAAATAAATGTAAAGTGATGTAAAATATAAATTTATTAATATTGAAATCTTAAATATATATATATATTTTGAAATCTTAAATATATATTTATATTAAAGGCAAAATCAATCAGCATGTATCTTTTTGGGGTAGGTAATACACATGTACTCAGACCTTAAAGTTAGCGAGAGTCTGCTTGACAGAAACTCAGGACAGTGGATCCTTCTGTATTGGAAGGAAGAGGTTGTGGTTGAGAAGGGACACATGAGGTTTTCAAATGTGCTGTGAATACACTATTTCTTAAGTTTATTGTGGGCACGTAAATGCCCATGTATTCAGGTTATTTTAAAACTCTGTATGCTGTATATATCTATTATGTCTTTGGTATAACTCATAAAAAATAATAAATATTGAAATTACAGTCAAGAATGGATCTCCCAAATGTGGCAAATATATGACTTGTTTTTAAAAGTGCTGTTGGGCTATTGACTGGATCTCAAAGCAAAATCAATGTGTATCTTTACCTCATACAGAACACCAAAATAAGTTTCAGATGTTTTAAAATCAAATCATAAGAAAGTTATAACTTTGAAGTTATTACATTTAGACTTTTTATGCTCCCAAGTTCCAAATAGTATAAGAGGGAATCAATAGGTATTGATGGATTTAAGGTCCAGATAGATAGGTTTGCTATTTTAAAAGGTAACATGGTGGATGGACCAGACAGCAGGCTGAACTGTTACCCCATGGAAACAGGAGCTCATGCCTCTTGAAGAGGAAATGTCCTAGTACCTAAGGCAGGTCAGCTGCATGGACTCACATCAAGTGTGCCATGTATCTTAAACTTAGAGGCCTTTTGCTGCGCTGGATCCTTCCTTACCGCTCAAAGAGAGGTAACAAATGAGAGCTAGCTATACAGACTAACTACTGAGATTCTCTGTTGACCAGACAAAAAAATCATAAATAGAACCTCTTTCAGGTTGTTTATTTAAAATATTTATCCTTAAGGAATTGTGAGTTTTCATATAACTAGATAGGACAGCCTATCAATTTAAGGCAGCAGAAGGAAATTTAGATAAGTCTGGGTATAACTATCCCAGTTAGAATATTGAACTTGAAGGTGTGTTATCCTCTATATGTAACATTACTGTGAGTTATATACCTTCACTGAGAATGTTGCAGAGCTCTTATCCATGGCTCCTTTTAGAGGGGACTATATTACAGATTTATGCCTTCAGATGACTCAGCAGAAGGCAAATCCTTTCCTAGTCCTAACCCAAGAGGCAGTGCCTGAGGTAATGGGAAATGTGCACTTAACGAAAATACAGGTTGATTATAGACAGGACACATCAGAATGCTCCTAATCTTTAACTCTGTTAAAACCACTTTTCTTTAGTCATTCTTTACATTTTCTAAAAGTCTTCTGATTAATCTAGAAATGTTCAAATTCCTTTCAAAGTCAGTATTGGACTTTATTTATCACACGCAATACAAGTTTGAAATGTTCCCTCATGGGCTCATTAAATTCATCTGCAACTGCTTTCCGGATCTTTTTGTTGAAATATGTACAACATTTCAAAGCAAAGTAAAACTAGCAGAAATAGCAAAGTATAGCGTACTAGTGAAGTCCGGTTTTCTATAATAGAGCGAAGGTCAGGAAATCGCGGTTTCCTTCAAGTGAACTTTGTGACTTTATAAATGTGATGACATAATGCAAGACAACTAATTGTTGCAGGAATGTCCAGCAGCAAGGTGTTCCCGGTAGACATTGGGCGGTTTCCTCAGTAGAATTTCTGGAAAGTGGAACTTTTTGCCCAGTTTTAAGGATACAAAAAAAAATGTTTCAATTCTCGAATTTCATGCAAGATTGTATTCTATGGAATGGAATGAAAAGTAGTATGGATTATGTCATAGGTCAACAAATTTTTCTTTAAAGGTCCTGATAATAAATATATTCAACTGTATAAGCCATAATATATGTGTCACAACCACTTGACTGTCAGTGTAGCGCAAAAGCTGCCATAGAAAATATGTAAATGATGGATATGTCTGTGGTTCAGTAAAACTGTATTTAATAAAACAGGTGGCAGGCCACATTTGGCCCATGTTCCATAATGTGCCAACCCCCAGATTAAACCATAAGAGTAGAATAAATGCAGACTCAGGAAAAGGTGGAATTGAATAAAGATGACGGTCAGCAGTAAAAGTCGTTAATAATCATAGTCAGATCTCATGAGTGGGAAAGAAGCTTTTTTTACAAATCTACAAAATTGCCACTCTTCCATGCGGAATTCAAGCACTCCTGTAAGTACAGTGTTTAAAAATGCATTCTCTCTTATTTATGATGTAAATGAAAAGGAAAATAATATCCTGGGTCAAAGCTTTGGCAGCCATATGACTACGTATTGTCTGTTACTAAGTATTCATAATAAAAAGCTGCAGAGATTGAGAGGGCA
The DNA here is from genome assembly GCF_018345385.1 of Vulpes lagopus. Taxonomy (NCBI): domain Eukaryota; kingdom Metazoa; phylum Chordata; class Mammalia; order Carnivora; family Canidae; genus Vulpes; species Vulpes lagopus. The sequence continues at coordinate 112,226,004 of NC_054848.1, read as the reverse complement.
CCAGTCAAAACAAAGAACAGAAAAGACTGAGGCTAATTAAATCATAAAGAAAAGTAAAAATTATGCAGAGACTCATTATGTCATGTAAATGTATTCCACTAAAATGTAGAAAAAGAGTTCCAACACATGGATGGCTCATGCTTTATAATAGGCTCTATTTAGAGAGATAAACCATGATCCTTATAATACCCTTTGTTACTTGTGAAAAGATCACATTTCAAAGCACAGAAGGGGACCTCAAAGGGCTGTATTGTTCAGCCTTTTATCTCCAGGCAGGATTAATTAGAGTAATAGCTAGCGTGTACCTAGTGCCTACTGTGTGCCAGACATTTGCCATATATCTCCAATGCTCCAATCCTTTGAATCACAACTGTGCTACTTACTACCTTTGTGAGTGTGTCGAATGAAATGTGTCTCTTTGGACGTCTGTTTCTGAAGGGGATCCTCTTGGAGTCAGCCAGTCCCCATGCCATGAAAGTCTGGGTAAAAAAGTCCTCCCTTTTGAAAGGTCTTTTTTCAGGGACTTGGAAACCGTATTAAGTATCTAAGATTAAAATATAGGGAAATATGTTGAAGCTAGAACACCTGTTGAAATGCTGAACGCATGTGGTCAATAGATAGATGCCTCTCTCGGAATGTCATGTGATCTGGGGCCAGTCTTGGAGACCTGGCTCCTCTTCCTTGCAGTGGCTACCAGAGAGTGTGGGGATAGAGGAAAGAAGATAGATCGTGGCATAACTGGCTATAGAGTGCAGTGGGCATTTTGTCGCTCTTAACCTTTAAAAGCTGTCACTATCTTCTGGGCTTTTAAATGCTCAGGACGTGCTAATTCATGCCTTTAAGGTCTCTGCTCTTTCAAAATCTCTTCCCTAGCCTCTTGCAGGTTATCACCTTTATTTTGTATTCCCCTCTCCTCTCACCTATAATGAGGAGGTGGGAACTGTACCACAGCATTGGGCATGTTGTTATTCAGCACTTAAGACATTTGCTTTACTTTATGGTACTACTAGTGTAAGATCCCCAGCTTTAAGTCTCACAAGGCTGGGATGATGACCTTTCCTTCTTCTGGGTTCCCAGTGTTTAACTCCCTACTTGGCAAAAAGTTGGTATGTGACTGCAGTTTTCATTATGTCCTTCATCTTTTCTTTGCCAGGCACTGAATTAGGTGCGAGGAACACAGTGTGGTGCAACAATAGACCCGTTTCTTGCTGCCATGGATAGCTCTTACATCGCAGTAGGGAGATAGACATCAATTCAGTAATCGGGCCAATGAATTTAAAACTGCAATGTGATAGTTTTATGAGGGGTGGGGGACGTTGAGAATGGAAAGTGATATGTCTCTGATCTTTAGGAGCTTCTAGTTTAAGGCACGTCAGTAGACAATCACGAGACACTGTGACAAGTGCAGTACTGAGGAAAGCACCAGGTACTGTGGGATCCCAAAGAAAGGCTGTCAGAAGGGAATGCTTCCACTGACTTTGGAAAATACAAGCACAAATGAACTTGATGGAGTTGGAGAAAGGAATTTCAGGTAGAGGGGAGACCATGGGTGGAAGTGTGGACATTGGATGCGACATGACACACGTGGGAGATAATAGTCATTTCGGAGCTTCCAGTGAATGACCTAAGAGGATGGAGCCCAGAGGAAGATGCTGCCAGGGAGAGAGGCAGAGACCAGATCATGAAGGGTTCCCTCTAGAGTCTCAGGTTTTGCAGAGAAGTGGAGTGGAATATTACAGGATTTTAAACAAATGAGCCATATGGTCAGCTTTGACTTTTTCGATACATTATGATGGAAGCATTATGAAAGTTGAATGGGAAGTGAGAAATGCTTAAAGGTGAAAGATCTGTGAACAGGTAACTGCAGTGTCCCAGACAAAAGATGATGAGAACTGCTCAAGTGGCAGGTGTAGTAGAATATATAGGGAGGCTGGGCAACCATGGAGAGAGGCTTAAACTTAAAGGATTTTGTGATTGATTGATTGCTTGGGTGACAGGTGTTGGGGGAGCAGTGCTAGGGAGAAGGAAAATGAGAGGAGAGAGGGTAAGGATAAGTAAAAGGGAGAGAGAGTTCAAGAACAATTGGTTAGATAGTGGCATCCCTGAGAAGGAACACTGGATGAGGTTCCAGAAGAGAGAGAACACAGCAGGTGTAAGTTCAGACATTGGAAAAAGGCCACCTTGATTTATAGCCCAGCTGTGACAATTATTTTCTGTGTGACCCTGGAGAAGACATTTCATACTCCTTTGCCTCAGTTTCCTCATCTGTAAAAGAGAGATAAAATAGTACCTATCTCATAGATTGGCTATTGAGATTGATTAGGTTAATGAATATAAAATTCTCAGAACGTTGGTTCTCAATAAGTACTCCATAACTGTTCGCTTATGATTCCGTTAGGAGAAAAAATGCACTTGTTCAGGTTTGAGTATGCTGATGTTTAGATGCCCGTGGGAGGTCCAAGTGTTGATGACCACATCTGTGTTTGCTCACCACTATACCCCTCCGTAGCTGGCAACGTGCCTGATTCATAGTAGGCACTTACTTGAGATCCGTCAATTCAGATGAGTAGATAAATGGATGAAAGGATAAGGTATAAAAGAGGGAATTAGCTATACATCTGAAACCTATGGAGAAGGTAAAGATGGAGTTAACAGATGTGGTAACGTGGGCCATTGGACAGGCTGAGACTTTTCCTTTAGGATGGAGAGAGCACAAGACAAAGGATGGGACACTCCATCGCTCATTTCAGGCTTCTATAACAAGTTACCATAGACTATGTGACTTATAAACAACAGACCTTTATTTAGCATAGTTCTGGAGGCTGGAAGGCCGAGATCCAGGTCAGACTCTGGTGAGGGTCCTTTTCTGGGTTGCAGACTGCAGACCTCACATTAGTCAGAAAGACAGTGCGAGTTCTCTGGAGATTTATTTATTTATTTATTTATTTATTTATTTATTTATTTATTTATTTTAATAAGGGCACTAATCCCATTAACAAGGGCTCCACCCTCATGACTTAATCATCCCAAAGGCCCCACACATGGTGGGGGGATAGGATTTCAATGTAGGAACTCTGGAGCGACACAAACTTTCACTCCATGACACTAAGGGACATTTAAGGGTCAGAGACATAACACTAAGAGACAGTAGCATTTAAGGGTCAGAGACAGCAAGGGAAAAGGAGAATAGAGAGAGGGTCTTCAAAGATCTGGTGAATGTGTTTTTCTGAAGCTACAAGAAAGTTTCTGTGAGAGATTCACAATGCCAAGTGCTGTAACAGCTTTTAGTATGTTAGACTATAATTTTTTTAAAGAAATTTATATTTTTGAGAGAGAGCGTGCATGCACGTGTATGATTGGGGTGAGTGAGGGAGGGGCAGGGATATCCTAAGCAGACTGGGGGAGAGCCCGACTCAAGGCGCCATCCCATGACCCTGAGATCATAACCTCATGTGAAATAGTTGGTCGCATAACTAACTGAGCTGCCCAGGCACCCCTAGAGTATAAATTTTCAAATCCTGCTTTGCCCCCTTAACCAACAGATTTTATCCCAGCCTGCTCTGTGCTACGTCTATACGCCATTCATATGCGTACTCCTTCCCTGTTCATTGCATGTGTGTCCAACTTTCTCCAGTAGATTTTGAGCCACTTGAAGGTAATCCTTCGTCTTCTTCATCTGTATGTCCCTTGTATCAAGTGCGATGTTTGGAATATAACGGTGGGCTGCTTGAATGCATCTTAAATGAACTACGTTTATTTTATGTCAAGAGACTAAATTGTCTCAGGGACATGATTTTCTAAGGGAAAAATAAATGGCATTGTTATTCATGCATAACTTAATTCCAACAAAACTAAATGGGTGGAAGGAGTAGTCCAAAACTGAAGGGACGTATGTCATCCACTATATTGACATTTTGTTCTCTCTTGCTCATCCTACTGGGCTTTGGAGGAAGCACTGTCCTGGTGTAATAAGCTTTGGAAGGATTTGATTTAAAAATCATGGATCTGGTGAAACCCAGCATGTGAATAACTTACTTGAATTTGACAGACACTTCATCAAGGAGCATTTAATAGGTACACTCGCCAGTGACCTTTCAGACTCGAAGAAGGTAATATTTCTTCCCTTAGTGACAAAATTATACCCCAAGAATAGCTTACTCACTGGTGGTTTCTGTTCAGATTGATATTTTTCATACCCTCTATCAGATTATGATATCCCTATGGTTAGGATCCACATCTTGTTCGTCTTTATATCCCCAGCAGCCAACACAGGAACTGACAGCTTGTAGGCTATTGGTAAATGCTCACTGAATTAATCATTAGCTCTAAATCACTTATTATGTGTGTGAATTCAATTCAAAGGTAAGAAATAGTACAATTTTAAATGTCGGTCCTGGTTTAGAATACCCCCTTCTTAGAGTGTAGAAGAGAACAAAGCCATGGGGTTGTTCACTTCAATTTCATGGAAAGACCAAGAAACTTGTTCACTGTAGTGCTTGTGTGGGTGGGCTCATAGCAAGATGAAGGAATGAAAGAATTACTGGTAAACAAAACAAAATAAAACAAACCATGGTTAAAAAAAACATGATGGAGGGGCAGCCCGGGTGGCTCAGCGGTTCAGCGCCGCCTTCAATCCAGTGCGTGATCCCCCCGGGATCGAGTCCCACGTCGGGCTCCCTGCATGGAGCCTGCTTCTCTCTCTGCCTGTGTCTCTGCCTCTCTCTCTCTCTCTCTCTCTCTCTCTGTGTCTCTCATGAATAAATAACAAAATCTAAAAAAAACCCAAAACAACAAAAAAAACCATGATGGAATATCTGTGCACCACTCAGAGGGATTGTTGAGATGACTCAGAAATTTTCAAAAGGAAGGTTATATAATTAGTTGATTTTATTTTTTAAAAAAATCCCTCAGAATGAATATAGCTAATAATTACCTAAATGGAATCCTGCATGAGTTTTACTGATTTTACCTGAATTCATGAAAAAAAAAAAGTCATGCTAAATAATTGGTGTTTAAATCTCAATTACACAGGTTGAATGAGGGAGGCCAGTAATTCATTTTTAACATTTTACATTTAGTATCAAGAAACATTTTTAATGTACAGTTCTATGGATTTTTAAAAAGGTTTATTTATTTATTTGAGAGCAAGGGGTGGGAGAAGGGCAGAGGGAGAGAATTTTTCAAGCAGACTCTCCCTCTGAGCATAAAGCCCAGTGAGGCGCTTCATCTCACAACCCACGAACTATGTATGACCTGAGCTGAAACCAAGAGCCAGTTAGCCAATTGAACAACCGACCCAGGCACCCCTACAGTTCTATGGATTTTTAAAAAAGATTTTATTTATTTATTCATGAGAGACACACAGAGATAGGCAGAGACATAGGCAGAGGGAGAAGCAGGCTCCATGCACAGAGCCCGATGCGGGACTCGATCCCAGGTCCCCAGGATCACAATCTGAGCCGAAGGCAGGTGCTCAACCACTGAGCCACCCAGGTGCCCCTCCAGTTCTGTGGATTTAAACACATATAGATTTGTGCAGCCACCACCATAATCAGGATACAGAACTATTCTCTTACCCCCATAACTCCTTTGTGCTACCTTTGCGATTACATTCTCCTCTCACCCTGGCAACTATTGATCTGTTCTCTATCTCTATAGCTTTATCTATCAAGGAAGCCATATATTGGAATCATACGTGTGCTTTTTTCTTGAGATTGGCTTTTGTTCAGTCCACGTGATTCCTTTGATATTCATCCAAACTGTTGTCTGTGTTGTATATGTGTGTATTCATAGTTTGTTTTTTTTTTTTTTTTTTTTTGGTGCTGTGTAGTATTCCAGTGCAAAGATATATTGCAATTCATTTATCCATTTACCGCTTGAAGGTCATCTGAAGTATTCCCAGTGTTCAGAGATTATCAATAGGACTTCCATAAGTATTTGTTTTTTAGGAATTTATGTTAACATAAGTTTTTATTTCTTGGGCGTAACTATCTTGCATTGGAATTTCTGGATTATATGATATATGCATGTTCACCTTTAATTCATTTTTAAAAGCTTTTATCTATATATTTTATACTTTTATTTTCATTTTAAACGGTTTATTTATCTATTTGACAGAATGAGCACGAGCAGCGGGGAGAGGTAGAAACAGGCTCCCCGCTAAGCAGGGAGCCTGACACAGGGCTCTGTCCCAAGACCCGGGGATCATGACCTTGGCTAAAGGCAGACGCTTGACAGACTGACCCACCCAGGAGCCCCTATCTATCCATTTTAGGGAGAGAGTGGGAGAAAATGAGTTGGGGGGGGGGATAGCAGAGGGAGAGAGACAAGTAGATTCTGTGATGCACATGGAGCCCAACATGGGCCAAGTCCCACAACCCCGAGATAAGGACTTGAGCCGAAATTCATTGTCAGCTGCCTAACTGACCGAGGCACCCAGGTCCTCCTTATTTTATTTTTTTTTAACTATTTATTTATTTATTTATTTGAGACAGAGTGCTTGGAGCTGGGGGGAGAGGGTCAGATAGAGATGGAGAGAGAATCTCCAGCAGATTCCCCACTGAGTGAGGAGCCTGACATGGGGCTTGATCCCACGAGCCTGAGATCATGACTCTGGCCAGAATCAAGAGTTGGGCGCCCAACCAACTGAGCCACCCAGGTCCCCAAATATTCCCCTTTATATAAGATGTCACATTGTTTTCTTGAGTGGCTCTACCATTTTGCCTTCCTATGAGCAATGAATGGAAGGTCCATTTTCTCCCCACCCTCACCAGCATTTGGTATTGCCATAATTTTTAATTGTAGGTATTCTAATGTGTGTGTAGGACAATCCCATCATGTTTTTTTTTTTTAAGATTTATTTATTTATTTGAGAATGAGAGGGAGAGGGAAAGAATTTCAAGCAGACCCGCAGGTGAGCAGGCATCCTGAGGCAGGGCTGGCTCTCACAACTCTGAGATCATGCCTTGAGCTTAAATCAAGAGTTTGAAGCCCAACCAACTGAGCCACCCTGTCAGTATGGTTTTAATTTACATTTCCCCAATGACTAATGTTGACCATATTTAATTAGCTTATGTGGGGATCCCTGGGTGGCGTAGCGGTTTGGCGCCTGCCTTTGGCCCAGGGCGCGATCCTGGAGACCCGGGATCGAATCCCACATCAGGCTCCCGGCGCATGGAGCCTGCTTCTCCCTCTGCCTGTGTCTCTGCCTCTCTCTCTTTCTCTCTGTATGACTATCATAAATAAATAAAATTAAAAAAAAAATAATTAGCTTATGTGTCAGCCATATTTCCTCTTGGTTGAATTGTCCCTTCACATGTTTTGCTCATTTGTCAATTGGTCTTTTGTTTTCTTGCTGTTGAGTGTAGTGAGTTCTTTGTATATTCTGGATACAAGTCCTTTGTCACATATGTGATATATTTTCTGTAAACTGCCATTTCATATCCATATGTCATGAAGATTTTTCTCTTATGTTTTAGAGATTTTTTTTAAGATTTTATTTATTTATTCATGAGAGACACAGAGAGAGAGAGAGAGAGAGAGAGAGAGAGAGAGAGAGAGGCAGGGACACAGGCAGATGGAGAAACAGGCTCCATGCAGGGAGCCCGATGTGGGACTCTATCCCGGGTCCCCGGGATCACACCCTGGGCTGAAGGCGGCACTAACCCCCTGAGCCACCCAGGCTGCCCTGTTTTAGAGATTCTACAGGTCTACATTTTAAATTTAAATATATGAGTTAATTTTTTAAAAAGATTTATTTATTTATGAGAGACACAGACACAGAAAGAGAGGCAGAGACATCGGCAGAGGGAGAAGCAGGCTCCTCACAGGGAGCCTGATGCGGGACTCGATCCCGGACTCCGGGATCATGTCCTGAGACGAAGTCAGGTGCCCAACCGCTGAGCCACCCAGGCGTCCTGATATATCAGTTAATTTTTATATCAAGTCTAGGGTTCATTACTTGCATATGGATGTCCAATATTTCCAACCCCATTTTTGAAAACTATCTTTTCTCCATTGAAATTCTTTTGTATCATTGTACAAAATCATTTGTCATATATATTTTTTAAAGATTTTATTTATTTATTCATGAGCAACACAGACAGAGGCAGAGACATAGGCAGAGGGAGAAGCAGGCTCCCCGTGGGGAGCCCAATGTGGGACTCGATCCCAGGATCCCAGGATCACAACCTGAGCTGAAGGCAGACGCTCAACCGCTGAGCCACCAAGGTGCCCCTCATTTGTCATAGGCTTGTTGGGGTATAGTGTCAAAAAGAAACAAAACCGGACATTATTTAAGTGGTAAGGACCGATTTGAATCAGTAACATACTAGTACAGTATGGAACAGATACCAGTGCTTATTTAACTTCCTCTGTGTAGACGTGATGAGGCATTTTAAAGGGAGAATGAGGGAATACGGAGGACGGAAGTGAGGGCTCAATAGAGTGAAGGAACTGAAAGCTGACAAAAAGTGTGAAAGGGGTGTTGGTCCCTGTGCCAACCATCTGGGTTTGTTAACTGATGCTTATCAAAGTTAGGCTCCTCCCCTCCCACAGAAGCTGGGAGTCCGGCTGGATCTTTAGTTGTTGCCTGGCACAAATGGTTAAGTTTTGGCTACCCTGAGTTTTCTTGGACAGGCATTTTAAGGGGGCTGGGATCTTCCTAGGGGTGCGGCCTGGAGCTGTTAGACACTGTGTTCCTGTTTGTTCAAGTCTTCCAGACCAAGGTTGAGTCCTCATGGAGAAGAGGGCTCAGAGCCTGCCTAGAGTTCAGTGAAGCAGATGTAAGCGTTGTCAGTAGTGAACACTTCCTTCTGTTCCTTTGGTTTTTGTGTCTCTCCCTTCACCAGTATCGCATTGTGTCAGTTACTGTGGCCTTCGAGTGAGTCTTGAATGGAGTAATACGCATCCTATCATCGTATTCTTCATTTTATTTTTTATTTTTATTTTTATTTTTTTTAAACATTTATTTTATTTATTTATGATAGTCACAGAGAGAGAGAGAGAGAGGCAGAGACATGGCAGAGGGAGAAGCAGGCTCCATGCACCGGGAGCCTGATGTGGGATTCGATCCCGGGTCTCCAGGATCGCGCCCTGGGCCAAAGGCAGGCGCCAAACCACTGCGCCACACAGGGATCCCCTCGTATTCTTCATTTTAAACATATTTTGTTTCTCCCGCTTACCTTGTCTTCCACCTAATGTTATTTTTAGGAAGTCAACTGAACTGGAGAGGGACAAATTACCAGCAGTTTGAGTAAAACAAAAACCAATTGCTCAATCTCTTTCTCTCAAATAAATTAAATCTTAAAAAAAAAAAAAAAAAAAAAAAAAAAAGACAGGGGGGTAGTACCTGGGTGCTTCCGTCGGTTAAAACAACAACCAAAGCTGCAGTAACAGGCCAATTTTTTATCACTTGCTGTGATAATATAGGCAAGAAGCTACGCCGGAGAAGGCACTGACTTCCCCATGTTTGATTTTCATCCATGGAGTAGTATGCCATGGAGTAGACTGAGGATTAGGTGGAGCAGCACACAGACATGGGGTTCATCTCACTGTAAAGAGATCTTGAGAGAGAATGAATATCAATGAATGAAGCATGACAACAGAGATACGATCTTTGAGGCAAGAGGGGCTGGACTCCAGTGCGCCGGTGGTGATGATGGGCCTTGTCTCAGTAGGAGCACTTGTAAGAGACAAGAGGGAAGGCAGATAAAATTGGCCCAGAAAGCACAGAGGTAGCTTGATGGTTGATAAGATCACATCTCTGGGCTTTTATCTTCTTAATAAAATATGAAGCCAAGTCATTAGCTCAGTGAGGTATCATGGGATACTTGAGAGAGCCAATTTCAGAACAGTGGTTTGCAGATTAAGAAAATAAACCCACAGGGGAAATAGATAGAGTAGGATGGCCCGCCAGTGTTGGGTTGGGTGCCCATTTAAATTATATGTGTATGCTGCACAACATGTTCTAGCCAGAAAATGAATGTGGGTCCTTTAAAAATACAAAAGGCTCACACTAAGCACGCTCTTGGAAATTTACTTTTATCTTGTAACTTAATGTAATTTACACGTTTCTTTTCGCAGCACATTGCACATGGCTTAGCTACATTCATTTAGTTGCTACATTGTATTTTGAAGAGTGGACATCTTCTAATTTTTTTTAGTCAATGCGAACATTGGAAAATCTAAGGTTAAAAAAAAAAAAAAAAAAAAGGAAAATCTAAGGTTGACTTCATAGCCATGTCCTAGAGGCAGGTTAACAGGGAACGATTTGAGAACACAGGCATTTGGGGATGTGGATGATTTGGGAATAACGAAAATAATTCATGTATTCAGTTTTTCAAATATTCTTTTATTTCCTGCAAACTATTTAATGGGTGTATACAGTGGGCCACTTGACCACGAGTGAGCTCGTGAATGTGACATAATTGCTGTACGTGAAAAAGAGTCACACGTACGCGAGACCACATTAAAATACCTCCACACCCCCCCTTTTTTATTTTTTATTTTTACTTTTTATTTATTAATTTTTTTTACCCCCTCTTTTTTAAAAAAAATAACCTCTTAAAGAGGATTACAATCTTTCTTCGTGGTCGCTCATTTAGTATTATCTACTTGTGGTGAGGTTTGTTCCCTACTGAATAGACTCTCATAGTCTTTTTTTTTTTTTTCTCTCCTTACATGATGTATCTTTTTCATTTAGTTTTTCTTTAAAAGTTCCTGGAACATCTCCAGTGGTGATGAGCAACAAGGCACTTGAGTCAAAGTTCTGAAATCCCACATCTGTCTCTTTTCACATAGTCCTCCTTTTTTATGCTTAAGTCGGCTGCGGAGCAGCACCTGTGGTGGGAAGAAAATTCTGGACTGCTGGCCTGTTTAGCTTGAGCTTTCCTTTCTTCCTGACAAAGCTTCCCATTGCCCCCCACGAGGAATATGACAGTTCATTCCCTTCATTCAAACACTGTCTCTCTGCTCCTCTCTCCTCGTCTCCCCTATCTCTAACAAACATGCCTTCCTCTGAGTGATGGGCAGACTAATAGCTCAACATTGTTAGCAGCACTGCCCTCCTTACACCAGAAAATTAGAAAGTCAATGTCTAAATATAGAGTTGAAATTAGGAAGTATGCTTTCCAATTCTTGACTCGCTCCATCATTGGCTTGCTGTGGGGACCGCAGGGAACTGCTTGACCTCTTGGTTTCCTTTGGTTCAATGAAGGCAATAATTCCTGCCTTGCCTTCCAGATGTAGGTGAGTAATTAATGGTTGTGGAGGCCTTTGGAACTCGAAAAGGAAGCTGCGAAGGCTAATCACTCGCAGTATTCACCTATGTTTTTGGATTAACTGACACAGGAAAACAAGTGGCTGGGTTGTGAAATAGGAAACCATGAAAGTCAATACAAACTCACCTGCCAATTCACAAGAAGTTCCTCAAGGAAGCAGAAAGCTATGTTTTTCCTGCCTTTGCCTCGTCTTCCTCTCCTGAACTTTGGTTTGTGTACTTCCTCCTGGACTTCCTCTCCGCCACCTCTCCTAAATTATTGATTAGCAAGATGCACTTGAAAAGCAGCATCACTTTGGAGCTGGAAAGACCCAGTTCCATACCTGATTCCACCACTTTCCAGCCGTGAGAACTCGGGCAAGTGACTGGTTACATGTTTCACCTCCCCGTGCCTCAGTTTCCTTCTTTTGTACAAGCGCAATAACCTTTACAACACAGAGCTACCACTGAGGATTGCATGCGTGCCTCTCAGCATGCGTGTGTGGATGCTAGGACATCAGTGAGTTTCGAGGATGCTCATTCCCTTTCAGTTTTTCGGAAGGAGGTCGACGGAGAGGTCTTCCAGCAAAGCTGCAGACACTTGAGAGCCAGCTCCTATGGACAGGAGTTGGGTCAGGCTTGGTACAGGCCTCAATGTTCCACTATGACTTTTCACCACATGGAAAGAAGCGTCTCACATCAGACCAAACTCCCTCCTTCTGCAACCACAAACATGATCAGATCAGCTATGTGCTAAACAGAGGAAAGCAATGGACATTTTTTAAAATGAAGATGTTCTTTGTTGAGCTCTAGAAACTAAGGCAGTAAATGTGACGATCCCATGAAGGACACGTATCGGAGTACATGGTTTCTGCGAAGATCCCTTTTTTTGGGAGGAAAAGATGCACGTAAGTGGACAACGTTTCCAACGTGCCAACACCATAAATGACGATGTTGCACATTTTAAGGACTTTTTTAAAAGATTTTATTTATTTATTTGTTTATTTATTTATTTATGAGAGACACCTGGAGAGATTGGCAGAGACACAGGCAGAGGGAGAAGCAGGCTCCATGCAGGGAGCCCAATGTGGGACTCGATCCTGGGACCCCAGGATCATGCCCTGGCCTGAAGACTGGCGCTAAACTGCTGAGCCACCCAGGGATCCCCATTTTAAGGACTTTTTAAAGGCTTTTGTACAGGATCCTCAGGGTAATTAATTTTTTCTTCAGTGTATAATCTGAATTTTCTGAAAGAAGTGAGTGTTTGACCTAAGCCTCTGAATCCTGCTCTGTTCTCAGATCAGTGCTGCATTTGGGAAAGTCGTTTTGTTTTTTTTTTTTTTTCCTGTGGGGGGGGATAGTTTTGATAATGTCACATGTAGCAGAGAAACATTTCATCTTATAATCACATTACGTAAGAAGACAAACATATAATATCAGCCCAACAGAGGAAAGGATTCCTTTAGTCATTAGCAAAGGGACTAATAAAATATGGAAACCTCGAGGTATTGCTCATTCCTAACTCTTGTAAATTAAGAATATTTTAGGGGCCCCTGGGTGGCTCAGTGTCTACCTTCCCCTCAGGTAATGATCCCAGGGTCTTGAGATCCAGCCCTGCATCTCTGCTCAGCGGGGAGCCTGCTTCTCATCCTCTCTCTGCCTGCTGCTCCCTCTGCTTGTACCCTCTCTCTGTGTCAGGTAGGTAAATAAAATCTTAAAAAAAAAAAAAACTTTGTATTACAAAACATGCCAAAAATAGTAAAATGTTGAGTCCAATACTAATGCAGATTATAGTGCTATAGTATAGATATTTATGCATGTGGCAGTTTTCTTCCCTAGAAGTTGGCATCAGAATATTATTTATTTCTCTGTTCCTCCATTACATCTCATGGTACTAAATGTTAGAATGTCTCAAATTCTAGTACAAAAAAAAAATTATGTTTTGAAGATATATAACAAGAATGATCATTAGAAACAAAATTTAAGTATCATAGATATAAAACTCAATAAGGGACCCCTGGGTGGCTCAGTGGTTGATCCTCTGCCTTCAGCTCAGGGTGTGATCCCGAGCCCAAGAATTGAGTCCCGCATCCAGCTCCCTGCATGGAGCCTGCTTCTCTCCCTGCCTATGTCTCTGCCTCTCTCTGTGTGTCTCTCATGAATAAATAACAAATAAAAATCTTTAAAAAAATTAATCAAACTCAATGATTGTTAAATGTTACTATTTCTTTCTTTTTTTTTTGTAAAATTTAAAAATTTATTTACAAGCGTTCCTGATCATGCAGATAGAGGCTCATGACAGAGAGAAAATGTGCTTGTGAATGATTTTTTTTAATTGAAATGTAATTGGCATACAATGTTGCATTAGTTTTAGGTGTATAACATAGTGATTTGACAAGTTTACACTATAGTCGTAGCGTAGCTACCATCCGTCACCATACAACACTATTACAAGACGACATTGACTTCATGAGTCCCTTTCTGCCTTTTATTTGTCCATTTGTTTTGTGTTTTAGATTCCATATATAAATGAAATCTTACAGTATTTGTCTTTTTCTAACTTGTTTCAGTTAACATAAGATCTTCTAGGTCAACCCCTATTTTTTTTCAACCCCTATTTTTGCAAATGGCAAGATGTCATTCTTTTTTGATGGCTGAGTAATATCACATTGTATGTATATGTACACACACACACACACACACATACACACAGTCATAGTTTAATGATTTTTTAAAAAATCAGGGGCACCTGCGTGTCTCAGTTGATTAAGCATTCAACTCTTGATTTTGGCTCAGGTCATGATCTCAGGGTTGTGAGTTCAAAGCTCCACGGTGGGCTCTGCATTGGACGTGGAGCCTGTTTAAATTTTTCTCTCCCTCTCTCTCTGTCTTTCCCCACTCCTCTAAAGAATTTAAATGATTTTTTTAAAATCAGTTATCTTTTTTTTTTTTTAGTTTTTTATCATTTTTACATAGAGATGATTTGTAACTATGGACTTTATGATTTTATATTTTGTTTTATGTGTAAAAATTCTGGAATTCAGTTGTGACTTAGTAATACAATTTTAAATAATTTATTGACTAATTCTTCTATGGATTAGACATTACTACCTGTATCATCATATCATAAATTTGAATATATGCTATGGTTAGTTTCTGAAATAGGGCTAGTAAATTGTTTTGCTGTTAAGGGCTTTATATTCATAGAGCAGTTTTAAAGGGTCACAGCAAAATTGACAGGAAGTTACAGATATTTCTCATATGGCCCCTGTCCTCACCTATGCATAGCTTCTCTCATTATCAACATCCTCCACCAGGCTGGCATATTTGTTACAGTGGATCAACCTGTGTTGACACATTATCAATGTCTATAGTTTCCATTAGGGTTCAGTCTTGGTGTTGTACACTCAATGGGTTTGGATAAATGTATAATGACACATATCTATGTTTATAGTATCATATAGAATTTTTTCAGTGCCCCAGATATCTTCTGTGTGTCCTCACCTATTCATCCCTCCCAGCTATTCTTACCCGGCCAACCACCAATCTTTTTACTGTCTTCATAGTTTTGTCTTTTTTAGAATGTCATATGGTTGGAATCTTACAGTATGTAGCCTTTTCACATTGGCTTCTTTCACTTAATAATAATGCATCCAGGGCCCTTCTTTGTCTTTTCATATTTTGAAGGGCCATTTCTTGTTTAGGCTGAAATATATTTTATTGTCTGGCTTATCAATCCTTATTTGTTTATTCAGCTACTAAAGGACATCTTAGTTGCTTCCCAGTTTGGACTATTATGAATAAAGCAGATATAAACATCCATGTGCAGGTTTTTGTGTGTGGACATTGCTCTCAACTCCTTTGGGCAGCTTCCAGGGAGCACGGTTGCTCAATCATATGTAAGAGTATGTGTAGTTTACAGAAACACTAACCTGGCTTCCAAACTAGCTGTACTATTTTACCTTCCCGTCAGTAATAAATGAGTTTCTGTTGCTCCACATACTTGCCAGTTTGGTGTTACAGTGGCCTGGGTTTTCGCCATTTTGATAGGTATGTAGTTGTGTCACATTGTTGTTTTTAATTTGTATTCCCCTAACGACCTACAATGTGGAGCATCTTTTCATATGTTGATTTGCCATCTTCTATCTGTATATCATCTATTAAGATCTTTGTCCCATTTTTTCTAAAAAAAGATTTTATTTATTTATTTGAGAGAGGGAGCGTGAGAGAGAGCACAAGAGGGAGGAGGTTCAGAGGGAGAAGCAGACTCCCTGCTGAGCAGGGAGCCTGATGTGGGATTTGATCCTGGGACCCAGATCCTGACCTGAGGAGAAGGCAGACACTTATCTGACTGAGTCACCCAGGTACCCCCCTCCCAATTTTTTTTTTAAGATTTTATTTATTTATTCATTAGAGACACAGAGAGAGAGAGAGAGAAGCAGAGACATAGGCAGAGAGAGAGGCAGGCCCCATGCAGGGAGCCTGATGTGGGACTCGATCCCAGGACTCCAGGACCACACTGTGGGCCAAAGATCAATTTTTTAATCAAGTAGTTTTCCTGTTGAGTTTCTTTGTATATTTTGGATAAGAGCCCTTTATCAGGTGTGTCTTTTGTGTTTTTTGTTGTTGTTTGTTGGTGGAGAGGGGCAGAGAGAAAGAGAATCTTAAGCAGGCTGTTTGCCTGATGCTGGGCTCTATCTCACTACCCTGAAATCGTGACCTGACCCGAAATCAAGAGCTGGACATTTAACCAACTGAGCCACCCAGGCACCCTCGGCTGTCTTTTGTAAGACATATTTTCTCCCAGTCTGTAGCTTGTCTCTTAATTCGCTGGGCATTGTTTTTCACAGCAGAAGATTTTAATTTTAATGAAATCCAGCTTATCAATTATTTATCTTATGGATCATATCTTTGGTGTTGTATCTCAAGCCATTGCCATACTCAAGGTCATCTAGGTGTTCTTCTACATTTTGTTCTCGGAGTTTTCTAATTTTGCATTTTAAATTTAGGTCAGTGATCCATGTCGAGTAACTTTGTGTTAAGGTTATAATGTCGGTGTTTAATGTCTGGCTTAAATGAATCTTTGCTCCCCTTCGGCCTTTTGACCATATCTCTGCTGCTGTAGTTTCCATATAGGCCTTATTCCCCATCTACAATTATCATTCTATTTGACTTATTTCCATAACCGATTCCTACCTGCTACTTACCCCTTCACACTCTCCCAAGTGCTAGCTTGACGCAGCATTCATGAACAGCTATAATTTATGTCACATCTTTTTATTACTTCATTAGTAGTTACCTGTGGTGCTGGAGACATCTTGATAAATAAGATAGATTTCCTGTCACCAACGTGATAAATACACAAATGTACAGTTTCAAATTGTTTATAAGGGCCATTTTATAGAAGTGTACATAATGTATTAGAGCACTGAAGTTGTGCACACAACTTCCTAGGGCAACCATGGGGAAAACAGCAGAGTGGGGGTTATTTCAAGAAAAGAGATCAACATGGGATG
Organism: Vulpes lagopus; assembly: GCF_018345385.1. Taxonomy (NCBI): domain Eukaryota; kingdom Metazoa; phylum Chordata; class Mammalia; order Carnivora; family Canidae; genus Vulpes; species Vulpes lagopus. Next base: position 112,209,231 of record NC_054848.1, on the reverse strand, counting down.
CCTGGGTTGCTGAGCGTCCACCTGTGGTGATCCTGGGGTCCTGAGAACGAGTCCCTGTAGGCAGCCTGCTTCTCCCTCTGCCCATGTCTCTGCCTCTCTCTGTGTGTCTCTCATGAATAAATAAAATCTTTACAAAAAGAAAAGGGAACGACATATACAAAGGTATTGGGATACTGTGTAGGTAGGGCTTAGAGATTTGCCGCAAAGATGAGGTTAGAAAGTAGGTTGGGAGAGATTTTTAGATTAATACTAATGTTTTTTTACTCTATTTTGCACGAAATAGTTGGAATGACTGTATTGGAGCTGGGGGCAGAGGTGGAAGGATTGTGGTGTTTTAGCAGGTAGTGGCACAGTTAGATGTGTATTTTAGGAAATCAAATGGATGGATGAATGAATGAATAAATAAACAAGTCTTCCAAAAAACAAAAATTCAAACCCTACGTCCCCACAGAATTTTCTGTAGATTAGGGCACTGTCTTTGATTATTCTCCAATCTTGTATAATAACCTGTGTATGTGGCCCAAGTCTTCAAATTATGTGGTCATTTTAGCCACTGACAGACATCATGGACCTTTTTAAGTTGCATGCATGAGGTTTTAACAAAACTGCCCAGATGCGACTGTTTTGATATACAGACCTGATATTTCATACAGCAACAAGTCTATTGAAAGCAAACGATGGGAATTTAAAAAAAAAATTACATTTCAAGGAAAGTGTGAGCATCAGATGGCCTTCACTGTGAAGAGCTACAGAGAGACTCAGTTGGACTCCTAAGAGGAAGATGCAACATATTATTACCAACAGCTCCTCAGGCATAGGCTTAGATGATTGCTGACTGCTGATCCTTTAAAAAAAAAAATGAGCTGGACTGAATCTGGGAATTGTAGATTAGGCATCTGACTTTGATATCAGTAAGACCAGATAAGGAAAATCTCTAAAGAGCACCTTGTTGAGTGTAAATTTCAGAACCTGCCACTACCTTTTCCACCAGAGTAAATCATGTCTCACACGAAAGTGCTCTTGAAACAAAGAAAACGAAAACTATGGTCCAAAGAAAATCAGTGAGTAAATTTTCTGTAAAACATTTCTACAACTTTTGAAAATGGATTCCTAAGAGCTTTCAGCGAAATGTGGCAATAATGCTCGTTTCTGCCTTTTGCTTGGTATTCACGTGACAAATCACCGGGAGAGGCAAAGTATTGCACTTTTTTTTTTTGAACGAATTAAAATGGAGAACATGATCCAATGTTAGGAATATTCCTCAATCTCTGAAACAATATTGCTTGCAGGATCCCCTGACCCTCAGCTTACAGATAGAGTAATTAAGGGCCAGAGTGGGGAAATGGCTTATGCGGAGTCATATATTGACAGAGACAGTTCTTAATATCATATGCCATTTACTGTATCCGGATCAGTTTCCAGGCACTGTGGCGAGACACTGTAAAGTGTATTATCTCTTTGTTAACTCCATCACCTCCAGAGAATGAAGACCAGAAAGAGACTTACCTTGCCCAAGGTAACATAGATTTTTAAGATATAGACCTGGGATTCAAACTTGGTTTTGTCTCATTCCAGGGCCTTTGCTCTTCCCGGTGAGGACATGTGTCTTGCCTAGATCAGACTAGTATTACCGCCTGTGCTGGACTCTTCCCCCATTACCACTAAGTGATTTCAGTTCTTGGAATTCTGAGAAACACAGTAAGCAGTGAGGTTTGTGCACTTTTCCCCCAAAATGACATATGTAGTATGTGAAGGAAGTAACACAGATCGATAGGCTGTGTTGGAAAATGAAAAAATAAAAATAAAAATAAAAATTAAAAAAAATCAACCATTTTCCTTTCTCTGGTCATGAGGTATCTCTACCAAGAATAGTGCTTTTATCTTGTCTTTCCAGATATGGAAAGGAGATGGAGAACACTGCCCATCACCGTCATACCCGTGTAGGTAGCTAAATGGCCTAACTGGAGGGAAGGTGTAACCAGTTTATTAAATGGGCTGGATGTACTCTTTCTGGCCTCCTTAAACATTATGGACCCGTCCCATAGTTTTCCAGGTGTTTTGAGGAATAAGAACATTTGATCTTACATTATACGATGACAAGTAAATGACATACTCAATAGCCCTGATTCCAGGCCTAAAATCTGCATAAATTTGCTTATTCCTCTGCCTATTTTCCTGTCCAATTTTTCTTCTATAGCCTAGCTAGAGTAGTCTTTTAAGGAAAAGGTGCTAATTAGCTGGAGTAAGAGAAAGAATTTGTGCGTATTTGCGCATGTATGTTGGGGGGGGGGGGGGGTCCAGGAGCACGTGGTAAGACAGGAGCTTCAACACACCATCACTGTTAACACCAGATCCCTCGAATGGAACCACTCTGCTATTAAACATGGAAGCTAGAAACATGCCTCAGAGCTTACCCAATATCCCTTGGTGGCGGCCTCCCTGAGGAAACCCAGTTTATTTAAATAATTTATGCCACTATAGTTACCAGTTACTCACTTCATCTCCTTCCATTTCAGGAGTGGGGTGTCATTCCCCAGGATGCTCGTTGGCTTCATTTTTGGCATGAAAGGTGACAAAGCAAACTAGTTTCACATGTCAGTGGAGGTTTAAAATATTTCATTTCAGCAAGAATTTCTTTCCCCTGATCTTAACTTCTCAGATCCTGAGCTTTGTAAAAGTGGACTTTTTGGCTGTGTGCTGAAGGCTCAGTAACTCCCCTGGGCTCTTACACTCATTGATCAGAGTTTGGTAGATTCTGCTATTATAGTAGAATTAATGAATGAATGAAGAGCTGCTCGGAGAAACAGCCACAGATTGTGCACTTAGCGACTGGTGGTATCGTGGGTGTGAACAGGGTTAATTGTAAATCTAGGTGCACCTTTGCCAACTATGGGGATCATTAAATATATCTGGGACATTTTTCCAAAGACTTGGGGCTTTAAATTCCAATGCCTTCCTCTTTAATATTCACAGCCGCACCAAGGCTTGATGGGTAAGGAAATGCATGTTTGTCCTTTTCCCTGGTAAAAACTGTTTCTACCTTAATCTTTATTTTTCCCCTCTGCGATTCGACATAGACACCATTATGAGTTTAATTGGGGATGCTTATTAATTGACAACTCTATTTTTGTCATCACTGACTTTAAAACACGTTTTCCTACAAAATGGGTTTGAAGATAAGGTTGCAAAGCCTGCTTTTGTGTCAATTTTCTGTCATTCAATTATGATCTACTAAAATGTAAAATCCCTTCTCGCTTTTATGTCATTCAAGAGAGCTGAGATCCTTCTTGCTTAGTATTCTGGCCAGGTGATTTCTTTTAGCTGTCATTTTAAAAATGCATGAGGCTAAATTAAAAGTTGCAAAGGCTTTGGGGATGATAATTAGGTAATCATCTTCTTGAGATGTGATTAAAACCTTTAACCATAACACATTTTCATCACCACTTTTGCTAGGTGTGTTATGAACAACGTCCCTAATACTATGTGATTCGTATGGATCTTTACCACTTAATTGTATGCAAATTATATCTCACCAAGCAATCACGGAGCCAGACAGTATAGATGGCAACGAAATAATTCCTATTCAATATCACAGATCACAGTTAAAGATGAGAGACCTTGGGAGACCTGGAATCGCCAAGAAGATTCTGAATCATAAATTTCACTTGCCCACTCAAAAAGTGGGCTTGTTCTCCAACAGTCATCAAGTCTTCTTTTTTTTTTTTTTTTTCCAGTTAACACCTATTTCGATACCTTTGCCAGATACATCCATAGTTCGAAATGCTTTAACATCATCAGTTACGTCTTGATTAGGAGGAAAAAATGAAAAAAAACAAACTGATCAACAAGCTAGCTAATTGGCAGTGAACACTTCTGCTAAGCATGAAGTAGCCTCCCTAAGCGTCCATCCCTGGAAGACTAAGAGCCATCGTGCAGTGGAAAGAGCCAGGTTTGGGGACCACAGAGCCCTGCGTTCAGTTCTTTGTTCTTACACGTGCATACACAGATGTGTGATTTTAGGCAGGTTGCCTTGATTCTGAGCTTCCGTTCCTTTTTCTGCAATATGACAATAGCAATTGCTTTGTCCTACATGTCTTAGGAGAATTGCACTTAGCTTAGGACATGGCACATAAGCCCTAAACGACTGGAACTATTGTCTTTATTATCAATTTAAGCAAACATTTACTTTTTCTGAGCATCCTGTTATTCTCCTTTAATATTAAATTCATAACTCCTCCCCACCCTTGCAGGGTAGTTAGGAAGATTAGTCATGCCTTATGAAAATAATCCCCTTTATTCTTGGCACATATTAGGTACTCATTAATGATTGCAACCATGTTATTTTACTGCTAGTATTTTAGTTGAATTTCATTTATTGAAGAAATATTTATTCGCAATCTGCTCCATGTCATGATTTAGGTGCTGATGATGTGGTGAATGAGCCACACTCGATCCCTGCCTCGAGGAGATTAGAACTGAGTGGGGGGCACAGTGCTGGTGGCATGAGGGGGTGCTGGAGGGAGTGTGCAGAAGAGGAAGAGATCTGAGGTCCCTCTCAGCATTCTTAGGTCATCCTTAGAGTCATCTTTAGTGCTAGAGCTACAGTGAACCGCAGGGGGTCAGGTTTGGGAACTTGGCTCCCCACCCTTCCCCATTCGCAGGCAGCCTAATTTGGGATAATTACCTAAAAAAAAAAAAAAAAAAAATCTACTTTGTTAGACACAGAAACAATAAAATGTCCCTCATGCCTACATTTAGATTCTTCATGAAATTTTCATGTTTACTATATTAAAGAATTGCTTATTCTGACAAAAAAAAATTACCTGATGTCTCTATGCCTCAGTTTATTCATCCGCAAATGGGGCTGAGAAAGTGACTCATATGCTGTTGTGGCAACGCAGTTTAATATACTGAAAACTTTTAGGATTGCATGTGGTACATAGCAAGTATTCAATAAATGTTCATGGTCATTACAATTAATTTATTTGCTTGGATATACCTTGTCCCCACATGCGGTTCCTTCTTGGAAGGCTCTTTCCTTTCCCTCTTAACTGACCTCTCCATGACCCACACTTTACATCTCAGCTGGACACTGAAGCCCTGGTGGTGGTGGTGGTGGGGGGAGTCCCTGACAGGTCCTAGCAAGAATGTGCAGAGAGAGACCTGATGGGACTTGACAAAGCATTGAGAGACCCCAACATTTTAGATTTGGGGTCAGGAAGAGAAACCATGTACAGAGCCTGAAATGAAGCCCTGGAAAGGCTGGAGGAAAATCAAAAGACCATGGTATCACGGAGCACCCCCTGGAAGAGAGCCTTGTAAAGAGGAGTTGTTGTCGCCAGTGTCCACTGCTGCCTAGAGCCAAGTTCTACAAAGTCCCAAATACATCACCCATGGACTCTAGGGACTAAGAAGTCATTCCCGACCTTAACAAGATCAGCTTCTGGGGCCTCTCTTCTGGGTGGTAATGGAAGAGATAGTCTAGTAAATAAAAGAATACTTGAAGGCTGAGGGGATAGAAATAAGCTTATAAAATCATTTTTATTTCTGGTATGAGGGAGATTCCATAATTTTATTATTTTTTTTTAATTTTTTGCTTTTAAGGTAATTATTGGGAATTGAGAGAGTCCGGCCTCTGCTGGGATGATTCATCATCATCATGCCCTTGAGCATTCCTAGCGATGATCCTGTCCCCTTTCCTGATAATGAAAGAAAGGCAAACACGGGTGAAACCTGTGGGTTTGGCCACCATTTTGCTTTATTTGTCTTGAAGTTGGGGGGCCAGGGCTTCAGCCAGCCTTCACCAGGTCTAATCTCCACACCTCCTGGTTCCTTGGGAGATCTTTAATTTTTCATCTCCTTTATTTAACCCTCGTTCATTGAAGGTAACAAACTCCTGGTGTTTACCATCATTTGACCTTCCCTCTCTAGCTTGTCCTCCTCGCTGGCAAAAAGAGGTTAAAACTTTGTTGTTTTCTTTTCTGCCTCCTGTCAAATACCAGCACAGTTGGATTTTGTCTGAAGTGGAAGACATCACTGCGCCAGTTTTGGTCTCCAAGAAGTGTTCCACTTTTTATTTTCCATAATAGTGCTTCCCCATCCGAGTGGGGAAGGTGACCAGGGAGGCTTATAAGCTCAGCTGATTCCTTAAATCTTCCGTTGCTGTCATTTGCTCACTGTGTTTGAAATTATGTTGAACTTCTTCATTCCTGCTAATGGGGCCTTCCCGTTGATGTTGGGGAAGAGATACTCTGTAATCTGGCTTCATTCCATGACATTATTTTTAAAGCCGTAGTTCACACTTACTAGCTTGGTATAATAGGCAGATGATCACAATAAAATGTAGAGGAGGCTTTCAGGGTCCTGCCAGATGTCCTGTCAAGGGCGGGAACCGTCTTTCCTCCAGCTTCTGTGAGTGCTTACTGCTCCCAGCTGACCCCTTCCTCCAGGGAATGCTTGTCTGCCACGCAGAAGCCCCCCACTCACACTCCCAGGTAACCCCCCGCTAAGGATGGACTCACTAAAAAAATAAAAAATAAAAAATAAATTAAAAAAAAAAAGGATGGACTCACTGCATACAAGAACCCCACTCCCTTTCCTTAATGTGGGGCTATTGCTCTGATGCACTCTGTGTTTCCAAGCTCCCTTTGGGATCATGCTTAATCTACTCTGAATGAGAGACCATATTCTTGTTTAGCAACTTCCTCTGCCCTACCCTACTTCTCTTACCCACCCCCCCTTTTCTGAGACCGCCTTATCAATAATCTCTCATCAATAATCAATAATCTCTCACAAGAATGTCCACGGTAGGGTCTATCTCCAGGGCACCTAACCTCAGCCCATTGGCTAACATTTAAGGGTCTTAGCAATATGCCATTAACTCTGCTGATTGCATTACGTACGTGATGTCATTTAATCTGCCACACAGTCTCACTGGGCATGTAGTATTATCTCCATTTTGCAGGAGAGGAAACAGAGAAGTCTCCCTCCCCAGGTTCATGTCCTTCTCCCCAGGTTGCAGAACTGGAATTTGAGGAATTAACTGTAGCTTTAGGACAGTTAATAATGGACAATAATAATGGACAAAAAAAAAAGTCCCTGCCTTCAAAAGGATGTGTGCCCACAAATAGATAAAGAACCACAGTTTTAGAGAGAGTCTTGATCCCAGTATTAGAAATACTTGTACCATATAGAAGGTAAATAGTCTATGAACTCTCTTTCTTTTTTCTTTCTTTCTTTCTTCTTTCTTTCTTTCTTTCTTTCTTTCTTTCTTTCTTTCTTTCTTTTTTTGTGAACTTATTTCTTACTGTTAATTTTGCGTGTCGATTTCTGGGTTCCCTATTCTATCCATTGATTTCTGAGCTTATCCTTTCACCAGGCCCCCCCCCCCGTTTTAATCGCTGTAGCTTTGTAGTAAGTCCTGAACTCTGGGTCTTGTAAGAATTCCAGCTGCGTTCTTTTTTTGAACTCTTTTTGACTTTTCGAATTCCTTTGCCTTTCTGCGGGAATTTCAGAATCACCTTATTGATAAGTATTTTGAAAAGCGCCCTAGATTTTGATAGGGGCTGCAGGAAACAAATAGCTCTGATTGGGGAGAATTGATGTCTTCTTTGGTTTTTCTTTTGAATCGATACATAGTCGTTTTCAGCATACAGAGCCTGCTCTTTTGTAAGGTGCCAACCTGAGTGGTTTTTCTTTTCTTGTGCTATTGCCATGTTTTTGTTTGTTTTTAATATCGAGTCCCTATTTTTCATTGCTGGTAATAGAAACATGGTTGATTTTTGTACATTGATTTTGTATTATATGCCCTTGAAAAAAGTTACTACTTCTAGAAGCTTTTGGTAGAATCCTTAAGATTATCTATTTATACAAGCGTGTCCTCTGCAAAGAGAGACAGTTTTTCTTCCTTTCCATTCTGTATTCCTTTTACCTTTTTTTTTTGGGGGGGGGGGACATGGCACTGCCTAAGATGTCTAGTAAATTCTTGCATAGAAGCGATGAAAGAGGATGTCTTGGTATTGTTCATAAATTTAGAGAGACATATTTGGTCTTTTGCCATTAACTTATTTGTCTATACTAGGATTTAGTAGATATGCTTTATCAGATTGAAAAAGCTCCCCTCTGCTCCTAGTTTGCTGATTGTCTTTACCTCGATAATCTATTGATATGATCATATGGATTTTCTTGAGTCTATTAATATGACTAATTATATTGGGTGTATTTTCCAATATTGAACCAAACTTATATTCTTGGGATAGATCACACTTGCTCATGATGCATTGTCTTTTCTGTATTGTTGAATTTGATTGCCAATATTTTGTAGATTTTTGTAACTATCATTATAAAGGGTATTGTCCTATGGCCTTTTTTTTAAAATTTTTTTTATTTTTAAGTGATCTCCACACGCAGCATGGGGCTTGGACTCACAGCCCACTCCACTGACGGAGCCAGCCAGGCACCCCTGTACTATATGTTTTCTTTTCTTGGAAGGTCTTTGTCTGGATTTATTAGTGGAATTCTTGCCTCATAGAACAAGTATAAAAGTTCTCCCCCTATTCTGTTTTCTGGAGGAGATTGTATAGAATTGGTTTTATGCCTTCCTTAAATGTTTGGTAGAATTTGTCAGAGAAACTATGTGTGCTTGAGATTTCCTCTGTTGGAAGGTTTTAAACTAATAATTTCTAAAATAAATGTAGAAGTATTCAGGTTATCTATCATCCACTGAGTGGAATTTGTTGGCTTATGTCTTTCAAGGAATTGGACTATTTCATATAAGTTGTCAATTTTTTTTTATTAAAGATTTTATTTATTTAATCATGAAAGACACATGGAGAGAGGCAGAGACATAGGCAGAGGGAGAAGCAGGCTCCTTGCAGGGAGCCAGATGTGGGACTCGATCCCAGGACCCCAGGATCATGACCTGAGCTAAAGACAGCCACTCAACCACTGAGCCACCCAGGGGTCCCTAAGGTGTCAAATTTATGGACGTAGAATTGTTCCGAGTATTTTCTTGTTATCCTTTTCGTATCTGTGGTATCTATGGTAATGTTTTCATTTGTGTCTTTTCCTATTGTATTTCATTGTCGATCTGGCTAAAGCCACCACATTTTTTTTAAATTTTTTATTTATTTATGATAGTCACAGAGAGAGAGAGAGGCAGAGACACAGGCGGAGGGAGAAGCAGGCTCCATGAACCAGGAGCCTGATGTGGGATTCGATCCCGGGTCTCCAGGATCGCGCCCTGGGCCAAAGGCAGGCGCCAAACCGCTGCGCCACCCAGGGATCCCCAAGCCACCACATTTTTATTTTGAAGAACTGGTTATTACTTTTGCTTGCTTTGCTCTTTTTCATATTTTTTAAAAGATTTTTTATTTATTCATTTGAGAGAGGGAGAGTGTGAACAGGGGCAGAAGGAGAAACAAACTCCCCGCTGAGCAGGGAGCTGGATTTGGGGCTTAATCCCAAGACCCAGAGATCACAGCCTGAGGTGAAGGCAGACACTTAATCGACCAAGCAACCCAGGCGCCCCCTGATTTTTTTATATTGTTTTATATTTCAATGTCACTGATACTTACTCCCATCTTCTATTGTTTCCTTCTTTCTATTCTTTTTTCTTTTCTTTCTTTTTTTTTTTTTTAAGCAGGCTCCATGCTGGGTATGGAGTCCAGTGTAGGACTTGAACTCAGGACTCTGAGATCCTAAGACCTGAGCTGTGATTAAGAGACTGACATTTAACCGACTGAACTACCCAGGCACCACTCACCCTTCTTTTTACTTCTTAATGGACAATTTTCCTTCCTCTAGTTACCTAAAATAGCTTAGATTCTTTAAATGCCATATTAATATATCAACAAATTGTCATATGTTGTATTTTCAATTTCCTTTAGTTCACTTATTTTAGAATTTCCATTAAGACACCTTCCTTAAAACATATATTATTTGGATCTGTTTTCTAAAAAAATTATGGGTTCCAGGCCCCTAGCCAGTCTCACTTTTTCTTTCTATCCTTCAAAGAGTTCATACATTTGTTTTATAGGTACTACCCAGCATTTTTAGTTGTAGTTAGCAGTTGAAAGAGGCAAAATTATATCTATTTTATCTTCCAGAGGAAGGAGTGACTTTCACATGCATTTTTAAAATTTGATTTTGACAATTACTTCAAGTCCACAATTCATATGACAATTGCTTAAATGAGAAACTTAATACTCAGAGCATTTCAGTAAGTTAGTTTTACTTGCCGAATCACTGACACTTATATATATGTTTTAGCCAAGACACCTAGCATTCTTGCATTTTATGATGTTAACTTGTACAATATAATTTGTTTTTCCTCCATTTCTTCAGATTCAGACTGTGTCTCAGTGTCATGGTGTCTCTCACACATGGTTTAGTGGGCCTATGGGTATATTAAGTATTGAGTAAAATAGTTGCTGAAAAATCCCAATGATGCATGCATTCTTTTTTTTTTTAATTAATTAATTAATTAATTTATTTATGATAGTCACAGAGAGAGAGAGAGGCAGAGACACAGGCAGAGGGAGAAGCAGGCTCCATGCACCGGGAGCCCGACGTGGGATTCGATCCCGGGTCTCCAGGATCGCGCCCTGGGCCAAAGGCAGGCGCCAAACCGCTGCGCCACCCAGGGATCCCTGATGCATGCATTCTTATACGTTTGTTGTTACTTTTTTTTTTTTTAATTTCATGAATAATTTCATCTGTAACCTTTTGCTTTTGCAGCTTGTACATAGCCTGATTCTAATAGGTGGTTTAGGAGGCTATACCGCGAGGCACCCCTGCAGCCACACAGGGTAAAAGAACCACCGATTTCAAAATTGGCTGTCGCTGCAATTCAGAGTCCCTTTGAAACTGTGTATATCTGCAAATCAGGGTCGGCCTGTAATGGCATTTTTGGAAGTAAAGATTTGTGAGCCTCTTCTTGGTTCACAGCAACTCGATTCAGCGTCACCCCTCACCTTGAAGTCAGCCCTTTCACAATCACATGCACTAATAGCATTTTTTTCCTTTCATTGATTTTTCAAACTGAATGCACAGCCTTCCTCTGACTGGCACATGCTTTTGTACCATGCTGCAGTTCATCCTGGCCCCCTCTATTACTCTGTGTGATGCTGCTCAAATCCCTAATTACCCTTCTAGATACTGCTATGGCAGCTAATAAAAGGATTTTGCGGGCTGGGACTGCCATGATTTTTCAGCAGCTACGTACTCTTCGACTGTTGTTGTATTAGTTTCAACGTATGTTCACTGCTCCACCTGTTGTTTCCAGCACTGGCGTGTTTCGGTTTTTCTCCATTATGCTTTGCAGTGTCTTAGTTGAACTTCTTTCAGAATGAGGATTCAATCAGTAGGACACAGTAACATGCTTTGAGCTCGCAACCTTTTGGGTGTATACTTATAAGTACATCTCAATTCAGATTGAACAAGTATCCTCTGTTGTCTTAAATTATGGAAAACAGGTATGTTGATGCTTTGTGAGTCACAAGGAGCAAAGTCTGCAGAATCATACAATTTTGTTGACAGTGGTAGAGCAGGATAATATGGGGCTTTGACTTTTTGTGACAGGTGGTCCTGGAGGTGGCCTAATCTTGACATCTTAAATATGCTGCTATCTCCTGTGAATGCAACCCCAAATGCACTCCCTCCTGCCCCACTGAGATCTTAACCATAATTAATAATAAATGTTAATGTAAGAGGCAGTGTATAGAGTGGAAAAAGCGTGTCCTTTGCGGGTAAAACAGACTTGTAGTCGATGCTTGATCCTCTCACTTGTGGCTATGTGATTCAGGTGAGTTACCTAAAATACCTGGGCCTGAGTTTTCTTATCTGTGAAATAAAGATAATAAATACAGATTAAAAATAATGTATATACAGTTCCTGGAGATTTTTTAAAAATTTTTATTTATTTATTCATGAGAGACAGAGAGAGAGAGAGAGAGGCAAAGACAGAGGCCAAGGGGGAAGCAGGCCCCAGACAGGAAGCCCGATGTGGGACTCGATCTCGGGTCTCCAGGATCATGCCCTGGACTGAAGGCCACGCTAAACCACTGAGCTACCCAGGATGCCCCAGTTCCTGAAGATTTGAGTTTAATGTAGTGTAGACTGATATGCTTAATTACATAAAGTCTTGATTGGTTATAATAACTATATATAAACTTTATTGAACACTTACTCTATGTCAGATACTGTATAAATGCTTTACATGGGTTATTATATTTAATCCTCATACAACCTCTATGATATAAATGCTATCAGTACTCCACTCCCAGTTAAAGAAAGTCATAGAGTGGGCAGCCCCGGTGGCGCAGCAGTTTAGCACCGCCTGCAGCCCAGGGCGTGATCCTGGAGACCCTGGATCGAGTCCCACGTCAGGCTGTCTGCATGGAGCCTGCTTCTCCCTCTGTCTGTGTCTCTGCCTCTCATTCTCTCTCTGTGTTTCTATGAATAAATAAACAAAATCTTAAAAAAAAAGAGAAAGTCATAGAGTAACTATGATGTAAGAAGTTATATAGATAGTAAGAGACAGATCCAGGATTTAAGTCCCGGTGCATATAACCTAGCCTGTAAGCCCATACTGTTCAAGTATATATTGTACTACCTCTCATCAACCTCGGTACATTGTTATTTGATTGGTCTCAGTCACGATGTGCTTAGAACTGTCCTGAAATCAAAGCATGAATAGAATTTAAGCAGTAGTAGGAAGATCAGAGCAACAGCTTTACTTACTTGTTATAAAAAATAAAAATAAATATTGAAATATTTAAAAATGAGTATATAAAGGAATTCTCCTGGTATTCTAAATATTAGTAATTTAGTGTTCAGGAGTTTAAATCACTATATTCATTGCATTGGTGCCTATTGTTGTAATAGTAGGAAGTCCTTCTTTAACAGCCTACCAATAGTCTGGCTATGAGAAATTTTTTTTTTTATTTTTTTTTATTTATGATAGTCACAGAGAGAGAGAGAGAGAGGCAGAGACACAGGCGGAGGGAGAAGCAGGCTCCATGCACCGGGAGCCTGATATGGGATTCGATCCCGGGTCTCCAGGATCGCGCCCTGGGCCAAAGACAGGCGCCAAACCGCTGCGCCACCCAGGGATCCCTATGAGAAATTAAAATAGGGGTGTCTGTGTTTGAAAACATGCCCTACTGAACTAAGTACATGTATATTCTCATAAGCTTAAGACTCTTTATATTCACTTTATCTTCTTCAACAAAAGCCCTAGTTATCCTCTGCTTTTGCTTTTCAGCATGACAGCTAACTAATCTAACAGATTACTTGCTTTGTGTGGATCGATGGTACTTGCATTCTAATGGATTCGGGCCATCCTTATGCAAGTATCATTTTACCAATTTCAGTTGCATAGAAAGCTAATGCGGAAAAGATTTTGGGCAGAACCCAAGAATTATGTCCTTTATATTACTGTTGATCTTTTTTTTTTAAATTTTTTTAATAGGTCCTGTTGATAGTTCAGAACCTTTTAGGCAATATTTGAATTTCTAGTTTGAAAATGAACATTCATTTAAGGGCTTTGGCGAGGAGAGGTGAATAATGTGCGAATTACCTGGCCAACAGTCCTTCTCTGCTTTATGTGGACTCTCAGATATAACTTATGACCAGCATAAGTGTTAAGTACTGTATATACTACTAATTTTGGATTTTTAGTGGGAATCAGGTAAATGAACAAAAAGAATATGGGTGTTGTACAGACCTTCTTTGAAAATGAAGGTTCAGTTTCCTCTACTTATATTCTTTATCAAAGTCATTAAAATTCCTCTGAATGGACAGAGACATTCTGCTCTTTTTTTTTTTTTTTTTTTAAGATTTTATTTATGTTTTTTGAAGGAGACAGAGAGTGAGCTAGAATGGAGGAGGAGCAGAGGGAAAGGGACAAGCAGACTCCACAATGAGTGTGGAGCCTCTTATGGGGCTCAATCCCAAGACCCTGAGGACATGACTGGAGCTGAAATAAGAGTCAGATGTTTAACCGACTGCACCACCCAGGTGTCCCTTAGACTTTCTACTCGTTAATTTTCTCTTTCCAGCCACTGGTGAAGATCGTAATGAATCTTCAGCTAAAAGGCAGCCAAGAAGAAAGAGGGAACATGCAATCTGAATTATTGGTCTTCAGGGGATACCTGGGTGGTTCAGTGGTTTAGAGCTTGCCTTTGGGCCAGGGTGTGCTCCTGGAGTCCTGGGATCGAGTTTCACTTTGGGCTCCTGGCATGGAGCGTGCTTCTCCCTCTACTTGTCTCTGCATTTCCCCCTTTCTCTTTCATGAATATATAAATTTAAAAAAATCTTCAAAAAATGCATTATTTGTCTTCAGATAATTAAGCATTGACTATGTATTTTTCTCTGATCTTTTAATTACCACTTTTATTTCAGACTTTTTTCTTATAATTTTTATTTTCTTGAATCATCAGATAATCATCATGGGAGATTTGGTCGGTATCCCCACTAAGGTCCTATTATATATGATGCCATTACTAATAAATGTGATACCGGTCTACTTAATCTAGCTTTTTAAATTCCACATTTAAAAAAAACTTAGTATTTTGCGTGTGTGTGTGGTTGTTTTTTTTTTTTTTTTAACCTGTTTTATTTTTTAGGGTATGTCATAAGATAGTATTGATGCTTTTGATTTTTTGCTGTCTGGGGATGTGGTACAAAGGCAAAGAAGTAGAAGTGTGGGGAAAAAAGGCATAAACGTTAGACTCTGAATTTCAAAAAGGGGAAGATTAACTTTTTCATCTTTATAAATAGATCTATAAGTTCACATATGGGGATTCTTACCTTTTACTTTTCAGAGCATCTACCAGATAATTCGCACTCTTAGTTTTCACCCTAGATTCTGTTCATAAGAATTAAAACACCTGGAAGGGGTTTTGGGGTATATATTAAACAGTATATTTTTACTGCAGACAGTGTATTTTGGGTGCTATGGGACTACCATTGAAGTAGAGTACAAGTTTTCTGCTTAGAGTAAGCTCAAAAACCAGGAAGGGAGGCAAATTTACACATAAAAAGAAACTGAAAAAAATATACAAATAAATATACAAAGCCAACCACTATATACACTAATGAAAATTTTATGTAATCAATAATAGCTTTCCACTTCAAGTATGGCAGAAAATGTTCTCTGAAGGTTCCTGTCACTGCAAAACAACTAATTTTATATGAAACTGTCTTCAGGAAAAATTGTAGTTCTTAGGTGTGGGAATTCTCTTAGGTCTCTTTCCCATCAACAAATATGAACTGAGCTCAGTACGCATAGTAAGTAAAAGAGGAAAGTTGCCTTGAGTTAATATGCTCATATCAGGGACACCTGGGCACCTCAGTGGTTGAGCATCTGCCTGCAGCTCAGGGCTTGATCCTGGGGTCTTGGGATCAAGTTTGACATTGTGCTCCCTGGAGGGAGCCTGCTTCTCCCACTGCCTATGTCTCTGTGGATCTCTCATGAGTAAATAAATAAAATCTTTTTTTTTTTAAGCGCCCAACACAAAAGAAAACAATAAATGGTGGATGAGTCTAGGAATACTAATACTGCATTTAAATTTCAAGGGAATTATATATTAAAATTATTTGACACAAAGTATAAAATGACTGCAGAAAATAGTTAAGGAAATCAAAAAATGAGAGGCTGTTAAAAATAACCATAAATATTTGAAAAAGAATGCAATTGAAATCCTAGAAGAAAATGTGTAATTGCAGACGTAAAAATAACAAAGAACGACTGACTTGCAGACTAGACACAGAAGAACAGTGAGTTGATTTTTTGGGAAGATAGTTGTGAAGAAATTTTATAGGAAGCTGTGCACAGAGACCAATGAAATATGTCAGGTTAAGCAGTATGGAGGATAGAAGATCTGATGTGTAACAAGTAAAAAGTAAGAAAGTGGAGATTCTGGCACATAAATATTATAAATAATGATTTGGTATTTTTCAGAACTGACAATATACATAAAGCCAAAGACTCTAAGCACAGAATATTCCCGGTTAAATTATTTAAAGCGATGAACATTGGCAGCTCTTCCTGCCTCTGGGTTCTGTCCCCATGCTTTATTTTGTTTTCAAGATTTTATGAATTTGTTCATGCGACACACAGAGAGAGGCAGAGACATAGGCAGAGGGAGAAACAGGCTCCATGCAGGGAGCTCAACTCGGGATTCAATCCCAGGACTCCAGGATCACAACCTGGGACGAAGGCAGCCGCCCAACCACTGAGCCACCCGGGTGTCCCATTTTATCTGTATCTTAAACACTAAACTAAGGACAGAGTCCCTAGAACTACTTCAAATTTCTTTCCTTCTTTTATTCATTTTCCTCACATTTTAAAGCTATTTCCATGACTATGTCCTCAGAAAATCCTGAGATGTGAGGGGCACCTGGGTGGCTCAGTAGGTTAAGTATCCAACTTTTTTTTTTTAAGAGTTTCTTTATTCATGAGAGACCCACAAAGAGAGGCAGAGACATAGGCAGAGGGAGAAGCAGGCTCCCCATGCGGGACTCAATCCTAGGACCCGGGGATCTCGCCCTGAGTGGAAGGCAGATGCTCAACCAATGAGCAACCCAGGCGCCCCTGTCCCCATGCTTTAATACAAACACCTTTTGGCCCTGGAGGGGAAAAAAAGCAACATACTTGCATTTTTTAAAAGATTTTATTTATTTATTTATTTATTTATTTATTTATTTGAGGGAGGCAAAACAAGCGGGGAGCGAAGCGGAGGGAGAGAGAAAAACAGACTCTGCTGAGTACGAGCCTGAACACAGAGCTTTATCCCTTGACCTTGCGATCATGACCTGAGCCAAATTCAAGAGTTGTCCACTTCACTGGCATCCCACAGTATACATTTAGACACAAGATAGTGAAATGGCTAAACGTGAAAGTCAAATAAAGTTATTTAACAGCAGCCAGGGAGAGGAAAAAGACAGAAAACCTACCAAGAAACCAAATTTGACCGATAGCAGATCTTTTAACAGCAACACTGTATGCCAGAGAACACTGTATTTATATTGTCAAAGTGCTGAGAGACCATAACTATGAATTAGTGGTGCATCCAGTATTGTGTTTAAAAGTACACGAGTTATACTTGTGATGACCCTGGTGACAGATAATATTAATCTGTCTGAGAACTGGATGGTTACTGAAATAAATACTCTAATTTGCCCAGGCCAATGTTCTAGTTAATAGTGGAGCTGGTGTCGAACCCAGATCTGTCTCCACCCCATGCTCTTCTATGCAATGCTATTTCCCATTCTAAAGATGTATAATTTATTTTGTGCTGATTAGAGATTCCCATTCTATTTTTCCCCCAATTCTATCTTTAGGCACATTAGCAATACTGATTATTCATTCTTGTAGTAACTCTTTATGAAGGATTTTTTTTTTTTTTTTTGGTGCAACGTGCAGGTTATCGCACCAGCTATTCTGGGGGGCAGTGGAATGAACAGTTCCACAGTCACTTTAACAAGACTTTAGCAGAATAGAGAAAATAAGATATTTAAATTAATATATTACCTAGAACACAGAAAGAAGTAAAAGATGATTAATTCCATAAAATACAGTTAGATAAGGGGCTATCAGAGATCATAAAAGAGATAAGATACTTCCAGTTGGGAAGGTAGATGGAAAGAGGGTGAGGAATTCCCAAAAAATGAGTTTTAGAATATGGCATTTGAACTGAATGTTGAACAAGGAATAGAATTTAGTTAGGAGCTCCTGGGTAGCTCAATTGCTTAAGCATCTGCCTTTGGCTCCCATCAGGATCCCAGGGTCCAGGGTTGGAGCTGTGCATTGGGCTCCCTGCTGAGCGGTGAGCTTGCTTCTTCCTCTTCTCCCAGCTTGTGTTCTTTGTCACTATTTCTGTCTCTCTCTCAAATAAATATATAAAATCTTAAATAGAATTTAGTTATGAAGTAATGGGAGAAAAGATCATCCTTAGGATAATTAGTAGAGGCACATGCCATGTGTTAGACTTTGAATAGTAGATATGGTATGGGAAGGGGAGGCACTGAAGAAGAGTCTAAGAAGGTGGAGGTGGCAGGTGGAGGTACTTGCATAAGAACACACTGTAGGATTTTGAACAGGGGAATGGCATGATCAGTCATAGGGGCAGGGAATATTGGCAAGGTTAATAACTAAAAACATTGCTGAGATATTAAGAGGGAATGAATTAAGCTTTCTGCAATGGCAAAATTAAATAGGTAGGGGTATTGGTCAGGATTCTCCAGAGAAACAGAACCAATGGGATAGATAATAGGAGATACACACACACACACACACACACACACACACACACATACACACACACGTGACCCTTGAACAACATGGATTTTTTTCAGTAAATACTACAGTGTTGTAAATGCATTTTCTCTTTATGATTTATCTAATAACTTTCTTTTCTCTAATTTTATTGTATGTATATAATACATACATTATATTATATGTATATAATACATATACAAAATATGTGTTAATCGACTTTTCATATCAGTGAGGCTTCCAGTCAACAGCAGGCTCTTGGTAGTTAAGTTTTGAGGAGCCAGAGTTCTATAGGAGATTTTCAAATGCGCAGGAGAGGATAGGTGCCTCTAAATCTAACATTTTTCAAGGGTCAACTATATATGTTTTTACAGAGAGAAAGAGAGAGAGAGAGAGAGAGAGAGAGAGAGATTTTTTAGGAATTGGCTCACACAGTTATGGAGGTTGAGAAGTCCTACAGTCTGCAGCATGCAAGCTGGAGAACCAGGAAAGGTGATAGTAAAATCCACTTTCCACCTAAAGGCCTGAGAACAAGGGGGCTGCTGGTGTAAGTCTTGGAGTCGAAAGGCCCAAAACCCAGGAGCTCTGATTTCTGAAGACATGAAATCATGATAAAATTAAAGGAGCTGCTACTCAGTTGTTCTGTTGTAGCTCAAAGGTAAACCTCTGGTCATGAATAGGGTGGCTTAGGTCCTGGCTTGAATATATAAATATAATTAAATAAATATATAACCATATTTCCACATATCATGTACATCTTTGTAGTGGGAGGTAAGCTGACGTTTGCGCTCCAGAGAGAACCAAATGGGTTATTCTTCTTGCCCAAGGGATGATGGGATAAGGACTGATGGTGAACATTGAAGGAGATTTGTCTTTCCTTGGAGCCTAGAGAATCTTACCATTAGAATTTTCCTGGACTCCTCCATCTTCCATCCACATATAAAAAAGAAATCAAGTGTAAATGGGTCATTTATATTAAGGAAAATAATTAATTGCTAGAAAATTGCCAGAAAACTAGTGGGGGAAACGGGCGTACTTCTAATCAAAGTGTATCATATAACACAATAATAATATCACTAAGATAAGTCCATTTCCAAGAGAAAAAGCATCCCTTTCTCTCTCAATCCATTCAGGTTGCTATAACAAAATCACCATAAACTGGGTGTCTTACACAACAGGAATCTATTTCTTGTAGTTCTGGAGGCTGCGATTTCCAAGACGGCACAGTTAGATTTGACGTCTGGTGAGGGTCTTGCTTCCTAGGTCATAGTTGGCCATCATTTTCTGTGTCTTTGTGTGGTGGAAGGGGCAAGGGAGCTCTCTAAGTTCTCTTTTTTTATAAGGGCTCTAACCCCATTTAACAGTGTCAGAGCCCTTATGACCAACTCCATTCCCAAGGCTTCATCTCCAAATCCCAACACACTTGGAAGTAGGATTCAGCATAGGAATTTGGAGGGGACACACACACTCAGTCGATAGTACTTTCAAATTATCAGTTGAGAAGAATGAATAAACAGTAAAGTCAACCCAATAAGTTTGGAAACTTCAATTACTTTAGTCAGATTCTCCAAATTCGATCTAACAAACTTTTTGACACAGACATCAAAACACAAGAGGGAGTTTAAGCAATTATGGGGAGCTGGGGATAACTAAAGGTGGCTTATTTTACAGCTGTCCTTAGATAAACATAAAAGTTATGGGCAACTTGCATGGATCATTTTTTTGTTTAATTCTCTTCCATAATCTTTATTTTTATTTATTTATATATATATTTAAAGATTTTAGTTTTTTTTCTTTAAATTTTTATTTATTTATGATAGTCACACAGAGAGAGAGAGAGGCAGAGACACAGGCAGAGGGAGAAGCAGGCTCCATGCATTGGGAGCCCGACGTGGGATTCGATCCCGGGACTCCAGGATCGCACCCCGGGCCAAAGGCAGGCGCTAAACCGCTGCGCCACCCAGGGATCCCTCTTCTATAATTTTTAAATCAACATTTATCTTGAAGACAAGGGAGCGAGATTTACAGCAAGATCGCAGTCCTATAATTGGACTAGCTTTGAATGTAAAGTAACAGTTTTATATTCATACGGTTCAAGTCCCAGTGTGCAATTTAATAAGACTGTATTTTTTAAGGAAAAAATATCTATGTTGTTTTATTGCCAAAATGAGAAAAATTACAGAAAATGGTTTGTCTTATTTGCTTAGGGGGCTGGGGAAACTATCAAATTCTTTACCTTCTTGTACAGGCAAATATATAATCTATGTCTTTATTTTTAAAAATGCATAAAGATAATTTATCTTCCAGATGTTGGGGTGAATATAATATTTTAATCTTCCTTGAAAGCAACATTAATTTTCCAGGGATATTTTTATGCACCCACCTTATTCATTGGCTTGAATCTCCAATGTTTAATTATTTCTTGCTTTTTCAACCAAGATAATACTTTTAAGCTACTTTTTCTTTGTTTCTAATAACAATGCCATGTGGAGTTCTGAGTACATTTTTTGTTTTACTGATACTGCTTAGAAGATTGTGAGCATTATTCTTTGGGTAGTGCAGAGAGCCACTAAAGTGCACTCTTTCAGTTTTCCCCCCAATTTTAGCTCCAAAAGTGAGGAAAGGCAGATCCAATCCTTTTTGAACCTGTACGCTGTACATTTCCATAATAGTCATGTCTATTTACATTGAAAATAACTGAAGACATGATCCCTGGTGCAAGTTTTTTCTCTTCCTTCACCTCAAATGTGCTGAAATTCTCACTGTCAAATATCTCATAAAGGAGTTAACAGAAAAGAAATCTGCTTTTAGTTTTGCTGAGAGGTCCTTCTGCCTTTCCTTAGAAGATAAGCTCCTTGATGACAACAGTGGCTTATCTAGTTTTCCTAAGGGACTAGCCTATGACTGACAGGATTGCAGTAAAAGGTAAAGGTAATCAGAGGTAAAAATTAATTAAATGTATTGTTGTTATTGAGGCTTTCTATTTCCACCTCAAAACATTGCAGAGGATTTGAAAAGATCAAATTTCTTTTATCGCATATGTATTCAGATTTAATTCGCTATCTACCTAATTGAGTTAACCAGTTTGTTCAAAAGAACAAACATGTAGTTAATCTAACGTCACTCATGAAAGAGAATATATATACGTACATAATAGTGTTAGCTATCACGTATCACATCACTCCAAGATAAACCCCCAGTTATTTTTTTCAATTTATTATTATTTTTTAAAGATTTTATTTATTTCTTTGGCAGAGAGCACAAGTAGGCAGTAGGCAGAGTGGCAGGCAGGGAGAGGGAGAGAAGCAGACTCCCTGCTGAGCAGAGAGCCCAATGCGGGGCTTCATCCCAGGACCCTGGGATCATGACCCGAGCCCAAGACAGATGCTTGACCGACTGAGCAACCCAGACGCCCCAATAAATCTCCAGTTGTAATTAATAGCCTCAATCCTCTAGAATTTTCTTTTTGTCTCTATTCTTCTGACTTTCATTTATTCCTACTCCCTTCGTTTACCCTCAGTTACCATTTCTCTTTGGTTGACCAAAGCTGTGATGTAGACCTTCCCACATGTGTCTTTGTCTCTGATTTCTAATTGCCTACTAGACATTTCTACCGCCAAAATCCTGACAGCTTCCCTGTATCATGTATACGGCTAAATTTTATTTTCTGACCTGTCCTTTTCAACCCTTTTTTATTTTGTTAGGTTCATTCAGGCCACTATGAGCTTTCCTATCAGATTTTAAAATTAAGAATCATCTTTGATTTCTCTTTCTCTTGATCGCCTTTATTGCAGTCTTCCATCCAAACCCTTCCTTTCTTCCTTCCAAATCTCCATGGTATTAGCCATGCTCTTTGCTTTTCTACTACCAACACCCCAGTGTAGACCCTTCTTACCTTTCTGCCTGGATTATTGGAATTGCTGCCACCTTCTTCTCCTTTTTCTTTTTGAGAGAGACAGAGAGCGCATGATTGAGTGGTTGGGGGGAAGGGTTAGCAGAGCGGGGAGAGAGAATCTGAAGCAGGCTCTAAGCCCAGTGCAGAGCCCAGGGTCTTGACCCTGAGATCATGACCTGAGCAGAAATCAAGAGCCCGGTTGATACTTCTCCCACTGAACCACCCAGGTGCACCTGGAATTGCACGCCTTAATGGAATACCTTCCTTGACTTTATTTATTCATGAGAGACACAGAGAGAGAGGCAGAGACCTAGGCAGAGGGAGGAGCAGGCTCCTCATGGGGAGCCTGATACGGGACTCGATCCCAGTATCCTGGGATCATGACCTGAGCCGAAGGCAGACACTCAAACCACTGAGCCACCCAGGTGCCCCAGATACCTTCCTTTATTTAGCCTCTTCCTCTCTGAACCTGTCGCAGCATTTTAATTGTTGACAGCATTATTGATCGTGCAGTTGCTGCATTAGTCAGGGTTCTCCAGAGAAATGGAGCCAATAGCATATATAGAGAGAGATATTAAATGGGATTTATTATGAGGAATTGGCTCATACTGTTGTGGAGACTGTGTACTCCCATTTTCTGCCATCTGCAAGCTGGAGGCCCACCAAAGCCTGTGGTGTAGATCCAGTTCAATCCCGAAGGCCTGAGAACCATGAAGGTCAGGGGTGTAAGTCCCAGACCTGAGCCAAGTTGGAAGACCCGAGAACGAGGAGTCCTGATGTCAGAGAGCAGTTCAAGCAGGGAAAACAAATTTGCCCTTTTTCCAACCTTTTGTTCTATTCAGTCCCTCAGTAGATTACAGGATTCACACCCACACTAATGAGGACCATCTTCTTTACTTTGTCTAATGGGTCAAATGCTAATCTCTTCCCCAAACATCCTTGTAGACCCAGTCAGAAAAATGTTTTCCAGGCTATCTGGGCATCCCTTAGCCCCATGTAGTCAACACATGAAATTAATGATCACATTTGCCTTTAGCAGAAGAGGCTGTTCGTATTGAAGATTTTTGTTCCTGAAGACTGAGCACCAAGTGCAGCTCCCTCCACATAATCTTCACCTTATTATCCTTGGCAGAATGGCATTTCTGCATTCTGCTGTCTTATGGCTGTTTATCAATACCATTAACATGTGCTCCTTTGTGTTGTGGTGGATTACAGCCACATTCTCTTTCTGGATGGCATCCTAATTGAGGATAGAAACATTAATATATGAGATGATTAATAGATGAATAATAGATGAATAATTGTAGATGGATTTTTTCAGTGATTAATGGGCCCTGTTTTATTTACCAATATCTAGGGAAGGTCTGAGCTAATTTTTTTTTTTTTTTACCCAAGATTAAAGGGACTCATAGGATATTAGAGCTACAGGGGTCATTAAAATTTACACATTAAAGATTTTCTCGACATTACAGGGGAGAAAACTGAAGCCCAGAGAGGTTAAGTGACTTATGTGCAAGTTCAGGCAGCAAGTTAAATGCCTCCTCACTTGTACTCCAGTCATTCCAGTTACCAGTGAATTGCCTTCCAGTAGAGGCCTTACTTCCAGTCGTAGCAATGGTGATACAAAAATCAAGTGCCGTTACTTACTCCTCTAAACATTCATTTTTAATAGTCTTCATTCAGAATCTATTTATATTAAGAGGTTTCATATCTGCAATTGATAATGAATTCAAAATGAATCTGCATTTAGGAGACAGAATTTTCTATATCATGAAGAGAAATATTCTGCTGAATGTTAAATGTTTATTTTTATTATTATTATTATTATTTTATGTTAAATGTTTAAAGGTAAATAATGACAAACAAAAAGCCCCCATGGTGTTAATTGGCATAGTGTACTTTGGGGGGAGTAATATTTAATACACTGGGGAAAGATATCTTTTCCTGTGATGAGATTCCATGCACTATTATGCAAATTTTTTATAGCATTTCAGGAAAGATACAATTTCATGAACAATACAGTATGTTGTAAAAAAGTAGTAAAAATAAACAAATCTACCTCTAAGCCAAGGACATAAATCATATGAAATATTTATGAATCACATTTTGTAACCTTTAATAATATCAAACCAAATCCAGTGGTTTTAAATTAGATTTCAATCCAGCGCTCTGCTCTTCAAACAATGCTAGATATAGCAAGTCTTCGCTATCAAGTGTACTTTTAAATAACTAGGTGTCTCATAAAATGCCTTCTTCACAGAGGAACCTTGTTTCGTGTTGTCTGTCGTAAACAAGATGAACTGCATTGCTATTTTCTTCCTTTTAACAACATCATCAGATTGTTTTGATTTATATCTCTCTCATAAAATATTATTATCAAGCAAAATAAAGCACAAAACCCTTGTTCTTGTTTTACAAGCAAGAGAGAGTCTTGCTTTTAGGCTGTGGTTGGTTAAGCAGTCTGGCTTCTTTTGCCTTCTATTTTCCTTTCTTTTCTTTTTTTTTTTTTTCCTTCTGTATATCAGAATATTCTGAAATAGGTATTCAGTCTGCCTCTTTTCAGGTGGTCTCTTTCCTTGACATTCTGAAGCAGGCTGTGTTCTGCACACTGTGTTATGGCAAAATTTCCAGAGTCTTCGCCCCAGTGAAGGCACCTTAATAGACCGACTCTTTCTTTTCAATTAAAATTAAAAAATAAAAATTACAGGGTGACCTTGCAGGACAAAATCATCATGCATATTCTGAGCTATGTTTTGGATTTGAAATCCAAAGATGTTCCTGAAGTCCTTTGTATTTAATTTTATTTAAGTACTTGCAATTTTAGATAGATTGGCAACGAAGACGTGCCAACAAAGGAACAGCTTCTTCCCTTAGTAGTTAGCAGCAAATTATTAGCTTTTAAAGAAAATTGCCTCCTTCACCCTGCTTTAAAATATGCAGTCTTTGTTGATAGCACATTTTGTCTTTAATGCTGTGTGGCACCATATATGTTATTTGTTTGCTTCCCTTCGTATTGATTCCAAAGCACAGCAACCAAGGTAACATTAAAGGGAATGATGCTTACATTAGCGTATTCTCTATTTACTCATAGACCCAAATTACCATTCTATGCCTCAGATAAGCCACACTGGTATTACCGAGTGCGGTTGCTGGCACTACTATTTTTGCAAAGTAAATATTATGTTTCATGGAAATCACGAAATATAGAGTCAAATATATTTATATCTGCACATAGATAAATAGTCACAGTGGATCATGGCCAGGGAAGAGCAACTGAATAGGGATCCTACCAGAAACCCTTTTCCACGATAGGTAGTTGAAGTGACTGAAGTAGCTTAATTTGAAGGACAAGATAACATGATTAGAATCTTTAAAATCTGAAGAGCTCGCATGATTAAGAAAACCCCAAAAGTAAGGCAGCGTTGTGAATTGGAGGGAGTCCAGCTGTGGAGTGTGGCAAACCTTCTTATTCATTGTGAGACTGGGTGGATGCTTAACGTGCCTCTCTGAATCTTTTTTTTTTTTTTTAAGCTTTTATTTATTTATTTGAGAGAGAGTGAGGGATAGTAAGTATGAGTCGGGTGAAGGGGCAGAGAGAGAGGGAAAAGCAGACTCGGCGCTGAGCAGGAGATCATGACCTGAGCTGAAGGCAGATGCTTAACCGACTGAGCCATCCAGGTGCCCTCCCTCTTGGAATCCTGATTCGGTGATAAAATTGATTGTCACTTGACTGTTGTGAAGATTAATGCCGATCACTTGCATAGAGCACCTCAGTGGAGGGCCTTATATTCAGGAAGAAAGTCAACCGTATCTGAAAGTCCTTCTTGGGTAAAGGGGGACCCTAGGGGCTGTGCCTGGGCTGATAGTAGGAACTAGGGCTGGGGCATGTATGGAGCGGGCCTCGACTTCTGAGCAAGGAACATAAATCATAAATCATTAGGATACTTTTGGTGAAGCCAGGTAGGTGGGAGACCTAGGAACTAATTCATATCGTCAAATCAAAGGCAAAGAGCCAAGGAAGCTCTATCAGTAAGTAAAGGTCCTGCAAAGGGGATGGGCAGGATGGATCGCATAGTTGGAAGGTACAAGAAGGCAGAGCCAGGTGACATCCACCTTGGGAGATTAGGGTCACGATTATTCTTAGGGACTGAGTGATCACATCCAACCCTCAAAGCCTACTCAAACCTACTTATTATTAGCAGGGTCTTCATCACGTGAAACCCTACTCTGCTGCAACTGATCTTCTCGACCTCTGGGAGAATTATTTGGGTTTGGGTCTGAATTCAATTAACAATGGGCTCACCTTCCCTAAGCTACCTTTTAAAAGTTATACCTAATGATTTTCTTCTGAAGCCTGTGCTCCATTCCGGCTGGTTTCCAAATTCACTTGGCATATTTCTGTCTCTGTGTGTGTGTTTTTTTTTTTTTAAATGCCATTTGTTATTTTTACTCTCCATTAAATCCTACCCCAAGCATCAAGAACAAGCTCAAATCCTAGTTTAGATACAGTCCCTTCTGGACTGTTTGGAAAATTGGCAGTTTAAAATATTTTTACTAATATATAACAAAATATTTTTATTAAAATATTCATATGCTATATTTTGATATGTGTAACATGACTTT
The DNA here is from genome assembly GCF_018345385.1 of Vulpes lagopus. NCBI lineage: Eukaryota > Metazoa > Chordata > Mammalia > Carnivora > Canidae > Vulpes > Vulpes lagopus. Next base: position 112,182,433 of record NC_054848.1, on the reverse strand, counting down.
CTTGAAATACTGTGTGCAATTTCTAATGTTCAGAGACCCAGAATCTATGTATCCCCCCCCACCCCATTCCTCCATGTTTTAGTCGCATGGGATACATTCTCAAGAAATACATATCACGCTGAATTTACTTAAGTTACTTTAAACAGGTTATGTATTCTCTTTTCTAATTTAAAGATCAGAGATAAAAGGCTTGGGACGCCTGGGTGGATCAGCGATTGAGCATCTGCCTTCAGCCCAGGGCGTGATCCTGGAGTCCTGGGATCGAGTCCCACGTCGGGCTCCCTGTGTGGAGCCTGCTTCTCCCTCTGCCTGTGTCTCTGCCCTCCCCCCCTGTGTGTGTGTGTGTGTGTGTGTGTGTGTGTGTGTGATGAATAAATAAGTAAAATCTTTTACAAAAAAAAAAAAAAGGAAAGAAAGAAAAGACTTGGCGAGGTTTAGTGGCATTGGGGTAAACTTGCCTGTGGGCTGCACACTTGACTGTAGGCATTGCAGAAGCCAAATCGAATAATGTTAGGAGACCAGCTCTTTCTTCTGCAGACTTTGACTGCATCCCCAAGTTTTCTGCCCTGTGACTCTTTCTTTCTGTACCTGGGTAGGGCTTTGTGAATATTCGATTATTAAATCGGGAGACACATTCCTGCTAGAACAAAGAGAAGCTTGCTCTCAGGCCATTTGGTTTATTTAGAGACAGAGCCCTTGCTTTTTTTTTTTTTTTTTTTTCCTGCCTGTGTATGTGCTTGGCTACTGTGAATATCATAATTTCAGGAAAAGGTATGAAAATGTTTGAGCGAGTGGCATGTTTCCTATGAATCCCCCAGTCTTTCAACCTTTGATAATGAGCTTCTCTTCTACTGGACGAGATCCTTCTGTATGTGGGTTTCTATGCTTCAGTTCTCTGGTCACCAGACCCCGCCCTCCAGCACTTTCCATATATGATGAATTTGTTAGTGCCCCTTGCCTACTAATGTTTTTAAATGCTCATCACTGTTTTAATGTGGTCATTTTTGGCAAACGAGTTAAGGGTGTTTTTTATTCTTTCATTTTTACCTGTCCACTGATTGACGACACTGACCCCAGATAGTTTTTTTTGAAGCCAGTCTTAAAAACACTGTGCTTGACCTTTGCTCAAAACTTTTCACCCTGTCCTCAGTGCCTTTCCCCAGTTTATTCAAGCAATATTTATTTATTTATCTTTAAAGATTTTATTTATTTTTTCATAAGAGACGCACAGAGAGAGAGGTAGAGACATAGGCAGAGGGAGAAACAGGCCCTCCATGTGGAGCCCAACGCGGGACTCGATCCCGGGTCTCCAGGATCACGACCTGAGCCGAAGGCAGACGCTCAGCCACTGAACTGCCCAGGTGCCCTTAGCAATATTTATTTTTAAAAAATCCATATTCAATCTTTCAAAACATTTAATTTAATTGTCCCTGTGGAGACCAAATGTCTCTATTCCTTCAAACCCCACAGGATGATTTCTCAACCTCTCTTATAGCTTTTATAATCAATGGCTTTATGACTGGAATAATTTCTGTATCTCTGACTTTCCAGTTAGACTCCAAGCTCCAGGACGTAGGGTCTATCCGTTTTTAATCTCGATATTCTCAAATGGTGCTTTGCCCGTTGGAGGTAATAAATGTTGGTTCAATTGAATTGAACTAGTGTATTCCACTTGTCATTGTGTATTTCATTTATTCATGTCTAATAAGTGCTTTGATTTGTTTTATGATTAAAAACACTAATATATTCTTTTCTCAAGAGTTCTTGATTTTCCGAATCTAACATTCTGTGCCTCCGAAACTCCTATCTGTTAGGTTACCAAAGTAAAATGAAAACACATAGCAGAAAGGGAAATAAAGGCCATGGCTGGTATATCATGTCAGCAAAGACATCGGAATCAGAAGGACCAGCACTCTAATCCGGCTCCATCTCTTTCTTGCTGTGTGATCTAGGGCCAGTCATGAAACTTCTCTTATCTTTAGTTTCTTCATCATTAAATTGAGCGCGGCGATCTCTCCTTCTTGTGGTTATCAGAATGAGATGATTTTGCTAAATCTAACCTTTCAAGTCCCAGTTGTTGTTCTTCCCATGAAACTTGGCCATGGCAGGTGCTCCTCAGTGACTCACTAGGTTGAGTGTCTGCCTTTGGCTCCCGTCATGATCCTGGGGTCCCTGGATTGGACCCCGCATTGGGCTCCGTGTTCGGTGAGAGGGATCTGCTTCTCTCTCTCTCTGCCTCCTCCGCCTGGCTCATGCTCTGTCTCTCTTTCAAATAAATAAATAAATAAAATCTTAAAAAAAAAAAAAAAAGGAAACCTTGGACATGGTAAATGTCCTTTCTCAGACATGCTCCTGTTCTCCCCACCCCTGGCACAGGGCCTGCCACATAGTAGGTGCTTTCTATATATTTGCAGAACGAAGAAATATGGAGGAAAGAAAAAGAGGAGACAGAGAAGTAGAAAAAGAACTAGGTTATATAATACCTTTGATCCTGATCTCCAACAATTAGGATAGAAATTCTGCTCTTTGGAAGAAGGAAATTTTCTCCATGACCTAGCAGGGTCTACGTCTGTCCTGACACGCGAGTTTATATTCATCAAACAGTAGGAACTATTTTTGCAATGCACATCAATTGCACGGAAAGTGGAACTAGTTTTCCTTGCCTTTTGTGAGACATAAAGATTCAGACGTGTGTTCCCAGTCTATGAGCTCAACTCACATCTGAGAGATAAAAAAGATTTTAAAAAAAGAAAAAAGCAATTTTTTTCCCCTTCCTTTCCACTTTCTTAACAACAGTAGTTCTAGGGAGAAGAAGCAAGAAAAATGATTAGAATCCCACCTTGTTCTTTATCTCACTGCTGTGCTGTAACCACTTGTCTTCCTGGTCTTGAAGCTCCACTGAATCAAGACCAGAGTCAGGGGATCCCTGGGTGGCGCAGCAGTTTGGCGCCTGCCTTTGGCCCAGGCTGCGATCCTGGAGACCCGGGATCGAATCCCACGTCGGGCTCCTGGTGCATGGAGCCTGCTTCTCCCTCTGCCCCCCACCCCTCTCTCTCTCTCTCTGTGACTATCATAAATAAATAAAAATTAAAAAAAAAAAAAAAAAAAAAGACCAGAGTCAGATGAAGGGAATACCAGTTTGGAGCATCTCACTTGGTCCAGTAGTAGACAATGTAGAGCCGCATGCAATCCTTCTGTTTCTGGTGCAGAGGCCTCCAAAGGGACAGGGCTTGAGAATAGAGAAGAAAAACTAGTCTGAGGAACTTAAAGGCATCTTGGAGTCGTGCATCCAAAAATAGCTCGGGGAGCCAGACCAATTCCGTTGCTTCGTATCTGAATATCTTGCAGAGGGTACTTCGAAAACTAAACTCCTCAGTTTCTTCCTCTCATGAAAGTACTCATAATCTCGACTTTTTTAGGGGAGTCATTTTTTTTAATAATACATTTATTTTTTATTGGTGTTCAATTTGCCAACATACAGAATAACACCCAGTGCTCATCCCATCAAGTGCCCCCCTCAGTGCCCATCATCCATTCACAGCCACCCCCCGCCCTCCTCCCCTTCCACCACCCCTTGTTTGTTTCTCAGAGTTAGGGGTCTCTCATGGTTTGTCATCCTCTCTGATATTTCCCACTCAGTTCCCCTCCTTTCCCTTATAATCCCTTTCACTATTTCTTATATTCCCCGTATGAGTGAAACCATATGATGATTGTCCTTCTCCGATTGACTTACTTCACTCAGCATAATACCCTCCAGTTCCGTCCATTTTGAAGCAAATGGTGGGTATTTGTCATTTCTAATGGCTGAGTAATATTTTTTTAGGGGAGTCTTAACGATGAAGTAATATATGAGAGATTGGTGCATAATTAATGCATATTGCTTTACTTTTTTTTACCTTTTTTAGTTGGAAAGACCCTTAGGAAAGACACAACTAATGGCCGCAACTGGGTCTATAAGCAGGTTTTATTTGCAAGACAGCTGAGTACGTAGTGTCTGGTTCTAGAGGAGGAAGGGCTGGAGAAATTCACATAGGGAAGCAGTAGAAATTCTAGGATTTAATTATGCTTCTGGAAGTTCATATTTTTTTTGTTTTTTAAAGATTTATTTATTTATTCATGAGAGACACAGAGGGAAAGGCAGAGACATAGGCTGAGGGAGAAGTAGGCTCCTTGTAGGGAGTCTGATTTGGGACTGGATCCCAGATCCCAGGATCACACCCTGAGCCGAAGGCAGATGCTCAGCTACTGAGTCACCCAGGCGTCCCCTCTGGAACTTCTTATAAATATAAGGAGATTCGAAGTGTGTTAGAAAGAAGCCTCCTGCTCATGTCTTGATAAAATCAGACTCAATACAAGTTATAATTAGCTCAGTCATTCAGTAAAATTTGAGGATGTCAAGCCCAAGCCTAAATTTAATACTTAGACCAGTCTTTTGTATTTGAACACAAAATACTAAATTATGATCCATTGTCAAGAAGTTGGAAGAAGAGCATGATACTTGCCATGAACTCATTCCTTTAAGATATGCTTGAGTTGGGCAGCATCCTTTGGAATATGGTATTTCTTCATGCATTTTGTATAGTTAATTGTTAGGCAAATATTATCAGTCTAAAAACACTGTTATTACTAAAAAATTCAAGCAGTCCACCACTTGGATGGCTAAAACCTGAGTCTTTCGGGGATCCCTGGGTGGCGCAGCGGTTTGGCGCCTGCCTTTGTCCCAGGGCGCGATCCTGGAGACCTGGGATCGAGTCCCACATCAGGCTCCCGGTGCATGGAGCCTGCTTCTCCCTCCGCCTGTGTCTCTGACTCTCTCTCTCTGTCTTTGTGACTATCATAAATAAATAAAAAAAAAAATTAAAAAAAAACCTGAGTCTTTCACCCCTAAGTGCCTGAGCGGACCTAGTGGCAACCTACTGAAAAATGCAAGGAAATTATTTACTCCTCAGCTCCCTATCTGAGCCACAAAACCAAAACCAGTTGAAACTTCACAAACACTATCAACACTTTGGGAAAAGGAAACTGGCCATGCGTGTGAAGAGGCCCAAGTTTTGGGTACCATTTGATTAAATGATTCTATATCTAGGAAGCTATGCTGAAGAAATGATCAGAAACACAAAAATTAACCAATCCACCAAAAGCTTCGCTACAACTTTGTCCCTACTAGCACATTTGGATTACTTTGATATTTAGCAGAAGAATAAAGAATCTGTGATCTCCATATTATAGTCTTGTACATAGGCATCACAGTGGTATTTCGAACGAATTCTCAATGACCTGGAGAACACTCATTGTATGCTGTGAGGCTAAATACAGGCAAGCTTTGAAATTTTCATGAAACATCAATGTTGTGTGTTTATGGGTGTATGCCTGTATGTGTATACCCCGATGTATACGTTATTTTAAAAACTGAAATAAAGTCTCCAAAATATTACTGTACTAAACTAAATTCTGTTACCATGAGTATATTTTAAATTTTACAATAGACATTTATTACACTTGTAGTAAGAAAAACACAAAATTGTTTAGAACCGTTCCTATAATGAAGATCGCCTGTTATTTAAAAGTTTATGTCAAGCATAAACTTAAAATAGCTTTTGATGAATAAATATTCATGTAGGTCCCACTGAAATGGAAAATGTCTTTGTTAACCTGTGCCCACATTGAAGTGACTTACCTAATACTTATCTACTACTAATAGGTAAAGAGCTGGAGCACTAGAAGCTGCCTCATAAATAATCCTTCTCCTTTTGATGAATCCTCCTTGGTCTGATGCAATTCAGTAATTCTTGTCATGTGTCTTACTTGCCAGCTGCTCCTCTCTCTCATGCCACAGAGGTCACTGACATTCATGCTTCTTGTGGTACAGCATGAACAGGAAAGAATATTATAAGTCTGGGTCACAATTTTAGCGCAAACCTCAAATACACACACACTGACAAAATAAGATCTGCACTGTGTTTTACAAAGCAGTGTTTTCTTATTTTTTTTTTTAAGTTTTTAATTCCATGATAGTTAACATACGGTCTTATATTAGTTTCCGTTGTACCATCACCTATTTAAGCCGTCCCTCCCCTACCTCCCCTCTGGTAACCATCAGTTTGTTGTCTGTAGTCTAGAGTGTGTTTCTTGGTTTGTTTATCATTCACTCGCTCACTCATTTTTTTTCCTTTGCTTGTTTTGTTTCTTAAATTCCATATGAGGGAAATCATATGGTATTTGTCTTTCTCTGACTTGTTTCACTCAGCATTATATTCTTTAACTTCATCCATGTTGTTTCAAATGGCAAGATTTCATTCTTTATGGCTAAGTAATATTCCATTCATTCTTTATCCTTTCATCTATGGATGGGCACTTGGGCTGCTTCCCCAGTTTGGCTGTTGTAAATAATGCTGCTGTAAACATTGGGGTGCATGTATCCCTTTCAATTAATGTTATTTTATTTTTAGCATAAACAGTAGTATGATTGCTGGATAATAAGGAAGTTCAATTTTTAACATTTTGGGGGCTCTCTGTACTCTTTTCCACGGTGGTTGCACCCATTTGCATTCCCACCAACAGTGCGCAAGGGTTCTTTTTTCTCCACATCCTCGCGGACACCTCTTTCCTCTGTTGTAGATTTTAGCTATTCTGACGAGGTGAGTATTTTCTTGTTTTATTTATTCATTTGTTGTTGTTGTTATGTTAAACAGGACATCTGAAATCAGTCTTACTATGACTGATCACTTTTTTAAAATAAAAATTTGTAGCAGGTTTCAAAAGATTGTTTGAGCAGACTTGGAATAAACTGAGAATGAGTTGGGAAACATGGGTTCTATTTGTGATACAGATTAGCTACATGTTCTGAGGCTGTCACTTCTCTTTGAGCAAGTGTCCCAATCTGGAAAAGTACGTATTGGGGACCATGAATACTAGATCCCCTCTCCTCCTAATCCACATTCCCTCTGGGTATTAAAAAGTATTCGAGGCCCAGAAATCTGAGATCATGGAATCCAATGTTTTCCGTGTCATAAGCTTTTCATACATTGAAATTTTCATTGCTCCTAAAAACAGGCTGATTACTATGCTGTTATTCAAGGCTCAAGATGACTTGTGAACAAAGAGTTTGACTCAGTGGCACTTCATCTAGATGACTTATAAGCCTAAAAGAACTTAATTGTGGCAAATTAATCAAGAAGCATATTTATTGTTTATTTATGCCCTTTTGAGACTGAGTTTCTGTAGTGCACTTGAAAGACATGATCATTGCTCACTTGTGAAACTGACATGTTTGTTCTTGGGTAGAAAATGCATTTTGGATGTAGGCCAAGTTTAATTATGCCTCCTAGAAAACACCCCCTTTACCACAAATGACAAATTCTCTCCTAAAACAAATTGCTGTATTCACAAACCTGCTCATTGCAAATTGTTTCAGTATTGCCCCCCAGTCCATCATTTACTTTCAGTTTAAAAATGAAATATTTTTTAGTCAAGGAGAAAAATACTTAGAAGTGAAGACAAGAAATATATTTCTCGTCTCACTGTGATTAGGCTGGGCTGTCTTCTGGGTATTTCTTATCAAGTTTAGGGCACAACTTTAAAAAGTTTACAAAGCAAAATACTAGTTATTGTGAAATCATAACATTAAAACCCAGGATAAAAGAAGAACTGGGTTGTGACAATCCCAGAAATCCATAGAGGGCTTCATAGTACAGATGGACACAACATATCTTTGAGGAAAAACTGTGATGCAGCCCCTTCTACAAGGTCATAGAGGTTATTCATCAAAAATTCTACCCTGTATATGGCAAGATTTCATTCTTTTTTGTTGGTAATATTCTATTGTTTATATGTACCACATCATCTTTATCCATTCATCCGTTGATGGACATTTGGGCTGCTTCCATATCTTGGCTATTGTAAATAATGCTGCAATAAATGTAGGGGTGCATATGTCTTTTTAAATTCATGTTTTCATCTTCTTTGGGTAAATACTCAGTAGTGGAATTAATGGATCATATAGATCATATGGTAATTCTATTTTTATTTTTTTGAGGATGCTCCATGATTTTTTTTCCTTAGTGGCTCTATCAGCTTGCTTTCCCACCAACAGTGTGTGATGATTCCTTTTTTTCCCACATCCTTGCCAACACTTGGTATTTCTTGTGTTTTTTATTTTAGCCATTCTGACAGGGTGTGAGGTGCCATTTGTACCAATATGGATGGATGTGGAGGGTATATTGCTAAATGAAATTAGTCAATTCAAAGAAAGGCAAATACCATATGATTTCATTCATATGTGGAATTTTTTTTATTTTTATTTTTATTTATTTATTTTTTATTATTTTTATTTTATTATTATTATTTTTTTTTTATTTATGATAGTCACACACAGAGAGAGAGAGAGGCAGAGACACAGGCGGAGGGAGAAGCAGGCTCCATGCACCAGGAGCCCGATGTGGGACTCGATCCCGGGTCTCCAGGATCGCGCCCTGGGCCAAAGGCAGGCGTCAAACCGCTGCGCCACCCAGGGATCCCCATATGTGGAATTTTTTTTAAGATTTCATTCGTTTATTCATCAGAGACACACAGAGAGAGGCAGAGACATAGGCAGAGCGAGAAGCAGGCTCCCCGGGATGAGGCTGATGTGGGACTCAATCCCATGATTCCGAACTCAATCCCAAGACCATCTGGGAGCATGACCTGAGCCAAAGACAGACGCTCAGCCACTGAGCCACCCAGGTGCCCCCATTTGTGGAATTTAAGAAACAAAGGAACAATGAAAAAAAGAGATAAACAGAAAAAAAGACTCTTAACTATGAAGAACAAACTGATGGTTACCAGAGGGGAAGTGGGTGGGTGTATGGGTGAAATAGATTATGGGAAATAGAGACATTGCGATGAGCACTCAGTAATGTATAGAATTGTTGAATCATGCTGTATGTTAATTATACTTGAATAAAGAATTCTCCGTTGTAAATGAATTCCTGCCTAGATTTAATCCTTGGACTCTGTATATAGAGGTATTAAATCTTTTTCCACTTTCTAGAATTAAAATTTCTTTTGTGTTTATAATTGTATGGAAATATCAATCAAGACTAGCCAACTAATTTCTAAAACCTAACTGAACATAGCTATGGTTAAATTGATTAGAATACACATTTCTATGATATTTTATATAGAAAGTGAAAATGATGTACTTTATATACTTTCCCCCCATTTAATATTCATGTATTCATTCATCCACTCATTTCACCAATATGTATTGAGTACTTACTATGCTAATATCTGAGTGAGTACAATAATGACCCTCACCCCCCCAAAAAAATAAAAACCCCAACAAGCAATAGCCAATGTGCTGCTCTTGTGCAGGTTTGATCTTAATGTATAGTGTATGTGTCTGTGTTAGTCACTGTATATGTCTATGCCTGTGTCTGTGGTTACACACTTGCATATATATGAAGCAGAGATTTAAGAATTAGCAAAATCCCCCCCCCCAAAAAAAAAAAGAATTAGCAAAATCCAGGGGTCATGAGGTCCTAGTTTTTAGTCTTGACACTTCTGGCATGTTGTATTTCCTAAAGAAGCCACCCCCCGCCCCCGCCGCCAAATTTCTCTTTTACATTATGACTTTGACACATTCCAATCAAAGAGGTGGAATCTAGTTTGCTTCCCTTTCAAACTGGGTAGGTGATAGGACTTGCTTGTAATTGCTAGAAATGCAGCAGCATGGAGGCTCTGGGACTTCTAAGGCTAAGTTTGAAAAGGTGAATCACCTGCCTGGTGGTCTTCAGATAGTTTCTCTAGGGGAAGCCAACCACAGTATCAGAAATGTGATTTTCCTGAGACCACCATGGGGGGGGGGGGCGCACATGTAGATACTTTGGTCAGACGTCCCCAGCTGACATACAGGTTGATAGCTATGATGGAACTGTCATAAAGTTACTGTCTCTGGACTTTATTGTTCTCATTGGTAAAAGGAAAGTATCAATCTCTCCTTCCCACCCAACATAAAATAAGAAGAGATCGTGGAGGGTAAGGGCCATGCAACTGCACAGTGAATCATATGATGGGACATGATGGTAAAGCATTATCTGTAGCTCTGTGTATCCATCTAACTTACAAGTCGGCCTGCTTTTTCTAACACCAAAGATACTCTAACCCTCTGCGTTAAATGGTGAAGGCCAGATGATTTTAAGGCAGGTGCCCTGTTACCTGAGCTTCAAGCTCAGTCCCAATTGGAGGCTACACTTTGCAGACTTTCCTTCTTCCAAAGAAACATGTTCATCAATCCCCCTAGTTCAGGTGCTTCTGGTCTCTGGGAGTCACAGGGACTCAGTCCTGAAATCTCCTTGATTTGAATGCTAATAAAGTACAATTAGAGATGTCATTTTAGCACCTGTTTTCCTCCCGCCCGCATTTCTCTTTTGCATGGTCTTCAGCAAATTAAATACCGAGTCGGTGTCGTTTCTTCGCCCTTCCCTCACCCAAGCCCTTTCCAGTCCACAGTCAAGTTGCAAACAAGGTCAGAGGGTAGTGCCACCATGTTTAATTCTCAGAGCTGATTGGTGGTTCCATGCAGCCTCTGCTACACTGCTTCTAGGTTCAAGCTGCCAGAGTTGCGGCAACTTAATTTTGGTTATTTTCCTGAGCCTTCTTTCCACAGCTAATCTAAGGGACATGTTAGACGTGTTTTCAGAAACGATTTTCCAATCTGAATCCCAGGCAGGTTACTAGGTTCTTTTGCCTTAGTTCTTCTAGTTTGCAAATGTCAAAATTGACTTTTCCATTACAAGAAAAAACTGAACACATACTACACCATGTCTGCTAACCCGACCTGCCCTTTCTCATGCCAATAATATGGATATATAGAAATTCGCACTATTTTGTGTCTTTTATGTCTCTCTGATAGTCAATGAAGTATTCCTGGTGGTGGCTACGATCTGACCCATTGGTCACACATCTCTGATAAGGAAGCAAATTCTAGGCTATGAGACTGATTTGCATATACCTCGGGTTGGGGAGGGTGTCAAAGATTGAAAGACAAGTTCCTCATTGAAAAAAACATAATATTGGGATCCCTGGGTGGCTCAGCGGTTTGGTGCCTGCCTTTGGCCCAAGGCGCGATCCTGGAGACCCGGGATCTAATCCCATGTCGGGCTCCTGGTGCATGGAGCCTGCTTCTCCCTCTGCCTATGTCTCTGCCCCGCCCCCCCTCTCTCTCTGTGTGACTATCATAAATAAAAATTAAAAAAAAAAAACATAATATTTTGGGGTGTGTGTGTGTTCCAGTGGTTTAGGTGTCAGGCTCTTGATCTTGGCTCAGGTCTTGATCTTGGGGTTGTTGTGAGTTTTGGTCCCATATTGGGCTCTGTGCTAGGCATGGAACTGCATAAAAAAAAAATACATGATGTTTGAAAATCTGGATTTAGGAAAGGAGAACATTGAGGAAATTGGGTGAAATTATTCTTTTCTGAAGTTTTATCTATAGCATTTCTTTAAATACTGATCCATAGAGACACATTCAAATGCAACATTAGGTACAAAATATGTCTGTGTTCATAAGGAGATTTAGCATTACATATATTATGCAGAGTAGGTTGTATTTGTATAAATTATAACTATATACAATAATGTTTCAGGACAGAAAGCTAAGGAAGTGGGTATTCTCTTATTCATTGTCTATGAATAAGAAAGAGGCTAGGATGCTCTTTATGTAAATATTTTTTAAAATCTTGTTATCCCCATTTTAAAAAGACAGAGAAATGGGCTCAGATCACTTAGGTAAATTATTCAATGTCACTCAATTGGTAAAGGGGGGGGCACTTGATTTAAATTATAATTCAACTTTAGGAGCACCTGGCTGGATCAATCGGAAAAGGATGCGGTTCTTGATCTTGGGGTTGTAAGTTTGAGCCCCACATTGGATGTAGAGATTACTTAAAAAATGAAATCCTTAAGGATCGCCTGCATGGCTCAGTCGGTTGAGTGAGTGACTCTTGGTTTCAGCTCAGATCATGATGTCAGGGTGGTGAGATTGAGCTGTGTGTTAGGTTCCATGTACAGCTAGGAGGCTGCTTGAGATTTTCTCCCCCTCCATCTGTTCCTCCCTCCACTTGTGCTCTCTCTCTCTCTCTTTCTCCCTCAAATAAATAAATCTTTAAAACAATATTTTAGGGAAGCCTGGGTGGCTCCACGGTTGAGCGTCTGCCTTCAGCTCAGGGCGTGATCCTGGAGTCCCGGGATCAAGTCCCACATCGGGCTCCCTGTGGGGAGCCTGCTTCTCCCTCTGCCTGTGTGTCTGCCTCTCCCTCAATCTGTGTCTCTCATGAATAAATAAATAAAGTCTTCATAAAAAATAAATTAAAAAATCTTTAAGGGACGCCTGGATGGCTCAGTGGTTGAGTATCCTTCATCACAAAACTGCCTCACTTTCCTGACTTATCATGGCATTTTGTGGAACCTTTCTCATAATGCGTGATCATATCTTGCCTTTATATGTTATTTTTGTCCATGTCTTAGCTTCCCAACCAAACAGCCTGTAATAATAATCATCAGATCTGTTTGTGCATTAAAGCTACATCATACTTTCACATTTTTCTTTTTCTTTCTTTCATTCACTTTCTTTTTTTCTTTTTCCAAGTAGGTTCCAAGCCCAGTGTGAGAGCCCAAGGCAGTGCTTGAACTTACCACTCTGAGATCAAGACCTGAGCTGAGATCAAGAGTCCAAGGCTTGGGGTTCCTGGGTGACTCAGTCAGTTAAGCGTCAGCTCCGTTCATGATCTCAGGGTCATAAGATGGAGTCCTGGGTTGGGCTCTCCACTCAGCCTGGAGCTGCCTAGGATTATCCTTCCCTCTCCTACTCACTCCTTTTATCCCTCCCCCTGCTCTTGTGTGATAACACACTCTTTCTCTCTAAATAATTAATGAAAATTTGTTTTTTTCTTTTTGTTGGAGAGGGCTAGAGGAGAAGGAGAAAGAACCCCAAGCAGGCTCCATGCCCAGCACAGAGCCCGATGTGGAGCTCGAGTCCACAACCCCAAGTTCACCACTGGAGTTGAAATCCAGAGTCTGGTGTGCAACCAACCGTGCTACCCAGGCACCTCAGTGTCATTTTAAAACCAAGATTAGGGTAGATATGAAAAATTCAAATTACCATGGAGTATATTCTTTTCTAGAGAGTTGTAAGTATTCAAAAATCATAACAAAAATTATCTCTATGGATTATCTATTTGTACCTGTCAGTTCATCTGTCTCTCTTCCAGAATGTCAATCAGAATTGACCTTCTGGAACTTTACTTTATAATATTAATTTGAAGTTAGCAATTTGGGGGCACCTACAAAGTTCACGATAGGCCACAATGGACACTTTTAAATTATGGTTTGTGAACGTGGGCAACCAATCTTAGCATCTGCATCTCTTCTTGGCTTTGCTATTCTCTGCTCCTTTTCTGAACACCTATGCTAGAATTCTCATAAACGAGTTAAAGCGTTATTTCTTTGTGGGGAAAAAATGAGTCCAAAAATAAAAGCTAGCTGATGTTTCTCTTGTTTTTCTCGTGATGAAAGGAGTGAAGGAGCCTACAGTGGAGCTTAGGAAAATGACAGTCCTTAGAAAGAAAACAAAAGCAACACACTGTGCCTAAATTAAAGAGGAAGAATGAATTTCATGGTAGCTCACATCTTTGGCATCGACAAGCCAGCCAACCATATGGTCTCTATAGAAATGAGAAAAATATAATTTCCCTATTTAATTTGATGAGAAACACTGCTCATGGAGTGCTAGATAAAACATTATGTGTCTAAAAGAGTTGTTAACTTTTTGGAGATCTATTGCATTGCATTTGATGGGGAGAAACATGTATTATAGTGGTATGTGTCAAGCGAGAGCTTCATGAAGGTCTTATGACAGCTATTATTCCCTAAAAGTTCTCAGATACAGTCATTATTATGCCCTGTTTACTTATCATCAAACTACATTTAAGTAGGGTAAAGTGACAAGGTCTGGATTCCATGAAACCTCCATAGTTCAGTGCAGAAAAACTCAGTTTATTTGGACCTTTTGAGGCTTATTCTTTCACTTCCATGTGAGCTGTTGATCTGAAAGCTTTACTTGCCCCCTCTAAATCTCTGTACATTAGGAGTTAACATTTTTTGTATGCTGTGGTCATTTTTCCCTCACATTTCTTGAGATATACAAACGATATCTATTGAACTTCCTTTTTCAACTATGTAAAGAAAACACAACTAATTAAAGCACATTTCTAGCTTAGCTGTCTCTTATTTATTTATTTATTTAAACACATCAGGGATTTTATTTTAAAGATTTTATTTATTTATTTGAGAGAGAGAGAGAGACAGAGAGCACAAGCAGGGGGATTGGCAGGCAGAGGGAGAGAGAGAGAGAGAGAAGGAGATTCCCCACTGAGCAGGGAGCCCAACATGGGGCTCCATCCCAGGACCCCAGGATCTTGACCTGAGCCGAAGGCAGATGCTTAATAGACTGAGCCACCTAGGCACCCCTCATCAGGAATTATTTTTAAGTGAATTTTCATGAGCATATGTATTGACTTGAGAAATATTTTCAATGAAAGACCTAAGCAAGAATCTTTTTTTTAAGTTCTTCATTGTTTAACTTCCCGGCAGTCACTGCTCAGTAACCTCCATCTATTTTACAGTTAAGTAATACAAGTGTCCTCCAGACTGTATAACTTTAGGAGAAACTGTTGATTTCTAATTGCATATTGGATTTTGCCACCATACAAGTTAGAGAAAATAAGAAGGAATTATGTTTGCAGAAGGCTTGTATTGGAAGTGGTATTTTTTTTGTTTGCTATAGTGAGTTACTTCATTGATTTTATAGCACTGTTTGCTTTATTCCTTACAATATGTATTCTGTGATTTGGTTAAATCTGAATGGTTAACTCAAGAATCTGTAGAACGTCTATTTAAATATCCTGAATAAGAGGGGCAGGAAACACAATGCTATAGCTTCCTATTCCTAGGAATAGTCTGTGACTGGGAGCGTGTGAGCGCATGTGTGTGCATGTGCTCATGACCAGTAAATAAGTCAATTCCTTAGCTCACAGTAGATTTAACATCTACCACCTTTTTATAATTATTCTATTTTTTGATAAAATGATGACTAAGAGTCTTGGCCCAAAAAGCCTTCACAGTCTGTTTTTCGTCCCAGCTCAGCTATCTCATCTGAGCTCAAGACACATGGACTGGCCAACACCTAACACAATGCTTGACACATAATAGACACGGACTAAATCTCTTTTTTATGAATACTTGTCCTTTTCAGGGGCCTTGAATAGCGAAGTTCCTTTGAACATTGACCTTATTCCCTCTTTGATCTCTTATATTCTCATATGCCAGCTGCCAATATACGCTGACAGCCTTTTCAATTTACTTCTCCAGCCTGAAATTCTGTTCCAAATTTCAGATCTGTATTTTCTACTCTATGCATCTGTAAATAGATGCCTCAAGGGCTCTTTCAATTCAATATACCTTTTAGGGACCTCGTGATCTTCGAGCTCACTCTTTTGTAGTCCCACTAGAAACTTGTTCTTATTCTTAGTAAATGGCATCACCCTCCGCCTGGCTGCAATGTGAGCATTGCAAACAAGACTCTGACCTCTTGGGAGGTGGTCTGATCCCTAGCTCTGGATATTCACACCTTCTTATTATTCCCTCTTCCTTGGGTATGGGCAGGATCTGGGACTTACTTCTAAGTCATACAATGTGACTGAGGTGATGGATGTCACTCCCGTGATAATGTCATGTCGTATAAGACTCCATCTTGCTAGCTAACTCACTGTACAAACCCCCCTTCTTGCCTTGATGAAGTACATGCCTGTGTTGGAAAGACCCATGTGGGAAGGAACTGTGGGCGGCCTCTGGGAACATGGTGGGTTCTTGATGCCACAAGATTAAATTAGAGCGTAGAGATTATGGGCAACGTGCCTGGAAAGGTGGTTTAGTGCTAGGTTGTGAAAGACACTTTCCTGCCTGAGAAGGATAATTTGCTACCATGACAACAAATTAGTTTATTAATTCAATAGTTGTCCGATGCCTAATTAAAGTGGAAACACTTTTCTAATCGCTGGAGATACAGTTTAGAACAAAACAAATGAAAATTTCTGGCTTCTCAAGTTTATGCTTGTAGGCGTATTGCCTCTGAGTGGTTAAAGTAGGGTAGGTGGAGGTCACACTTGGATTTCAGAAGAATAACTTTAAGAGAAAGATTAAAAGAGTGGGGAATGGAGGCAGGGAGAACTGGACTCCAATTCTGGGGAATTGTAAATTAATTAAAAAATAGACAATACTACATAGGAAGAAGATGGGTGAATGCAGCAGGGCTAGAAGTATCGCTGCTCGCCACAGGTGAGCACGCCGCCAGGCACGTGGCAGGGCATTGAATGATTGTTGACTTGAATCCAGGTCTTGCCATCTTTCCAGCTTTTTCCTACTCTTAGCCACTGGAGCTAAGCTCCTTGGATTTGGGTTCATTCGTGCATATTCTGTGACTGGTCTTTTCCAACAGATAAAAGTTTGGGCCTTTAATTTGACACCTCCTATTCTGATGTAATAGTTTTTATCCAGGGATCCGTTGGCCTTGTGTTGGCATTATTCAAGCAGTCCTCTTCTGCCAGTTGGAAATACAATCTGTTCCTGAGAGTAGCTGCTTGTCTTTGATAAAAGAAATGGCTTTATCTGAATTCTACAGTTTCCCTACTTGACTCTGGGTCTTCATTTCCTGACCCGATCCATATTTGGAAGAGCTCAGTAGAATTTTTATCAGGATCATATTTAAGGCAAGGTTACGTTTTCAAAGCAAGTTACATATACTTCAGTGTGCCTTTCAGCATGTATTATAGGAAAAGAATATGCGAGCCTAATTTTAAGGGTAAAGGTATTTTTCCCATCTTTCTCTTACTTGTATATGTCATTAGCGTCCCAAAATGTAGGTCAGAGGTGGGAAGTAAAAAAGGGGTGAGACAGCATCCTAATGAAGAAGATTAGCATATTTACAGGAAATTAACCCCATGTGAGAACTTCTGTCAACAGACAATATAGCCAGCTTCGTAAACTGCACGCAGCCACCTTAAAATTTGGGGCCCACAGTAAAATGTAATTTGGGTTGCTTCATAGCATTAGCATTGACAGGTTCCTTTTTTATGCTGCCTTAATCTAAAGTGGTTTTGTGAATTGAATTTAAATGCTGCTACTAGGCTGATAATACACAATACATTCGAAAACACGAGTTCTCTATTGTCTGTAAGGTACAAGTTTCACTTGTAAGGGAGATAGAGTATTTCTATTAACGCTGGGCTCATTTCCGGTTCTGAGGGCCAGTAAGCACCACAGATGATAGAATTCAGTTTGTCACAGGAAGGATCATGCAGGCAACATTCCCTTTCGATTGTTTTGGAAAATGAGTTGGATCCAGCTGTGCTGAATTGTCTGCACTCATTCAGGTCCGCCTTTGCTCTTGTTCTCTTTAATGTGACATAATCACTTAAAACCTATTCCTCTGTATGTAGTTGTTGATAGCTTCATCCTAGATTATGATTCCCTAAACTAGTTTCTTCCATAAATAGCAGGTCCCGTGGTCATATATTACTCTTTTTTTAAATATTGTTTTTTTTTTTTTTTTTACATTTTGTCATATTTGAAATCATGTTGCACTTAGTCCTTCAGACAAACAAATACTCTTGCCTTTGTGGGAGTTATGTTTGGAGGACAGAGGGGGACAGTACAAAAACAAAACAAGAAAACAAAACAAAAACCCAAAAAGCGTATATAGCATGTTTGATGGTCCGAGGTCCAAGAGAAGGAATAGGATAACAGTTAAAAGTGGATCTCATGGGTGCTTGGGTGGCTCAGCGGTTGAGCATCTGCATTTGGCTCAGGGTGTATCCTGGGATCCCAGGATCAGGTTCCTCATCAGGCTTCCCGCAGGCAGCCTGCTTCTCCCTCTGCCTATGTCTCTGCCTCTCTCTGTGTGTATCTTTCATGAATAAATAAATAAAATCTTTTAATAAATAAAAAAAAGTGGGGAGCCCTGGGTGGCTCAGCGGTTCGGCACCTGCCTTCGGCCCAGGGCATGATCCTGGGTCCTGAGATCGAGGTCCGCATCGGGCTTCCTGCAAGGAGCCTGCTTCTCCCTCTGCTTGTGTCTCTGCCTCTCTCTCTGTGTGTGTGTGTGTGTGTGTGTGTGTCTCATGAATAAATAAATAAAATCTTAAAAAAAAAAAAAAAAGTAGTGCACCTGGTTGGTTGGAAGAGTTGAAAGGCAATGAGGTGAGAGCGCCCAGGAATACGCAAGGAGAAAAGTAGAAGCAGCGGTCAGAGAGGTTAAGTGCAGACATAAAACTAAGGAGGAAGCAAGAGATACTGACACATCAGGGTTGGGAAGTGTTTGCTTAGTATACGTGCAATTAACTGTGAGCAATTTGTACAGGCAATAGGATGAGCTAATTTGGTCATCATTATTGATCCAAGCAACCTGTTATTAATGTTAGTCCATAGATAGTGCTGAAGGTTTCCAGTTAGTACTGGTATCATAATTAGAAACATATTACATGGCATAATTTTCTGTTCGCAGAGCTAAGCTGAGGCTAACACTATATTAGAGGGTGGGCCGAGGAGGAGAACTTCTTTTTTTTATAAATTTCCACTGGAAAAAGTGAAAGTCTTTTCGACAAGACATCAAAATGTCTTATTGATCAGTGAAGAAATGAAACAGTCACAGGTCTTCAGGTAGATGAAATATATGTTCTGTCTTTAAATTCACTTATTTGAAATGAGTTCGGTTAAGCAGGTGGATATATTTGTAGATAATCAAGCTTCACAAACCTCAGTCTTAGGAAACGAGAGCCACGTTCATCTTCCCCATTACTTCTGGGTCTGGGAATTAATTCTTGTACGCCAAAACAGATTTGGGCTTATGCTACAGATCCCTCGAGGTGAGCCCAAATGCTGTTTACACTTATTTAACTCATTTGTGCTCTAGTTTATATCCTATCTTAGGTGAACTTGTCATCAAACTTCATTCCTTCAGTCACTTTATAAAATAAACTTCTGACTTAAACTTGCCTTTCCTTTGCATTTTGCAATACTGGAGTTGTACCCTACCGTTTGGATTGCCATGACCCCTTAAGAAAAAGAGGAGAACCGTGATGCAAGCTTTCACCATGAGGCATTTACATTCCTGTGCTTAAAAAAACACAGGACAAACAATTACATACGAGTTACTCGTCTTTCAGTGATTTATTAAAATCTAGGATTAACCACTGGAGCAGAATAGTATCTTGTGGGATGCCTGGGTGGCTCAGCAGTTGAGTGTCTTCCTTTGGCTCAGGTCATGATCATCGTGGGGTCCTAGGATCGAGTTCCACATTGGGCTCCCTATGGGAGCTTCTCCCTCTGCCTATGTCTCTGCCTCTCTCTCTATCTCTCATGAATAAATAAAGAAATCTTAAAAAAAAAAAAAAAAGAAGAATAGTATCTTGTGATGGTCTATGTTATGCTGTTGCCTTGTAGGGAGATAACTTGGGTTTGGGAAGTTTGGTTATTCACTGGCTCTGAGCCACTACTTCCCAACTGTAAAAGAAGAGGCTGTACTAGTTCAGTGGTTTCAAAACTTTTCTAGCAGATGCAGAGAAGACACTTGCAGGGCTGCTGCTGGGGTTGAGTAGGGTGACATGATAAGGGGCTGCACAGCTGTTCCAAGCGCATCTGTTTTATGTATTGAGATTCCTTGTAAGATTTCATTTGAACGAAGCTTTCCCCTGCGAAAATAATTTGACAGTTGTTGTCTTGGAATGGTGTTCATCAAACTGTTTTTTGCTTTTATAGACCATAAAAAACTTTTAATATACTCACTCCCTCCCAAACTTATACATTAAAAGCTAGAAATTTTCACTATGTGTTTCAATGGTCACAGAGTATACTTCCGAGCATATTACAGAGGCTGAATTTTTAAAACAAAAATATTGCATCATCCTTTTAAAGTTGTCCAATAGTATCTATATGTCAAAACAATTGGATACACACCATTATCCGTTAAAATGAACAGGAACAATATGTACTAAAACTGTCAGAAATTTAACATTGTTCTTTTAGTCTTGTAACTCATATAGCCATTTCCACAGTATTTTATACTAGTGTGATACATTTTATGCTTAAGTCTTTTACGGAACAGCAGATCACATTTCTTTGGCATAAAAATGTGCATATACATTATATACATTAAAATGCTCAATTAAACATTTCCTGTAAGTATATATTCATATGGGTCGAAAAAGATCATTCAGGACTGAGCGATCATTACACTTATTTAGTAGTACATAATTGATCAAAATAAAACAGATTGCACATTTGAATAAAAAATTAAAAACGTACAGCGGGTATTTATTAGAAATGCATTTCTTAAGTGCATTGGATAAGAATAAATTTTTCAGGGCGCCTGGGTGGCTCAGTTGGTTGAGTGTCTGCCTTCACCTTGGGTCATGATCCCAGGGTCCTGAGATTGAGCCCCTTGTCTGGCTCCCTGCTCAGCGGTGAACCAGTTTCTCCCTCTGCACCCCCCACCACCTTGCTTGTGCACACTTGCACTCACTCTCTGAAATAAATAAAATCTTTTAAAAAAAGAATTAAATAATATTTTCACTGAGTTCTTATGCCCCTAGATAAATGCGTTGGGAAAGGAGTTTCATTTTGCTTATGTCTCACACTCATTTAAACTCTGACTTATATGTCAAAGGTTTATCAGCTGTTTTAACTGCTTTAGCTCTTCCTTCAGTGGTTGAAAGGAAAGAATTGGAAAGCACGGGAATTGCAAAGAATGTGTCACTGTGTGGTATTTTGACTCACATTGTGGACATTTACAACAGTGTTTCAAACAGTCTGTGGCTGGTACCTTGTAGGTTTTACTCCTCCAAGGAAATACCCCATGCTGTGGGTTTGGTGACAGTTCCCAGAGCCCTGCACTTCTTTTTTAAAGTGGGAGAAGAGGAGGCTTGTGAAAAGCTACTAGAAAGGAGAACCCGCTTGGAACCTACACTTGTGTTGCTTCCAGGCCCATCAAGTTTGCAAAAATGGCACGGAGAAGTAGGGGAACTGAAAATGCATTTTCTTAGAACTAGCCACATCCATGTACTCTTTAAAAAACATCTGATGGACCTCTACCCACAGATACGCACGCTCTAGTTTGAAAACTACTGCACTGGTGGATCTGTTGGGCCCCTTCTCATTTTAGAATCCCATGATTCCTTGTAGGATCATATTATAGATTCTAACCCTAAAATCCTTTTGCAATGGAGTAGCCGAAAGAAAACATACAGGTTTTGCAAATACAAAATGCAAATGCAACATATGCAGCCCCCTTTAATATTTTTCTTTTGTATTTACATCAGATTAAACCTCTGTCAATAATGGTATGCCCCCAAATTGTTCTTCTCGTGTGTATCTGATTGAAAACCGAACTTGAAAATTGAGTTTTCCAGTTTACTTGTAAGTAGATCCAGAGCAAATCAGCCCTGTTTCATGCCTCTTGCCTACTGATAAATTGAATTGACTTGAGCAGAAACATATTAAAACGTAACATGAGAAGAATATAGGAAGAGAGGAGAAGTGGCGTGATAATTACCATAGAGACATTATATCGACCTCACTATTAGTTTCTCATGTCACCAGCAAAACTGAGAAGCAAGCTCATTAGGGTAAATACAAAGACTTATTTTTATGTGTTACAATTATATTGTTCTCGTCTAGAAGAGAAGCATGACACAGCTACATGGATTCTGTGCAGTTCTTTAGGTAATTAACTCCAGCAGAGACGCACTATTTTCAGATAACAAGGAACATACAATTTTCACCTGAGGGCCCTAGACATTTAGTTTCCTCAAATCAAGACCATAGTGATGGGGAGTACTTAAGCCGTGAATGCAGCATGGCACACTTAGCTGTCCTTCTCGAATCTCTTGAGCAGCGTGAAGAGTCTTTCCCTGTCCACGTAAATATATAATAACATGTCCCTGAAATGTAGTGACAGGCTCCCACTGTCAGATTTGGATGCTTCCTGGCATAATGCACACAGGCAGAATGACTGCATAATGTTCTTGGGTTCTGGTAAGTGTTCAAGGAAGGTCTGTTGAACACTCACATATATTTAAAGATTTATTCACTTATTTGAGAGAGAGCACGTGGAAGCTCAGAGGGGGCAGGGCAGGGGGAGAGGGAGAACCAGTCCTAAGCAGACTCAGTGCTGATGGCGAGCCCGACCTGGGGCTCTGTCTCAGGACCCTGAGATCACCACCTGAACCGAAACCCAGAGTCCGACGCTTAACCAACTGCACCAACCAGGCACCCCCATTATATATATTTTTAAAGAAAACTATTAGAAGTGGGTGAGGAGATGGTTGAAATGGATAAAGGGGATTTAGAATAAACTTAATCTTGATGAGCACTGAGAAATGTGTAGAATTGTTGAATCATTATATTGTACACCTGAAACTAATATAATGACGTATTACTTGAATAGTTTAAAACAAACCATGTAGATAGGAGTATCATTCGTAAGAGAGGACACTCGTAAGATTTTTGTAGTGCCTATATTTTTAGGTGCATATCTATGGATGTGCATACATGTATACACATGTATGTGACTATATGTGTGTGTGTACACATGCAAACACACGTGTGTATATGGAGGGGAGAGAGAGAAGGAGAATATGAACCTTTTGTAATAGTAATTCTTTTGCTTTTAAATCTCAGGACTGTGAGCAACCCAAGGGTAGGGAACCTCTTTTCTTAACCTTTTTATAGTTAGGTATAATGCTGTGCCCGATTGAGGATAAAACCCAAAAAATGAATGGTTGGATGAATAAAATATAATAGATAAAATACATGGCTGTGGAATTATAATGAGAATACGTGTGTGGGTGCAATTCTGAGTTGTAAAGAGCCATGGAAGGGTAGGCTGTGATATTTTGGGGAGCGCGCAGCAGTTCTTGGTTTCCGAGAGACACACAGGAATACAACTATCCTCAGGAATTGCAGTCAAACAAAATTGTGCCTTCGGTGCAAAGTGGTCATAAGCATGGTTCCTTGAATTAGAACAGAGTTGGAATCACTTACTAGTTGTGAGACTTTGGTCAAAATACTTCACTTCCACAAACCTCAGTTGCCTCATTTGTGCAAAGGGCACACACAGAGTTCCTAAAGCATTGGGCTGTTGTGGAAAGCGCATGCTATGGTGCACGTACAATATTCCTTACTACAGATTTGTGGCTGTAAAAATTCAGGTCAGTGTCCATTCAACTAATCTTTACTAAACAGATCTTGAAGAAGAAAAAGGATTTTACTGATTGTTCAGGTTGCAGCAATCTGTGGTAATAAAGGTAACATGGGGTTTGTAGTCTGATAAATCTTAATCGATGTCCTAAATCTGCTACTTCAGAGTTATGCCCCTCAGAGGAAGTTGCTTTAGCCATGAGATTCAGATTCTTCTTTGTAAAAAGAAGATAATAACATAATGGCTCATAGTTAGCTGGGATAACGGGCCAGACACTGTTCCAAGAGCCTTAGGTGTATTTGCTTGTTTAATCCTCACAGTGGCCCAATGGAATAACCATGGTATTGTTACCCATCTTGGCTACTCATTGAAGTGGTAGTGATTACCCTCAGGTCACAATTGAGAGAATAACTTCAGAGTAATTTCAAAAATGGTAATATGTTTTCAACTTCCTGAGGACTTGTACTCTGTGTGAGGGATCAAACAATCCTTGGCACCTACGAAGTGGTAAATAAACATATGCTGCGCTATGTCAGGAGGATGACTCGTGGAAATCAAGCCTGTAAAATTGACAATGGTGTGGGGAGTATGGCTTGAATACTGTAATAACACTCTGAGAAACCCAATGCTCCGGAGAACGAGGATGATGTATGGCGTGTGGGAGGGTAGACTCGACAGTTGGGCTGTTGATGAATACACAAGCCTCTTGAAAGGGACTGAGTGGTTCCACATGCAGCCTTTTGCAAAAGGATAAATTGAACCATTTGAAATCCTCATAAAGCCTACTGAAAGGTTACCCAAGAAATCTGATTCCTAGAATTTCAAGTCTTAGCCACTTTATCTAAAAAAATAAAAAGTAAAAAATAAGAATCCTATTGACTCCAACGATTAGACTCCGAATGACAAAAAAGAAAACTTTCAGCTGCCAATATTTCTTATGTTTGCTGGACTTTTTCTTATTAGGGGAAAATAAGGAAAGGGATTTACACTTCTCCAAACAAAATAGCAAATGAAGCATCCATACAGTATGGTGGAATCTTTTTTTTAAAGAGATTTTGAAAATGTATTTATTCATGAGAGACACAGAGAGAGGCAGAGACACAGGCAGAGGGAGATGCAGGCTTCACGCAGAGAGCCCAATGTGGGACTCTATCCCGGGAGTCCCGGATCACACCCTGAGTCAAAGGAAGGCGCTCAACCACTGAGCCACCCAGGCGTCCCCAGATACAGTGGAATCTTGAACTGACCTTTTTGTTATTTATCTATTTGTTATATCTGTTATATCTGTTACCAAAGCACCAGGGGAAAATAATGTATTTCTCTGGGTTCCAGTTTAAAAAGAGATTTGTAAATAAATAAATAAATAAATAAATAAATATTTGTCTGCCTTTTCTTTTTTTTTTTTAATTTTTTTTTTTTTTTTTTTTTATGATAGTCACACAGAGAGAGAGAGAGGCAGAGACACAGGCAGAGGGAGAAGCAGGCTCTATGCACTGGGAGCCTGACGTGGAATTCAATCCCGGGTCTCCAGGATCGCGCCCTGGGCCAAAGGCAGGTGCCAAACCGCTGCGCCACCCAGGTATCCCTGCCTTTTCTTTTTTTTAAGATTTATTTATTTATTTGAGAGAGAGAGGAGAGAGAAGGGACAGAGGGAGAGAGAGTCTCAAGCAGACTCCGTGCTGAGTGGGGAGCCTGACACGGGGCTTGATCCCAAGACCCCGACATCACAACCTGAGCTGAGACCAAGTCGGATGCTTAGCTTACTGAGCAACTCAGGCACCCTGGTTTGTTTGCTTTTAATACAGATACGCCTTTTCCATGTAAAGTTCACGTAGATTTATGTTAATATATGCTTTATAATTTAACATATATTTTTAATAGTTGTCCGAGTAGTCCAAGCCTAATATTGTTGTGGTTGTTGCTGGTGATGTTGTTGCTGCTGTTTTGTTATGTACGTTCCCAGATTTTGGAGGAAGAAATTGAGCCTGCAGAGAGATGAACTGACCTAGTTACAGAGATACATCTATTTAGTGACATGAGACCTATATGCATAGAAAGGTAACAGGAGACAAGTTTCTCTGTTCAGTGTAACTAAACTCAATGACCAAAGTTTATGATGTCAGTAATCCCATATTTGGAATTACATGAAACATAAATTGATTAGGTTGGTACTGAGAAGCATATTATTGGATTTGTCATGACATGATTTATACAGGAATACTTGGGAATTTGGGGCACCTGGGTGGCTCAGGGGTTGAGCATCTGCCTTTGGCTCAGGTTGTGATTCCGTAGTCCTGGGATTGAGTCCCGCATCAGGCTCTCTGTGGGGAGCCCGTATCTCCCTCTGCTTGTGTCTCTGCCTCTCTCTGTGTGTCCTTCATGAATAAATAAATTAAATCTTAAAAAAAATAAGTAGCATCAAGAAAACTGGGCCTTTGCATAATTAAGCTGGTCATCTGAGTGGTCAGTATGTATTGATTTTATTGAGATATATATCTCAAATATATATATTTGCTTATAAAACTCCAAAGTATTTCCTTTTTTTAAAAAAAGATTTTATTTATTTTTTCATGAGAGACAGAGAGAGAGAGAGTCCCCACAGGGAGCCCGATGTGGAGCTCAATCCCAGATCCTCGGATCACACCCTGGGCCAAAAGCAGATGCCCAACCGCTGAGCCACCCAGGCGTCCCTTGATGCTACTTATTGATTTAACTGTAGGATATGATCTCTTTGGTCTTGTTATTTGTAGAAGCCAACTCTATTATGGTTCCTCTAACTAGTTTCTTTTTTCATTTTCTATTCATTTATTTACTCAACAAGTATGTATCCAGTGCTTACTGTATGATAGGCAGTGTACTAGGTTCTGGGGACCCAGTAGTGGAAAAACCAGTATGGTTCTTTTATTCACCGAACACAACGTCTAGTAGGGGAGGCAGACCATTTGTAGGCAGATCTGAGAAAGCTTACTGTTAGATTGGATGTGGGGCTACAGAAGATTGGAGAGGATTGGGTGACTCCCAGGTTTCTCACTTGGGCAACTGGGTGCCATTCACTGGTAGCAAGTACACTGGAGGGAACCACAGGGCTTTTGTTGTTGCCTTGGTATTCTTTTGGCGTGATCAGGGAAAAATGACAGATCATATTTTAGATGTGTTAGGCTTTAGGTGCTTATGGGCCATTCAAGGGGAAATGTCTAGTCAGTAGTTGGCTATGCAGAACGGGATCTGTTTTATCTCTCTCAAGCCTATCCTTTCCTCCTCATGGAACTTAATCTTTTGTTTATCCCCTGTGCTATATTTTCATTTCTTTCTCTATATTTGTTCCTTATCTTCAGTATTAAACATATATTTGACTCAAAAAAAAATAGGAACACACATCTCCTTTCCCAATATATCTTTCCATATATTTCCTGTATCTTGTCATTAAGTCATTCATTCAAGTAATAGTTATTGGGCACATATTAAAAGCAACTAGCAGGTTACTGGAGACAATGTGGTAAATAGGATCAGCAAGATTCTTGTCTTTATAGTGCTTCATACAAGTGATGAACAAAAAACAAGTATGTCTGATAAGGAATAGTATAGTTGTTAAAAAAATAATTACAAAGATGTCATCTAGACAGAGAAGTCATGAAAAGAATGGAAGGAGTGATATTTAGGTGATTCCTAAAGAACGAGTAAGATCTGGCCAGGAGAAGAGCATGGTGGTAGTTCAAGTTTGGAAGAGAGTTGAAGGCTATGGGAAGATTGGTCAAGACTCTAAAGTACAAAAGGTCATAAACATTTGGGGGAACTGATATAGGTCATAGTGAATGGAAAGAATAAAGTTCAACCATATGAAAGTGCCACTATTTTTGGACTACAGGAATGGCAACTCTGTATGGTTTAGTCCAACAGAAAGCAATGAAGCATGAGAGAAGGAATTCATTCACTTTATTTAGAAAGTATTTATTGAGTGCCTACCATATGCAAAACACTCATTTAAGCACTGAGGATTCAGCAGTGAATAAGACGAACAATCCTGACCTCTTGAAGCAAAAATTCTAGTGAAGAGAGAAAGAAGTTTAAGGGGTGATGATGGGGAGTCCTGGACAGATCGTATAGAATCTTGTGGTTTTGTGAATTAATCCTGAGGTCAACGAGAAGACATTATAGCATATTTATCAGAAGAGTTACTGGGTCAGTTGTATATTTTTAAAATATCACCATGGCTAAAGTGTAAGGAAGATGAATGGGTTGGAGGGACCAAGAGTGGAAATAGGAGACAAGATAGAAGACTGTTAATCATCAGGTGAGAGGTCATAGTATCCCAGACTAGGGTAGAGTAAGAATGGTGGGAAGTAGACAACTAGGTATCGGTTTTTGCGGTAGAATCAACAAGGCTTCAAAACTGTTAGGATGTGTGGAGGGGAGGTAACGTCAGTTCAAAATCTCCAGTGGCTTCTAGAATTTTGTATCGTGAGCCTAGTGGATGGTGGTATGATTCACTAAGATTAGGAACACATAAGAAGGAATAAGTCTGGGGTCTGGCTATGATTCAATGGCAGGTATTAAGGGTGAGATACCAAGTGAAAGATGTCAGTGGACAATTGCACAAATCAAAAGTCCAGCAGTGGGAGCAGATCTCCCCGGGTGTGGGCGATAAACTGGTGTGTGGTCTGTAAGGAATTCGGAAGCAATAATGAAACAGGCTAAAAGTGATCTGCTTCTTATTATTGTCATGTGCCAGCAATGCTAAGCAATTCCAGACAAAATACTCCTCCTTACTGGAGCTGTCTGTGCCTGTCCCCCTTCCCACTCCTTCCTTGATACACCCCTGCAGTTGGGTATGGATGCCTGCTTTGGAGAGAGAAGTCTGAGCCAGAGATGTTTATTTGGGATTCAGCAATGTAGGTGATAATAAAAGCCATAGCAGTAGAAGCAGTAGAAAGGGACACCCGATATTAAGAAGAGCATAAGAAAGAGCCAGAGCTTTGAGAATGATAATAGTTAGGGCATATACTAAGGAAAAAAAGACGTATACTAAGAGACTGGGGAGGATTTTCTAGAGTGGTGGGAGGAAATCTCAGAAGTGAATGATTTGGGACATCTGGCCATCTAATCTTCTGCCTTTGGCTTAGGGCATGATCCCAGAGTCCTGGGATCGAGTCCCACATCGGGCTCCCCGTGGGGAGACTGCCTCTCCCTCTGCCTGTATCTCTGCCTCTCTCTCTCTCTGTGTCTCCCATGAACAAATAAAATCGTTAAAAAAGAAAAAAAGAAAAAAAAAAACCCCGAAGAAGTGAATGATACTACAGAAGCCAAAGGAAGAGAGTGTTTCTATAATTATAAAATGGTCAAATGTCCACTTTAAGAGCTGAGAAGCGTATTATCTTCTGTCTTCAACATTATTTGAGCACGCAGTGCTTGTGTTATGGACCACAATAAAGGATGAGATATTGTCCCATCTTTAAGAATTTCACAGGCTAGGGGCAGCCCCGGTGGCGCAGCGGTTTAGCACCTGTCTTCAGTCCTGGGGTGTGATCCTGGACACCCGGGATCGAGTCCCATGTCAGGCTCCCTGCAGGGAGCCTGCTTCTCCCTCTGCCTGTGTCTCTGCTTCTCTCTCTCTCTCTCTGTGTGTGTCTCTCATGAATAAATAAAATCTTAAAAAAAAGAAAAACGAAAAACAATAATTTCACAGGCTAGTAAGAAAAATAAGTTAGATCGCTCGCTAGTTATAAAGCTGTATAACAAATGTTTGGAGAAAGGTATCTCAAAAATAGATGGGGAGAAAAAAAAATATTTGGGGGAGAAACTAGGTTGGAAAGTGGAGAGAAGAATGGGGCAGGGATTGTGCCGGAGATGGCCTGACGGGAAAAGTTGGCCTTGAGGTGGGGAGTGGAGTTCAGCAGATGAAAAGAGAGAGCAAGATGGTCCGTGCCAAGGAACGTGCCAATTCGAGACATGACCGTGTTTGCTGCTTTCAGCAGATGAATGCTCAGTGTTCGTGTGAGGAAGGACCTGGAGACTACAGATCTAAGTCCGAATTACCTTGTGAAATATCACCCTCTTTGCGAAGATTTGAACTTTGTTTAAGTGTGTAAAAGAGGAACCAACATTGTATAACCTGTGTCAGCACAAGTATTTTATTTACATATACCAGCTTACATCCCACCAGCTTCCTAAAAAGATTTGTTTTGGGGTATCATTATTTCATTTTTAAATGTAATATTGAAATAAAAATATATATCCATATATGCAATGTGATTCCATAAAAGCTCTCTTTCTGAGGCACTTTCAAATTTATCTCACTGCATGAATCCGTTGAATAGTAAAGAAAAAAATAATTAGTCCCTGCCTTCTACACGCTTCTAAGAAGCCAGCCACAAATCTTAGGGCTAAATGGTTGCTGCTGTTTAGGATTCATTGAATTTGCTCGTGAACTATATTCCTTTTTAAAGGATTCTGGCCTCATATGGGTACCGGAGTACCTATTAAAGACAATATTTGGTACAAATCCTTACATCCATGTTGTGTTCTTTCCAGAAGATGGAGTATCTCTTCTATCTGAAGTGTTCCATCCTAAATTACCACCATTATCTGTTTTCTCTGACTCTGGATTATTCTATCCTCTGATGGTTCAAAGGAATCTGAGAGATTATGCCCATCTGCTTCGGGAGGATTTTCCCAGGTTATAACTTTTGGATAATTGCTATCAGTATGGAAACTGGATTTTTCAGGCCTCATGCCGATTAGGGTCTCCAAGAAGTTATAGATGAGTTAGGACCTATTCACCCATTACCAACAATAGTCATATTTAAGTGACCACACTTCCAAGAGTTAATTTTATCTTATTAACATGAATATCAAAGCACTGTGTCAAGAAAAGACCATTAGTGACCTTTTGATTGTGACTCAGTGTGGGGAGTTAGTCGATCAGCTCTTCCATTTCAATGTTCCTAGGAAATAACCCTGCTTAACAATTAAGACTTTGGGGGCACCTGGGTGCCTCAGTGGTTGAGTGTCTGCCTTTGGCTCAGGTCATAATCCCGGGGTTTTGGGATCAAATCCCGCATCGAGGTCTCCGCAGGGAGCCTCCTTCTCCCTCTGCCTATGTCTCTGCCTCTCTCTGTGTCTCTCATGAATAAATTAAAAAAAAATAAAATCTTATAAACAACCAAGACTTTGGACAATATCATTGAAAAGGCTTTTCAACATTTATCTGTTCACATAGTTTTTGTCTCCTTAGGTGGGATGCTTGAGAAATAAATATAGTAAATGTATAAGGCGTTGTATGTGCATGGTGCTCACTCTCCTATTATTAGCAAAGGAGGTGGAAATCAAAGACTGTCTAGAAATTTACCTCAACCATTCTAAGTGTATTATTATTAAATTCAAGATACCGTACACAACTATATGTGCTTTTCCATCTTCCCTGAATCCACTGCATTTCAGTCTTTCCAAACACACATGAAACTGGACAAAAACGCATGTGAAAGCCCCATTCCAAAATGGAACAGTAAATGGATGCGAGTGCTGTGGTCATTTACCCGTAGATGAACCGGCCACAGAGAATCTCAGAGGACGGCAGCATCTTATCAAGCACTTCACAAAGCTGTTGACCTCAAAATGGACTATATGTAGATAAATGAACACCATCCAATAGTGGGAGGCACGTCTCCACGGATCTCCCACATTTCAGCAAGTCTTTTTTTTTTAATATTTTATTTATTCATGAGAGACACACAGAGAGAGGCAGAGACACAGGGAGAGGGAGAAGCAGGTTCCATGCAGGGAGCCCGATGTGGGACTCGATCCGGGGACTCCAGGATCACACCCTGAGTTGAAGGCAGGTGCCTAACCGCTGAGCCACCCAGGCTGCCCTCAGCAAGTCTTTTGATCAAATGGCATTGACAGCTTTGTTTCAGACTCTTTTTAAAGGATGTTTGTTTGGTAAGCCACCTTGGAAGACTGAGTGTCTCCTTTCAGGGCAGAGAACAAGTGTGCTTCCTCAGCAGGATAAGGCAATGTTGGGGGAAATATTGGGCAGATTTGATAGCAATGCTTTTATATGATTGTTCCATATTTCTTAAGATTTATTTTTTTAATTTTTATTTATTCATGAGAGACAGAGAGAGAGAGAGAGGTAGAGACACAGGCAGAGGCAGAAGCAGGCTTCCGTGGGGGGTCTGAAGTGGGACTCGATCCCAGGACCCCGGCATCACGACCTGAGCCAAAGGCAGACACTTACCCACTGAGCCACCCACGTGCCCCTATATGATTGTTCCTAATCCCAGAGTTCCTCAATTATGGCCCGGACCTGCTGTTTGTGTACCCCTCCACCTTGCTCACTCTGTATCATTGCCATGTGATTTGGAGTTGGAGGGTAGGGACAAGAGAAAATAACCCATATGAGGCTCATGCTCCCTGCTCTATTTGTAACAAGTCCTTCGTTTCTTTTTTTTCTTTCTTTCTTTTTTTTTTTTTTTTAAAGATTTTATTTATTCATGATAGACATAGAGAGAGAGAGAGAGGCAGGGACACAGGCCGAGGGAGAAGCAGGCTCCATGCCAGGAGCCCGACGTGGGACTCGATCCCGGGACTCCAATATTGCGCCCTGGGCCAAAGGCAGGCGCTAAACCGCTGAGCCACCCAGGGATCCCCACAAGTCCTTCGTTTCTGACCCAGGAATCATGTCATCTGCTGGCATGTATGAACTTGTAGCTGGCTAACTTTTATCTTGCAAGCATGATAAAAATCTTAGACACTTTATAATTCTTTTTTTTTTTTTTGACACTTTATAATTCTTGACACCATTATTAAAAAACAACTCAGGTGTATGTTCTAGTGACAGTAGGATACCACAAACTAAGAGTTTGCGCAAATCAATAGGCCAGGATGGTGGTGGGTAAAGAGCCAATCAAAACATTTTCAACATCTTAGATGCCTCTCGGCACAGTGTTATTGGTGTTAGACTTGTAAAACCCTGACATCTTACTGAACAATAAAGGTCAGGAAATACACAAATAAATGTAAATCCTACCACATTGGATAATATTGCAGTATGTCATTAGGCGGGAAGCTTTTGGGGGCTTCCGTTTTCTAAAGGAAACAACACGCATTGATTATAAGCATTGACTTCACTACGTGTGCCTAATGCCAGTTAAATAACTAGCGAAAAGTGGAAATGTCATTAAACAAGTAATCTAATGTCATGTTAATAAAACAGTGAAATGATTGAAAGCAACCTTTGAAAAAGGAAGCAATCTCAGATGAAAATTAATTTGGTGTTCAGGCCAATAAATGTGAAGTGTGTGAGAATTTCTATAGAATTAATTTGCTACCGAATAGGCTAAGATTAATTGTGAAAGCTAACAATGCCTAGTCTTTACCGGGGGTATGATTACAAATCATTCATTTCTCACTCTTGCTTAAATTCAGTATCCGTATAGTTCTTCCATAAAACATTGTGGTTATCTTGTAAATTGTAACATTTCTGGGATTTCTGTTTTCCTGGTGATCATTTAGAAATTTTGGCAGAGGCTGTGTTCTTTGTCCTTCTGTTCCTCAGTAACTGAGTGTGCTCCATATAGGAGGGGCTCTGCAAAGTGACTAGGATAGGGTGACATGTTTGGAACTGGCACTTCTTCTAGATAAAAGATGATTAAGTTGCGGTTTTCAAAATAACAACGTATTTCTCAGTAAAGGTGCTTCTGTGATACTGCTTTCAACCACCCCCATGAAATTCAATAGCTCTTTGTTCAAGTGTAGACCCCTGCTTTATTTTTATGTTTATGATGCCTTCTCTTGTAGGTAGAGCTCTGCTATTTAAAAATCGATATTCAGAAAGTTCACAGCCTGATGACTTCAGTAACCTTTTGTTCAACTTTCCCCCTCTAATTAAATCATTTTCCAAATGAGCATTTGCTCCGTACTAATTTTGAAGACATTTTTTTCTTGTGATCTTATTTTGTGCTGTAAATAGTAAGAAGCCACAACTAGTACACGAATACACAGCTTACAAAGCAGAACTATTCCACATCAGCATTCTACTGATTTTTATATTTAAATTAATTGAGGATTATTCTTGGCACATTTTTTTGCTCTGAGGACTATCACCTCCGCATTTCTCCGCTTTAGTTGATTGGTTTGATAATAGCCACCACATTATTTGGGAAGAACTTTGGACACACTGACCACCAGGATTAATGGAACCTCTGACAAGAAATGCTGTGTCCACTAGAATGTAAGTTCCAGGGGATCCCTGGGTGGTGCAGTGGTTTGGCACCTGCCTTTGGCCCAGGGCGCGATCCTGGAGACCCGGGATCGAGTCCCACGTCAGGCTCCCTGCATGGAGCCTGCTTCTCCCTCTGCCTATGTCTTTGCCTCTCTTTCTCTCTCTCTCTCTCTCTCTCTGTATGACTATCATAAATAAATAATAAAAAAAATTAAAAAAAAATTTAGAATGTAAGTTCCACAATGGCAAGGACCTTCTCTGGTTGACTTCTCTATCCTCATTGCCTCGAATAGTGAAATTGAGTAGATGTTCAATAATTAATTGCTTAACAATGAAGTAATCTCGTATGAATTTGATATGTCTATAAAGAAGGAGGAGTTGGTTTGTGACGCTGGCATTTGTATTTGTCACACTCCATCACATAGCCCGTTTTACCATATGAGTTATATCTATTTTTCTTTTTTTTTAATTTTTATTTATTTATGATAGTCATAGAGAGAGAGAGAGAGAGAGGCAGAGACATAGGCAGAGGGAGAAGCAGGCTCCATGCACCGGGAGCCCGACGTGGGATTCGATCCCGGGTCTCCAGGATCGCGCCCTGGGCCAAAGGCAGGCGCTAAACCGCTGGGCCACCCAGGGATCCCCCATATGAGTCATATCTTTCCAAATTATCTTATTCGTTTACCTGTATATTATCTCTCTCCTTCACTGGATTACAAATTCCATGAGGAAAGGTACCATGTCCTGGGTACTCATTTAGTTACCACATTTAGTGCCAGGCATAAAGTAGATCTGTTGAGTGTAATAGTACATTTTAATATGAATTTAGTACCTCTGTAATGTGCAAGATAAAAAAACAGATAAGACAAAATCCAATCTTTGGAATAATTTGACAAACTCTCGAGAAGGGTAGTTGTTTCTGTTCACCACTTGAGGCCAGGCTATGGAACTCACCTTTTTTTTTTTTTTTTTAAAGATTTTATTTATTTATTCATGATAGACATAGAGAGAGAGAGGTAGAGACACAGGCAGAGGGAGAAGCAGGCTCCATGCAGGGAGCCCGACGCGGGACTCGATCCTGGATCTCCAGGATCACGCCCTGGGCCAAAGGCAAGTGCCAAACCGCTGAGTCACCCAGGGATCCCCTGGAACTCACTTTCTATAATGAGCTGGAACTTGCCTATGAATCTTAAATATTTGAGAGGATTGAGGATTTCTAGATGATGCTGATAATTCTTGGTTTTGGCAGAAGATAATTTAAGGATTTCATGAGTCTTTAAAGCATAGAGATAACTTCATGGCATCGTTATATTTTAACCCTAAGAGACAATTTAAATGAAATGAAGTATAATCTCATCATTATTATTATATCTGTATGGTTTTTTTCATTATTCATAGTACTAGTAATAGTTGTAGTAGTAGTAGTTGTAGTAGTAGTAGTGTCTACCATACGGCAGGCACCAAAAATAATTGTCAAATGAATTAATGGCCTGTCGTGTTTAGATTTTCTGCCCCTATTGTTCTGTGACATCTTCAGAACAAATCCGAATTTCCCAGTCCTCTTCAAATTCCTAAGTTAGATATACAGTGATTGGGACACCAGCATAAATTTTGAGAGGAGCCAGGGAGCTAATCTCCAACTCTTTTCTGAGAGATAGATACCAACTGTTTGTTCATAGACTTGACCTCTCAAACAGAATAAAAGCTCACAGGGTGCCTGGGTGGCTCAGGTGGTTAAGCGTCTGCCTTCTGCCCATGTTGTGATCCCAGGGTCCTTGGATAGAGTCCTGCATCGGACTCCCTGCTCCGTGGGGAGTCTGCTTCTCCTGCTGCCTTTGCCTCTCTCTCTCTCTCTGTCTCTCATAAATAAATTAATAAAATCTTCCAATAAAAATAATAAAAGCTCACAAACATTTCTATGTGTTCATTATTCAGTTTCCATTTCAATTAAGAAGTGGTGTCAAAGAGGTGTCAGGTGTTGACTCTAGGCCAAGGCCTCAAAAGAGAGCAGAAAGTTGGAGCAATGATCACTGTCTAATAAATCAATGATATTAGTTTACACAGGATTGTTCAAGTTATATTGGGCTGTGAAACATGTACCAAGCTTAAAAGACTCTGATAATGAAAAAAAAAAATAAAGACTCTGATAATGAGACACAATGCCAATCTAAGAATTAATAAGTGAAGTATGTATTTGGCTCAAGGACTGGGTCCGGTTATCTGCACAGAGGCTTCCCTACTGATACATAAGGAAATAAATTTATCAATATAATCACAATGCAGCATTTGAGAAAAGGAACAATTTATTATAACCCTAATACTTACTTTTTTTCTATCTTCCAGCTAATTACTCACCAGGTCATGTCACCTCCACTTCTGAAATGTATCTTGAATGATTTTTTCTTTCTTTTTCTATTTCCCTTCCTTAATTCATCATTTTATTCCCTGAAGGGAAGCCATTCCACTCTAACTGCTTTGTCTCTCTTCAGATCTTTCCTATCTTTGGTCTCATTCTTTTTTTTTTTTTTTTTAAATTTTATTTATTCATTCATGAGAGACACAGAGAGAGGGGGCAAAGACATAGGCAGAGGGAGAAGCAGGCTCCATGCAGGGAGCCCGATGTGGGACTCCATCCCGGGAGTCCAGGATCATGCCCAGAGTCAGAGGCAGATGCTCAACCACTGAGCCATCCGGGCATCCTTGGTCTCATCCTTTTGAAATCTTTGCTAATCAAGTCTGATAATACTATGCTACACTAGCAGATGATCCTTTTCCTAATATTGTTTGGTCAAGAGTAGCTTGGGATGCCTGTGTGGTTCAGTTAGTTGAGTGTCTGCCTTAGGTTCAGGTCATGATCCTGGAGTCCTGGGAGCTAGTCCTGCATCTGGGTCCCTGCTGAGTGGCTAGTCTGCTTCTCCCTCTTTCTCTGCCCCTCCTTGCTGCTCATGCTCTCTCTCTCACTTGCTGGCATTCTCTCTCAAATAAATAAATGAAAACCTTAAAAAAAAAAAAAAAAAGGAGTAGCCTAATGCCCCTCACAATGCTTGCATCATTTACATTCCTTTTACCTCTGGATTCCATGCTGTGAACTGCTGATGGTTTAGTCTACAATTATCCATGTGTTCAGGATCTTTCCCCAACTTCCACATTGGGAACTGTTGTTGGTGGTTGTAGTTTTATATTAGACTTAGTCCACAGTGCCCATTCTTTGAAGATGGCTGGCTGTTTCCTGCCCCCAGTCCCTGGTTCATTGGTTACTGCTGGTATCCTCAGTTGCATTTCCTCAGTTGCATTTCCTCAGTCACCAGAGTCACCAGTGATTTCTCTTCATGTGCACAGGAGGTAAAGACTGTTGCTAAAAGGAAAACTTGGAAGTCAGAGAGCAGAGATACTTGTTTGGCTCTGAGAAACCCAAAGGCCTTGCTTAAGAAATGGGATCCTTTACATCGGAAATGTTGAGCATGCCACCTTCTGGTAACCTGCTTATTTTATGTATAAGAACCATAGTCCAGAGGCAGCCCAGGTGGCTCAGCGGTTTAGCGCTGCCTTCGGCCCAGGGTGTGATCCTGGAGACCTGGGATCAAGTCCCACATCGGGCTCCCTGCATGGAGCCTGCTTCTCCCTCTGCTTCTCTCTCTCTCTCTGTCTCTCATGAATAAATGAATAAAATCTTAAAAAAAAAAATATATATATATATATATAAGAACAATTGTCTTGTAAAAAAAAATAAAGAAGAAGAAGAACCATAGTCCTGGAAGTTGCAGATATCTAGCAAGATGACAAATTTTACTGCAAAGAATCTAGAATTACACTGGTCATTATTGGGAGCATTCCAATTAGACAGGATCACTCATTTAAGAAATTCACTTGAGAGCAAGGGATCCTAAAGTTGAATAAACAGAATGGGATGTCTACTTTAATTGGTATATAGAAGGGTACAGAAGGCTTCAAGATTCCAAAATAGCTTCATTAAAGGACTTGTTACAAAAAAGACTAATGAAAAATTAAAGACACAAGAGGGACCTAAAACAGAAGACTATGAAGCTGACATGACCCCCCTTCCACCCCCCTCCTTTTTCACTTCAGTACTCACTTTTCAGTAATTCTCTGAACTGCCTTTCCACTCTGAAGAGACTATTAGACAGTTACTGTATAAAAAACTCACCGAAAAGTCCCTTACTGGCTCACTCAGCAGAACGTATGACTCTTAATCTAGGGGTTGTGAGTTCAAGCCCCACGCTGGGTGTAGAGATTACTCAAGAATAAAATCTTAAAAAATATATAATAAAATAAAGTAAAATAAAACTCCCCGAGGCTGCAGACAAACCCATTCAGGTATACTTCACCCCTTAGTC
This sequence comes from Vulpes lagopus, assembly GCF_018345385.1. Lineage (NCBI taxonomy): Eukaryota > Metazoa > Chordata > Mammalia > Carnivora > Canidae > Vulpes > Vulpes lagopus. The sequence continues at coordinate 112,144,575 of NC_054848.1, read as the reverse complement.
AATTGCTGAACTAATGTTTATAAATTAAAGAATTTCCTAAGTCAAGGGAGGAACCCCAAAAGTTTTTGTTTGTTTGTTTTGCTTCTTGTTTTTTTAAGATTTTAGAGTCCAGGATGACTTGGAGAACAAAAGGCATAAGAAATATGGAAAAAAATTAAATTTCCTTTGCAGCCCATTGACAAGTTCTTAAGATTCACAGGGTAAAATTCCCCCAGGGACTCAACTGCCTTGGTGTTAATACTTTGCTAGAGGCAAAAAGCAACCTTACCTTTGACCTTAGTCTGACCTCTAGGATCCTGTAAGTCTTCTTTAACATATAAAAATCCCTTTGAGGGCAGCCCTGGTTTGGCGCCCCCTGCAGCCTGGGGTGTGATCCTGGAGACCTGGGATCGAGTCCCACGTCGGGTTCCCTGCGTGGAGTCTGCTTCTCCCTCTGCCTGTGTCTCTGCCTCTCTCTCTCTCTGTGCCTCTCATGAATAAATAAATAAAATCTTAAAAAAAAATCCCTTTGGAAACTTCCTTTACCTCTACCCCCATCCAAGAGACATGTTAGCAATCATCCTCCAAACATATGGCCTGATAGGAAAATGTTGAGTTTCAGAGTGAACAGTCAAGAGAGCATTTTTGAGGTGTCTTCAGTGCAAAAAGGTGTTTTTTTTAAAGCCCAGGGACAGGACCTGTGGGCAGAAGGAGCTACCCTGGGGTCATGAGAAGTGGTTGTTTATATAACAGTAAATTGGGAGGGGGTCAAGGAGAGCTTAAATCTCTAAGGAATTTGGAAGCAAGGTTTCCAAGACCTTGAGGGGCTAGCTATTGCTGGGATGAGGTCATTTACTACTGTCTGGTAAAACCTTATTCTTGAGACCCTCAGTGGGCCATGTGCTTGTAAGATGATTGCTAACATATATCTTGGGTGGGTGGGGGGGAGGGAAGGAAGTTTCAAAAGAAATTTTTAAAAAATATATTTATGTATTTATGTATTTAGAGAATGAGAGAAATAGAGAAAGTGAGCATGTATGGGAGTGGGGTGGGGGGCAGAGGTAGACAGAGAATCCCAAGCAGACTCCAGGCTGAGCATGAAGCCCAGCTTGGGGCTGGATCCCCTGACCCTGAGATCATGATCTCAACTGAAATCAAGAGTGGGTTGCTTAACCAGCTGAGCCACCCAGGCACCTCTCCAAAGGAATTTTTATATATTAGAGGAGACTTACAGGATCCTGTAGGTCTGGCTAATGTTAAGCTAGAGTACTGAACATTGAGGCAGTTGATTTCCCAGAGGAAGATCACTCTGCCTGTATCAAGGACTTGTCAATGTGATACGGGAGAGCTTGGTTCTTATCTCAAGGGGTCGAAAAAAAGGATCTCACGGACATAGGAGAGTGAATAAAGGGAGAGAAGTTTATTAAGTAAAGATAAAGAGAAAGCTCTCAGGAGTGAGAGGGTTCCCAACAGAGTTGCCACTGAGGGCTTGTAGGGTTGGTCTTTTATTAGAAGCCAACCGGGGATCCTAAATCCTTTCAACATTATTTACTGCTATCACCATTGAGTAAGGACTAGTGATAACATCTTTAAGGCCTTACTTCTTCTTTGGGGTCTGGTTATCCTTTGTTGGTCACAGATGACTGTCATAAAAAGACACTCTCCCAGCACACAACTAGGGCAGAGTGGTCTGGCTTGTTTTCTTTTTCTTTCTTTCTTATTTTTCTTTCTCTCTTTCTTTTTCTTTTTTTTTCCCCACCCCTCTTTTTCTTTTTTTCTTTCTTCTTCCTTCCTTTTTTTTTTTTTTTTTTTTTTAAGATTTTATTTATTTATTCATGAGAGACACACACAGAGAGAGAGAGGCAGGCAGAGGGAGAAGCAGGCTCCATGCACGGAGCCTGATGCGGGACTGGATCCTGGGATTCAATCCCTGGACTCCAGGATTCAAGCCCTGGGCCAAAGGCAGGAGCTAAATAAACCACTGAGCCACCCAGGGACCCCTATTGCTTGTTTTCTTATCTCCGGTTTCTTACACCTCAGCATTCTTGGGATTTTTGTGAGCCTGCTTCCATGGCCCCCTACCTAGCCCTGCCTAGCTCCATTGCCCAAATGGGCTGTAAATTGTAAGGAAATTTTTTTTGTGTGTGTGTATTTCTTTTACCTTTGTTCTCCACATCAGGGTCCACTGCTATACAACCCCACCCCCCCAGGATGATATTCCAGATCCTTCACCAGAAAGGGCTCTCAAAGTAGCAACCGAACTTATTATTATTTTTTTTAAACCAAACGTAGGGCTGGAACTCAAGACCCCAAGGTTAAGAGTTGCCTCCTGTACCCACTGAGCCAACCGGGCTTCCCAGCATCTCGACTTTTACAAGCTGAGTCTTCCCTGCCTGTACTGATTGTTTTGTTATTCAAACATTCAAACATTCAAACAAAAGAAAAATGAATCTGATGGCAGTCTTTAAAGCCTGCTTGGAGGCCCTCTTTTTAGGGCTTTCCAAATTCAATACAATAAATAAGGTTACCTAGCCTCTCCTAGCAGCTCTCTTTGTAAATAGATTATCTCCTGAGATTAGTGGATTGATAAAAAAAAAAAAAAAGGAGGAAAATAGAATGGGGAGCCATGGGCCAGAGTGAGCTAGTGACTGGAGCTGAGCATTTTGAAAGGACCCTGGAGCAAAATTGCAAAACAAAAATCCACCAAGCTAATAGCTTTACAGCTACATCAGCTCCAAGGCCAGAGGCCCAAAATAACACCTATGCCTCCTCCATTGCGTTCTCCTAGGGGTTCATTATCAAAACCCTGGCCCAGAAATGGATGTCTCAATTGTAATCAACTGGGACACTGGAAAAGAGATCATCCTCAATGTTCTTATGCAAATTCTTCTCGAAGTGACCTCTAGAGGAGCCCCCCCTCTTGGGGCCCCTCCCACGCCCCATAGGACTCCAAGGGGTTTTCCAGGAAACTATTTACCAGTAATTCCCTTGAATACTCAAGGGGAAGCTAAAATGAAAATTAATGGGTTTATTCAATCCTGCCAGAGATATTTAGTGTGTCCTGGCTGAAACCTTCACGAGATGTTTGAAATGATTTAATGACTTTATGATAACAAACTTGACTAAGGTGGAAGCTGATATTTCGAGCCGGGTAGAAATTTTTTTCAAGGCCTTCTCCCCTAAACTGAAACAAAACTGTGCAACTCAGAGGAAAAGAAGCAAATTGGAGCAAAGGTAGTTGAAAGGGCGGGTCAGCCTCTTCTTTAGGTCTGCAGTGGGGAACTGGAAACAACTGTCTTTGTCCTGCAAATGTCCCTAGGGCCAGAGGTGTGGCCCTGGAGGAGTAAAGTTCACCTACTTTTTTTTTTTATTAATTAAGATTCAATACATTAACATACAATGTATTAGTCTTGGAGGTAGAGGTCAGTGATTCATCAGTCTTATAACACCCAGTCCTCATTACCTCACATACCCTCCTTCATGCCCATCACCCAGTTACCCCGGCGCCCCCCCTCCGCCCCTCCAGCCACCCTCAGGTTGTGTCCTCTGATTAAGAGTCTCCTATGGTTTGTCTCCGTTTCTGGTTTTGTCTTGTTTTACCTACCCTTTATTATGCCAATCCCCCAAACCTTTCCTGTGCCTCTTAAGGGGCTTGAAAAGATCTGGACCCAGTTGTCTTTTGCCCCTATCTGTGCCTGTGTGCTACAACTGTCCTACCCTCTTCTCTTGAGCCTAATCGGCATTCTTTGAATACAGACTTTGGGGAGAAGTTTCTTGGGGGGGTGCAGTGAGAGGGAGGTATTTGGAAATTGGGCCTATAATGTCTTCTCCACAAGTATTACTGTAGCCCCCAGCCTCCTGATCCGTGGTTTGGTTGCAGGATTTCTTCTCCTTGAGCGCTGGGGTTCTTGGTGTCGCTGCTTTCAAGAATGAAGAGGTGGCCCAGGCAGTGATGGGTAGCAAGGCAATGTTTATGGAGCCATAGTACAAAGCTCCCAGAGATAGATGGGACCCAAGAGGGTTGTCCCCCAAATTTCTAAGTCTAAGTGTTTTTATGGGCTGGTTGGCTGGCTGTTTTCATCTGATTAACCCTTCACGTGCCTGTCATCCAATCTGGCTTTTGTCCAGGTGCTCATCTACTTACCTATCAGGTAGTTTGTTCACTAGGGAAAGAGTGGAGGGCTCCTCATGGGTGGAGTAAAATCCTTTTAAGGGTGGTTTCCTCTTGGTGGGGAGGGGCTTGGCCCTACCTGCCTCTCTTCTGACCATCCCTCATTAATTTCAGATCCTCCTCCTGACAAATTACCAAGTCAGGAGTAGCCTGACACTGAGCCACAGTGCCTGTGTCACTTGCCTCACTTTGTCTCCTCCCATAGGCATTTTGTCATCTCACATCCTCAGAAGAAGGGAGATGGCAATAAGATGTTTTGAGAGAGAGAGACCACATTCCTGTAACTTTTATTGCAGACTACTGTTAGAGTTGTTGTTTATTCTAGTTTATTATTGTTGTTAATCTCTTCTTGTGTCTGATTTATAAACGATCATGGCTGTATATAGGGAAAAACATAGTATATAGAGGGGTCAGTGTTGTCTGAGGCCTCAGGCATCCGCTAGGAGGTCTTGGAAAGTATTTTCTATGGATAGGGGGACACGTGTTGTAAAAAGAATAGCTGAAAGCTCTCTGCATCTGTGAATATCACACACAGGACCAGTGAGAAAGCCTAAGAACCTCATAGAGGCCACTGAGAGTGGTGCTAATGCCCTTAATTTTTATCACACCTCTCAGGCTAGAGTTTGATGAAGTGGGGGTAATTGTTAAAAAAAAGAGACAGCAGGGATCCCTGGGTGGCGCAGCAGTTTGGCGCCTGCCTTTGGCCCAGGGCGCGATCCTGGAGACCCGGGATCGAATCCCACATCAGGCTCCCGGTGCATGGAGCCTGCTTCTCCCTCTGCCTGTGTCTCTGCCTCTCTCTCTCTCTCTGTATGACTATCATAAATAAATAAAAATTTAAAAAAAAATCAAAGAGGGTGACAAACCATGAGACACTCCTAACTCTGGAAAACGAACAAAGGGGTAGTGGAAGGAGAGGTGAGTGGGGTGACTGGGTGACGGGCACTGAGGAGGGCACTTGATGGGATGAGCACTGGGGGTTATACTATATGTTAGCAAATTGAACTTCAATAAAAACAAACAAACAAAAAAAGAAAACCATCTGTGGGGTTCTCTCCTCCCGCCAAGGACAATGAAAGGATCTTCTGTTTTGCTGATAACTTATTTGTCCCGCCCTCCTGCTCTAACAATCTTCCATTTTGTACAACTCCTCTGGGCCTTTCTCTTCTTGCTAGATGGAATGCTGCTGCTTGATTCATGAATAACTTAAAATCATTCAGATATTCAGATTTCTGACACTGAATTTTTTTTAATACTATACACACACAGACACACACAAATACACAGGTACATGTGGTACAAGTGTGTGCATTAAGTATATATATATTTTTTCTTTTATTTTTTTACTAAAAAGGGAATTTATCTTCCCTCTCTACCTTTTATTTTAGATGTGTCTTTTATAAAAAGCATATAGTTGAAATTTTTTTTAAGATTTTATTTTTAAGTAATCTTTATACCCAACATAAGGCTGGAACTTGACAACCTCAAGATCAGGAGTTGCACGCTCTGTTGACCGAGCCAGCCAGGCACCCCATAGTTGAATTTTTAAATGTAACTTGGAAATTTTTGTCTTTTACTCAGGAATGTAATGTTGGGGAACAAGAATTTCTGCCCCCTCAAAGATCCTTCTATCTGGACTAAGAATAAAGTTGACATAAGACAGATGAGCAGGAGAAAATCAAATTTAATGGCCATATACACAGGGAATCCATGTAGACCTGGAAATTCCAAAGACGGTCAGGCAAGAGGAGGTATATGGTCATTCTGAACTAAGGAGAAGGTGAGAGGGATCTGGGATTTCAGAGGAAAGAAATGCACTTCACAGGGCCGTAAGAGTAGATGTTTGCCCTGCCATACACATGGGTCCCTCAGATAAAATTTATCTCTGCTAATAACCCTTATTCTGGGAAAGACCTCTAATTTCGATTCTTTTATGGGGTTAAGGAAGGAACCAAGGTTACTTGAGCCCCCAGGGTCTCAAATACCTTCAGCTTGTGGAGGCTTAGAAAAATTAAGGCCATCCCACATAAAGTTTAGGGTTAGCACAAGTACAGCCATATCTTAGACCCCTGTGAATAAGAGCTGAACTTTATGGGAAAAACTGCAGAATGTCCTCAATGTCCTCGGCAGGGAATCCCATATCAGAAAGACAGCAGAGCCCATGCCCATGGTAGAAAAGTCCCATATCAGAATGAGAACAGAGCTCAATGCCCTTGAAAGCCCCATATCAGAGTGTAAACAGAACTTGAGAAATTCCTCCACCCCTTCTGAAAATCCCCTAGACCAGCCTATAAAAAACCCAGCTGTAGCCCACTTCGGGGTCCAAGTCCCTGCTCCGCTGTGTCGGGTATACTTGGACCCAAGCTCGAGCTTGCAAATAAACCCTCGTGCGCTTGCATTGGTGTCGGCTCCTTGGTGGTTTTTCGGATTCGCAATCTTGGGCACAACAAGCTCAGAATAATCTCCGTGTCAAAGTAGTACATTCTTGGGGGTGGTTGGGGGACCTATTCTGAATCCTGTAGCTTGTTGGCATTTATTTTGATACCTGGCTTACTGGACTCATTTCCATGATCTTAGCTTATGCTTTCTAATTGTTTTTTTTTTTTTTTAAATAGTATCTTTTTACTTTTTATGTATGCATGGCTTGAGGATTTCTTTCCTCCTTCCCTACCTAACACTGGAAATATCAAATGTTATTTTGCTGGTTTAAAAATTACAAATTCTTAGGACGCCTGGGTGGCTCAGTGGTTGAGCATCTGCTTTTGGCTCAGGTTGTGATCCTGGGGTCCTGGGATCGAGTCCCATATCGGGCTCCCCTCCAGGAGCCTGCTTCCCTCTCTGCCTATGACTCTGCCTCTCTCTGTGTCTCTCATGAATAAATAAATAAAATCTTTAAAACGAATGACAAATTCTCAGTTGAAATATAGTGGGTTCTCGTAATGTGTTAAGATGCATACTTGTATCTTTCCCCATAAGTTTCTAAAATTTCTAAAAATTTATTATTACTTTTAAAATCCCAGTGTAGTTACCATACAGTGTAATACTTAACCTTATCAATACTTGTACTTCCTGCCAGCCTTGGCACGCTCTCACCTTTCTCTAAGGCCAGCATCTAACAAAGCTGGCATGCACATGACAGGGGCTCAGTTTTGTTGGAATCCTGTTTAAACAGTAGAAATAATATTTGTGTAATATCTCTGATAGTGTCTGGATAAGTGCTTGGCAAATTAACTCAGTACAGTTTGGAATGAAACAGCATAGTGGAAAGGGAGGATTTGCCAAATACTTATTTGAAATTCTAGTGTCCTTGCATCCCAGTCCAGGGATTTTGATGACCCTGTCTTCCAAAGACACAGCCAATAGAACCTGTGCTCAGTGGCTTTATCCACATGGCACACTTGTCAACATTTAGACCTTACTGAATCGGATAGCAAATAATCAAAGAAGCCAAAAGAGGCAAACACTTCATAATTACAGACACCAGTGGGTCTAGCTGCCTGGAGGTGGGGGTGGGAGCTTCTAGGGAATTTAACCAATATGCTTTGCTCAAATAATGAAATCCAACCGAATAGTCCTTAAAAAATTATTGAAAAGACTGGATTGAATAGTATCGGTGGAGGATAGGAAAGCTCCCCATGACAGGATCTCAATTGGAAGCTAAAGGAAATGGGGAAGTGAGCTTACTGAATGCTGAGGCGTCTGGACTGACATCCAATATATTAAGATTCCTCCTCCATGTCTCTCTCTCTCTTTGTCTCTCCCCCCGCCCCCACCCCGCTAGATTTTCACATCTTCAGTTTTTAATCATCAATGTTTGTGTCATATCCAGGCCACAGAGGAATTAAGATAAATACGTCCTATTCAGGGACACAAAGTCCTTTCTGAGCCCAGAAAGGCTACTTTCCACCCCTCCTCACCTCCGGAATCCTTTGCCCTCTGCACACTCTAAATTCCCCGCTGCCCAGGAGCAAGGGGACTGCCAAAGGGAAAGCCCTCTCCCTTGTGACACTGCATACCCCGGATTCCGAGGGGACACTCAAGTGCCCTTGCAGTGCCCTTCCCTCCTGTAGGTGCTGGGAGGAGTATGCTCCCCCATTTTCCTAGGGCCTTGGTGCTCCCTTTTATGCCACAGCAGGACACCTACCCCCAGAAGATTTTCTTCTGCTTCTAGAGAAAAAGCACAAGTACTTTCCATCTGTATGGGCACCTTTATAATGCTGTCCTACTAGGGGAAACCTTTCAGATGCTTTGAGTCACCCTAAAATCATGTGCTCACTCTGCCTTTTTTCCTCTCCTTGTTCTATTCATTTCTTTATTTTCTTTCCTGCTCCTTCTATCTACCCATCTATCTATCTCCTTTTCCCTTTCCTTTTTATTATTATATTATTATTATTTTTTGTTTATTTGACAGAGAGAGAGAGAGAGCACACAGCAGGGTGGAGAGGCAGAGGGAGAGGGAGAAGCAGGTTCCCCACTGAGCAGGGAGCCTGATGACAAGGGGCTCCATCCCAGGACCTTGAGCTCATGACCTGAGCCAAAGACAGCCTCTTGACTGGTTGACCGACTGACCACCCAGATCCTCCTCCCTTTTGTTCTCCTTTTCTCTTTCATTCTTCTTTCTCCTTTTCTGTCTTTGCTTCAGTTTCTCTTGTTTCATACATTGATTTTCCTCACAGTTACAAATAATAAAATATTCGCATTTATTGCTCTTCCAGTTGTGTTAGCAATCATGTTCGCAAACCTTCTCATAGGCAAATATGTTAATTATCAAAAGAATCCTAGGAATAAAGTGCCATCACCAATCTGAATTTGTGTATGTGAAAAATCAAGCTCAGAAACGCTAAGTAACTTGTCCAAGGCCCAGACTTGGCATTCAACCCGGGCAGAAACAACTGGAAAGCCCTTGATCGTGTCGCTGAGATGTCTGCTTGTATCTGAGAACCTCTCTGCTCTGGCATGTTATTTTGTTGTGCAGGCAGTACTTTCAGAACTAACTGGTGGAAAAAAAAAAAAAAAAGAACCGCCTGGTGGTAGCCGTTTTTTTTTTTTTTTAATTTTTATTTATTTATGATAGTCACAGAGAGAGAGAGAGAGAGAGAGAGAGAGAGGCAGAGACACAGGCAGAGGGAGAAGCAGGCTCCATGCACCGGGAGCCCAATGTGGGATTCGATCTCAGATCTCCAGGATCGCGCCCTGGGCCAAAGGCAGGTGCCAAACCGCTGCGCCACCCAGGGATCCCGGTGGTAGGCATTTTTAAGGTCAGCATGTCAACTACATTTTGTGTGTAATGTTTGTAAGATATTCTACAGATGGCCCCATTATTTTGTTATTTTACCTGGAACTGTTTGAAAGATAATGAGGAAGCTGATTTCAGCAAATATATATATGAAAAATATTTTCTTATTAGGTGTCTATCAACTACAACAAATTGTTTGGGATGCCTGGGTGGCTCAGTGGTTGAGCCTCTGCCTTCCGCCCAGGGCGTGATCCTGGGGACCCGGGATCGAGTCCCACATTGGGCTCCCTGCATGAGGCTTGCTTCTCCCTCTGCCTGTGTCTCTGCCTCTCTCTGTGTCTCTCATGAATAAATAAATAAAATCTTAAAAAACAAAACAAAACAAAAACAAATTGTTCATGGTGCTACTTATAGTTTGATTAAATTGAAAATTCAGTTTGGGTGTCACAATCATGATGCTACTTAGAAATAGTATTTGAGGAGGAGCCTGGGTGGCTCAATTGGTTAAGTGCCTGACCCTTGGTCATGATCTCAGGGTCGTGAAATTGGGCCCCTCGTCAGGCTCAGCGCAGAAAGACCCTCTCTCTCTTTCCTTCTCCCCCCCCCAATAAAAATAAATACATCTTAAAAAATAAACAAGAAAGAGTATTTGAGGGTATTCTGCTATGTGTTTCCATGTCATTTGCCATCGAAGGACATCATTTCACAGAAAATAAAGCCATAAACATACTCTGGTCTTTTCAGTCAGATTCGGCTTGCTTCCACGTTGACACCTTTAGGATGACATAATTTAGGAGAAATTCTCTGCTGGTCGTGTTGCAGGGTTGCAGGGTTCTTGTCTTACGGAGTCAAAGAATGAATCTCAAGAACACGAAAGGGTGAAGTGAAGTGAAAGTTTATTAAGTGAAGGTCAGAGCAGAGAGGAAAGAGAAAAGCTCTCTGGCCTGAGAGGAGTCCCAAGGGGTTTCCACCGAGGGCTTTTAGTGGCAGTCTTTTACTGAGAACTGGCTGGGAAGCTTGTGGCCTTGAGATTCTTGCGTCATCCCTTCTCTCTGGTTCTGCTCCATGTCAGCGTCTCCACCTGCCAGGAATAGATCTGGAGCCCCGTCAGGGGACCCAGGGGCCTCCTATCGCTCCCACCTCTCCCTTCACCCTTTCCCTCTTCATGGCACAGGACCTGTGGGCAGAAAGAGCCATACTGGGATTGTGAAGAGTGAGTGATGGTATATTTTTTAATTAGTGGGGTTGGGGAACAGGGCAGGTCTCCAAGGAATCCAGAAGCAAGTCTTTCAGGACCTGGAGGGGCCAGCTGCTGCCAAGATGAGGTGACTTTTCAACATGAAAGTACGAAGGTGGCCACGAGTTCCCTGAGGACGGTCATGCTCTGGGTGTGTTGGGGATCTATCAGTGGGCTGCAAGCTGTAAAGAGATTTTAACTGAAATGACTTTTCTTTTGCCTTTGTTTCCCACATCAGTAGGAGCCATTCTAGAGTTTTCCTTGTCCCTCATGTATCATATCAAGTCCAATAGCCAATTAATTCCTATCTCTCCAGTTCATCCTCCCTTTTATTTTATTTTATTTTTTTTCTTTACTTTTTTTTTTTTTTTTATTATCCTCCCTTTTATATCCTGACTGCTATCACCCTAACCTAGGCCCCATTGCCTCTCTCTGGGAGTACCAAAATGGTTGCCTAACTGGTCTCCTGGTTTCTAGGATTGTGCTACTCCAGTCTGATCTCCACATGCTAACCTAAGTCTGTCTTTTTCTTAGAAGAAAAATTTTTCATAACAACTTAAGAAAAAATAAACCAAAAAAAAAAAAAAAAAAGAAAAGAAAAAAATAAACCCAAGTTCCAGGGCATGGCATACAACGGCCTTAAAATACGACCCAGACTTTCATCTATTTCATTCCTTCTGCATACCAACTATATGGGATGGCATTCTCAACTTTTCTCCCTGAGAGACTCCTGGAGTTTCAGCATTTTCTTTTTGAAGTATTCCCTGATATCTCCAAGTTGAATTGATCAATCGTTATTATCCCATAACTTATAGTAGCTATTATCGTAACCACTGTACTGAACACCGTTTATTTAGCACCAGTGAGCTGAGCCCTTTGCGGGCAAAGCGTATATGCATTATTGGCTTATTAACGTAGAGCCAAGCACAGAATCTTGCGTGTCAGTTAACTATCAGTAATGTTTATTGGAGTTAAAGAAAAAGGCAGTGTAACATGGAATTTAGAATAAAATGTGAGCTGACTCTATTGAAACCAATAAATCCATCCCCAGAACTCTACTAAAACTCTCTTCCGTCTTTCATTCCTCTTTTCCTCTTTATCATCCTTGCCACATCCCTAATTTCAGTTCTCATCATCTCTCACTTGGGTTATTTTTTTTTTTTTTCCTCACTTGGGTTATTAAAATAACCTTGTATCCTCCATCCAGTTTTTCTCCTTCTACCCCAAAGCATCATCCACGCTGTCAGAGTGATCAAACCAAAACACTTTGCCCCTGTTAGTCTCCAGCTTTTCACACACCGAGCAGCTCGCCACTGGCCTTTGGATGAAGTTCAAACTTCTTAGCTTGATGTAAAAGGCCCTTCAAAACTTGGCTATGGTATATATGTTGTAATCTCCTGTAACTCTTCCAAATATACAGTACTCTTTCATGGCTCTGACTAATATCCCTACGATTCTTTTACTCATCCTTCAAAGTCCAGTATAACTGAGCTCCAGTATAATAATACTGTATTTATTTATTTATTATACTGGAGTATAATACCTCCTCTCTCTCAATTTCTTTAACCGCCATTCACTTCGCCCCACTCAAGAAGAATGAATTGTTCCAAAAATAGGTTTTACACACATCTCTTATACCATACCTTGCATCATTGTAGTTGTGTATGCATCTGTCTTTCTCCATAGACTGTAGATGACTGGAATCCAAGGGCTGTGGATTACCCAGTTTTGTCTCGAAATCCAAGTTTGGGGTCTAGATGGCAATCAGAGTTTGTTGCATGTCAAATGGGCCCAAATTATTTGACAATATATACTATAAGAAGGTAGGTTACAGGTTATATAAATACAGGTTATGTAAATATATATAAATATGGTATATACTATATAGCTATGCCAACTGTATATTATAAAATGTCTATTAAACTCTTGTGAGCAATCCATTTGGTTGTACAGAGTGAAATCAATGCTGAAATATCCTGAAGTATAGGATATACTTTCTGGTATAGCTCAAATTCATACTCTTTATTAAGTTCATGTAAATTGTTTTATCTCTTCTATGCCCCATCCTGTAGACTACGTACCATCTCAGAAATCCAGTAATGTGGTTGTTGCATGACATTGGATGGAGTAAAAGTATCATTTGTAAATGGACATTTTAATCATGAATGAACACATGGCATATCCTGAAATATTTCTGTCCCTTTCTTTTATCTTTTTTAAAGATTTTATTTATTTATTTATTCATAAGAGACACACAGAAAAAGAGAGAGAGAGAGAGAGAAAGGCAGAGACACAGGCAGAGGGAGAAGCAGGCTCCCTGCAGGAAGCCTGACGTGGGACTCGATCCCAGGTCTCCAGGATCACACCCTGGGCTGAAGGTGGCACTAAACCACTGAGCCACCCAGGCTGCCCTCTGCCCCTTTCTTTTAAAACTTGTACAAGGTGGTTAATGCTATCAGTGAAATTTTAATCACTGGTTTATTCAACCGATATTTGTCAAGAAATTACTTATGGTAGGTACTCATGCAGGTTTCATGATATAGCATAAATGAAACTACATTAGCCTCTGGAGCATCTACTAACAATAAACAAATATTATTCAATAAGATATTATGAAAAATTTTATGAAGGAAAAGTCCAGGGTGTTACGAATATACAGGGTGTTACGAATATACAGGGTGTTACGAATATATGTAACACCTCTGAACCTCAATTTTGTCCTTTATAAATATGCAGAGTACTTTTAAAGAGTAATAATAATAATACCAATTGCTATTTATAAAAATCCCTCTTATCTCTGTTTACTGTTCACAAATATTTTCACATCATTTATTCTTTCAACAGATATTTATGGAATGTCTCCTCCATATCAGGGACTGTCCTAAGCACAGTGAATATAATGGTAAAGCCTAGCTCACTTATTAATTAAATAGTCCTACGAATATGATGAGTGCTATGAAGGATATGGTCCCTGCCATCACAGAATATGTAGTGTGTTAAAGGATAATGTTGAGTACACGGGGCAATCTCAAAATAGCATGATAATTTAACATTGGAACTTTAATGAGGAGGAGTTTAAAAACACTTCCTAATAAGGGTCGGTTTGTCCTTTCATTAATTATGTAGGCACTGTATGATTCTCTGGAAATCCTATATGCTCTAAAATCCCTTTCCCAATTAAAAGCCCCATTTCATCTATTTACAGAACTCAGGTAGCTATCTGATAGGAAGCAGTTTGATCAGATCAATTTAAACTATGGCATAAACAAATCAATTTTCAGCCCTTCCAGAGATGATTGTATTTTAAAATGATTAATTTATACTTTGAAATTACTACATCTCTAATGGTGATCAGTGTGGCTAAGAACATTTTAGGAGTCAGGAGAATCTCTAAGAACCCCCACATTGTGTCTAGAAGATAATCACCTTCATCGCCTGCATAGGAGGCCAGGGCTTTAAAAGAAGGAGGGAAATCAATTGAAAAGAAATTCACATTATATATTTATTTTTTAAAGAATATTCCGTTGTACCCTAGGTTCACTCTCGAGCCCATGTCTACCATTAGAGTTGTGCCCGATTAGAATGGAAGACCTTGAAGAACACTGCAAGATCCACAAAGAAAAATCCACGTTAAGGCACTTGAAGGTCCACAAAGGAAAATTCAATTTACAATCCTTAGGTGCTATTCAGTAGCCTTGGAACAATTTTCAACAACAATGGCTGAGATACTATTGGGTCTTAGAGTAACTCAGCTAACCAAAAAAATTAAGCCAAACACCTGATTCCCCCAGCAGCCTAGATAATTGGGGTTTTATGCTACATTAACAAAAACATTAGACAATTATTTTCCCCATCTGTTTCCTTGTTCTAAAACCCCCAGCAAAAGTCTTTGTAGTAGCTCTTAAAAATGTTCCTTGAGTTTTATTCCATTTCCGTGGTTCTTATCTAAATTGTCTTTGCTGATTTTGTTGCCTTAAATGGTGATGTTGCGTCCCACGCATTTTTGTCATTTCATTTGTGTCACGTTCCCTTTATTTCTTCAGGTTACAAAGGGAAACTCTCCACACCATGTCAGAAATGATCATATCAGATCAGCCTTTAAAATATTGGCATTCTTTAACGTTAAACGCAATCCGTCCATTTTTGACTATTTTTTAGAAATTTTCTACAGTGTGAATAAGTCTTCCATAGCTATTAAAGAATAGTGTTCAATAAATTAACAATGTAAGATGCCTCACATTTTATCAGCAAATCTGGTCAGCTGTGTGTCTGCCAAGGAGTTATGAAATCAGTAGCAACGGCAGCTGCCACAGCAATAGAACTTCATGTTCCTTTTTCCTAGTATAGATTGAAGAGCTGTTTTTACCTTCGGACACAAAAACTGGACAAAAGATTGTAAGAACCGAGTGAGAAATTTCCTTTGATTTTAACACAGACTGAGAATTATTTGTCCTGGGGAAGGAAAATGGTGGTTTTTTTCCATTTGACGTCTTTCAGTTCTGTCTTGGCAGGCTTTCTTAATATTTCATCATGATGGCGTAATTGTGGATATTCTCAATGCTAGTACCTAACCATTTTGATAGTTACTTTACAGAGCTTAAAGGTGTTGGATATTTTAGACAGCTCTTAATTATCAATTTGAATATTTGGAAGCCCAACTTATTTTTCCTATGTCAAGGCAAATTATTTTAATAAGGTATTTTTAGGTATATTATATATATATATATATATAGGATATATAATATATATATATTTGGATATGTTTATATATAAATATAAATATAAATATAAATATAGATATATATTAACTGGGAGGCTCAGTTGGTTAAATGTTGGCTCAGGTAATGATCCTGGGGTCCTGGGATCGGGCCCTGTGGCAGGCTCCCCACTCAGCACAGGGTCTGCTTCTCCTTCTCCCTCTGCGCCTCCCCACCTTGTGTTCTCTCTTGCTCACCCAGTCTCTCTCTCTCAAAAAAAAATAAAAAGTCTTTCAAAATAAGTATTTATATTATAGTTTATATACTCTTTAGCTATTATTAGATGAATGGCCTCAGATGGCTAACATCTAAGAGGAGCTTGTCTGCTTCTCTGTAAAATAGAAATGATAGTTATTTTCTTTCTGAGGGAGTCACTGGGATAATTTAATTAGATCATGGGTATGAAGCACACCCTCTCCTACACAATAGGTGCTCAGCAAATCAGAGCTTTTTGTTTCTGTTGTTCTTTGCTTTCTACTCCACCTCCTCATCGTCCTCTTTACTTTTTCCTTTTTTTTTTTTTGAAAATAGGGGGACAGGGATGCCAGAGAAGGGAAAATGGGGAGGGATCATAGATAACCTTTCTAGGGTGGCGGCTTATCAAAACTGTGTCAAATTTGAACACACTAACATGGGAGGAAAGGACATTGCAGATGTAAGGAGCATTGTACAAAAATGCCTCGAGTCACGGACTCGAATTGTGCTCAGAAAGTGTGAATTCCATCTGTAAAACCATATCATTTCAATGGCAGCAATTCTCCTGTGTTCTTTGGAGGAGAGGTTTGAGAGAATATTTCTGTTGTCCTTTGGCTCTAAGTTGAGCACAACCAGTTACTTAAGTCAAAGAACTCAATTTCACCCGCCATCAATTCACTTTCTGGGAAAGAGGGTCTCCGTACCTGCCAGGAGCTGAGGTCAGAGCAAAAGGAATGATCAAGCAGATTTTGCTCTCCTCTGCTTTTGGGAAACTGTAGACGTTATCAAACGTCAATCACCGATGCCATTTTCTGCCTTCAAACATATTCAAGGGTATAGATTATGTAATGGTATCTCTAAGTATCAGTGCTAAAGTGGAAGTTATCTACATTCCATCCGTGTTCTAATCTTGAGAACACTAAAAGGGATTTTATGGTTGATAGAACTATTTCTTTGAAGAATGAAATTCGCTTGGCCTTGGGGCCTTGCCAACATCAAAGCCCTTGGTCCAAATGGTTACTTCATTGTGACCAAAATATGATTCATTTGTTTTCACCATCCTTCCTCCTGATTTTCCCCAATTGCTGACATGGTATGTGCGTGTTCCTTCATAAATTCATGAGCTTTCTTTATAATGTATTCTATCAGCAGGCACTATTTAAACTATTAGCTTCAAAGGTCTACAGAAGTGCATGAAATATAACATAAAATATTTAATAACGGTGATAAACTGCAGTCTTCAGAGTGATTGCAAAATTGAGGCCATGCATCTCCAAAATAAAAAGAATATTATGACAGCGATACTCAAAATAATGCATGCTATTTTTAAAACAGGTAATGCAAAAAAGGTGCTGAGGTGGCAAAAGTGTCCAATTAATTAGAAGATGAAACAAATGCAGCCAAACACCTGCCTGGGCCACGAGTTTACTTTCTGTCTCCTGGAGTCACACTTCTTTCAGAGGAATAGATTTTCCTCATTTCCCGAACCCCACATCACATTTGCATTTTGATGTTTTCCCAACCTGCATCCAGTCGTTAAAGAAACAGATATTCCAATTATTCTTCATTGAAACTTGTAGTAAATTTCACTTCAGGATCCTTGATGGAGTGAAATTTTTTTTTTCCTTTTTTTTTTTTTTTTTTCCTTAAGGAGAGGAAATTGCTGGATTGATAAACTTTGAATCCAGTGTCATTTTCTGGCCCAACAGATAATGCTTTGTCTGATGATTTCTCCAGGCTTGGTTCCGATTGCTCCAGTGAGTGCCTCAACTGGCTTCTTTTTTTTTGTTTGTTTAAATGTATTCATGAGAGACAGAGAGAGAGAGAGGCAGAGACACAGGCAGAGGGAGAAGCAGGCTCCATGCAGGGAGCCTGACATGGGACTCGATCCCGGGACTCCAGGATTAGGCCCTGGGCCGAAGGCAGGCGCTCAACCGCTAAGCCACCCAGGGATCCCTCAACTGGCTTCTGTAACTCTGGATACAGCTTTGCAGAACTGAGCTGCACTCTGCATTAGTAAGTGGGTATTTGAGAATTCTGGTTATTTCACCATTTTAACATAACCCTTAAGCTATTACCTCTTAGACATTCTAAATCTTTGAATTGACTTTGTGTTTTTGTAGTTATAATGTATTTTAAACATGCAGAAAAGTACAGAGGGTAATATTACACATCCCAATTTTACTGTCACCCAATGTAAAGCTTTTGCAACATTTGAGTCAGAACTTTTTCTAAAACAGTAAAACATTGCAGAGCGCCAAGTGTCATGGTACTCACCGTAACCTTTCTATAGGATTGTACCTTTATAAATAGAATAGTTTACTAATAATATTCACATTTACTTTGGGCTTACAAGATGTTAGGCGGTATGCTAAGAGCTTTACATGTATTAATTTAGTCTATGCTCAGGTTCCCCATCTGGGGAAGATGCTATTATACCCATTATACAAATGTGGACTCTAAGGCACAGACAAAAATAAGTAACTTCTACAGCAAGTGACAGAGTTAGCATTTGTAACAGGCTCTAAAGACTAGTTTCCATTTTTTGTGTTTGTTTTTACTTTTTATTTAAATTTAAATTCTAGGGATCCCTGGGTGGCGCAGCGGTTTAGCGCCTGCCTTTGGCCCAGGGCGCGATCCTGGAGACCCGGGATCGAATCCCACGTTGGGCTCCCAGTGCATGGAGCCTGCTTCTCCCTCTGCCTGTGTCTCTGCCTCTCTCTCTCTCTGTGTGACTATCATAAATAAATAAAAATTAAAAAATAAATAAATAAATTTAAATTCTAGTTAGTTAGCATACAGTGTAATATTAGTTTCAGGTGTACCATATAGTGATTCAGTGCTTCCATACATCACCCAGTGCTCATCTCGACAAGCACAGTCTTTAATCCCCATCACCTATTTCAACCATCTCCCACCCATGTCCTCTGCTAACTAGCAGTGTGGTCTCTAATAGTTAGAGTCTATTTATTGGTTTCCCTCGTTTTTCCCCTTTGCTTAATTGTTTTGTTTCTTAAATTCCACATACGAGTGGAATCATATGGTATTTGTCTTTCCGACTTATTTTGCTTAGCAGAGTTCTCTTTAGCTCCATCCATGTCATTGCAAATGGTAAGATTTCAATATTTTTAATGGCTGAGTAATATTCCATCGTGTGTGTGCATGCACTTATACATGTGTATACATATATACACACGCACACATATATATACATGCACACACACACACCACCTCTTCTTCAGCCATTCAGCATTGTTGGACATTTGTTTACATAATTTGACTATTATAGGTAACATTGGGGGTTCATGTATCACTTTGAATTCGTATTTTTGTATTTTTTGAGTGAATACCCAGTAGTGCAATTGCGGGATCATAAGGTAGTTCATTTGTAACATTTTGAGGAACCTCCATGTTGTTTTCCAGAGTCGCTGCACCACTTTGCATTCCTGCCAACAAAGCAAGAGGGTTCCTCTTCCTTCAAATCCTCATCAACACCTGTTATGTCTTCTGTTGTTGGTTTTGAACTAGGGGTGGTGGAAGGGGAGGTGGGCGGGGGCTGGGGGTGCCTGGGTGACGGGCACTGAGGTGGGCACTTGACGGGATGAGCACTGGGTGTTATTCTATATGTTGGCAAATTGAACACCAATAAAAAATAAATTTATAAAAAAAGAGAAATTCTGATAGGTGTGAAGTAATATCTTACTTTAGTTTTGATTTGTATCTCCCTGATGATGATGTATGTTGTTGAGCATCTTTTCATGTGTCTGGTGGCCACCTGGATGTCTTCTTTGGAAAATGCAAAGACTAGGTTCTTAAGCAGTATGTATCATTGCTCTCTGAATTAACTTACTCTTCCCTCTATCCATTTACTGATGAATAGATTGTTTCCTTTTTCTCATCATGCAAAATTATTTGTATATGTGGTTATCTGCACATGCAATATATGTTGTATTGATTTGCTAGGGCTGGCAAAACGAAATACAGACCTGCCTCATTTTATTGTGCCTTGCTTTATTGTACTTCATAGATATTGCCTTTTTTTTTTTACAAATTTAAGGTTTGTGGCAAGTCTATTAGCACGATTTTTCCAACAGCATTTACTCCCTTTGTGTCTCTGTGTCACGTTCTGGTAATTCTGACAGTATTTCAAACTTTTCATTATTACTAATTTGTAATAGTGATCAGGGATTAGGACTCACTGAAGGCTCAGATGATAATTAAGATATTTCGCAATAAAGTATTTTTAAATCAAAGTATATTCATTGTTTTTTCAGACATTATACTATTGCACACTCGATTGACTATAGTATAGTGTCAGCATAACTTTATTTTAAAGATTTTATTTATTCAAGACAGAGATCGAGCACAGAAGCAGGAGGAGTAGAGGGGGAAAAAATCCCAAGTAGACTCCGTGCTGAGCTTGGGGACTGAGGTGGGGCTTGCTCTCACAACTGTGAGATCATGACCTGGGCTGAAACCAAGATTTGGATGCTTACCCAACTGAGCCACCCAGGCACCCTGCGTCAACATAACTTTTATACACACTGGGAAATCACAAAGTTCATTTGACTTGCATTACTGTGATATTTGCTTTATTCCAGTGGCTTGGATCTGAATCTGCAATACCCTGAGGTATGCCTGCACCATAGACTGGGGAGTGAAATTGGTAACTCTTAGGGAAAATATTTCTTCAATTTTATTAGGTATTAGCAAGCAGCTCTTTAGATTTTTTTTCTACCAATTTATATGCCCACCAGCAGTGTAAGAATTGAGTTCTTTTTGTCCATTTCCTTCCCCAAACTTGGCATTGTCAAACTTTTTAACTTTTGTCACACTGATGAGCATGAAATATGTCAATTTTATAAATTTTGTAGTCCTATGTATATTAACAAATCTCTGCCTGTCTCTTAGTTACTGGCCTTTCATGTTTCCTCTCCTATGAATTGCCTGTTCCTGGTCGTTGGCTATGCTTTTACCAGCTCATTTGACTTCTTCTTATTGCTTTGTATTAAATCTTCATATATTATGGGTGTTCATTGTTTTCAGTTATGTACATCTTCTCTAATTCAATGCTTAGAATCGAACTTATTTTCTGAGGTTCATAAAAGAAAATTTCAATTTTGATATCTAATTATTAGTCTTTTATTTTGACTTGTACCTTTTGTATCTTGTTTATAGATCTTTCCCTGCTCAGGTACACAATTAAGATATTCTCCCACAATTTCTCCTACATTTTTTTATAAAGATTTTAAAAATTTATTCATGAGACACACAGAGAGAGACAGACAGACAAAGAGAGAGAAAGAGGCAGAGACAGAGGCAGAGGGAGAAGCAGGCTCCATGCAGGGAGCCCCACGTGGGACTTGATCCCGGGTCTCCAGGATCACACCCTGGACTGAAGGTGGCCCTAAACCGCTGACCCACCCAGGCTGCCCCTCTCCTACATTTGTTAGAATGTTTTTTTTTTTTTCTCTTCTTTTCAAGTTAATTAAAATGAAGAGGTTATGGCATTATTTTCTAAATCTCGTTTTACAGTGATAGCAAATTTTTCTGGCAAAATTTGTTTTATAATCCATCTTGTCACAACTAATTTCCAACGCCACTCCTGCCATATACAAATGCTCATATAAGAGTTAACAACCATTATACATGTGTTATTTGTTAGTCATTATATTTACATTGTATCATATGTCCCTGGTAACACTTGCATGAGGAAGGTATTATTATTTCCACTGTACAAATAAACTGTTGTAAAGAAAGGACAAATATTTTCTCCAATTTCGCAAAACCTGTAAATGGTGGAGCAGGATTTGAACCCAAAAGTAGTAGTGGTAGCAGTAGTATGAATACCACTATTGAATGACACTTAATTTTATAAATACATGAAACAGTTTCTGGAGTTTATAGTCTTTCCATTAGTTCATTTGATTAACCATGCGACAAATCATACACTTTAAATGATTTATACTTAAAAAACAAAAAAGGATTTTATTTGTTCAGAAATCTCTACACCCAACATGGGGCTCAAATCTATAGACTGATCCAGCCAGGTGCCCCTCAGTTTTGCTCTTTAATGTCTTCATATTTCCTAGGGCAAGCTTTCACATTTCATGTACTATCTTCACAATTATGTCACTTATTCTTAGTATTTTCGTTGTACGTTAAACTTGGCTTATCAAGTTCCATTGAATCCTGTCTGGAATTTTGTTGCAAGAGCATTACTCTCAACAAACTTTTCCAGGGAATTAGCATCAGTAATGAGATATTGAGACTTTTAATTCACAAACATGCCCAAATCCTTATTTTTAAGGTCAATTTTTTAGGGTGCCTTTTTTCCTAAGATTTTATTTATTTATTTTTATTGTAAATATTTATTCATTTATTTTTGAGAGAGAGAGTAGGGGATATGGCAGAGGGAGAGGGAGGAGAAAAGCAGAGAGAAGCAGACTCCCTACTCAGAGCTGAGTCTAACTCAGGGCTCAGTCCCACCACCCTGAGATTATGACCTGGCCAAAACCATGACCTGAGCAGAATCCAAGAGCTGTATGCCCAACTGACAGATCCACCCAGGTGCCCCTCTAAGACTTTATTTTCTAGAGCAGTTTTAGGTCTAGAGCACAACTGAGAGGAAGATAGAGAGATTGCCCATCTACCCCATTCCCACACATGTGTAGCCTTCCCCATTACCAATATCACTTCCCAGAATAGTACATTTGTTTGTTTGTTTCTTTCTTTTAACCAAGGATCAATCTACATTGACCTATCAACCATTTAAAATCTATAGTTAACCTTATGGTTCACCCTTAGTGATGTACATTCCATGGGGTTTGGAAGGTCAACTTTTATCCTTATAAAAATAAGGATTTTTTAATAATATTGTTCTATTTTCTCCATTAAGGTATTGCATGTCGTTTTCTGAACTTAATCCTAAGGAAACTACTTTTTGTTATTGTTGCTATTATGAGTGGAGAAGTTTTTAAAAGATTTTATTTATTTATTTGAGAAAGAAAGAGAGAGAGAGCACAAGTAGGGGGGAGGAGCAGTGGGTGAGGGAGAAACAGACTCCCCACTGAGCAGGAAGCCCAATGCAGAGCTCGATCCCAGGACCCTGGGATCACTATCCAAGCTGAAAGCAGATGCTTAACTGACTGAGCCACCCGGGCATTCATGAATGCAGAATTTTTTTTTTTTATTTTTTATTTTTTTATGATAGTCACAGAGAGAGAGAGAGAGAGGCAGAGACACAGGCGGAGGAAGAAGCAGGCTCCATGCACCGGGAGCCTGATGTGGGATTCGATCCCGGGTGTCCAGGATTGCGCCCTGGGCCAAAGGCAGGCGCCAAACCGCTGCGCCATCCAGGGATCCCATGAATGCAGAATTTTTAATGACAATTTCTACTTGGTGGTTGAGGTATCTGGAAATACTATTAATTATGGTTATCTTCTTGCACACAACAAACATAACAGATTTGTTATTAATTCTGATAGTTTTTATACATTTGTTCTTTGATTTCCATATATAGACAATCAAGTCTTCTATAATTTTTTACCATTCTCTTATGTTTTTTTATAAACATTATATCACATTTCTTTTTCATGTCATATTTAAGGGACTAAGATGTCTAATACTATAATGAATTGTAGGGATAATAGAAGGCATTCATGACTTGATCCTGACTTGTAATTGGTAGCTTTAAAAATTATAACACTAAAAAAAAAATTAAAAAAAAAAAATTATAACACTAAGCGTGCGTGGGTGACTCAGTCACTTAAGCATCTGACCCTTGGTTTTGCCTCAGGTTTTCATCTCTTCTAGTCCCACACTCATTACAGAATCTGCTTGGGATTCTCTCCCTCCTTTGCTCTCTCTCTCTCTCTCTCTCTCTCTGTCCTTTAAATAAATAAATAAATAAATCTAAAAAAAAAGTTATAACAATAAATATGATGTTTGTTATATGTTTCTGAAAAACACGATTTATGAATTAAAGAACCTTTTTTATATTCCTAGTCTCTAATAGCCTTATCATGAATGGGCATTGGATTTTAATTATAGTAATTGATTTTCTAATATGAAACCATTCCCATGATGCTGGTTAAACATTACTTTATTATGATGCATCCTATATTTTATGCATTGATTTCAATTTATCAATATTTTATTGAGGTTTATTACATATATTCTAATTAATGAGATAGGCCTATAATTTTTATTTATTGCACTGGCCCTGTCAAGTGTTATTGTCAAGGTTATTTCAGACTCTTGCAGCTCTGAAAGTGTTTTGTTAGATTAGAATTGTCTATTTCTTGAACATTTGTAAAAACAGAGCTTTAAAACTCCTTGAATCTTGTGCTTATTTTGAAAGGAGATGTGGTACTGGTTGGTGGAATGTTTTTAACTACAGTTTAAGTATATATAATTTGATTTATTCACATTTTCTACTTTTTCTTTGGTTATTTATATTTTCTAGAAATGCATGCTTTTTATGTAACTTTTCAAATGCATTGATGCTTTTTACAATATATTCACAATACTTAATATTGTAACATATCTGCATTTTTTTTGTTTTGTTTTGTTTTTTTTTAAAGATTTATTTATTTATTTATTCATGATAGATCTAGAGAGAGAAAGAGAGAGGCAGAGACACAGAAGGAGGGAGAAGGAGGCTCCATGCCCGGAGCCTGATGCGGGACTCAATCCCAGGACTCCAGGACCGCGCCCCGGGCCAAAGGCCGGCGTCAAACCGCTGAGCCACCCAGGGATCCCCCATATCTGCATTTGTTTCCATTTATTGGCTAATGTTGATTTTTACTTTTTTTAGCAATATCTTCTCAGAAGATTCCTTTTTTTTTTCTTTTTTTTTTGTGTGTGTGTGTGTGTATATTTTTTTTATTGGAGTTCGATTTGCCAACACATAGCATAACACCCAGTTTTGGGTGTTTGAGTTTTGTTGGTGCTTTTCATTGTTTATAATCTTATTCTTTAATTCTTCCTATCCATACTTATTCCTTCTTCCTACTTTATTTCTGTTTACTCTGTGGTTATTTTTCTAATTTTTTGAGAACAGCACTTTTCTCAGTGGTTTCTTCATTTCTCTTTTTTCCTAAAATAAAAATTCCCACTCAGGGCATTTTACTTCTTTTTTTTAGAGATGTTATTTACTTATTTGACAGAGAGAGAGATAGAGAGGACAAGCAGGGGTGCATCAGGCATAGGGAGAGGAAGAAACATTAGTGCCCTGCAGAGCAAGGTGCCCAATGCAGAGCTCAATCCCAGGACCCTGGGATCATGACCTGAGCTGGAGAATCTAAGGCAGCTGCTTGACTGGCTGAGCCACCCTAGTGCCTCTAGTTCGGTGCATTTTAATATGTAGTGACATCCTCGTCATTCATTTCTAAATATTTTAGAATTTCCATTTTCTTTCTGCTATCTTTTTATTATTCACATTCAATATTAACACATAGTGATCAAACAAAAAAGTGTGTTCTATCTCAAGTAATTTCACTGGATATAATTGACCATCCTAGGTAGCCTGGCATGTGCCCATGTCCAGATGTGCTTGACAAGTATGCACATCTTTCTCTTGCTCCTTCACTGCTAAATTGCATAACTATTTCCTAATTCGTAAAAGTTAATTTTTCTCCTGCTGTTTTATATATTTGCCTTTCTCACAAATTTCTCATAAACTCTAATTCTGCAGTAGGTACAAATCAGAAAACTATCATTGTTTGTATTGCCATGAAAACCCCTGTGAGGTTGTGTGATTGTAAATTCTCTTTTCTCTAGGTTGATAAGAAAATAGGTTTCTAGCTTCCTAGAAGGATTGTTAATTATCACTCATTTATTAAATTATTTGAGCAGTAAATTATAACACCCATTTCTCATCTGGGTGGGATGGGGAGGTTATATGACACTTCTCAGAAATGAGAAATAGCTAATTGACTTGAAATGCCAGTTTTTTGTTTTTTGTTTTTTGTTTTTGTTGTTGTTGTTTTTTATCAGTCTGCTAAGTCGGTTAAAAAAAAAACAAAAAACAAAAAACAGTTCAATACCACCACCCATCCACCCCCGCCATGTTGGGTCCAGATTGAAATTTGCAAGCTGCTCATCATGTCACAGGTGGCCATTCAGTGGTACCCAAATAATTGTAATGAGGTAGGAATAAGGGGATGGTCACAAGGACAGTTAGTCAGCCCGACAAGTTCACTGCTATATGCCATTGCTGAATGTAGTGCCTGCCACACAGCGACTGCTCACTTACTATCTGTTCAATGAATAGATGGACTTCAAAGATTATCAGTACTACCTGTAATTCTATGCAAAGTACTGTATATAGGTGACCTCAGGGATCTTACATTCCAATAGTGGGGATCATAATTTTTTTTTAAAGATTTTATTTATCTGTTCATGAGAGACACAGAGAGACAGAGAGAGAGGCAGAGACATAGGCAGAGGGAGAAGCAGGCTCTATTCAGGGAGCCCGATGCGGGACTCGATCCTGGGACTCCAGCATGACACCCTGGGCAGAAAGCAGGCACTAAACCACTGAGCCACCCAGGCGTCCCGTGGGGATTATCATTAAACAAGTAATCACATGTGCTTGTGGAACATGTGATTTTATGTTGTACGAAGGACTCAGCATGAAGCCAACCTGGAGCATGGGTACACTACCAAGCCATCACATACAGACCTTTCCGTCCAGTAGTTCTCCATGTGTGTACACTCCCCAGATAGAAAGTGGACTTCTGGGCCTCCTTGTACAGAAATGGAGACAGAAAAGCAAAGATCCCCTGACCAAGGTATAACTCACAAGAACCACTTCTTCTCACAGAGGCACATTGACATATGTGTTGTCACTACAGGGTCAGTTGAGTCTCTGGTCCCATCCCCTAAAGTCTACAACCGTCCGTGGGTCTACAGGTCACAAGAGTCACTTGAGCATCATCACATTTCCCCTATTCTCTTATGGCTTTATTTTCTCTCCTTATTTGACACTCGGTTATATATTTAAACTCCATTTTGATTCTATTTTTCCTAGAATCCCAGTAATTTTGGAGGCAGAGGAAAGCATGCCTTCGTAAGCTCAGTCTGCTATATCCATGCATACTCTTTTGTTACGGTTATTAATTCAATCTTTCACACATACATAAAAATTGTTTAATGAGTTCTCTATGCTCAGGAATATATTAAAGGCTATAGGAGGCAAAGGAGATAAAAATAATAAACCTTTGATTTCTATTTGTTTACAATCTAGTTGATAAGATACATAAAGATACAATCTCTTGGGGCACCTGGGTAGCTCAGTCGGTTAAGCCTATGGCTTCAGCTCTGGTCATGATCTCAGGGTCCTGGGGTCGAACCCCACATTGGGTTCCCTCCTCTGCAGGGAGTCTGCTTCTCCCTCTCTTTCTGCCCTTAACCCAGCTTGTGCTCTCTTTCTCTCTCTCTCATAAATAAATGTTTTTTAAACAAGCATACAGATGCCAAAAACACATTAAGCAATATATACTGACGGCCTTTGTGAACTGAAGCACTGGATGAAATGCAGAAGGAAACAGTCTATGGAGAAAGTTTGAAAACTACTGGCCAGCCTACCCACAGAGCAGAGCCATATTAAAAAGATATGTGATCCGGATGGTTTTGGAGAACTGTCAATGCTCGCTCAGACATTACCCCATATTGCTAGATCAGCTACACGTTATTATTGATTTCACATGATAGTGTCAAGCTGAACTAACATTACAACATGGGTTTGAATTGAAATTGATGTACTTGAATAATTCAAGTTGTTATTATTGTAAGTCAGCCGTTTTTTGAAGAGTATAAGCATTTTTAAAGTAAACTCTTTTCAAAAATGTATGGGCCTCCTAAAGTTTCAGCATTCCCCCCCCCCGCCCCAAACCGCCAATTTATAGCTTAAAATTCGTATAAATACTCCATTGCATCTTTTTAAAAAGATTTTTATTTATTTACTCATGAGAGACACAGAGAGAAGGCAGGGACATAGGCAGAGGGAGAAGCAGGCTTCTCACAGGGAGTCCGATGTGGGACTCGATCCCAGAACTCTGAGATCACGCCCTGAGCCAAAGGCAGATGCTCGACTGCTGAGCCACCCAGGCATCCCAATACTGCATTCTATTTATGGTCAGAAACACCAGGATGATAGTGGAGAAATATATTTGTCACCAAAGTTTGGGACCATTATTTAAACGATACCTCCCATTGCCTGACTTTGTCTTAAGATGACCAATTAGGCGATGAGGAGCTTGAACATTTTGTAAACATGTTTATTTAGGAAGTGTACAGGAGGACTGATCAAACTTGCAAGAACCGGAGTGAGAAAATGACTCATTTTGTGAGGAAAAAACATGTTTTCCTCTAGAATTTAAAAATATACTGCAGATATATTGAAAGCAGTTTTAAAGCTCTGACAAGAAAATTCAGAATACCTGCACTTGGGGAAAAATCACCTATTTTCACTTGAGAAGTCAGACAGCAACCAAGGCACAACCACAATGTCTCTGAGTTAGGCCCTAGGTAGTTTTCTGAACAGATATAAGGTATTTCTCACTACTTTCTAACGTTTGTTTCTCATCCACACTCAACTCCCATCGCCCACCTTGTCCCTAGGTCAGCTGTGCTGCTCCTTCCCAGGATGAGATTTGCAGAAAGTTGGAAGTCAATAGCATGCCACTTGTCGTACTGGCCATTGAACAGTGCATGCGAATTTCTCTACGCTCATTCCGGTGAGCTAGAATGTAGACATACCTGCAACCCAACGTCAACTAAACCAATGAGGGCAGTGCCCAGGGATAATGCTGAGAAATAAGAAGAAGGTAGTCAAAATCCTTAAGTGACCAAATGGAGCATGCCTATCCCTTCCGGACTGTTTATGAAGAGAGAAGGAAAGACTTTTGGTCCTTAAGCCACTTAGAGAGTTGGGTCTCTGCTTCATACATCATTGGAAGCCAAAAATATGACCACACTGTTTTGGACACATGCATTAAATATAAGATCCTTAGAGCAACATCTCAAGAATTTTATTTTATTTTATTTATTTTTTTATTTTATATTTTATTTTTATATTTTATTTTATTTTATTTTATTTTATTTTATTTTATTTTAATTCAATTAGCCAACATTATAGTACATCTTTAGTTTCAGATGTAGAGTTCAGTAATTCATCAGTTTCAAGTATTTTAAATGTTTTCATTCATTTCATGTCGTTCTTGCTATTCATTAATAAGGATCTCAGTTGAGACAGAATCAGAATTAGCTACATTTTAAAGATGGGGAACTGAGGCAAGAGAGGTAGCATTTTAACCACAGAATTTTGCCCAAAGAATACAAAATTGCAAACCAATTGTATGAATCACAGCTGTGTCTTACATAGAAATTTTATTCTATATCAAAAGTTTTATACATATTTCCTGATTCATCATAAAATTCTGGGTTAGTTTACGACAGACACAACCCTGGTCAAGAGGTCATGGGCACTATGACTCTCTAACATTCACCAGATATGTGATTCGTATTTCCCTACGCATATGAAATTTACAAATATACCATCTGCAATTGAATACTTTTCCCATTAAATATTACTGTGATTTCCAATAATAATTCCTCTTATACAGCGAGGCTTAGGTGCCTGAACATTTCCAGTACACAAATTTGAGGTTAAAGACCTTTGGATCATATAGGCAATATTCAACCAAAGGGACTGTGGTCATGGGTGTAATTGTGAAAACCATTGCATTTTTTTGTTTAAAGATTTTATGTATTTCTTTGAGAGACGGAGGGAGCAGGAGCTGGAGGAGGGGCAGAGGGAGAGGGAGAAGCAGACCCCCTGCTGAACAGAGAACCCAACGTGGGTCTCAATCCCAGGACCCCTGGATCACGACCTGAGCTGAAAGCAGATGCTTAAGCAACTGAGCCGCCCAGCTGCTCCAACCTTTGCATTTTTGTTCAATTAAAATATTATATTATTTAAAGAGAATATAAAACGTATTTATATAACAAAGGAATAATAATAGTACCATCGAGTTTCCAGTTATCATCCCTTGCTTCCTAAACACTCAGCTCTGCCTTTTCCTACGAACTTTAAAGAAATGAATTCCATTTGTTTTATTGTATATTTATAAGAAATACAAAGAGGCATTTTATCCTGTTTGCTTTACCACTCAAAGATTTAATGTCTTTCCGATTTTGTAATTTGGAGTTGACTTTTACCTTCTGGGATCATCGTGACTTACAGAGATATAGAGTAAGGACTTGGATGCCTTAGAAAGACACAGACAAAAACGAAAACAAAACAAAAAAAAAACTTGAGTGACTTTAAGTGATATGCTATGTTGAGTGGCTATTTATTAAACTTCATATCTACTCTGAAAGCATTTTATCTTCGTTCTAATCCTGATTAGATCACGCTAAAGAACATACCAAGAGTCTGTGTCTTACTTCATCTTTTGTGATAGACATGTGAGTGCGATTTTAAGATTTTGGTTTAGTTTTTCTAATTTTTTTTTTTTTCCTCCCAAGTCAGGACTGCAGAATACCCAGTCCCTCCTCTGCCATCTTTTCAATTTTTCAAACTTCAATCCCTCTCCTAATACAGATCCTCAATAGAGGGGTTTTGCAATTTGTGCTACTGGATCTTACCATCTTAATGCACAATTAGCTCATATGACTCAAACTGTTTGTGTTCAGGGCTCAGTGTGAATCCAGTGATTAATGACATACATTTCTCATGTAACATAAACTCACTATCAAGCCAAGTCTTTCAGTGCATGCTCAACATTAAAAATAGCATAGTTTCAAATAGCAGTCTCTTTCAACAGACTGAAGGAAAAACTGGCTGTGCTGGGTTAATTAAGAATGATATAAATACATTATGGATCATTTAAAATATTTAAAGGGTGATAGTGACATACTCAATTTAAGCTCTAAATTTAATTTTGGAAAATAATCCTTACATAATGTGAGACTTTGATGTGCTGGAAGAAATTCTTGCATGGCTTACTTTAAAGGTAGATAGAAATAAATTAAAGAAAACCCAGTGTATGAATGGATAAAGAAAATGTGATCTCAGGGTGCCTGGGTGGCTCAGCCAGTTAAGCGTCTGCCTTCGTCTCAGGTCATGATCCCAGTGTCCTTGGATTGAGTCTTACATAGAGCTCCCTGCTGAGAAGGGTAATTGGCTTCTCCCTCTCTCTCTGCCTCTGCTCGTTTTGTTCTCTTTCTCGCTCAGTCTTTCAAATAAATAAATAAATAACATCTTAAAAAAATAAAGAAAATGTGGTATGTATTATTCAGCCATAAAACAGAAGGAAATCTTGCCATTTGTGTCAACGTGGATAAACCTAAGGCCATTAGGCTAGGAGAAATAATAAGTCAGACAGGAGAAGACAAATACTGTGTCATCTAACTTACATGTGGAATCTAAAGATGCTGACCTTCTAGAAGCAGAGAGTAGAGTGGTGGTTGCCAAGGGCTGGGGGAGTAGGATGGGGGTATGAGATGTTGGTCAATGGGCACAAACTTCCAATTATAAGACGAGTAATTTCTGAGGATCTAATGTACAGTATGGTGACCATAGTTAACACTACTGTGTTGTATACTTGAAAGTTCCTAAGAGCATAGATCCTAAGTGTTCTCACCATAAAAGAGAAGGTAAATTACATAAGTGATGAACATTAACTAATGTCATTGTGCCGGTCACTTTGCAACATATATGTGTGTATTTAAAAACATCACGTTGTACATCTTACACAATGTTATGTGTCAATCATATCTCAATAATGCTGGAAATAAATAAATGAACATTTCTCCTAGGGGAATCTGTGCAATATAGATGTTAAGCGTATGACCCAGAAAACTAATAGACACTCTTATTTCTAAACTATTCTATATCTAAATATATAATGGGATGTCAGCGTATCCTCAGAGGTGCGTGGATAGACTCTATTGTGTTGATCTCTGAGGTGATATATAGAATATGCACAGTGTAATAAATACTTTCCAGGTTCTTAATAGAAAGCTGGAATGCAAAAATTCTGTTGTCCAGATAATATCCAATGGTAGTGGTTTTTGTAAATGTGTAAAGTACACAGTTGATTATTAGTAATCCAAACCCTTTAAAAAAATCTACTCAATCTGTCAATGTTTTAAAGAGATTTATTAAAGTCTTCCACAGTAATTGTGATCATATGTAGTTGTCCTTGTATTTCTGGTAGTTTTTGCATTAGAGATTTTATGACTGTGTTAGAGTTAAGAACAAAAAATGAAATGAAATCTGAATATGTGCACTTCTTCAGCAGGATTCAGAGAAACAGAAATTAAAACAATGTGACTAATGATAAATATTTTTCAAAGACATACTAACTGATGGGGATGGATGGTGAGGAGATAGGGATTTTTATACATTGCTTCCAGAACTATTCATTAATGGCAGTATTGTTGGAAAATACCCAGGAAGTATTTATTAAACTAAATGTTCAGAACATTTGGTCTGATAATCCCACCCTAGGTGATCTAGTGACAGAAACAAAGATTCCAGGGCGTAATAATTTTTTTAAAAGATTTTATTTATTTGAGAGAGAGAGAGCCGCAGCAGAGAGAGGGAAGGGCTGAGGGAGGGAGAGGCAGACGCCCTACTGAACAGAGGGCTGGACATGGGGCTTGATCCCAGGACCCCTGAGATCATGATCTGAGCCGATGGCAGCCTCTTAACTGACTGAGCCACCCTGGTGCCCCTCCAATGGGTAAAGTATTAATAAAATGTTTATAGCTACATTGTTTGGTAATACTGAAAAACCCCAAAATACCCTGGAGATAGTATTAATAACTAATGATTAATAGTTTAATAAAATATGATACTTCTATAATTTAGGTTACCATGCAGCTACCAAAAAGGAATAAATTTATGTGTGTATATATACACACATAAATTCCTATATTAAGTGGAAACAATAAGTTAAGATTGTATGTATGTATAGTGAGTGTGCATATGCATTTCTTTACACACATGCATATATATACATACCACTCCCCCGTGTATAGATACAAGCACATGCACACAAATTTTGTAGATTTATATAAGAAAAATTAAGTATATGGAAGTTTATGTAACACATAATAGAGGGGCTACATCAGGTGAGTAATATTGAAGTGGCTGGAGATTACCGACTGTATTATTTGAATTATTGCGATAACCACATATTTTCATAAATCAATTTATTGAAATAGTGTTCAATTGAATTTGACTTTGAATTGACATAAAATGGAAGTTAATCAAAGTTAATTCTTTAAAAGTGGAAGAGAAATGAAGAAATCGAAAAATAAGTAAATTATAAAAACCGAGCTGTGAAAAATGCTCATTTAGTGGGGCATTTCCTGAGAACTTAAAATGATATATTCCTCTAAACTGTTACTTACAAATTATTTTAAGAAAAAAAAACACTTTCTGTTTTCAAATTAAATATACTTTTTTAAAGTTTTTATTTATTTATTTATTTATCTATTTATTTATTTATTTATTTATTTTTGAGAGAGAGGGAGAGCAGGGGGACGGGTAGAAGGAGAGGGAGAAGTGGACTTCCTGCCAGTGGGGGAGCCCAATGGGGGGTTCTATCCCAGGACCCTGGGATCATGACTTGAGCCCAAGGCAGGTGCTTAACCAACTGAGCCACCCGGGCATCCCTCAGATGAAATCTTATGTGGGACCCTCCAGCAGTGTTACTCTGGTTGATCCAGATTCTGAGCCACCCTGTGGCCTTACTGTCTCCAGAGGAAACTTGGAACTTGGTCATGTTTGGAGTTTTAATGTAACTACGTCAGTTATTTTGAAGCCATTCCCTGAATCAAGCCTGTCATCAGAAAAGCTGAACACACGCATTTTGCCTTTCCTGAAACCGCTTTTATTAAACTATGTTGTCGTAACACTGGAGATGGGAATTCAGTGCAGTGGTATGGGATTCGCCATGGCATTTAGGGTATGAACGGATGCCACAAAGGATTGTGTCCCCTGAAACGCAGTGACCCTACCGTGTGCATCCAAAGACGTTTCCCTCAGACCTCAGTGCCAAGAGAAGTTGTTGTGGTGCCCCTGAACCACTGCTAGATGTTATTTTATTTATCGTGTAAATCAGAATTTTTCCTCTGTACCCTGGGTACTGGGTTGCATAGAGGCAATTTTATAATGTATCCTTAGCAATTGTGTAGAACTTTCTGGTATGCTATTTTATTTTCTTACTGCCAACTATCTCCAAGTATATTTTCCTCGCTATCCTTATTATCCTTATGTCTTGATCTATGTTTCTCAGAATCTTGTAAGTTCTGTCATTTAATTAGCTGACTCGCATTTTCAAATAGATTAAACTATGCCCCACCACACCGTGGTATAAGAAAACCATACGATAGACAAAAGGGCTGGATCTCTAGAACATTTTCAGGCAATCTGTACACTGGAATCCACTATTTGAGTTTCTCATCCAAGCTGCTCTTGGTAGCAGATATCCTAGAGAGAGGCTGTATCAACTGCTTTCTCTAGATTGCCAAACCTGAAGGGTCTTGAATATAAGGGACGCTAAGTAAGAATATGTGTCTTGTGTTTTCACGTTCTTCTTAAAGCGAAAACAAGCTACTTTTCACACATTACAAGATATTATTCTTGTAGATTATTCTCTTTCCGAATTTGTGATGAGTTAGTTAAGTGGAAGATTTGGGGAAAGTTAAGGTTTTTTTTTAAGGATATATGCAGTTTTCAACAAATGGGAAAGATTACATTTATTTAGTTTTTTAAGATTTTATTTATTTGAGAGAGAGAGAGAGCAAGAGAGAACGGGAGTAGGCGGACAGGGGAGGGTCAGAGGGAGAGGGAGAAGCAGGGTCCCCGCTGAGCACAGATCCCGATGTGGGGTTTGATCCTAGGATCCTGGCATCATGACCTGAGCTGAGGGCAGATGCTTAACCAATAAAGCTACCCGGACACCCCCTTTGTTTATTGTCAAACATCATATATTATGTGACATTATTGTATTTTATTTAATTAATATTATAAATCATGTACAAGATACACATGTACATATTGCATGTACACGTATATTAAATAAATCATATACCTAACACGGATACAATATATAACATTACATATCATATGATAAATCATTCTTTTTTTTTAATTTTTATTTATTTATGATAGTCACACACAGAGCGAGAGAGAGAGAGAGAGAGAGAGGCAGAGACACAGGCAGAGGGAGAAGCAGGCTCCATGCACCGAGAGCCCGACGTGGGGTTTGATCCCGGGTCTCCAGGATTGCACCCTGGGCCAAAGGCAGGCGCCAAACCACTGCGCCACCCAGGGATCCCTAAACCATTCTTTAATATCAACTGCCATTTTTATTTTTACTCTTTGCTAGATATATTACCTCATTTACTCCTCACAGCAACACTAGGAAGGATATAGTCTGGGACTGTAATGGACTGTGTATCATTTTATTCATTCATCACAATGATCTTTTAAGTTAGGAAGTATTATTATTCCCATTCTTGCAGATGAGCTACCTGAAGTTTAGGAACATTAAGTAACTTTTGCAAAAAGTTCAGATTCTAGGTAGAAGGGTCAGATAATATAAACCATCTGTCTGACCCCAGAGCCTATGTTGTGAACCATCATGTTACTCAGTCCCTTCCAGCTTATAAATGGGACACGGTTCTGAAAACCACACTGGCAGCATAAACAGAAGACATGGCAAGTTGTACAGTGTAGAGGTTACGATCAAAGTTAGATCTGGGTTCAAGTTTTGACACTTGATAATAGCACAATCTTGGGCAAAAGACTTTTCAGCATTGGTTTCCTCGCTGTCACACGTGAATAAGGATACCTACTTGATCCAACTATTTGGAATTGTCAATAAGATAAGGCAAATTCTAGGTGGGGCACCTGGCTGGCTCAGTCTGTTAAGTGTCTGCCTTTGGCTCAGGTCATGACCACAGGGTCCTGGAAACGAGCCCTGCGTCAGGCTCCTTGCTTTGGGTGCGTGGGGGGGTCTGTTTCTCCCTCTCCCTCTCCCTGTGCACCTGACTTGTGCTCTCCTTCTCAAATAAATAAATAAAATCTTAAAAAAAGAAGATAAAGTGTACTGAATACTAGATGGTTTGATATTCAGTGCACTGAATGGTGGCTGTTGATATTGCTGCGGTTCCCATTTTGGATTCCAAGGAAAATAAGCACTAATGTGATATACCCATTCAATATTTTCACCTTTATTTATTCATCTATTTGTCAGATATTTCTCACAGACTTTTAGCCTGTGAAAATCAATGGAGTGGTCATGACCAGAGCCCAGAACCAGCAAGTGCCCGTTCCACATGGTCAGCACAGCCCCTCGGTCTCCATAGTGTTTCCATATTCAGCAAACTATGTGTTTGTCTCACCAGCAATTCACTCTGTCTCCGGGTCTCTCATACCTTTTGGGGTGCAAAATGAAGGAGCACACGGGCCCCTCATTGGGGCACTCACAGTTTAGCTGGGTGGACACACACATGAACAACCTCAGTTGATGGCATGAGAACTGTCTTGTCGGGAACACAATTTAAAAGGGCCACAAAGGGGGATCCCTGGGTGGTTCAGTGGTTTAGAACCTGCCTTCAGCCCAGGGCGTGATCCTGGACACCCGGGATCGAGTCCCACGTCGGGCTCCCTGTATGGAGCCTGCTTCTCCCTCTGCCTGTGTCTCTGCATCTCTCTCTCTCTCTGTGTCTCTCATAAATAAATAAAATCTTAAAAAGGGGGGGGGGCACAAAGGAGTGATTAACCTGAGGAGAAAGGATAAGAAACTCTCCAAGAGGAATTGATGTTTGAAAAGGTTTCTGGAAGGGAGAAAAGTGAAGCAAGCCATAAAGTCTTTTAAATGGTTGACATGGACATCATGGCCTTTACT
This sequence comes from Vulpes lagopus, assembly GCF_018345385.1. Lineage (NCBI taxonomy): Eukaryota > Metazoa > Chordata > Mammalia > Carnivora > Canidae > Vulpes > Vulpes lagopus. The sequence goes on along the minus strand of NC_054848.1, from coordinate 112,108,064 downwards.
CACAGGTCATGTCAGACTCCACCTTGTCTGCCTTCAATCTCTCTCCTCTGTCTTCATTTTTCTCTTCCTTCTCGTCTGACCTCCATCAACATTGATTATCTGCTCCCTCGCCATAGAAACTGGGAAGGAGGAATCTAGTTTAAGGAAGTCTGTGCACACCACAGCTGGTGGTTGAGGGAGACGTTCAAACAAGCTATTGAGAGCAGATACACTTACGAATCTTGAGATGGGGCGGCCATCTTGGGTTGTCCAGTGGGCCCAGTCCTTGTAAGAGGGATGCAAGAGTGCCAGGCACAGAAAGAGGTGACGGAAGCACAGGTCAGAGCAGAGGGATACACCGCTGGAGTTGAGGGCCCAGGAAGCAAAGCATGAGCCAAGGAGTGGGACCAGCTTCAAGAAGACAGAGATCCTCCGGAAAGGAAGGCGGCCCCGCTCACATCTTGCTTTTTACCCCCAAGGAGGTCTGTGTGGGATTTCTGTCCTGCAGAACATTTGTATTGATTAAATCTTCATGGATCCTTAGAGTTCGTGGTAATTTGGTACCACGGGAATGGGAAAGTAGTACAGGTGCTATTTAGTGATACCTACCGGCCCACAGCACTGTGCACCGGAGGCCTATGGCCTTGCTATTCTCCTGAGAGGCGGGAAAAGAAAATGTTGGAACAATCGATCGCCGCATTTTAGACTATGGAAACACTTTTCCATTGCCCCATACAAACTGGCCACACAGTCTAATTCCATAGGGCCAACCTCTCCCGGGCACATGAATGAAGTTCTTGAACCTCCGCTTCTGGAGACAGAGCCCCATGGCAGATGGCACTCTGGCTGGTTCAGGATTCTCTGCAGAGCTGACGAGAAGTCTGAGGTGCTGCCAGACTTTGAGGACTCTGTGGAGCAGCACGTCAACAAATTTGATTCAACGTAGGGAAGATAATCCGCATGCCTTAGAGCCGAATGGTCACTCTAGATAAACTTATATTCCTCTGTAGAAAGCTTTCACGTTATATATGAAAGCGTTTAGCCTACTAGTAATGCTGCCCGGGACCCCTATATCTGGTGACCTCCAAAAACAGCCACAGGAGTAAACAAATGTTGCCTCCCAGCTGGTTAGAAATACCCTAGCTGTTTTGTTTTTGTTTTTCTTTTCTTTTCCTAGCTGTGTTGTTAAGAAATTCTGAGCTTTAAAACCATCACCCGGGATCCCTGGGTGGCTCAGAGGTTTAGCGCCTGCCTCTGGCCCAGGCCGTGATCCTGGAGTCCCAGGATCAAGTCTCACATCGGGCTCCTTGCATGGAGCCTGCTTCTCCCTCTGCTTCTCTCTCTCTCTCTCTCTGTGTCTCTCATGAATAAATAAATAAAATCTTAAAAAATAAAATAAAATAAAATAAAATAAAATAAAATAAAGCCATCACCCAGTAGATTTTTATGTTAACGTTCTTATGTTTGTCTTTCTGTGACTGCTTCGTTAGCAGGTGAAAATACTAAATGATTCCAAGGAAAAGCTCAGAGTTACAGGATTCTGTCCAGGGGCCTGGAAGCAGGGTGAAACATTAAGTCCACACGGAAAAGAGTCGGCACAAATTGGAACCAATATTTTAGTAGGTAGTGGTGACAACCCGAGTTATGTCTCTTCACGACCTTCCGATACTGTCCAGATATCTCAACACGACATCTACAACCCTCCTTGATCCACTCACTGATTAGCTGTCAGGCTTCCGAAGTATGAGGACTTCTTTTCCCCTTGGTGTCTTGCCCATATTTGTCTTCCCAGGCCCTATTCCTGGAACTGAGTGGCCTGCATCGGTACTGACCTTCTCCCACTCTCTACCCAACTGAACATTTTGGCCTCTTTTTTCCAGTTCCATGTCTGCTTCTTCAATAACTTAGTAGTGTTAAATCAATCCATTTATTCAAACCTAGAATCTGGAATTTTTGATGATACCATTCCCCTTCCTAGCCAGCTCATTTCAACATAGCTAAACCCTTCCCTTCAACCACTGTGTCGACCCCTGTTTTTCCTGGCCCTTAGGCGAGGGCACTGAAGACCTCTAGCCTGTCTCTTGCTTAAAACTTGATAAATAAAAAAAAATTAAAAAACAAACAATCAAACAAAAAACTTGATAAATAACATTTATAAAAATCACACAATGGCATTAATGGAATCGGGCCGGGTAACCTACGGATCCGAGAAATGTTTATAAGATGGTTTCTAGGAAAATAGTGTTTCTGTTTCCAGATAACCAATTATGTCCGGAGAAATAGGTCTTTTGTTCTTCTCGAACCAATTAGGACATGGTGAACTTTAAAGATAAAAAGGTTTTCATAAATTGGGCAGTGCTTGTGAGAAGATGACAAGATGATGGCAACGAAGCATTATGGAGTGCTAGCCACATGCCGCACACTCTGCTGAGCGTTCTAGATGTATTAGCTCATCTAGTATTGGCAACACCTGCATAAGATAGATGACTGCTGTGATTTCCCCTTGGAGATTCTGTGACTTTTCCAAGCCACGTGAATGGGAAGTTCTGTGGCCCCAACGTGAAGTTAGGTATGTCATGTTCTTTTTTTTTTTTTTTTAAGATTTTATTTATTTATTCATAATATACAGAGAGACAGGGAGAGAGAGAGAGGCAGAGACACAGGAGAGGGAGAAGGGCTCCATGCAGGGAGCCCAATGCGGGACTCAATCCTGGGACTCCAGGATCACACCTTGGGCGGAAGGCAGGTGCTCAACCGCTGAGCCACCCGGGCTGCCCAGGTATGTCATGCTCCAGTGCTGTGATAGCTGTGTTCCAGCTATCAGGGCACACCTAACTTACAGAAGGAAGGAGTAGGTGGACTGATGGAAGAACAGATAGATCAAATAATGTGAGCATTGTGGAACGTGGCTGAAAACACAACCCTGTACAGCTTCAGGGGCTCTTAGTAACTCCCTTCCTCTCGGGCGAGGTGCATCAAGCTGAACGAGGTGCATCAAGCCCTGCCTAAAATGTATCAACCATTACACTAGAAATCACTAGTTTCAAACCTATCATTTCATCAGCTAAAGTAGCTGCCTGCCTGGTTACAATAGAGTAATTTTGTTCACAGTGCGGTGATTGCTTCTAAAGTACTTAAAGCAGGGCTGGCTCAGTGGGAAGAGCTGTGACTCTTGATCTCGGGGCCGTGAGTTCAAGCCCATTGCTGGAATAAACTTTTAAGTGCTTGAAGCCCATATGTTTTTAATCATGTTTGTATTATATAAAGCATACAGTTTTGGAGTTATTAATGTTTGAGGAAAACTCCAGAACTCTCTGGCTACAGCCAGGAGTGTGCTGCTTAGCTCTTCTGTGACTTTGTTTTCTTGCCTGTTGACTAGTACTTCGGGGTTTGGAGATTTTTAAAATTTCCTTTGGAGTGTTTTGTTGTTTTAGCTGATATATCAGAGTTTTTGGCTCAGTGCCTGGTACATTAAAATTGTTAGCTATTTATATTAATGGTGCTAATTAATAAAAATAGCTTCTTTCATTTATCTTGTGACTTACAATTTTCAAAATGTTTTTACTGAAATTATCTCAATTGATCATCTAAGAAGCCTGGACATAAAACTTAAAAATAGCAAATTTGATCTTCTAAGACAATTATTAATATGTTCCGGGCTCTGTATTGCTTCTTTCCATTCTTTGTTTAAAATTTATAAAAAATCCAAAATAATTAACAGTAGAGTATTATGTTAGTTTTAGGTGTACAATATAGTGATTCAATGATTCTCTAAATTACTCATTGCTCATCTTGATTAAGCGTACTTTTAATCCCCTTCCCCTATTCCACCCATCCCCCCACCTCCCCTCTGATAACTACCAGTTTGTTCTCTCAGAGTCCATTTTTTTTGTTTATCTCTTTTTTCTTTGTTTTATTTCCCTTAAATTCCACATATGAGTGAAATCATATGGTATTTGTCTTTTTCTGACTGACTTATTTCACCTAGAATTATACTTTCTAGATCGCTCCATTTTGTTGCAAATGACAAGATTTCATTATTTTTGATGGCTGAGTACATACACATACATACATATATTACATTGTGTGTGTGTGTGTGTGTGTGTGTGTGTGTGTGTGTGTATCTCACATCTTTGTTATCCATTCATTACTTGATGGACACTTGGGTTGCTTCCATATCTTGTCTATTGTGAATAGACAATTAACATAGGGGTACATGTATCTTTTCACATTAAAGTTTTTGTAAAATAATAAAATTAAATTAAGTTTTTGTAATCTTTTGCTATATACCCAGTAGTGGAATTACTGGATCATATGCTAGTTTTACTTTTATCTTTTTGAGGCACCTCCATACTGTTTTCCACACTGGCTATACCAGTTTGCGTTCCCACCAACAGTACGCCAGGGTTGCTTCTTTCCATTCTTAACCACAAATGTGTCAGGATAGGTACTCGTATCCAGTGGAAGACAATGAAGTTGCCAAATAACTTGTTCTCAGATCCTCCCTGCTCCCCCACTCCCCTCTGAGTGCAGAGCTGGATACAGGGCTCAATCATAGGACCCTAAGATCATGACCTGAGCTGAAATCAAGTCGGAGGCTCAACCAACTGAGCCACCCAGGCACCCCGAGCATATAGACTCTAGAGCCAGTGTGCATGGGTCCAAATTCTGGCTCATTCACCTACCAGCTGTGTGAACATAGACCTCAGTTTCTTCATCTATACCATGGAACTGGGCAGCCTGGGTGGCTCAGCGGTTTAGTGCCTGCCTTCGGCCCAAGAGGCAATCCTGGAGACCCGGGATCAAGTCCCATATTGGGCTCCCTGCGTGGAGCCTGCTTCTGCCTCTCTCTCTCTCTCTCTCTCTCTCTCTCTCTGTCTCTCATGAGTAAATAAATAAAAAAATCTTAAAAATAAAAAAAATATATACCATGGAACTTGTAACACTACTTGCTTCATAAGGATGTGGTGAGAATTAAATGACATAATATATTCAAATCAATTAAAACAGTCCCAGGGACATATTAGTTCAGTTAATATTGGCAATTATTTCCTGATGCAGATAGTCATCTCCAAATAATCAAATAATTGCAACTCATTGCTCTTTCAGTATACTTTACTCTGTTCTGAGACTGAATGGAAGAAAATAATGTAAAAACCCAAATCCTTAATTATGAGGATCGAACAATGCACTATTTCAGCACTACCATATACTTTTAAGTAATATTTTGGTGAAGAGGTTAAGGTCCCAGTTTTAGGTTGGGGAGAATGAGATACCCACAGATCAAATGCCATTCTGAAAATAGATATTAGAAGATGACTGTCAGTGAGCTAGACCTCAGTCTCAGTACAGGAACACTATTACTAGATAGGTAATTTTGAGAACACATCCATCAACACATCCCTCTCCCTATTCCCCCAACATAAATGTAGACTCTTGGTTGTAATAGAGCTTATTTTCTTGACATAGAACTGCTTCTATGAGGTGTTCTGAGTGTCAGTTAGCTTAGGAAATCATTAAAATAATACCTACCATTTATTTTTTTTTTTAAGATTTTATTTATTTATTCTTGAGAGATAGAAGGAGAGACAGAGCCAGAGACACAGGCAGAGACAGAGCCAGAGACACAGGCAGAGGAAGAAGCAGGCTCCATGCACCGGGAGCCCGACGTGGGATTCGATCCCGGGTCTCCAGGATCGCGCCCTGGGCCAAAGGCAGGCGCCAAACCGCTGCGCCACCCAGGGATCCCAATACCTACCATTTAATAAGCATCTATAGTGTTTCAAGATATGAACTAAGCCCTTTGTTGTTGTTATTATTATTTATTTATTTTTTTAAAGATTTCTTTTTTATTTTTTTAAAGATTTTATTTATTTATTCATGAGACACAGAGAGAGAGAGAGAGAGAGAGAAAGAGAGAGAGAGAGAGGCAGAGACACAGGCAGAGGGAGAAGCAGGCTCCATGCAGGGAGCCTGATGTGGGACTGGGTCCCGGGACTCCAGGATCATGCCCTGGCCTGAAGGCAGCGCTAAACCGCTGAGCCACCCGGGCTGCCCTATTTATTTATTTTAGAGACAGAGTACATTTGTGAGTGAGGTGGGAGAAAGGCAGAGGGGAGAGGGGGAGAGAGAATGTTAGGCAGACTCCTCACTCAGCATGGAGCCCGAGGCAAGACTTGATCTCACCACCCTGAGATGATGACCTGAGCCAAAACCTAGAGTCAGATGCTTCATTGACTAAGCCACCTGAACTAAGTCCTTTATATATATGAGATGGAAAGATAATATGTGCAGCCAAGTGTAAAAGAGATAGAGCTTTCTTTATCTTTTCGGGATTTAACCTAATTTCTTTTTTGTGGTCCACATTTGCCAGGGTGGCAGACTTTGGGTTACTCATTGTCATGGCAGGATTTCCTCCTGCCCATTTCCCCATCCTTTTGTATGCATGACTTGGGGCTTAGAAAGTGTCAAAGTATTAGCTGTGAATGGGGCAGTGAGTAGGAGTGCTGGTACATGATTCTTGTAGTGCCATCCGTTCACCCAGGTAATCTGATCCTTGCAGGAAACCACAGAGGCAGCCCTCTTTTCTCCCCATAGGCCCCTCAAGCAATTCTTGCCACTACTTCTCCACCATATTCATGGATTTGGGAATCCTTCTGTTATTAGTCATTCCATGCTGGGCTTATATAATCACTGCTGGACTGTTTATGCTTCATCTATTGAGACACAATAGAGACCCATTTCCACTCTGGGATCTTGCTGTCTTCTTGTGTCTCCTACATAGAGATCCTAGTATAGATCCCCCTGATGTCTTAACCCCTCCTTCCTTCATTGATCTTCAAGATGAGACCACAGCTGACATTTTTATTACAGCCCCATGACAAACTCTGAGATACAACCTGGACTGTACTTTTTGTTGTTTTGAGCTGCTACTTTTGGGGGTAGTTTGTTGTGCCACAATAGATAACAACTACGTTGAAAATAGAATCTATTTGCCTTTCAATATTTCTGTCTTTTCCTAAAGTCCTCTTTCGAAACCAAATCCAGGAATTCTTCCTTTTGGGCTATGATTTCTGTTCTATCACATCCTTCTACTGAGGCAAAGTATATCACAATTTTTGAGTTGTGGTGAGGGCAAGAAGCAGGAAGGCTTACACATTAGTAGAGAAAAATGGTTAGGATTTTATTTTTTTAAACATTTTATTTTATTTACTCATGAGAGATACAGAGCGCGAGAGAGGCAGAGACACAGGCAGAGGAAGAAGCAGGCTCCATGCAGGGAGCCCGACGCGGGACTCGATCCTGGGTCTCCAGGATCATGCCCTGGGCTGCAGGCGGTGCTAGACTGTTGCGCCACCGGGGCTGCCCAAATGGTTAGGATTTTAAAAATACCATTCCTACTTGCCCTCCCATTCTAGCAGATAGTTATCATTATTCCCATTTTGTAAGTGAGAAAATTAAAGCTTCAGAGACATTAATTTACAAAAGGTCTCACAATCATGTATCCATCATCAGCCTTCATTTCTCTTCATTACATTTCACGGCCACTAGGAATAAGTTTGGGCCTACATTTGAAAAGAAGAAAAAAAAAATCACCCGTGCTATTTAAATCTGCCATGCAAGTTTTTAGATATGTAGAGTTGTATGCCAATCGAGAAAGGTTAAATTAGTGTAATTCAGGTAACAGCATAATAGGGGAGAAGTTGACTCTGGACTCTGCTTTTTTGCTTTTTTTTTTTTTTTTTTTTTTTAAGAGCTAAACCAGAGAGCAGTAATTTCTGCAAATTATGATGAAGTACATAGGGAAAATTCAGATACTAGACCAACATTTTCACCTTCTTAAGTTGTCATACTTATTCAATTCCTATCTTACATAGTCCTTTGGAAAGACATGATTTAATATTACTTTCACCTGTGAGACCATTCATAACATTTGGTTCTCATCACATTTTTCTTCTCATATATAATGAGTATTCATGATGGCACCTCTCTTCATCGAGCCTACAGAATTGAAATCAAAGCCAAGAAAATATATTCTACTCTCTCCGCATTGATATATTGAATCTATGACCATCTTGGCAATGCAACAAAAATTAGTGTGCTCTGTACATAAATATATATTTCTTCATTCAGTTATTTTGTATTAAATACAGTTAGATTGTTTGTGTTCCTTATCTAGCCCGTCATGTGGAGAATTTATTCAGCTGTAACCTTCTTTACTGCAGCCTGAAGAATCCAGACTGCTCTAGGATATTTAACTAATGGAAACCCTTTCTTTAAATAGAGGGGTAGAAAGGGAAGTGGGTCACAGTTAGATGCTTCGGAGTTTTCAATAAAAGGAGACCTTTGAAGGTCTTAAAAGCATTTATTATGTTCACTTAACAAACATATCACAATTACTTGGTATCTGACACCATTCTAAAAAGGTTGCAAATACTAATTCATTTAATTTTCACGACAACCCGATAAAGCAGATACTCGTAAAATCGAGAAAACTAAGGCATAAATGATTTAAAGAAGTTGCCCAAGGTTAGACAGCTAAAGCAACAGAGCCAGGATTCAAAATTTGGTCTTCTGGTTGGAAGATCCATGTCCTCCACCACTACACTATGCCATAGAGAGAAAATGAATCATTTTATTTTTTTTTTAAATGAATCATTTTAAAGATGTTTGAGAAATCACAAGAATTCCTTCAATAGCATATCAATAATGTTTGATATCCATATATATTATGCATATTGCATGCATAGGTGGCTAATGCTGATGAACCTCCCTGTGAATCACCTCTCTTAGGTACGAAAGCAGAGACGTATAATATCTGTTTATGGATATAATAGAGGAAAGCATCGCTTTATTATCAGAAGACATTATCTTGAGCCTTGATTGTGACTCATGAAGACTTCAGTTGTCTTTTATATCACCCTTATGTTTATGCTTTGCTCACTGTTGTATTATACTCCACCCCTTGCATGCTATGCTTAGCCAACGTTAAGTACTTAATAATTGTTTTAGTTGAAATGAATTGATAACGTGTACTGCTTGATTATTTGGGGATTATCTGTTATGTCATCCTCTTAGTTATGTAAATAATGAATTCTCCCCTATATGTAACCAAGAACTAGATAGTACTTGCTTAGTGTGCGTTATCAACAAAGATGTATTATATAGATGGATCAGAAAGAAACAAGTTGTATAGGAAAGTCAAATGTATATCAACTCATAGATTAGATTCTCCATGTCTTATTCTTGGGTTTTGGAATATTAGAGTGGCCCATTCTGTGCTAGAAATGAAGGATTTTATGACCACCCAGAAAATTGAAATGGAAGAAAGCAAAACAACCGAGTCAAATTATTACCTTGACAAGTTTGATGATTGGGCCTATAGTTCCAAAATACCATGCTCTGAAAGAATTCCAGTACTTTCTTCATCAAAGACTCAAAAAGGAGAAGAAAGTTCTTTTTATTGCCCTTTTAAGATGCTGTTTTTCTTTTGCTATCTGACCTTACCTCATTTCCAGATGTTTTTTAATCACAACTATAGGTTTTTCTGTTGGCCTCAAGTAGTGTTTTAAAAACATTCATATAGGCAATGGATTCTTCTCTCTGCCCTCCTCCTCTTCTTCCTCCTCCCTCTTCTTCCTTTGAATTGAGTATGGAAAATTACAAAGTTAATAAAGCTAACCTAAGCTAAACTTGCAAACTTGATGCAGAAATGTCTACAAAAAGAAATAGAAATATTTAGAAAATAATTGCCTCTAAATCACAAAAACTGTGTTGGAAGCTTTAGTATGCATGAAGGTTCTTGCTCTCCTGTTCAGGTCAAAATCATTAACTCTCATACCACTTATTCGGATGCACATTGCCAGTCACTAAAGCTCTTTTTATCTGTAGCCCCACTTTGCTAACCTGGACTGTACTTATTTGCAAAGAAGAAAAAAAAAATCATATCTTTCAAGTACCTAAAAACTAGATTTTTTTTCCCCCTCTCCAAATAGTTCCAATGTGGTTTAGAAAACTGGCCTTACTTGCATTTGTTTCTCTTGATCACTCATTGCAGTATTGGAGAAGATGCCCTCACACTTCTTTTCTTCCTCTTCATTTTAGAATTCTATTTTAAAACCCAAGCTCGTTAAAGCCTCCAAATATATTGTTGTTGGAGATGGTAGTTTCCAAGGTTCTCAATTATTTATTTCTAAATAAATCTCTACAGTATAATAAATACAGCATTTAGAAGAAAATTGAAAAGATTTTCCACATTTCCCAAAAGTTGTGTGACTTTTTATGTTCTCATTTATTATTCACATGAATATTCCTACTATACAGAACAAATTCTCTTTAAAAGGTGAGAGAATTGGGAAAGAATTCTACAAATCACTTAGGTGCAGTTCTTATCACAGTTCATTCATATATGGATTAAATGAGAATATTAGAATAAAGATTGTCTCATTTTCTAGGTCTTTTCTTCCAGTAAATTTAAGCAAACGTGAATTAGATTTCCCTATGGTGAGGCTGCAAACAGAGACATACTTTTCCCTGAGACTTATTCTTTTGTTAAGTAAGTGTTCAAAATGGACCTGGGTTTTTTCTCTTCAACAGACTGTTCATAATAGCTCAATGGAAAGGTTAATGTGATTTATTTTCCCTTGTTTTATCATTGGTGTCACTGCTGCAGACAGTGCATTTTCTAGTACAATGGTATGCTTCCACCGTTGGACTGCAGACCCAAATCGCTGATGATATAAAACATTTGTCAGTTTGGCAAGACAGCTTTTGGTTCTTATTGAAAGAGGAGAAAATCAATTTAAAAAGGTTAATTAACAATATTCTTGAAAAGCTTATTGACTAAAATCACCAAAAAATATGAGTGGTCCTACTTTGTTTCTTCATGATCTATTCAGAGATCCAAAATCTTCAATTATTTTAACAGTGGTAAAAGTGGCCTATATATGAAGCAGCAAAGGTATACTCTGTGACATCATCCTTTTTGATGGCTATGTCCAAAATATTGTTTGGTGAGATGACTTATATTTGATTTCAGCCAAAGAAGTAATATATGTTAGAAGTATAGGATGGTAAACATTAATATTTGAGGTTTGATAAGGACCAATACTTTTTTCTGCTAAAAATAAAATGAAATCCTGAATATTCATAAAAAATAAAAAATACTTGACAGAGGTGCCAAGACCATTCAAATGAGGAAAAGTCAGTCTTTTCAACAAGTAGTACTGGGAAAACTAGGTATCCACATGCAAAAGAATAAAGCTGGACCCCTACCCTATCCCATTTCGAAAAATTAACTAAAAATGGATCCCTGAGCTAAATCTAAGAGCTAGAAGGAAAACTTTATGACATTGGACTTGGCAATGATTTCTTAGATGTGACGCCAAAAGCGTATGTAACAAAAGAGAAGCCATGTAAATTGGACTATAGAAAAATAAACTTTTACCTATCAAAACAAACTATCCACAGAGTTAAAAAGCAACCCATGAAATGAAGAAAAATATTTCAAAATATCATATCTGATAAGATGTTAATATCTAGAACTTTAAGAAAGAACACCAACCGATGGACAACAACAATAACAAAATCTGATTAAGATATGGGCAAATGACTTGAATAGTCTTTTCTCCAAAGCTGATACATCAGTGGCCAGTGAGCACAGGAAGAGATACTCAACATCATTAATCATTTAGGAAATGCAAACCCAAGCCTCAAGGAGGGGGTGACATCAGCAAGATGAAAAAATAGAAAGTCTCCAGCTCACGTCTTTTGCACCAAGATGGAGCCACATCCATATATACCCCCGGGTTATAGTCCCACCAGCCATGGACCTGATTGTAAGTTCTGAAGCCACCCTAAAACTTATCTATGACCCTGCCCTCCTGCTGGTCCAGAAACATTCCTGTCTACACGAGGACCCAGGAGGGAGCCACAGCTGTTCGTGCCCCTGGTAATAAGCAATGAGGCCCAATTGCAACTGAGAATCCTGAAGCCTGAAGCTGTCCTGTGACCCAGCTCCAGTCCTGCTGGCCCAGAGACCCAGCGATACCAGTCCATGCCACTGGTAGCAGGTTCGATGAACTCAGTCCCAGCTGTGGACCTTGTGGTGGCCCTGAGACTCACCTCCAGCCCCACTCTGCCCTGGTCTGGGGGACTTCCTATCAGCTCATGGAACTGACGGAAGACGTGGGGACTCAAGCCCTAGGTGGCAGGCCTGCTGATCTTATTCCTGTGGACAGACCCTGGAGCTGGCCTGTGACCCAGCCCCAGCCCCACCCTACCATGGTCCTAGAAGCAGTCCTGTCCCCCCAGGGAGCCCTCTCAGAGACCTAGTAGGAGTCAAACCCATCTGTGTACCTGCTAGCAAGCCCACTGTCTGGGGGTTAGACTGCAAACCTGGAAGTGGCCCCAAGGATGGGCTTGGCTCTGCTCACCAGGGTCCTGGAGCAGTCCCATCCACATAGAGATCTGACAGGAAGCACACATGCCCCTGCTCCTGCTATCCGTGGACCCGGCTGTGGACCCCACAACAGCCATGTAACTCAGCTCCAGTTCCATCAGCCTGGGAACCCAGCACTGGTGAAGGTAAGCATGTGGTCAAATTCCGAATACTCTACTGCTGTGATGGTGGCATGTAAATCACCTTTACCTCTAATATAAAGGTTAAAAGGCAAAAGTATTAAAATACCGTAACTATAATAATTTGTTAATGAATGCACTATAAAAATATGTAAATTGTGTCATAAAAATATAAAGGGGGGAGAGAAAATGTATAGACTTTTTAGATGCGACTGAAATTGTTAGCAGCTTAAAATAGACTGTTGTAGGGTATTTTATGTAAGCCTTCAAGGTATATAGATGCTGTTAATAAAGAGACATGCACGTGCAGAAATTTCTATACGTTTTCCTTCTCTTTCTTAATTCCAACGTACCATTTGCTGTCAAAGAACTATTTCATGCTAAGAAGCAAGTCTATATGCCGATGAGAAGGTAACTTTCCCATCTGAAGCTCTGAAAATCATTTCGTTTATATTGGTTTTGATCAAATCAGGAGACAGCAAAAGATGAGAAAATGATTTCAAACAATAATCCTGCCCTATTCCTGAGATTGGGATATTTTATGGATGACAGCTAAATTAAATTGGAGTAAGAATTGCTCACAATGATGAATGCCACCGTTCATTCATAGTAACTAGAGAAGGGAGAGAAGTAATTTTTCTTTAGAGGGAAAATCAATAGCTTGAAGGAATGATCAATTACTGAAGACAATTCCTGAGAAAATTTATCAAGAATTTCAGCTTCATTATCCTCTCTGAGCTCATGAGACCTTTGGTCAGAGTGTGGATGAAAGATCCCTGAGAAACTTCTGTTCCGTTCACTACTAAATTTGACCCCAAAGGCAGCTGGGAAGGCATGGCTGTTGGGCTGCAGGTTTGGGTTCTCTTTCCCATGGCCCTTAACAGCAAATATGTGACAAGCCATTCATTCGTTCATTCATTTGTTCGTTATTCACTCATGCATTCATTCCAGAAATGCCTTTTGAACATGTACTATGAGCTAAGCCATAGGGTGAGAAAATGTAATTAGAATAAAAGGATTCAGGTATGTCTGGGTGGCTCGGCGGTTGAGTCCCGGGATCGAGTCCCACATTGGGCTCCCTGCATGGAGCCTGCTTCTCCCTCTGCCTGTGTCTCTGCCTTTCTCTCTGTGTCTCTCATGAATAAATAAATAAAAATATATTTAAAAAATAAAAAGAAATAAAAAGATTCAGAAACCACCAAGAAAGACAACACCTTTCATAATTCAAGCCACACCCAGTGTCCCCTGGGGATGAGTGACTACTGAGGCCTTTGATTTTTGGCAAGCCTCCTAAGTCTGCATATCACCCCACCACTGCTTGCCCAGAACCAGAGGCACTCCTGGTTTTGTGCAAGTTTTCCTCCTCATTTGGCTGCTGTCTTGGCCCTATGCCATCATGCAGAAAGCAAAATCTATAAATATGAACTAGCTCTCACGCAGCTGAGAAAATCTACAAGAAAGACAATGGTACTAATAATGATAAATGTTCTTTACCCTTTGATTGATAAAATAATTTTATTTTAAAAGACCAGTTTTTTTTTTTTTAAAGCACTGAGGAGATTATGGGTCACAGACTTCAGTTATCCACACAAGGTACACATCTTTCACATTATTAGTGTCTGTTTTTGTGAAAAGATCTCAGTGATACCAAAGGAGTTTCTTATGCAGAAGGTAATCCTAGAATTATTCCACAAAAGAAATATCACAGAGCATGCATTAATAGGCCTTTTTTCCCCTAAATATACATATTTATACCATTACATACATTTGATGTAATTATTTGGAAAGCCACACTTCACTAATAGTAAGAAAAATGATATAAGATCATAGTATGAAATTTGCCATGGCTTCCAGATACAATCAGAATAAAGTTGTTGGTTTTGGTGTTTTGTTTTTTTTTTCTTCTAGATTACTGAACACACATTTAAACATAATGTAATGGTCCCAGTATATACCTCTAAAGAATTAAGCGATAAGAATTAATTGACTCTTATAAGTCAACTTCTGTGTTATTTAAATATGGAATTTATAAACATGTAGTCCAATGTGTAGAAGCTGGAGAGAAAGGTTTTGGCTTCAATTGAAGAAATGTTTAATGTGCAAATATATGACGGTCTGCCTCAGGATAATACTTAATTCATAAGATAATATCAGATGAAATGAAGGCACAGAATATTTGATAAATTTCATCTTAATTATGGAAAGAGTGATGCTTCTTTACCTACTAAGAAAGTTCAAGCATCAGCAAATATTTGGATAAAAATATTTGGGGCTCAAGTTACTTTGGAAGAATAGTTTGATTCAATACTATAGAAGTGAAGACAAAAATACCTCTACATAACACCCATACTCCAGGAGTATACTGGTTAATAGTATCCCACAGGGGTATGGGTTGGCAATTCTGAAACTACTGTATGCATGCACCAGAGCTGAAGAAATAAGTAAATATATAGTAGAAAATGAGAACACATTCTCACTGTCAGAAAAAGAAGCTTCTAGGATGCCTGGGTGGCTCAGTGGTTGAGGGTCTGCCTTAGGCTCAGGTCATGATCCCAGGGTCCTGGGATCAAGTCCCACGTCGGGCTCCCTGCGAAGAGCCTGCCTCTCCCTCTGCTTGTGTCTCTGGCTCTCTGTCTGTGTCTCTCATGAATAAATAAATAAAATAAATCTTAAAGAAAAAAAAGAAGCTTCAAACAAGGAAAGAGTGAGTCCTAGAATGAAACTCATGACGTTGGACTGGAATTGGAGATATCATTAGGAATGCATGTTTTCATTAGCATATACATAGCTAGATGATAGATGTATAGATATAGATATATGGAGAGAAAAGAATTCAGATGCGGAGGTAGGCATGGTTACACATACGTATTTCCAAGTTCTGCTCACCGAGAAGGCCTAGAAGCAGTGATACCCAGTAGCAGTGAGCACACCTTCTACCCAGATATTAGTTTCTAAATATCATTCTCCAGCGGAAGGAACCAGGGTCACTTGGAATAGCGGCTGATTCTAGGACTAGGACAGAGAAAATACAAAATAGTTCTGGAATATTTTGCAGTGCCAAAAATGAAGGAAGTGCTCGAAGAAGGAGGAGGCACATCAATGGGGCAGGGACAGGGACCTGAAAGAATTCTCAAAGGAGAAAGCGGAAACAATTTAAACAACGAAATAGGTAATTATAGTACTAGATCGATGCCTATAGATAATCAGTAAATGCAGGAGAGCAATAGCTCTTTTTAATTGTTTATTTTTATTTTTTTTTATTGAAGTATGGTTGACCTACAATGTTATATTAGTTTCAGGTGTACAACATACCTTTTGATTTGACAGTTCTGTACATTACTCACTGCTCACCACAAGAAACGTAGTTCTCCTCTGTCGCTGTACTTCTCATCTCGGTGACCTACTTATTTTATAACTGGAAATGTGCACCTCCTAATCTCCCTCCCCCACTGAATTCTTCAGTAAGAATAGTTCTTTTTTACTGAAGAATTCCATGGGTGCCTGGGTGGCTCAGTGGTTGAGCATCTGCCTTTGGCTCAGGTCGTGATCCTGGGGTCCTGGGATTGAGTCCTGCATCGGGCTCCCTGCAGGAACCGTCCTTCTCCCTCTGCCTGTGTCTCTGCCTCTCTTTGTGCCTCTCATGAATAAATAAATAAAATCTTTTTTTAAAAAAAGAATTCCAATTAATAAATGTGGAAGAAATGAGGATAACAGAAAATAACCACTAACTAATAATTGTAATGCTAACTAGTAATTGTTGAAAGCAAGATCTTCTATAACACAACTGACCAAAATGTTAAGGTCAAAAATGTCAAGATCAAGGAGCACCACCTGGGTGGCTCCATCAGTTAAGTGTCTGCCTTCAGCTCTGGTGATGATCCCAGGATCCTGGGATCGAGCCCCGTTGGGCTCCGTGCTCAGTAGGCAGTCTGCCTCTCCCTCTCCCTCTGCCCCTGCTTGTGTGCTCTCAATCTCTCTGTCAAATAAAGTCTAAAAAAAAAAAAAAAAAGTGAAGGTTAAAAGACAAAGAAGGATTTACAAAGTGTCACAGATTGGAGGAGAGCAAGGAGACGTTCCTGCAATGGATCCTGGAACAGAAAAAGGACTTTAGGGGAAAGGTGGGTGAAATTGAAATTAATTCTGTAGGCTAGTTATTAGCAACTCTAATTTCTTGGTTTTGGTAACTGTACTCTGGTTACATAAGTTGTTAACATCAGGGGGAACTGAGTGAAGCACCATAATATGGGGGAACTTTG
The DNA here is from genome assembly GCF_018345385.1 of Vulpes lagopus. NCBI lineage: Eukaryota > Metazoa > Chordata > Mammalia > Carnivora > Canidae > Vulpes > Vulpes lagopus. The sequence goes on along the minus strand of NC_054848.1, from coordinate 112,091,250 downwards.
GACTATTTTTGCAACTTTTCTATAATTCTAAAATCATTTCAAAATAAAAAGTCCTAAAAGTAAGCATATACAACCACTCCAACATCACATCACTTGGAGCTTGGTATTTTTCAAGTGAGTATTTGACACAACCCTCTTCATTTAATTATTTGTGTTATTTCTTTCCCTTTCTCTTCGATATCACCTGTTTGTGCATCATCATTCACATACATATGAACAGAATCTTTCACTTCTTATACAGCATGCAAGTAAATACAAGAAACAATTGGGGATCCCCGGGTGGCTCAGCGGTTTGGCGCCTGCCTTTGGACCAGGGCGTGATCCTAGAGACCTGGGATCGAGTCCCATGTCAGGCTCCTGGCATGGAGCCTGCTTCTCCCTCTGCCTGTGTCTCTGCCTCTCTCTCTCTGTGTGTGTGTGTCTTTCATGAATAAATAAATAAAATCTAAAAAAGAAAAAAAAGAAAGAAACAATTGCTGATCTACAACCAGGGAAAGTGGACCCTTCTATCTACATAGTATATAGTATCTCTGAATTACTTTACTTCTTAGCTTATCAGAATTCTACTTTGGACATGAAGATGGATAGCCTGGGATGTTGTCCAAATGCATCTTTAAAAAGACGAGGTGTTTCATCCCAGTCTATTTTTTAAGTGCCGCAATAGATTTATCTCTTAATTAAGCTCTCTAAAAATCGGCTGCTGCACAGGGCTTCCATTTGGTAATGTGACCATAGAAGGCCGTGTCATTTAAATAAATACATTTTATTTAAATCATACAATTTAAAATAAATAAATAAATGAATGAATGAATCATAGAATTTTACAAATAAAAACAATAACGTTTACATTATATAGTTTAAATAATCATAACACAGTATGAACAAACATATAGTGTGTCAGTTTCTTTGATATGTGATATATGTATTACTTAATTTACTACTAATAATAAAAATTATGAGTCCCTAATCCATATTGTGTGTGCTCCATGTGCCAGAGTGCTGAATGCTTTAGAAAAATATAATTAATTTGATCCTCATCACAAATCTGTGCTGGGTAACATTGTCCTAAGAATCACCTGGTGAATTGTTAGTCTCCCAAAGCCAGGCCAGGCCATATCGCAATTTAATTGGAATTTCTAGATGTGAAGTCTCAAATCAGTTATTTCTGTCAAGCTTTCCCAGGTGGTTGCAATGTACCACTCCGCTTAAGAACTCATGCTCTAGAAACTGATTATTCATTATTTTGCAAGATGCCGTCAAGAAAGAACATGGTTAGGGATCCCTGGGTGGCGCAGCGGTTTGGTGCCTGTCTTTGGCCCAGGGCGCAATCCTGGAGACCCGGGATCGAATCCCACATCGGGCTCCCGGTGCATGGAGCCTGCTTCTCCCTCTGCCTGTGTCTCTGCCTCTCTCTCTCTCTCTCTGTGACTATCATAAATTAAAAAAAAAAAAAATAAAATAAAAAAATAAAAAAAAAAAGACATTAAAAAAAAGAAAGAACATGGTTAGGCAAGCTAGGTACATAACATAGAAACTAGAAGTTAACGACACTCACGCTATTATATGGAAGTTCTAGTTATTAGTAAGATAAAATTTTTTAATCTCAACATTGCAATAAGCAGGCTCTTCTGATGAATAGATTACACATTCTGTGGTAGCGATATTTTTCTATAATCTTTTGTGAATGAAAAATAATTATAACTTAAAAATAATTGAGAAAGAAGAATTACTGAGGATGGTAATTATGCAGCTTTTCCCCCCTGGTGTCTTTCATAGCCTGTTTATTCCCCATTTGGCAGTTAGTAAGCAAAATTGCATTATTGTTCTCTTTTACATTTGTTTTCTTTTGAGGAATATATATGAACTATGTTCTCTTTTGCTTAATATGCGGTGTTCTTTTATTACTTTTACGTGTCTATAATATAATCATTAGTTTATATTGTTTTTTGAAACATCGATACTCTATTTCTGATCAGTTTAGTGAGACTTCGAAATGATTATCTGATTCATTAAAGGAAAAGAGAAAGGACTTTTAACCAAAAATCGCTGTATTTAGCCTGGGCATGCACTTGAATTCTGGAAATAAACTCCCTCAAATCTCTGACATATCTAGAGAGAGTAAGCATTCATTCTGCAAATGCCTATGGCAAGTATGTCCTTCGTGGTTTTTACTCAGAAAGATATATGTTGATGGAGATAGGAAATGCAAACTCTACTCGTCTTGTTTGGTTGCATAAATTGTTATGATAAGTAAATTTGAAGGAGTTGAAGGGACAACATTCCTGAGCGAGGCTGTGATGCTCTGGACTTGAACAGTGTAACTGTAGGGCCCAAGTGACAAGATAGGATCAAATCTTCCCAGCTCTGCAGAGAACCGAGCATCATCAGGCTTCTGGTGAAGGAACACTGGGATGAAGCGTGTCTGGCACCAATGCTGTCTCTAGAAAGACACCGTCATACTGGCAGTAGTGAGTTTCTTTAGGTGAAGGCCTGAAGGGTGGCCACTAGCTAGGAGTCAGGAGAACAGAAGAGGAAGAGAGCTGACGATCAGCTGTGAACATACCCATGATGATTCCTTGTAGCTCGCCAGAAATGATGGGGTGTACTTTGTTTGGGGGATTCCTACATTTGAGTCAGTAGAGGGCTGAGCTGTTATATAAATTGAGCATTAAAATTTAATAAGGAAAGAAAGCCAGTGTGACCTCATTCTAAACTCACAGCCTAGGGAAGCTTAGATATGCAAATCAGAGACCTAAAACAAGTCTGATGAAGGTACATGGAGATACTGTGTTGATTAAAACCTCCCTCCTCCTACCTTCTGTCCCCTAACTTTGTACCAAATAAAGCAACAGCTGCACAATCCTTGATGGAAGTTTCAGAGGATAAACTAGTTCAAATTTGTTCCTCAAATATTTGTGGGATGGCCATTATTTATAAAGCATCAATCTAGAAAGATGTTACAGAATGGTTACAACATTGTTCTGTAAGAACTCTCCGTGAATAATCCAACAGTGAGATCTCAAGAATGTTCCTTCTGGTCTGCCCGAACAATACACTCAATAAACCCCTACGGAGCATTGGGCATTGTGTCTGAGGACGGGAGCTGGTGCCTAGAGATTTAGGAGCTGGTGCCCAGAGATTTAGGAGCATGGGAAAACTCAGTCGGCAGTTTGCAATGACCGGACCCCACTTCCACAATGCCAGAGTAATGCACACGCACCCCCTCCCACCGCTACTTACCGACTTCTGTCACACAAGGGAGAAAGGCAGGCAAAGGGAGGGAAGTTAACTGTTAAGGGCTGTGGACTTACGAAAAATGATTTACCTAGGAACTAGTGACCTAAGTTATATTACTTGAATTTGGCTTAGAAATTCCTGAAGCTTCTTTGATTATGCTAGAAAATGATAGATCTGTCCATTCACGCTATGCAGATGTGGCACTTGAGTTGCATTACGGGTCCATGTGAGCTACATTTTTGCCTACCCTCGTCTGTGACTGTTCGATTTCTTGCAAGTCAGATTACTTCCAAAACAACCAGTTATTTGATTGAATTAATCCATTTCTTTTGAACGGGTGTGTCTAAACTATTGGGTTATTCAAATGGGATGCATGCAAGTAGAATCCTGCTCAACTGTCAAATTCCCCTGAAAATCCAGGCATTAGAATGGGGGTGGGGGAGATGTTGGTCATACGGTACAGACTTGCATCTAGAAGATGAATAAGTTTTGGAGAGCTAACGAACAGCGTAGTGATGCTAGTTCACAATACTGCGTTGTATACTTCAAAGTTGCCAACAGGCTTCATGTTCTTAAATATTCTCACCGCAAAAAAAAGAAATGATAGTTTTGTGACCTGGTGTTGGCTAACACAACAGGGGTTATCATATTGCAATATAGAAACGTCTCCGATCAACACGTTGCACACTTAAACTTAACCAGAACTATATGTCAGTTATATCTCAAAAAAGAAAAAGAATAGAGTCGGGGCCTCTGCAGCTGTTCAGCTGCCTGTAGTAGTATACTAACTAGTTTCCCACTTTTTCTGTTTTTTTTTTTTTCGTAATGATTTCCACTACTGTTTGCCAGTTGTTGTTGTTTTTTTTTTTTTTAAGATTTTATTTATTTATTCATAAGAGACACAGGCAGAGGGAGAAGCAGGCTCCATGCAGGGAGCCCGACGTGGGACTCGATCCCGGGACTCCAGGATCACGCCCTGGGCTGAAGGCAGGTGCTAAACCGCTGGGCCACCCGGGCTGCCCATGTTTGCCAGTTTCAAAACCAAACCAAACAAACCTGTGTATGGTATCGACCTGCTTAATCCATAGCCTTCCATCACTCTTCTGATCCCAAAGCACTATTTCTACCATAACCCTATCTACTCATAGTAATTATGTGAGCAGAGGTATGACCCCTGCCAAAGTCTCCTACCTCATGTTCCATTCCTCTCTTCGGTGTCCTCTTCCTTATTCCCACTGTGCTGGTTCTATTTAATTTCCTCAACTGGGTACACATTCTTTCCAGTTTCAAAGTTTTTTCACAAATTATCTCTTCCAGTGAAAAGACTCTGTAAGTGCCCCTCCCTGTCTTGTGCCACACTTTGGTCTATTTAATTCATAGCCATCCTTCAGGTCTCAAGTTCCTCACATCACAGGATATAATCTGTTCTCCTGTGTAGACTGCATAGTATTTATCATAGTTCATAATTACATGCTCAAGTGAATCTGTTGGTCACTAAGTATGTCTATATCTATGTTGCCCACTGGCATATCCTTAATGGTTAGCTACTTACTCCTAAGATACCCTCAGTAAATATTAGTTGAATGAATGAGTGAATGAATGAATGAACGAGTGTATGAATAATGGCAGGGAGGGCTTTGCATGGAAAATACACATTGGCATATTAGCAATAATGACAGGCACTGGAGAGAGCTAGGTGGTTTGGTGCATGGCCTTTGGTTCACAACTCAAGTTGACCATGTAATAGATGTGTAACCTTAAGCAAGTTACTTTTTTTATTTTTCTGTCACAATTTCCTCATCCTAACAAACAATAGAGACAAGACTAATTTTCTTATTTATTTATTTATTTATTTATTTATTTATTTATTTATTTATTTATTTTTTATTGGTGTTCAGTTTGCTAACATATAGAATAACACCCAGTGGTCAAACCTATCAAGTGCTCCCCTCAGTGCCCATCACCCAGTCACCCCCACCCCCCAACCACCTCCCTTTCTACTACCCCTTGGTCGTTTCCCAGAGTTAGGAAGACTAATCTTCTACTACATTATGGGGTTATGTAGTAGGATTAAATATTGTATATAAAGTGCTTAGCACAAGACTAATTTTCTATGTTATGGGGTTATGTAGTAGGATTAAATATTGTATATAAAGTGCTTAGCTTGCCTAATAAGTGCTCATTAATGAGAACGGCTATTGTCCTTACTTTTGTTTTATTAGGTTTCATTAAGGGCTTGCTTGAGATATAGACATATGTTTCAGCTAGGCTATTTAACTGAGGCCAGCAATTCTAGGGATGAAAACATTCTGCAACAATGCTAACACTCAAATCCCAAGGAGAGGTCTCAACAAAGCCCCCACCTAGGGAGGAAGCATCACATAATGGGCTAATGTCCAAATAGAATGCAATTAGCGGAAATGAAATTGGAGGAACAATGATCCTCAGGTTTCTTACATCATCTTTCAGCCAGTGAGATTTTGGAAAAGAAACTCTGGCAATGGAAGACAAGAACCCAATCCCTGGTGATTGGCAAATAGACTCCTACTTACTATAGAGATGTTAATGCTGTTGAAGAGTGTCACCTTTTCAAGGTCCCTTATGAAAACTTTGTCTTAGTCCTAAAAATAAACAGTTATGCTTTTCTTGGGAACAAATCATGCCAGCAATTTCTTGTTTGCTTTGGCTACTAGGAAGCTCAGAAGCAAATAGAGGGCTCACAAATAGCAAAGAATAGTAATCAGCCATTGAACAACATTGAACTTCCAAACCAAACAAGCTACTTCTTTTATTATGTTTGTATGAGTACACATGTATCACAGATATACATTTTCATTTATTTGTATGATTATTTGATTAATATCAGCCTCCTCCACTAGAGAATCAGTTCTTTGAAGACAGGAAAAGTATTTATCTTCTTTAACTCTCTACCCCTTAGTTCCTAGCACAGTTCCTAGGAAATGGTAGATGAGCAAAAATATTTGTCGGGTGAAGAATGCAAGTTCAGAGTAACTTGTGGAATTAGATTGGGTGCTGACTTCAACCGTGGCTTCGTGTCATGTTTTCCTTCTTTAAGTTTTCTCATTTTCTTAAAAAAAAAATCAGTTTTATTTTCAGAAGTAATACCTGTTCATTGCACAAAATACTATAAAATAGAGAAGAATAAGTGTAAAAATAACTCATAGGGATGCCTGGGTGGCTCAGCGGTTGAGCATCTGCCTGCGACCTAGGGAGTGATCCTGGAGTTCCAGGATTGAGTCCCACATCGGGCTTCCTGTGAGCAGCCTGCTTCTCCCTCTGCCTGTGTCTGCCTCTCTCTGTGTGTCTCTCATGAATAAATAAATAAAATCTTAAAAAAAAAAGACTCATAATCCCTCTAACTAAAGACAACTTCTAATGAGGGGTGCTATCTTCCAGACCTCTGATTAAATATAAATGATTGTATGTGTGTATGAATTTTTTTATGTCTACAACATGAACTAAACTTATTAATCTGTGTGGTTTAATTTGTTGTTTTATGTGTCCTTTTGAAAAAAGCTATAAATCCTTTTTGGAACAAGAATGGCTCTAACTATGTAAACCCTGGGAATTTGGGTAAGCCATTTGATAAGGGGGTCCGATCCATGGTGTAGTAGGTAGGCACTCATCTAGTGGGCCCAGACTCTTTTTGTTCTTCCCACCTAAGCCTTGGGTCAGTCGGTGATCCTGAACTACAATCTAGGGATCAACTAGGCTCAGCTTTTAGGGGCAGCAAGATATAGGAGGGATTCACACTGTATTTCCTGGGCGAAGTACCATTTCAGGGATGAAGCATTAGGCAACCGATATTAAGAGTACTGGCCACGGGCAGTCTTTCTTCCCTACCTCTCCATCTACCAAATATTGAAATCTTATCATTTTGAAAGTCAGCATAACACTGTGTGGTTTTATTTTTGTGTTTCTGTATACCTTCCTTCTAGGGGAAGCTCTTCCCTCCACCCCCCCCCCGCCCGGGGTTTCAGGAATAAGAGCAAGAGAAAAGTGGGGTTGATTAGTTCTTTTTCACCTCCGTGTGGTACTTATGATTAAACACATGGAAATTGGATGTTTTCCGTTTAAAAACTTAACATCAACATTAACACCACCAAAGAGCTGGATTTCCTCTTCTTACTAAATGTCATAATATACAGTAAATAAGATTGCTGCAGAAAGTGGGCTTAAAAGTGGTATGGCTATGAATAGCTTAACAGATTCACAGATTGCTCCCCAAACGCAAAGCTTTCTGCAGCGCCTGCTTCTCTAGAATGCCAAGGGACCATTACCAGGGAACTAAATAACTGGAATGTTCTATAGTATTTCAAATCACTTTAATGACCCAAATCTATCTCACCACCACTGCTTTGAATTGATGGCTCAGACATGTTTTAACAGACTTACTTATCTCCTGAATGCAGTGGTGAGTTGAATTCAGCCTTAAGGTAACAGTGCGGTGAAGTCCCCTGGATACACTGTGACATGGAGCTCTCACTGCAATGTGTGTCTACATGCCAGTCCCTAGCCAGACCCAACCAGAAGGCTTGCCAGGTTTGTTGTGCTGAAACCCAGAAAGCCTAGATTTGTTTCCCTTCCCATCCAGAAAAATTAAAACGCACATGCGCACACACACAGACACGCGCATACACACAGCTGTGTGCGCACGCACGCACACACGCATATTGGCCTCGTTATCCTGTGCAGTTGCTCTGAGCCAAAGGAATTTTTTCTTCAAAATGAAAACTTATTAAATCTGTAAGTCAAGTTATTTATAAAAGTTATCTTTTGGAACATATGAATCTCTTAAAAATTAAACGTTTTCATCCCTTCTATGAACATTACAGAGTATATTTAACAGTTAGAAGTGGGCAAACCTTCCAGGTTATTTCCCGAGTAAGGCAGCCCGGATCTGCTGGATGGTGTGCCCTGTAGCTGCGCGACAGTGATGAACAGAGAAAAGGACAGAGCTAGGTCTCCAAAGTATAGTAAGGTGGAGAGTGGCTGTGAGGAGTGCGGCTGAAATTAATGCCCCATCAGTAGACTTAGAATTCTAGATTTGAAGTCCAAGAGTTTCTAGGCCAATGATAAGATGTGAAAGGAGGTGTTTCCATGTGGAGCCAGTACGCCTGGTCCAAACTCCTGAGCACGGGAACAAGGTTCTGTGTCACGTGACACCTGTCTACTTCTCCATCATCCCTAACATTTCTTCCCCAACACTGTATGTTCCAGGCATTACCCAGATTTCCTGCTGGGGAGCTGTATGGGTGCAGTTTCTCTCTTCTCAAATATCTTGCACACCCTCTCTTTATCTAAATAAGCCGAATTTAATCTTCACACTCTGTTTGTTACCAGTATCATCTCCTCTAGGAAAGCATCCTTGGCCCCTCTCCCAGCAACCTACTGAATTGCCCTCTCTCTCTAATTCTGGAACAGGCGATTGATAGGGGTGCTACTGCCCTCACTTCACAGACTGAGAGGGCCTAAATCTTTCTCCACCCCCAATCCTAGCATAGTAGATACTCGATTACGTGTTTATTTAATTACTGATTAAATGAATATAGTCCAATGGTTAACAGTTTTGTGATTATGGGTGATCAACATATTTGGAGAAAGATTCCCCGGAAACCAACTAGTGCTATCAGGTTTATTAGGTCTATTAGGTCTGCTGTCCAGGGAAAAGAGGTTGACAAGAACCAGTTAGGGCTCCAGCAAAATAGTCCACCCTTCTAAATAGAGCTCTGCTTAGAAGCCTAGCTTTTCAAACTAGTCTAACATACTGAAGGTCACAGAGAAAGCTACAGTTTGGTGAGAAAATGAGGGACCGTGGCATTGACCGAGTCACACTGAACAATTTCAGACACTCCTTGCTGTGGAGTTCAAGCATCCAGTGACTCTGAAAAAGGGCAGGGAGGACATTTGCTCACTGGTAGAGCTAAACTTTCAGGCCAGGCCTTGTAATCAAGGAAGAAAAGCAGACAATGGAGGTGAGCGCAGCGCTAAGCAAATCTCAGGGAGAGCCCTGAAGAGAAATTCAGACTAAAAAGTGGTATCAGCTATGTGAGCTCTACTTTGCTCATCTGAAAAATGGAAATAAAATAGCACTTCACAGCACTGTCGGTCAATACTAAGTAATAGATGTGTAAGTAGTTAGCGTAGTTTCGAGTGCGTAGTAGTCAATAACTGCTATTTTCCTTAATTTCCTTTTCCTCCCTTTATAAAAATCACATCCATATACCTTAAGTACTGGGTTTACTCAGTATTTGACATTTTAAATGTTCCAAACATGGGCTCTTTCATAGTCTCTGGAAGGGAAATGGCATACTTTTTTGAGCATAAAAATTAAGATTTCTCTCAGTGATAGCGACTGTATGAATAAAGGTTGTTTTAGCCTCTTATCATTTCAATACAGTGAAAGCTTAAAGTGAATAATATTTTCAAAGACAAAATATACTTAGATTTATATTTCCTATGGCCCTGAGGGAATAACTAGGGCTAGTGTGTGGAAGTCACAGAGCAATAGATTTTGAGTTGATATGAGAAAAATCTTTTCTAACAGACAGCAGGCCAATGATGGAATGAGCTATTTTAAGATTTAGCAAGTTCTTAGTCGCTACATGTGTTCGAAAAGCGCCTGTGTGAACACTCCTTGGGGCTGTTGCGGAAGGGTACCTTGCATATTCTCTAAGACGCCTACTTAATCCAACATAATACATATCTCTTAGTATCATTATTATATATTTGTTCAGGAAACTCTGAGTTTTATTTTTTCCCAAACAGATCTCTCATCCATTAGCCCTTTGAAAGCAAACATTATGTCATATTTATCTTTGCTTGACATTAACAGATGCCCAATAAATGGCTATGAGACGTGTAGACCACCTACAGTGTGCATAGCATTATGTTTACTGTCTCAAGAGCATATTTCCTATGTGTTGGGGTAACATAAGCAGATCGAAGATGAGTTGATTCTACCAAACTGCATTATTTCAGCAAAAATTGCTGAAAATGCCTTATGTCCAACAATCTCTAAGTACAAGGACCCAAAGTGCACTGAGTAATAAGACTTCTAATGGGAGAAACAACCTAAGATGAAATGTTATTTCTCCACTATGCAAGCGTACAGATGTACGGGTGCTTGTGCATATGTGCACACCCATGCATGCAGACTAGATATCATCATGGGGCAGACTAGATACATATGTGAGAGACCTTATATCAGCTAGGAAGAGGACTATAGCCTATTAAGTATATCCCTGCTTTATGATAATAGATTTCTGGTAGTCTGATAGGAAAATATAAGGCTTCAAAATGCAAAAGGTACTGGGGCCTTTGGCTGGCTCCATTGATAGAGCATGCAATCCTTGATCTCGGGGTTGTGGGTTCAAGTCCTACATTGGGTGGGGAGATTACTTAAAAATAAAGCCTTATGGGACGTCTGGGTGGCTCAGCGGTTTAGCACCTGCCTTCGGCCCACGGTGTGATCCTGGACTCTCTGCATGGAGCCTGCTTATCCCTCTGCCTGTGTTTCTGCCTCTCTCTCTCTCTCTCTCTCTCTCTGTCTCTCATGAATGAATAAATAAAATCTTTAAAAAAAATAAAAAATACAAATAAAGCCTTTTAAAACAATGCAAAGGGTACCAACTACCCAGGGTCATCTTGTGAGGGCTATTCACTAGAGACATTCTCATCACTTCTTTTCTGGTGTAGTTACTTAGAATGATGCAACACCTATTTTCTTTCCCTCAGTAAGATTTCTGACTATCTGAACCAGGACACCTGTAGAAAGCAATGAATGAAGTTGATTGACACTCACTGTCACTCTTCCAGTATCGAGAGAAACAAAAACTAGGTGGAATGAAAATAACTTTATACCTAAAATCTTAGTAGTATAGGCAAACATGCTCACTGCTATTTGCTTGCTGGACTATTTCTGTCCAGTAAGAGAAAAAGGATTCTTAGTGAGTCGGAAGAGAGAAGTAAGGTGCCCATCCTTGCTGCTAAGACATAGTCTTTGTAAGTGTTATGCGTCTCTTACAGAAGGATTTCCAGAAGCCTCTCCAAGCATATATTCTTTAAATAATCAAAAGAGTCTGTGGAGACAGTTTCAAACAAAAGGGACACATTCTGAGCATTTTGCTAAGCAAGGACTTGGACTATCTTTGGTGTTTTTTCATTAATTTTTTAATTTAAAAATGGTGAAATAAGCTTTCTTCTATGGAGTCCAAATGAGAACCCAAACCCCCAAAGCTGAGGCTCTTGTTCGGCTTCATCAGCTGCAGAACAGAAGTGAGATTCCTAATATGAATAGAGGCTACGAAACTAATTCACCGTGCAGACCATTGCAAACTGCCTCTGGTGTCAGGGAATAGCCTTTGGTGTCAGGGAATAGCCTTTGAGTTACACATGACTGCGGTGCTTTATTTCTCAATACAATCTAATTTGATATTATAACAGAGCATCCACACATTACCAAAAATTCTCTCAGGGCATGGCTGTTCCAAGATTTTTAAGAAATGAACCAGCTGTTCGAAAAGATAGGTGAGGAAAGGAGGAGCAGCTGCCCTTCAGAAGCTGTACATTTCTTTCAGGTAATAGGAGAACAGTGAGATGAAAAGACTGGCCTTTGTGTCTCTTATGTGTCACTCTTTAATTTGTGTAACATAATTTCCTCACAGTAACAAGAGCCCACTTCAACTGTATATTCCAGTGTTTTGTCAACTGTATACATCTATAAAATCACACCATTACCAAAGGAGAGACAATTTCCATCACCCCAGAAAGTTCCCTCATGCCCCATTGAATTCAATCTCCCTCATCTCCTGCCCTAGGCAACCGCCAATCTACTTTATCGTACCATAGGTTAGTTTTGTCTCTTCTAGAATTTCACATAAATGCGATTGTATAGTATATACTCTTTTGTGTCTGGCTTCTTTCAGCATATTTTTGAGATTTATCAATGTAGCTGCGATACCAGTAGTTCCTTTTTCTTTGGTAGCAGTGCTCAACTGTATAGACATACCAAAATTCGTTTATATCATCATCTGTTAATGGGCCTTTGAATTGCTTTCAGGGTTGGTTATTATGAGTAAAGCTATGAAGAAGTATTTCCAGGGGCGCCGGGCTGGCTCAGTCGTACAGCATGAGACTCTTGATCTTGGGGTTGTGAGTTTGAGCCCCATGTTGGGTGTAGAGATTACTTAAAAGTAAAATATTTTTTAAAATAAAATATTTTTAAAAAAAAAAGTATTTTCAAGCCTTTTTTGGCATATATGTATGTAGATGAATGTAGATGTATACTATGCTTAATATTGGCTAAGATATGAGGAAACCATCAGGGTATGGTGAATTTATATTATTATTGCTAATATCAGCCCTGTATAATCATTTGGCACCATTAGATATTTAGACTGCTTCCATTTTTTCTTATTATAAATAGGGTCACAGTGGACAGTTTTCTGTAGAAAGCACTGTCCTCATTTGAGGCTATTATTTTAAGAAAAGTTCCCCAAAGGAGCATTGGATGGGTCAATACATACAAAAATGATAAGGTACTTAATATATATTGCCAAGTTAATTCCTAGGACAGTTGAACCAATTTACATTTGCATTAACAAAATTTTAATATCATTGTAGAAAAAACAAGTTCCATAGAATGCTCTCCAGTGTTTATACTTTTCTGGGTTAAGTCGATGAAAACCTTAATACACTTCCCTAGGAGTAATATATTTACAAGCAAGGCATAGATTAATAACTATATTTAGCGTGTTGCTATAAATTCAGCGCTTAGGCTCCTTACATGTTCAGTAGTTTCAGAGGGTACTGATTGATATTGGACTAAGACTACTTTACATATTGTTAATTATGTAGAAATATCGGGGGCTCAATCGATTAAGTGTCTGCCTTCAGTTCAGGTCATGACCCTCGGGTCGTGGGATCAAGCCTCGCATTGTGCTCCTTGCACCGTGGGGAGCCTGCTTCTCCCTTTTCCTCTCCCTCTGCCTGCTGCTCCCCCTGCTTGTGCTCTCTCTCTCTTTCATCAAATAAATAAAATCTTGAAGGAAAAAAAAAAAGAGAGAAATATCTGAGAGTGATAGCCATGGTTAGGTGATGGGAAATAATGACACTTGGAGAGTGTAAAAGACATTTTATGCAACAGAAAAAAAATTAATTTAGTTCAATGGCTTTTAAGTATGTCTGATCATAGAGATCACCTGAAGATACTAGCCCAAAGTGTATATTCCCAAACAGCTTCTCTAGAAATTCTGACTTAGAGGTCTGAGGTGAGCTTTATTTGATGATTATTATATAGAAGTGAGTTTTATTTTATTTTTTTAATAAATTAATTTTTATTGGTGTTCAATTTACCAACATACAGAATAACACCCAGTGCTCATCCCGTCAAGTGTCCCCCTCAGTGCCCGTCACCCATTCACCCCCACCCCCCGCCCTCTAGAAGTGAGTTTTAGAATCATTGTACGAAATGATAGTAATAATGGTACTTCTTTGACTCTTCAGCATTTCTTTTACATTATTTTCCTTAATCCATGCAAAAATTCAATAAAGTAGGCAAACTGGCAATATCTTGTTGTCACAAAGAAAGTAAGGTTCAATTGGCCTAGGTGAGTTATCGAAGATCAAAGTGTTTCAATAGATTTATTGGTTCAATAGATTTAATTGGCTCATCTTTCCCTAAGCTACAGGGGCAGGAAATAATACACAAACTCTAGATATAGCAACACACTCCAGTGAGGACAAAAGAAGCGCCACTACATACCCACTAGAATGTCTGTAAGAGAAGGATAGATGATACCAATTGTTGAAGAGAATCTGGAGAAGCCACAATTCTCATACACAGTTGATCGGGGTATAAATTGATACAAATACTTTGAAAAACAGTGTTTGGCAGTATCTAATAAAGCTGAACACTTGTTTTAAAAAAAAGCTGAACACTTGTACACACTATAACTCAAAAATTCCATTTCTGGCTACACGTCTAAAATGAAATAAGTGCCGATCATCACTAAAGGCATGTAAAGGAATGTCCGTAGCAGCACCACTTGTCATACCTTTCAGGAAATCAAGACTAGAAAGGATAAATGTATTTTGAGATGATCTCACAACGGAATGTTGCACAGCAAGGAGAGGATACATGAGGTAGGATGACCTACCGCACTATGGATGGATCTCACAAGCATGTTGTGCAAGAGTAGCCAGACCCAATAGTACATAATCTTTTCTTCCATTTACCAAAGACATACAAAGCAAACTTAATGCTGTTAGAAATCAAGATATTACTTTGCCTTGAGGAGGGGCAGGAGTGGGTAGTGACTGGAAGAGAGCACACAAGGAGTAGCGTAGGTGTGGCCATTTTGTAAAATTTTATCGGTGTGTACCTTTGTGATGTTTGTACTTGTTACGCATGCTATAGCTTACTAAAAGGTTGAGCTTTTTTTTTTTTTTCTTTTAAGAATATAACTTAGCTGGTGTTACTTTGTTGTAGGAGGAGTGCAAAGAATGGACATGGGATGAATGGGGAAAATAATTTTTTTAAGATTTTATTTATTCGTGAGACACATACACACACACACACACAGAGGCAGACACAGGCAGAGAGAGAAGCAGGCTCCATGCAGGGAGCCTGATTTGGGACTCGATCCCGGGTCTCCAGGATCACACCCTGGGCCAAAGGCAGCGCTAAACTGCTGTGCCACCCAGGCTGCCCAGGAAAATAATTCTTAACTGTACATAAACTTTTCCCCCCGTATTTCCACAGCCTGACAATAGAAGGGTGGGCAAAATATTCCTTCAGTACCCACATACTTGCACTACAATTCCTCACTTAAATCCAGTATTCATGTTTCTTTCCATATAGTATTAAATGCGTACTTACCCGTGCAGCAGCTCTATTGATTTCCAAGCAAACATTTTAAACCTCATTTGCTACTATGCTGATCTTAATTTCTCTTTTCAAGTAGATTTTGGACTTCATTCATTTTCCAATTTGAGTTGAAATATTTGTTTGATTTTGCAGTGTGAATTGTTCCCCTAACGGGGTACATATCGGTGTTTCATAGAGTGGGCACTTAATGATCCATTTCTCCAAAGGAAAACGGAGATTGATAAATTGTACAGAACAGTGTTTTCTTTTTTTTATTATTATTATTTTTAATTTTTTTTTCAGAACAGCGTTTTCATAGAGAAACATTTCAACTTTCATTTTGACCGAGTGAGAGGGAAAAAAAAAAAAAAAAAGAAACTACAGTTGTTGACCAATTATAGATCTTGTTAAATTTCACGTAATGATAATTGAAATAATAATTTAAAATAAATTAAATAATAATATTTAATATTTCAAAATAATATTTTGAAAACACAATTTGGGAAAAAGAAATATACTTTTCTACTAAAATATGCTTATTCACCATATTCGCTTAGATCAAGAGAGGATATGAGGCAGGAGATTAAATCACCAACCTTCTGGATGGATTCGGGATTCACACTAAAGCACTGCATCATCATTTCATAATCTGTGCAGTTCGATGATATGCGAAATCGTTGTTTCCCTCATTTTATAGTAAAGAAATTGAAGTAACGGAAGTGGCAATACCGAGGCAATGTGTGTTTGAAACAATATGGGCATAATAGCTGTTTGATTTGAAACAAGTCATTGAACTTCCCTGATCTCAGATTCCTCAGAGAAAGTAGGGATAATAATACTTTATAGGGTTGTTGGGAGCATTTAATGAGAAAATTATCCTTAAAGTGCCTCCGTATAGTGCCTGATATATAGCAAAGGGCCCAAAGTAGTGATTCTCTGCCGATCCTTAAATATAAACAGGGGAATAATCGGAATGCTGGGAAAGTTCTAGGCAAAGACAGGAGGCAGTTGAGTGTAAATATTAAATGTTTTGTAGGCAAGGTGTCCACCTGAAATCACGGTTAATCCCAACCTAGAATTCAATGTTAGACTTACCTACTCTCAGACTCTGCTCTTGGTTTTCTGATAAAAAGTTGGCATTAAAAAAAAAAAAGAAAAAAAGTTGGCATGAACATTTTATTGTCTTACAATGACTTATTATTACCAAATATTAGTGAATATCAGGGGGATCCCTGGGTGACTCAGAGGTTTGGCCCCTGTCTTTGGCCCAGGGCGTGATCCTGGAGTCCTGGGATCGAGTCCTGCATCGGGCTCCCTGCATGGAGCCTGCTTTTCCCTCTGCCTGCGTCTCTGCCTCTCTCTCTCTCTCTCTCTCATGAATGAGTAAATAAAATCTTAAAAAAATATATTAGTGAATATCCAGGAAAAACGCGTTACTGCACAAAGACGTAGCAAAAATTAAAATCATTAAGTGCTCAGCTGCTGCACTGTCAAGGAAATAATATAATTTGTGGACTGACCCAAATAATTTCAAAAATAGTTAATAGTATTCTTATTGCACGTTTATGTAGGTTATGTTAAGGAACTGCCTGATTTTTTTCGTCAGCAAATTCTTTTTTAGTGTTTATAGCACCAGGTCTTTGTATTAAAAATATTAAAATGAAAAATTATTAAGTCAAAGATCTTAGAGATTGCAATGTCTGAATAAAATTTACTAAACTGAATATCGATGTGGTGGCCATGTAAACCTTTTGGAAAATTGATTACATTTAATATCTTTGGTTCAGAGTTATCGTACTGGCGAATCAACTAGTTTTACCCTTTGTTGCTTCTACTGCTGTTTAAATTAATTCACTTATTCATTATTCATAATGATGCCCCTCACTTATTAACTGGTCTCACTCGACCACATGCTCTGCTACGAACTGAATTCATTAAATTTTTATTTTAATATATTGTAAACCACAAGGAGAAGTTACAATAATTTTACAAAAACTCTTGCTCTACACTGCCAAGATTTACCGATTCTTTACGTTTTCACCCCAGGTGCATGATCATCCCCTCTCCCTCTCCTCTGTGCCTCTGCCACTGTGTCCTTTCCACTCTCAGTGAATCATTTGACACTAAGCTATAGTGTTGTTGTTTCGTTGCTGTTTTTTTTCAGGTCTGCCTGACTTTATTCTTTTTTTTTTCTCTCTAATTTAAATTCAGTTTGCCAACATATAGTATAAGATGTAGTGCTCATACATCTCGTGCCCTCCTTAATGCCAATCATCCAGTCACCCCATCCCCCGTCCTACCTCCCCTTCTGCAACCCTTTGTTTCCCAGAGTCAAGATTCTCTCATATGGTTTGTCTATCTCTCAGATTTTTCCCCACTCAGTTTCCTCTTTTTCCCTTATGGTCCCTTTCACTATTTTTTATATTCCCCGTATGAGTGAAACCATATAATGATTGTCCTTCTCTGATTGACTTACTTCACTCAGCATAATACCCTCCAGTTCCATCCACATCAAAGCCAATGGTGGGTATTTGTCGTTTCTAATGGCTGAGGAATATTCCATTGTACACATAGACCACAGCTTCTTTATCCATTCAGCTTTCGATGGACACCGAGGCTCCTTCCACAGTTTGGCTATTGTGGACATTGCTGCTGTGAACATCGAGGTGCAGGTGTCCCATCATTTCACTACCACTGTGTCTTTGGGGTAAATACCCTGTAGTGCAATTGCTGGGTCATGGGGCAGCTCTATTTTTAACTTCTTGGGGAACCTCCACACAGTTTTCCAGAGTGGGTGCACCAGCTTGCATTCCCACCAACAGCGTAAGAGGGTTCCCCTTTCTCTGCATCCTCGGCAACATTTGTGGTTTCCTGTCTTGTTAATTTTAGCCATTCTCTGAGATGCCTGGGTGGCTCAGCAGTTGAGCATCTGTCTTTGGCTCAGGGCATGATCCCGGGGTCCCGGGATCGAGTCCCACATCGGGCTCCCTGTGAGGACCCTGCTTCTCCCTCTGCCTATGTCTCTGCCTCTCTCTCTGTCTCTCATGAATAAATAAATAACATCTTAAAAAAAAATTTAGCCATTCTCACTGGTGTGAAGTGGCTTTGATTTGCATTTCCCTGATGACAAGTGATGTGGAAGATTTTTTCATGTGCTTGTTGGCCATGTGTAGGTCGTTGGAGAAATGTCTGTTCATATCTTCTGCCCATTTCTTGACTGGATTGTTTGTTCTTTGGGTGTTGAGTTTGATAAGTTCCTTATAGATCTTGGATACTAGCCCTTTATCTGATATGTCATTTGCAAAAATCTTCTCCCATTCTGTAGGTTGCTTTTCAGTTTTACAACTGTAGTTTTTTTATTTGTATGTCCTTTTTTTAAATTTTTAATTTATTAATTCACAACAGACACACACAGAGAGAGAGAGAAGCAGAGACACAGGCAGAGGGAGAAGCAGGCGCCATACAGGGAGCCTGACGTGGGACTTGATCCTGGATCTCCAGGATCACGCCCCGGGCCAAAGGTGGTGCTAAACCACTGGGCCACTGGGGCTGCCCTGTTTGTCTGTCTTTCGTAGATGTTTTTTGTCAATCTGAATTAATTCCCTTCTATTCCTAGTTTGCTGTCAGTTTTAGTCAGGAACAGAATTGAATTTAGTCAAATCCTGTTTTTTACATGTATGCAAATGATCAAATGACTTTCTCCTTTATTCTTCTGATATAGTTAATCACATTGGTTGATTTTTAAATATGAAACCAATTGTGCATTCCTGGAAATGAACTGTACTTGGCCGTAAAATGCTATCAATAGATTTCATGGTTTGATCTTCTTGTGGCTTGTATTTTTTTGGTGGGTTTGGTTTTGGTTTTGTTGTTGTTGTTGTTTAATTTATATTCACATGATGTTGTTTGGTCAGTTCTTTCATGTAATTTATTTATTTTTCATTTTTTTGAGTTTTGGTATCAGAGTTATCCTGCCCTTGTAAAATGGGTTGCCAAGTAGTTTCTCTTCCTCTATTTTCTGAATGTGTTTGTCTATAATTGGTATTATTTCTCCATTATGTGTTAGAATCCAACAGTGAAACCATGTGGGCCTTTTGTATTATTTGTGGGAAGGTTTTGAACAAATCACTCTATTTATTTAATAGATGTAGGGGCAGTTAGATTTTTTGTGTCATTTTTAACAATTTTGATAATTTGTGTCTTTCAAGAAATGTTTTCATCTAAGTTGTTAAAATAATTGGCACAAACTTGTTTATAATATTTCTTTATCATACTTTTGATACATGTAGGATATGTAGTGATATCTCATCATTCACTCTGGATATTAGAAATTTCTGTTTTCTCTCTTTTTTCCCTCAGCCAGTCTGCTAGGGGGCAATCAATTTTATTGATCTTCTCAAGGAAACAAATTTTGACTTTGTTACTTCTTTTTTCCTTTTTATTTCATTGTACTCTTCCTTCCACTTTGGATTTATGGGACCTACTTTATCTAGATTCATATGATGAAAAGCTACACATTTTTTTTGTTTCTAATTTAGGCACTCAAACTAATAAATTTCGCTCTAGACATTACTTTAGCTACACACCCATACATTTTAAAGCTTTTTTTCTTCTTTTTTTTCTGTTAAGCATACTTTGTAATACCTCTTTTGATTTCTTCTTTGAAGAGTTTTGAAGCATATTGTTAATGTGCAGGTATTTGAGGCTTTCCTGGATATTATTATTGATTTTTCACTCTGTTCTTTTGTGGTTAGAGGACATATTCTGTATCACTGGAATTCTTTCAAATAATGCAGTCTACCTTGGTGAGTATTCCGTGTACACTGGAACTGTGCTCATTCTGCTGTTGTTTGGCAAAGAGTTCTATCGAGGTCAATTTGTCTTAAAGTCTGCCTTGTCTTATATGGATATTATCACTCCAGCTTTGTTGTTCTTATTTTTTGCCTGGTACACCTTTTTTAGTCATTTTCGATTTTATTTTTCCATAGGCTTATTTTTTTTCACGTTTTTACTTAAATTCCAGTTAGTTAATGGTGTAATATTAGTTTCAGGAGTAGAATTAGTGATTCATCACTTCCATAACAACACCCAGTGCTCATCACAAGTGTCCCCCTTAATCCCCATCACCTATTTAGCCCATCCTCTGCTCACCACCCCTTACGGTAACCATCAGTTTGTTCTCTATAGTTAAGAGAAACTATTTTGTGGTTTTTCTCTCCCCCCCTCCATATTCATCTGTTTTGCTTCTTAAATTCCACATATAAGTTAAATCTTATGGTAGTTGTCTTTCTCTGACTTATTTCACTTAGCATATTACTCTGTAACTCCATCCACACTATTGCAAATGGCAAGATTCCATTCTTTCTATGACTGAGTAATATTCCATTGTATATATAGATATAGATATATATACCGCATCTTTTTTCATCCATTCATCAGTCAATGGATATTTGGGCTTTTTCCATAATTTGGCTGTTATTTATAATGCTGTTATAAACATCAGGTGCATGTATCCCTTGAATCAGTATTTTTGTATCCTTTGGGTAAATACCTAGTAGTGCAATTGCTAGATTGTAGGGTATATATATATATATACACATATATACATATATATATATATCTTTAAAGATTTTATTTATTTATTCATGAGAGATACACAGAGAGAGAGAGAGGCAGAGATACAGGCAGAGGGAGAAGCAGGCTCCATGCAGGGAGCCCAATGTGGGACTCCACCCCAGGACTCCAGGATTACATCCTGAGCTGAAGGCAGATGCTTAACCGCTGAGCCACCCAGGTGTCCCAAGGTAGTTCTATTTTTTTAACTTTTTGAGGAACCTCCGTACTATTTTCCACAGTGGCTGCACCAGTTTGCATTCCTGCCAACAGTGTAAGAGGGCTCCCCTCTCTCTGCATCCCCACCAATACCTGTTGTTTCCTGTGTTCTTAATTGTAGCCATCCTGACGGGTATGAAGTAGTATCTCATTGGGTTTTTGGTTTGTATTTCCCTGATTATGAGTGATCTTGAGCATATATCATGTGTCTTTGTCCATCCGTATATCTTCTTTGGAAAAATGTCTGCTCATGTCTTCTGCCTATTTTTTAACTTGGATTATTTGTTTCATGGGTGTTGAGTTTTATAAGTTGGGAAAACTGGACGGCAACATGCAAAAGAATGAAACTGGACCACGTTCTTACCCTATACACAAAGACAAATTCAAAATGGATGAAAAACCTAAATGTGATACAGGAAACCATTATAATCCTAGAAGAGAACGCAAGCAGTAACCTCTTTGACATGAACCACAGCAACTTCTTACTAGATACGTCTCTTGAGGCAAGGGAAACAAAAGCAAAAATGAACTCTTGGGACTTCATCAAGATAAAAAACTTCTACACAGTGAAGGAAATAATCAGCAAAACCAGAAGGCAATCTAGAGAATGGTAGAAGATATTTGCAAATGACATATCTGAGAAAGGGTTACTATCCAAAATATATATAGAAATCATTTTAGTTTTAACCTATGGTTTTATATTTAAAGTCTATCACTTAGAAGAAAACATATAGTTGGGTATTATTCTTTTATGTAGTCTGACAACCTGGATTTTAAAGATTTAATTCATTTATTTTAGAAAGAGAGCATGGGGGAGGGCCAGAGGGAGATGGAGAGAGAGAATCTCAAGCCGCCTCCATGCTGGGCCTGGAGCCTTATGTGGCTGGCACTCCATCCCATGACCTGAGCCAAAATCAAGAGTCAGATGCTTAACTGATTGAGCCATCCAGGGGCCTCCTGACTGTCTGAATTTTAATTGGGGTGTTAAGTCCACTTAGACTAAATATATATGGATATGATTAGACTTTTGTCTACCACTTTGCTTTTTGTTTTCTATGTAACACATATGTTTTTTGTTACTGTCCTGCTTTGGGGGGGGGCTTAATTAAATATATAAAGTTTTAATGTTTCAGACTTACAAAAATGTTGCAATTATAAAGTTTAACTATGTACACATCATCCCAATTCTCAAATGCTAACATCTTGCAAAACCACAGTACAGTACAGTCATCAAATCAGAAAACGAGCATTGTTGCAATGCTGTAATAAAATCTACAGAAATGTCTGACTATTACTCAGAGGTCACCAGTTATCCTGCTAGTATCTTTTCTAGTCCAGGATCCAATCCAGGATCAGACATAGCATTTAGTTTTCATGGTTCCTTAGTTTTCTTTATTCTTCAATAGATCCTCAGTCTTTATTTGTGTTTAATAACTTTAGCATATTTAAAGACTACCAGCCAGCTATTTTCTGGAAAGCCCTACATTTTGGGTTTTCATGATTAAGTTCATCTTACGAATTCTTGGCAGGAGTACCACATAAATGATGTTATATCCTCCTCAGTGCATCATATGAAAAAGCACATGGCATTAATTCATCTCCTTGGTGAGAATGTTAGCTTTGGTCATTTGATTAAGGTAGCATCCACTAGGTTTCTCCATCATAAAGTTACTATTTTTAACTTTATGATAGGCCTCTTGAGGCACATGATGTAAGCCTATGTAATTATCCCGTTTTTTATCATACCTTGTCTACTAATTTTAGCATCCTTTGATGATTCTTGCCTGCCTGAAGCAATTAGTACTGTTGCTTGCAAATTATCCCTTTTCTTTTTTTTTTTTTTTTTTAAGATTGATTGATTGATTTTAAAGAGAGAGAGAGAGAATGAGAAAGCTAGAGAGGGGAAAGGAAGAAGGAGAGAGAATCTCAAGCAGACCCCAAGCTGACCATGGAGCCTGCCATGAGGCTCAGTCTCATGACACTGAGATCATGACCTGAGCTGAAACCAAGCATCAGATGCTTAACCAGCTGTGGCACTCAGGCACCCTGCAAATTGCCATTTTTCTACTTCAATCATTCTTTCTATTTTTATTACTTGGAGGTTATACTGTGAAGAAGAACGTTCCCTTTTCCTCCATTTATTTATTAAATTATTATTCGTCACTATAGGAACTTACGGATGTTTTTAATTTTACACAGTACAATTTTCTTTTATTGACATAGATGTTATATTAGTTTCAGGTGTATGACACAGTGACTTGCCGATTCTATCTGTCATGGATGCAGTGCTCACCATAGCAAGTATAGTTACCATCTGTCACCATACAATGTTATAACAATATTATTGTCTATATTCCTTATTCCATACTTTTTTTCCTATCCTATACTTTTCATTCCTGTGACCTTTTTCTTTTCTTTTTCTGTGAAGTTTTTCCCTCTTAGTCTCCTTCATCTCTTTCACCTATCCCCCCACCCCCTCTCCTCTAGCAATATTGATGGGCCTAGAGGGGATCATGCTAAGTGAAATAAGTCTGAAAGACAAATGCCATATAATGTCACTTACATAAATCTTGAAAAACAAAACAAATGAACAAACATTATTCTTTACTTTATTGGTTACATTGTTCCAGATTGGACCACTTAGAACCCCTTCAGCTTGACTCTTGTGTCCTTTTCATATGTCCTTATCACTTTGTGTGCACTTCCTTATTATTTGGTACTGCAAGATGTTTCAGGCTCATGTTTTATTTTTCCTGCCCAAGCCCTGGAATCAACCATTTCTCCATGAATCCCTCTTCTTTTTTTATTTTTTTTATTTTTATTTTTTTGCTAGTCCATGGTAATTAGAACCCGAGACCTGGGTGTTAATTGTGTTCATTGATAGCAGGGTGTCATTTTTAGCAGGCTGTCTCAATAGTCAGAGATATGTATGTATTTATGCATACATCTGCCTATTAATTTCTATATTTCTCTGTATACTCATTAAAAACCATGAGGTCATACTGAAACAACCAACTACTCAAATATCACAGTTCATCTTTTCTTTTCTTTTCTTTTCTTTTCTTTTCTTTTCTTTTCTTTTCTTTTCTCTCTTCTTTTTCTTCTTTCTTTCTTTCTTTCTTTCTTTCTTTCTTCTTTCTTCTTTCTTTCTTTCTTTCTTTCTTTCTTCTTTTTCTTTCTTTCTTTTTCCTTTCTTTGAGAAATATTACTCTTCATGCATGATATTTTTACTTATTTGCTCAGTTCTAGAATACATTTGAAGTAATTTAAAAATTGATAACATCTACTCCTATGAAAAACAAACCTAGGGCTCCTGGCTGGCTCAATCGGTGGAGCCTCTGGAGTTGTTAGTTCAAGTCTCAGATTTGGTGTAGAGACTACCTAAAAACAAAATCTTCAGGGGGCCTGGATGGCTCAGTCTGTTCAGCATCTGACTCTTGGTTTCAGTTCAGGTCATGTCTTACATTTGAGATCAAGCACCAGATTGGGCTCTGCGCTCAGTGAGGAGGCGGCTTCAGTTTCTCTCTCTCTCTCTCTCTTTCTCTCAAGTTAAAAAAAAAAAAAATCTTAAAATAAAATAAAAAAATAAAATCTTTAAAAAGGCCTATTAACTACAGTACAATGTTTGTGTAAGGTCATTTTTATCTTTGCTCCTAGAAAAATAGTCATAGCATTCTTTCCCAAAGTTAGGAAGTCCTTCATTGTGGTTGTGAGATTGTCTTATAAGACAGCTATGTTTATTTGATTGTTTGTATTCCAGTTTGGGTCCCAGTCCTCATCTTTGTGGATTTTTAATATTAATGTCATTGTTGTTGATTTTAAGAGATATTAACCAAAATCTAATGGTAAGCAGTATATTTAAAAATCATACTTAAGAGAAATTCACTTCCCATTCCATCTTACCCATTCTAATTATTCCAACATTTTCCATGTTTGACCCACTCTCTTTATATAAATGACCTCATTAGTTTGGGCTTATTCTTCGTGTCTTTCCTTTTGTCAAATGAGTGTGTGTTTGTGAGTGTGTAATTTTCTTTATTCCCTTTCTTACATAAAATATAGCATATTATAGATAATCTTCTGTACTTCATTTTTATGGATGATATATTTTCAAAATCACTTATGTCTTTACAGAAGTCATTCTTGTCCTTTTTCTGCAGCTGTATCATATTGAAATATATGGATTACAATAATTTATCTAATCACTCTTCTCTGTGTGGGAATTCAGGTCACTTTCAATATATTATAATTACAAATAATGCTGACATTTATATCCCTGTGCATATATTTGTTATTCTTGGAGATATATCTTCAGGGTAACTTCCCCAATGTAGAATTGCTATGTCAAATAGAAAGTATATCTGTACTTTTGTTGGATTTTACCAAATTTTCCTCCCACAGAATTTTATCAGTTCTCATGCTAACTGGCAGTTTTTATAGATCATTTTCTTGCAGTGTCACTAACATCATGTGTTGTCATTTTAATAAATTTTTGTCAGTCTGATTGGTGGCAGATTATTTCTTAGCATGGTTTTAATTTGTCCTTCCCCACATGTGAGTGAAAATGGACATCCTCTCACCTGTTTCAAAACCAGTTTTACATCTGCTTTTGCAAATTTTTTTTTGTTCGTATCTTTTCTCCATTTTTTCTGTCAAGATATTGAGGGTAGTTTCCGCTTAATTTTGAGATGTTCACATATATTAGGGATATTGACTCTTTCTATATGACATATGGTGCAAATATTTGTTCCCAGTCTGGCAGTTACTTTCTGAGTTACTTACGGTGAGTGTTTATCTGTTTCCTGAGAAACAGTTTTTTAATATTCGCATAGCCAAAGTTATCAATATATTTCCTTGTTGCTTGGATCTTGAGCCATAGCAAGAAGACTTAGATGTATACATAGGATAGACAGAAATTCACCCATGGTTTCTTCCAGTGTTGGTGCCATTCAGCATTTAGATACCTAATTTATTTGGAGTGTTTTTCTTTTTTTTATTTTGGTGTGAGGTAGTTATGATTGTATCTTTTTCAAAATCCTCAACCAATGATCACAGCACCATTTTTTAAAAAGTCCACCTTTACCCCAGTGTTGAGATGCCACATTAATCACATACTGAATTTCCATATGTAGTAGGTTCGGTTTTTGGCATTTCTATTCTCTCACACTCGTCTTTTTATTCATGTGTCATAAAACTCTTTTGTTTCATTTAATGGGACTTTAGAGTATGTTTTAATGTCTGATAGGGCTAGTGCCCCCTTGAGTTTTGCCTTTTTTGTATTATCCTTGTTCTACTTACATGATTGTTTTCTATATAGATTTTACTAAATTTGTCTTTCTTATCAACTTCTCAGGCTCCGTTTAAATGTGAATAAATATTCCTATTAGAATCACATTAAATTTATAAGTTAACAGAGATAATGAACATCTTTATGATGTTGATTCCTCCTATCCAAGAATAGAGCATATATTTTTTTAATATTTTATTTATTTATTCATGAGAGACACACACAGAGAGAGAGAGAGAGAGAGAGAGAGGCAGAGACGCAGGCAGAGGGAGAAGCAGACTCCATGCCAGGAGCCCGATGTGGGACTCGATCCCTGGTCTCCAGGATCAGGCCCTGGGCTGAAGGCGGCGCTAAACTGTGTAGCCACCCAGGCTGCCCCAAGCATATCTTTCAATATGTCCAGGTTTACTTATATGTCTTTCAAGTGTTTTAACAGTTTCTTCATATAAGTTTTGCACTTCTTATGTTCGTTTTATTCCTAAGAAAGTAATCTCTGGTGTAGTTGTAAATGATATTTTCTGTACTGTTATTTCCCCTAACTTGCAATTGTTTTTCTGTATGAAAGCTAACAATTTCTATATATTAATTTTATATCTTGCTATAGCTTACTGAATGTTTTTATCGTTTCAATTAGTTTCATCATTGAATCTTTAGAGATTTTTAGATGTGCTATCAGAGCATCTGAAAATTGAGATAGGTTCACTTCTTTACCACTTATTATACCTCAGATTGATTTTTCCTCCCTTGTCTAGTTTCATTGACTAATACCCTCTAGCTCAATGTTAAATAATGGCAAAAAATCTGAACAGACAACTTACTAAAAAAACAAATGCAGATAGCAAATAGGCAAATGAAAAGATACTCCACATCACATGTCCTCAGAGACATGCAAGTTAAAACAACAATGGGCCACCACTATACACATATTAGAATGGGTGAAATACAAAACACTGACAACACCAAATCCTGAGGAGTATGTGGGGAGCAACAGAATTCTTATTCACTGTTGGTAGGAATGCAAAAATAGCACAGTCCCATTGGAAGATAGCTTGGAAGTTTCTTACAAAATTAACGTACTCTTACCATATGATTCAGCAATCTCATTCCTTGGTATTAACCCAAATGAGTTGAACACTTATACCTACGCAAACATCCGCACATAATGTTGATAGCAGCTTCATGATTGCCAAAGCAGCCAATGATGGCCAAAACGTGGAAGCAATTAAGGTATCCTTTAATAGGTGAACGGATAAATAAAATGCCGTAAGTCTGTACAACGGAATATTATTTGGTGTTAAATAGAAATGAGTTATCAGGTCATCAAATGACACGGGGGAAACTTAAATGCTTATTACTAAGTAAAAGGTACCAACGTGAAGAGGCTATAGACTAATTGCATGATTCCATCTGACATTCAGGAAAAGACGAAAGTGTGGAGACACTAAGAAGATTAGTGATTGCCAGGGGTTTAGGGGAAGAGTGATGAATAGGTGGAGCTCAGGGGATTTTAGGGCAATGGAACTATTTTGTACGCTACAATAATGATGGATCAATGTCATTATGTGGTTGTCTAAATCCAAAGAATATATAACACCAAGAGTGAACCAAAGGCAGAGGGCTGGATGAAGATAAACTCCTGAATGTGTGCCCCGCTCCCCAGCCATCTATGGGCTAATAGGTGGTCTAATCTTGGGGTCAGATACCCTCCCCTGAAGATCACAACTAGTACGGGGGATCTTCTGATGCTCTTAGAAGGCTGCAAAACCCAATCCTTCTCCTAGTTTCTGGGGCCGGGCCTTGTGTCTGGCCAGTCTGTGACTGCTACTTTGTCAGGGCATAGAAGATTTGTAAATTCATTTTCTACTCTCCATCCTACTTTTGTTTTAGTTATATATCATTAGTCCTTTCTCTTGACGTTTTTCCAGTGTTCACTCTCAGAAAGGACTTACGATGAAAAAATATCCTCATGCTCTTGCATGTGTGAAGCTGTTTTTCTAAAGCCCTGATAATTGAAGGGCAGCTTGAATGAACACAAAATCCTCTATCGCACTTTATTTCACTGTGATTTTTCAAGTTGTTTCTACATTGTTGCCTTGCTTACTATGTTTTTGAGAAGTCTGATACCAGTTTAGTTATTTTGCTCTTATAACTCATTAAAATGTATCCTGCTTCGAAAGACAAATACCGTATGATTTCACTCATATGTGGAATTTAAGAAACAAAACAGACAAATGTATGGGAAGGGGGAAAGAAGAAAGAGGGAAACAAATGGTAAGAGGCTCTTAAATATAGAGATGAAACAGGGTTGATGGAGGGAGGTGGGTGGGGGGTGGCCTAGATGGGGGATGGGCATTAAAGAGGACATTTGTGATGAGCACTGGGTGTTGTGTGTAAGGGATGAATCACTAAATTCTACTCTTGAAACCAGTATTACACTAGATGTTAAATAACTAGAATCTAAATACAAATTTGAAGAAAAAAAAACAGAAGAAACATAAAACAAAACAAATTAATTTATCTTACTTAGTGTTTCCTTAATTTCTCGAGTCTGTAAGTCGATATTTTTAAACAGATTTGAGAAATTTCAGCTATTATTTGTTCAATTTTTCTACCTCACTCTCTGCTTTCTTTTTTTTTTTTTTTTTTTTTTTTTTTTTTTTTTTTTTTTTTTTTCTGCTTTCTTTCTTTCTGGAACTCCAACTACGTGTGTTTGTGACTTGACATTTTTCCACAAGTCACTGCGGCTCTGTTTATTTCTTTTTAATCACGATTTTTTTCTCTGTCCTGCAAATTGTATAGATTCTATTAATTTCCCTTCAGGTAATTGACTCTCTAATTTCATGGGCCCAGTGTTCTAGTATGCTCATTCAGTGAATTTCTAGTTTCAGATGGCTTTTTTTTCAGGTCTCTTTTTTTTCCCATTTTTTAAAGTTTTAATTTTGTTATTAATACCTGTTTTCTCTTCACTCATCATGGTAGTATCTTATGCCATATGCAATGGATCTCACTGTGCTAAATGATTAATTCCTCAAGGACTAGTGTGATCCAAGATCCTCTGCCACTTAGGACATATCCATATTGAGTTAATTGAAAGCCCTTGTATCCTAATTATGTCATCTCGAGTATCTTGGTATTGGCACCTATTAACTTTCTTTTTCTTCACTATTTTCCTATTTCCTGACACAGGAAGTAATTTTTAGTTAGAAACTAGGTATTGTTGTTGATACATTGTATGCTGTAGAAAATCTTGATTCTGTCCTCTATCTTTGAAGATGACTGATGTCTCTCCTGGGAGATAGTAAAATCCAATTTCTTCCCAGTCTTCCATACAATAGAAAGGATCTGAAACCTCTGATTAGCTCTTTCAGACTTCCAGCTGTTACTTTCTGGTCTCCTTCACTCAAAAGCAGGTCAGGAATTAGGGAGTTTGAGTGAAGCACGTATGTACATTTGGAGGCTCTCTCTCTCTCTCTCCATTCTGTCCCTCCCTCCCCTATGATTTCCCTACTCCATTCAGTGTTGCTCTAGCCGCCCCAACCTCCTCTGCTCAAGCTAATATAACCTCAACCTCCTGCTTAACACATGGCCTTCCTATGCAGCATGGGCGGAGGATTGCCTTTAGACTGAATACTCTACAAATGTGCATCTTACTGCCTTGAGCTCCCTCCATTAAAGGTTGAACTCTTTCCATTTTTCTGTGCTTCTACACACTTTTGTGGGCCTTGTGTGGTAGGCAGAACGATCCCCAAAAGGTCCAAATTCTAATCACTGGAGCCTGGAATATGGCAAAGGAGAATTAAGGATGCATATGGAATTAAACTTGTGAATCAGCTGATCCTGAGATGGAAAGATTCTCCTGATTGTCCCAGTGTGACCACAGGGGCCTTATATAAGTGGAAGAAGAAGGTGGAGGAGACGTAGTTAGAGAGGTAGCATTTTTAGAAATACTTGACCAACCATTGCTGGCTTTGAAGACGGTCATGAGTCAGGGAATGTGGGCGCCTTTGGAAGCTGAGAAAGGCGAGGACATATACTCTCCCCTAGAACCTCCAGAAAAGAACATTGCCTTCCTGACACCTTGATTTCAGCACAGTGAGATCCGTTTCAGATTTCTGACCTCTAAAAGTGTAAAATAAAAATAGATCCTAGGGATCCCTGGGTGGCGCAGCGGTTTGGCGCCTGCCTTTGGCCCAGGGCGCGATCCTGAAGACCCGGGATCGAATCCCACGTCGGGCTCCCGGTGCATGGAGCCTGCTTCTCCCTCTGCCTATGTCTCTAACTCTCTCTCTCTCTCTCTGTGTGACTATCATAAATCAATAAAATAAATAAATAAATAAATAAAAAATAAACCAGATCAATTATCTTAAAAACAAAACAAAAAAAATAGATCCTAGTATTTTAAACAATATCTTACAGTGTTTACAATGATTAATTCTCAAAGATTGGTGTGATACAAGATCCTCTGCCAGAACTGGAAGTTTGTGGCTTTAAATCTATTATTTCATGTAAGTATTTATAAATTAATCCTTACTTTCAAAGAATCATGTTTAGTATCATTCAGAATCATATAATTAAATATTAGCAGAGTTTCTGTTTTCTAATTTTTCTTTTGTACCTTAACTTACTCCATTAAGTGAATTTGGTGCCTGTACATTGGTGAGAATTGACCTCAGAACTTGCAGACAGAACTTCCAGTATGTTCTAACACTTAGTTCCCGCTTCTTTACAATGGGAAAATGAATCCTTTCACTGTCTTATTTGTTAGTGAACATGAATGAGATACTGCATGTGAATGTTTTGCAAAGCACTGTGTAAATGTAAGGCATGATTGATGTGGTGAGTTTGTGCCCCATGAGTAAGATGAAGAAGCCATACAAAATGTTGAATGTGGAGAAATACAAAGGGATCGCAGAATTGAATTGATTTTAACAGAAATAAAGACATCTTGGACATTTCACGGTGCAAAATATGATTTTTCTCTCTTCAGTCTAAAACCCCAAGCAGTGTAAAATCCAAGCAAAGGCCAAGGATGTCTAACTAGGCAGCAAGGGGTAAAACGTGCCAATCCTAAAATATCAGTGTCTGGGGCAGCCTGGGTGACTCAGCAGTTTAGCACCTGCCTTCAGCCCAGGGCGCGATCCTGGAGTCCCGGGATCGAGTCCCGTGTCGGGCACCCAGCGTGGAGCCTGCTTCTCCCTCTGTCTGTGTCTCTGTCCCCCCACCCCCCGCTCTCTCTCTCTCTCATGAATGAATAAATAAAATCTTAGGGATCCCTGGGTGGCGCAGCGGTTTGGCGCCTGCCTTTGGCCCAGGGCGCGATCCTGGAGACCCGGGATCGAGTCCCACATCAGGCTCCCGGTGCATGGAGCCTGCTTCTCCCTCCGCCTGTGTCTCTGCCTCTCTCTCTCTCTCTGTGACTATCATAAATAAATAAAAAATTTAAAAAAAAATTTTAAAAATCTTAAAAAAAAAATTGAGGAAAAATGCTATAATTTCTTTGGAACCATAAAGCTTCATAAATCACACTTCTACCACCCTTTTGTACTACCTTCTTTTCACCTAACTTTTCCTGTAATCTCACCCTATCTTGCTTCGCCTTTTGTTATTCTCCACTTGTATATTCATCGTCTGTATCACTGCCCAACTTTTCTGACTGGATCACTGAAATGCATGTTCCTGACAAGCAAATTACCTTTTCCCTTATACTATACTGCACTACACTAATATAGATACGTAGACAGATTAAAAAAAAAAATTAGAGATGCATGGATATATAGATAGGTTGTTTTTTTTAAAGATTTTATTTTTAAGTTAATCTCTCCACCCAGCATGGGGTCCAAACTAACAGCCCCCCCCCCCAAAAGTGTACAACTGAGCCAGTCAGGCCTCCCTAGATATATTCTATTTATAGATTGAAAATATACTTATATTCTCTATATAGTTATGTATATTCTAAGTGTATTCTATACATGTATCCTAAATATATTCTAGATCTACTCTACAAAGAATGTGTAGAATGCTTCTATCTAGTCATATTTATGCTCATTTATAAAATCTAAATATTCTTTGTGTAAAACATTTTCAGGGAACTTCACTCTTTTTGCTCTACTACCCTTTAGCCTCTGTGATTTAGTTAGGTCAGATATTCTCCAGGACAGCCTTTTTATATTCACTGAAAACTTGACAACTATGTTTATTTTAGAGTTTTACTTACTTTACAACTCTGTCTAGTTCTGTCACTAACAGGCTGGCTAATATCAAACTTGAATGACCCACACCAAAACCTAGTACTTCATTTTCTTTACCTCCTCAACTCCAATGACCCCATTCCGTTCCAGCCATCCACTCCCAAGCTCATAATGTACTTTTTTTGTTGTTGTAGTTACCCATCGTATTAGTTTGGATCCTCAAAAAAAGCAGATGCTAATAAGGATTAAATGTGCAAGAGTTTATTAGGAGAAATGCCTGTGTGGATGCAACTAGAGGGCCTGGGGAGGCTGAGAAAGCTGTCAAATTCCTATGCCAGATATGACCTCAACTGAAGGATAGATGGAAATAAGGTTGGGTGAAGGCGACTTAAACTGCAGTGTGTTCTGTGGAAGGTTTGGCAGAGCCATGGGGTACTCCTTGAACCAAAGTCAGCTAGCACAGGAGCCCCGTAATCTTCCCTCAGTGGGTCCGCCTTCATATCTTCCTTAGTATTCAAATACTGGGAGAAGATGATGGAGGTGGGGGGCGGGGTGGTGAGTCTTGGCACCAACACAAGAATAGATCTCGAGTGCAGCAGCTGAGGCCCTTGGTTATTTATGCTCCTGGTAGTAGGAGGTGTGTGAGGTGCATTCTTCTGGCTACCATCATCCACCCCTTGACCCATTCAGCTCTATGTGTCCACAAGGAGAAGATCCTGCAGAGTTCCTGTGGACATTTCTTTTTGAAGGAGAATTCAGAAGAAGGTAGTTAGTGGGATGGACAACGACCCCAGTCACTGCAGTTGGTCCTGGGACACAACTGCCACCCATCCTCTCCTTCATGCTCTATCCATTCTGAATTCCCCTGGCCTTCGACTGGTCCTGGTTCTTCTCTGGTGGTAGAACCCAAACCTCAGTGGTATGAGTCTCACTGTCTGAGATTGCTGCACTTCTTTATTCAGTTACAATGGGGCAAGGGAGTAATAGGAGGTACCCACGTAGATCACCTGGGATACACATGTAACTCTTCCCTGTCGTCATTGTGTAAAAGCCTCCCTGCCTCCTCAAGAACACCAGGTTCCATTACCTTTGCCAGGACGGTGACTCATCCTCTCACTTTCTGGTCCCTGGGCACGAGGAGTCCAAAGTGCCATAGAATCAGCTCTGACATGTAATTCATTAGGAACCTTGCTGTGTCTCCTGGAAAAGTGGCCCCACTTTGGGAAACAGGACCTCCAGCCTTGCAGAGCCCAGAGTTGAGGGGCCAGAGAGCATAAGTCTTTCAGTGGGTCATTAAGAGTAAAGGTAATTAGGGCTATTCTTGCTTCCAACCCTAGGTTCCCAAATTCAAGGATCCTTAATATTGGGGTAGAGCACCATATTGAGGTGTCTGTTTTAACAAATACCCTGTACCTTCACGATTTTCCCGTATATCTTCAGAGTGTTTTTTTTTTTTTAAGATTTTATTATTTATTCTTGAAAAAGAGAGAGAGAGAGAAGCAGAGGGAGAAGCAGGCTCCATGCAGGGAGCCCAACGTGGGACTCGATCCTGGGTCTCCAGGATCACGCTCCCCGCTGAAGGTGGCGTTAAACCGCTGGGCCACTGGGGCTGCCCCAGAGTGTTTCTTCTTTGCTAATACTTCAGTTGTACCTTTGGAAGGCTGTTCCAGAGTTCTCTGAGACTAACTGTCTCTGCATGGCGTGGTATGTCATATGACCGGTGGACCAGTGGTCATTGGTCTACTCTTTCATTGGGAGGAATTAGTCTGGTCAGATGCTGTGCTGTGTGGGATAGCAGGCCTATAGATCAGGAATTCCATAAGCCCACAGATTGTGGTGCTGGCTGGAGCTCTGCAAGCAGGAAAGGCAAACTCATGCCTTGAATAATTATCTATTCCTGTGGAGGTTTAACTACTGGCCCTTCCAGGGTAAGAGAGCCTCAAACAGCCAACGTGGCCCCTAGGTGTCTTCAGGGAATACTGCTATACTAGGGGCTCAGTATTGGTCTCTGTTGCTGACAATTTTAAGATCGAGAGGCAGCAGTAACAAGATCAGCCTCCTTAAGTTGGAGTCTCTGCCACTGGGCCACACGTAGCCTTCATCTCTGCTACCACAGACACGTTCACGTGCCCATTCTGTCAGTTTTGGAATGCCCAATGATGAAGGCTGACTAAGGGGAACTGGCTGAGTTATTTTGTCAACTTGGTTGTGTAGTGTTTCTTCTAAAGTAAATGCTTTCTGGTGGGTATCGACTTATGGCACAAACATGTTCACACTTTGTCCTCTCATGTGCCCAGCCACATGCCTCTACTGCTAAACTCCTTGCCTTGTGTATCTGTCTTTCTTCTTCCAGGTCTCCAAACATTTGGCCAGGCCATTGGTTGCTGCCATGTACCTCAGTCATTACTACGCTCTAGCGGTGGTATTATAAATGGCTATTATCAGGTAGCTATTATCAGGGTTTACACTTGCTTAATTAAGCCTTTGGTAGTCTATAGTCATTCTCCAGGATCTGTTAAGTTTCTGTAGTGGCCACCTTGGTGAATTCATTGGAGGTATGATATGGACCACTATCTCAGCATCTTTTAGGCCTAAATAATTGCCATAATTTCTACCTCTGATAATATATATATATATATATTTTTTTTTTTTTTTTTTAATTTAATATCTTGTCTGGGGTGGGCGGGGAGCATTT
Source organism: Vulpes lagopus (assembly GCF_018345385.1). Taxonomy (NCBI): domain Eukaryota; kingdom Metazoa; phylum Chordata; class Mammalia; order Carnivora; family Canidae; genus Vulpes; species Vulpes lagopus. The sequence continues at coordinate 112,056,121 of NC_054848.1, read as the reverse complement.
TCAGTGATTTCCTACTTGGCCTTCCCCAGTATATTTCTTACTCCAAGCCAAGGACCCAATGTGGGGATTACTTCAAATGTCAATTATATCCATTCTGATTATATACTTTGCATCTGGGTAAATGACTACTGGGCCCGCTGTAAGCCAGACTTTAGGCAGGACTCTATTTATTACTTGATTTTCATGTGGCCTTACCCCAAAAGATAGCTGCAATGATTCTTTGGCCTCTGTGTATCAATATCAATGCACATTTTCTGTCTAATAGTTCTTGAAATGTCTAGTTATTCCCATTTTATCAATTACTTGAGTAAATAGCTATAGGTCCTTTTGGGCAAGGACTGGGGGAATTGTCATGGCATATATTTTCTATGGTGTGATGAAGTCTCTTCCCCTAGAGATTCAGATTCCTCTTCAGTCAGTGGATTCTAGAACTGAAAATTAGCTCAGGTCTGGGAACTGAGAAAGAGATTGTGACTTTATTTGGGTGACCTCTCTCTGCCTTCTACTTTTCCATTCTTACCTTTTTCTGGTTGTAAATATTAAACAGCACCCTTGTTGTCTGTCCTTTGTTTTGCCCCCTAGTTACACCCTGCTCTGTTAACAGTCTGTAGCTCCCTGTGGGTCAAACCCTTTCAGTGTTCCTCCAGTCTTATTGGTAATTATGGTAAATGTGGCCTTTCTACTTCTGGTAGTTAAGCACTATCACTTAGCTTCTGTTATATCATGGTTCCATCATCACCATGGCCACTAATGAGTCCAGCTCTGCAAGTGCCTTTCCTAATATTAACCCAGCCTTAATGAAGAGAACCACACTGACATTCTTTTTTTTTTTTTTTAAGATTTTATTTATTCATGAGAGACACACAGAGAGAGAGAGACAAAACATAGGCAGAGGGAGAAGCAGGCTCCATGCAGGGAGCCAGATGTGGGACTCGATCCCAGGACTCCAGGATCATGCCCTGGGCTGAAGGCAGGTGCTCAATTACTGAGCCACCCAGGCGTCCCCACACTGACATTTTTAGTGATGCTTGTGTCCCTGTCATCAGTACAATCTTGATGACCTTGGTGAATGGTAGATACTCTGGCTCCTCTCAGGGAATATAAATCTGTTGTGGAGCTCTGGCTTTAATATATCCATTCCTGGATGTCCACTTCCCTAAGCTTCTTTATTTTCTCTTTTGCTTTTTTTTTTTTAAGATTTTATTTATTTATTCATAGACACACAGAGAGAGAGGCAGAGACACAGGGAGAGGGAGAAGAAGGCTCCATGCAGGGAGCCCAATGTGGGACTCGATCCCGGGTCTCCAGGATCACACCCCAGGCTGCAGGTGGTGCCAAACTGCTGCGCCACCGGGGCTGCCCTTCTCTTTTGCTCTTGCAGGGAAATGAATACATGTCTTCTTTGCCATGATTTATTTCAGGGCTTCTAAGAGCCATCCTAACAGCAAGTATGCCCTACTCCATGGAGTCCTTGCTAGGATTAAATCTCATGCCCCAACAAAATTTACAAAGTCAATGAATTCTTGCTTATTCATCCTTACTTCTGAGTACATCAAGTACCCTCAAAATAGAGTCTGTTGAGTATTTCCCCAGTTCCTGTGTTTCTTTAGGTATATAATCTCTTAAATGTCTTATCAGTCCCAGTTTGTCCACAGTCAGATTATGCTGGAATTTGGGGCTCCTGGGTGGCTCAGTCAGTTGAGCGTCTGACTTTTGATTTGGGCTTATGTCATGATCTCAGGGTCGTGAGACTGAGCCTCACATTGGGCTACACTCTCAGTGGGGAGTCTTCTTAAGTATTCTCTCCATCCCTCTCCCTCTGCTTCTCTCCCCCCCACTGTCTCTTTCTCTTTCTCAAATAATTAAATAATTCTTTTTTTTTTTTAAAGATTTTATTTATTTATTCATGAGAGACACACAGAGAGAGGCACAGACATAAGCAGAGGGAGAAGCGGGCTCCCTGGGGAGGGGAGGAGCCTGATGTGGGACTGGATCCCAGGACCCCGGGGCCAGGACCTGAGACGAAGGCAGACGCTCAACTGTTGAGCCACCCAGCTGCCCCTAATTAAATTATTCTTAAAAAAAAAAAAAAAAAGATTACACTGGAATTTGACACTAAGTTATAAGCCTGGTGGCCAGGAGAGTAGATGGGAGAAACTCCTGAAGGGGTACCAATTGCCTTGGGGGAGAGAAGCTTCTGCAGTCTCTTGAATTACAGAAGTACTAGCCATTATATGGGAAGAGTGGGCCATCTACATAGGCCTAGTACATTTGTGTGTGTGGAGTATGGGAGGGCTGTAGAGTACGTATGCTCAGGACAGCCATCTAGATGTGTCCTTTCAAGTTTTCAGGATACTAGATTTTCCCTATCAGGGTCTTGACCTTCACATAACAGACCTGCTTTGGTGTCTCTGGAGTTGTTCAGCCTGCTGTTTCATTGTGTCTTGGCCTTCTGCTGCAGGTGATGAGGGCCTCTTTTTATCCTACCACTGAGGCCCTCTGGTTCCTGCACTTAGCTATTAACTGCTTGTTAACAGCTCCAAGTCTCTCATTATCTGTATGCAGTATGTCAACACAGCTTAGCATTAACCAGCCAACTCCACCATCTTTGTAGGCGCTCTCCTGCTCATATATTCCAAATGCCTGCTTGCTGGCACCTGCTACAGCACCCTCCTTTACTGAGTTATTTTCCAAGGTTACCACAGGCGAAATATTTAACAATTGAACAACTTTTTTGTGACAAGAACTCTTCATGGTACCGAGGAAGGTTGTGTCCTCCTCACCTTTAGTGTGGGGTGAGGTGGGGTAGAGATGGAAGGGTATGTGAACAAGTTAGAAATCCTTATCCTATTCACTCTTGTTTTGGACCATTCTGGGTACCACTTATTTTAGCCTGGGTCCTCTGCTTCTTGGAGAAGACCGAATGTACAAAGATTTTATTAGGGGACTGACTATGAAAGGGAATATGGAGTGAGCTGGGGAAACCGGAAGAGCTATCAAATCTCCTGACAGCCAGGGAAGAAGAGAGAGACAGAAAGTTGGGTGGAAGCAATCTGGACTGTGGTGCACTCTAAAGAACTTTGGGCAAAGCCATCAGGACCAACCAAAAGAGATCAACAAAGGCGTCCTTTTTCTCCCAGGAACATGCCCATCTTAGTTTTATTCAGTCATGGGTGGGGAGCAGCATGTGAGAGGTGTGGCCTTGGCACAAACTTTAGGTAGATTTCAGGGCAAAGCAGCAGCTGGGGTCTTTGTTCAATTACATTTCTTATTATAAAAGAAGCCTAAGAAGGACATTTTCATTGTTGCCACACCCAGACATACTCAGTACCCCCAACCTTAAAATCTAAAATGATGAATGATGGTATAATTTGTAGTCCAAGACAGGATGCTTTTGAGAATGAAAGGGGGAGGTCTGTTAGAAATTATACTAGGACTGTCCCAGGCACACTGTATAGTCACAGTATCCTTTGTTTTTAAAATTATTTTCTGTGCATATAGTGTTCTCATTTTCTTATATCTTACCGCTATGATTGTCAAACCTTGCGGATTTCTCCCAATCTATCCAACTCTTTCATGTCCGTTTATTTTTTTTTTCATGTCCATTTAAAGCTACCAATCAAAACTGTACTTCACGGTCTGTCCAATAAATAATCCCTTTGATTACCACTAAACTCTTTTGTCCTCTTGCCCTTCATCTACAAGCATGCAGAGACATCCTAATTCTGACTCCTTTGAAATGGCTACTGAGCAACGCTGGTCAGAGTCACACTTCAGTGCACATTTGTATCACTACAAATTCATGACCTTCAAAATTATCTCTAACATCAGCATAGCTACTGTTCACCAAGAAAAGCCATTTAGTATGACTCCCCTGTAATTGTTCAATGCTTTCTACAGATATTTTCATGCTGGTAGCCACTAGACTTAATGCTTTTCTTTTCATCCTAAAGAAAGTTGCATTTCCTCTGGTGCATTGCTGGCCAGTCCTTGTAGAATTTTATTCCATTACTCATTTCCTATTTTCTATTGTCAACCTCCTCCGTGCTTCCATGCTTCTAAATTTCCCCTTTGTGTATGAACGTGAACATTACTGTGTCTCTTTAACCCAAGCATTAAGCGAAAATTTCTTTGACTTTGCACCTTTTAACTCCCACAGTTTCATTTTCTTTCTCTTCACAGACATAGTTCTTGCAAGTATCTATATATACAATTTCCACTCCTTTACCTCCCCTTCGCATTCCAACCCATCTCAATCCAACCCCTTTGCTCCATCATTCCACTGAAATTATTTCACTAAGGTTATTGTGGTAGATTAAATTGGTCATAGTTTCTTTTAGCTTCTCCCATCAAGAGGTGACTTTTTCCCCATTACTTTTTTTTTTATTGGAGTCCAATTTGCCATCATATAACATAACACCCACTGCTCATCCCACCAAGTGCCCCCCCTCAGTGCCCACCACCCAGTCACCCCAACCCCCTGCCCACCTCCCTTTCCACTACCCCTTGTTCGTTTCCCAGAGTTAGGAGTCTCTCATGTTTTGTCTTTTTCCCCATTTCTGATCAATGCCGGCGATATGATTTTTTGACTAATGAAGTGTGGCAGAGGTGACATACTACTTCTGATTTTAGATCTCAAGAGGCCTTGTAGAAACCACATGGAGAGAACCAAGGCATCCTGGCCAAAGCCTGAAGACCACCAAACCTGTGAGCAAGGCTGTATTATGCAGACCAGCCTCTGTTGGTCTCATAATTGACTGGAGCCAAATAAGTAAACCCAAGCAAGCCCAGCAGAAGAAGCATACATCTGAGCACAGCCCAAATTGGGGCCCCTCAGAACCATGACTTCATAAATGACTGTTACTTTGAGCAATTAAGTTTCAGGGTAATTTTGCTACACGGCAAAATTTAGTTGAAACAAATACCAGTGGTACCACCTGCAAAACATTACGTGTATTATTTAATCTAAATCTTAAAATAGCTCAGAAGTAAGTGCTATTTTCCCTGCTTTTGACAATGAGCTACCAAAGCTCAAAGGAGTAATTTGAGTAAGGTACTGCAGCTTCTGTGGGAGAACCAACATCTTTCGTCAAGCATTATATTTGACTTAAACTCAGTAGAGTCTGAAAATTACAATCATTCGTTTTTCTTCAAATTTAACTCTGTTGGCAATCACAGTTGTGAGATGTTAATTCTATGTAATTCTATACTGCTGCTTAATATGTGGATCATTCAAATAGTTTTTTTTTTTTTTGGCACTTATCAAACCCAGGGGTGAACAAATCTATGCCCATTGAAAATCTAACTTCATTGTCTTAGTAACAATCTTCGGGCTTCACTTTTTCTTCTAAATATCAATTGTGTTTGAGTGAAATGATTTTGTGATTTGGGGTTCTCTAGAGATGCACAGAATTATTTTTTGAAGATTTTATTTATTTATTCACAAGAGACACAGAGAGAGGCAGAGACACAGGCAGAGGGAGAAGCAGGCTCCATGCAGGAAGCTCAATGCAGGACTTGGTCCCAGGACCCCGGGATCATGCCCTGAGCTGAAGGCATATGCTCAACCACGGAGCCATCCAGGTGTCCCAAGAGGTGCACAAAATTAAATTATATTCTGGTATATACATTTTTTATATCAAATCTATGGTAAATACACTCTGGCTGGAGTATCTAATTGCAAAAATAGTCATGTTTGTCCATAATACAGATCGAATGTTTAATTTGGGTAGGCAGCTTTGCTTGGTTTTGTTGTTTGTTTTCATTTAGTTTAATAACGATTAGTAAAGATTGCAATACTCATGTAGTCTCTCTAGATTTCACTCTATCATCTCAACCATTTTTGACATACTTGACTATTCACTTTAATCCAGAATACTGAAGTTTTTGGAATTTATTTGAAGATAAATGATTCCTAATCTAATGAGTGCTCCAGAGTAATGCAATCAATAGATTCAACAATGCCAAGAATACTTAGCAACAAATGCTGTATTTTCCTTGTTTATTACAAGAAATTGTAATTATGTATTTAAATGTATTAAATACATTCAGACTTCAGTCTTGGTCCCCGAAAACAATGTCACTTAGAAAATGATATAATCAATTATATAAACATAGAAATATAATTATATAAATTATATAATACATCATTTGCCCAGATATCCCTGGGTGTACACTTAAAATGCCCTCTTCTCTATCTTTTTTAAAAAAATTTTTAACATTAATTATTCATGAGAGAGTCAGAGACACAGGCAGAGGGAGAAGCAGGCTCTTCCATGCAGGGAGCCCGATGTGGGACTCGATCCCGGGACCCCAGGATCAGGCCCTGTGCTGAAGGTGGCGCTAAACCGCTGAGCCACCCGGGCTGCCCAAATGCCCTGTTCTCATCTTTCACTTAGCAAAGACCCTCTTAACTTAGAGCCCAGATAGCACCTCTCCTGTGGTACGTAGTCAGCTGTGACCACATGTGAGGCACTATTTAAGGTGCTGGAGACAGAAAGGAAAATAAGAAGAAAGTTTCACCACATCTTCTTTTTATGAACTTATAGAATATACAGTTGACAAACAAAAAAATATAATACTTTAAGGTAAATGCTGCAGAGAAAATAAAATGAGGTCAAAGTCACAGTGAGTACTTCTGTGTGTGTGTGCATGTGCGTGCGTGCGTGTGTGTGGGATTGAAGGAAGGTCATTTAAAAAGTGTGGTCAGGGAATGATTCTTAGGAGAGCTGCCATTTGAACTGAAGCATGTTTGCCAAGAAAAAGCCACTCATCCAGAAAACCTTGCGGTGGACTCATTAAGGCAAAGGAACAGCAATTTGCAAGGCCACAAAGTAAGGATGAGATTGGCTAATTGGAGGAATAGAATGGAGGCCAGTGCGGTTGGGGGTAGATGTGTGAGGCAAACAGTGGTAGGATATTTTATTTTATTCTTTTTTAAAGATTTTATTTATTTATTCACGAAAGACAGAGAGAGAAAGTCAGAGACACAGGCGGAAGGAGAAGCAGGCTCCCTGTGGGAAGCCTGATGCGGGACTCGATTCCAGGACCCCGAGATCACAACCTGAGCCACAGGCAGGCACTCAACCACAGAGATTTTAATAAGAGACCTAGAAAGGAGATTTGGGCTTGTTGAGAGTTTGGATTTTAGTTTATGTGCAAATAAATACCTTTGGAGAATTTAGTGAGGAGAAAGATGTGACTGTATTTACATTGAGAAAATACTATTTGGGGTGCTATGTGGAGAATGGATTGTGGAAACACATAATGGAAGCGCAGGGACCAGTTTAGAGGTTACTTAACAATCAAGGCTGGGGGGAATAGTGGCTTGGGTAGCAATGGAGAGAGTAGTCGACAGATTCGAGGTATTTTGGAGGTACAGAGGATTGGACCGAATGTGACGTTGAGGGAGAGAGAACTCAAGAGTGATTCCTCCTACTGTGATATCTCCCCATTTATTCAGGTTGTCTCCTCAGTCCTTTAGCAACAAATTTACTTTTCTTCATCTACAATCCTTACACACTTCCTGTCGTATCATTATTTATAAATGTATTTATCTTAGAGCTAGAATTTGATTTTTAAATTTACACGTGTATTACTTTCTACCTCCTTCATTCTTCTTTATTTTGCTTCTGTTATTGTTAACTGGAGATTGTAGTGTGATGTGGAAAGAAGCAGCAAGGGTGAAAGCTCCCGTCTTGTTCTGAAATGAAAGCTAAAATCTGTCACTTCAAGTACGCTTGTTGGAGATTTTTGGTAGATATATTTTATCCATTTGAGGAATATCTAGATTGCTGAGCTTTTATTACAAACATCTGTTTGATTTACAGAATGCCCTTTTCTGCTTTCATTTATATGATCATGTAGTTTTTCTCCTTTAATCTCTTAAAGGTGAATTAGTCGATTTGTTTTATGTTACAGCATCTTTTCATTCCTGAGAAAAACTACTTAGTCATGGCATACATGTTATATACTACTGGATTCAATTTTTAATAAGTTATTTAAGATTTCGCATCTATGCTCATAAGTCTGTAACGTTTCCTTCTGCCACTAACCCTTAGTAGACTTCAAAGCCTTCTAGATCAATAAAATAAGATTTTCGTTCTTTTATTTTAATGAAATAAGAATTTTCTTCTTTTGGATTTAACAGAAACAATTTCAATAAAGATGGATTTTCTGTTCCCTAACTCATATTTTCTAGTTCCTCCTGAGTCATTTTTGATAGTGTATATGTGTTCCATTTCATATTTCCCCAATTTATTAGTACAAAGTTGTTCATAATATTTTTATTACTTAATAAACTGTATTATGTTTAATTATGTCTCTTCTCATTCTTAGGATTTTCTCCTGTGTAGACTTCAAAAGCAGTTTGTCTGTTTTATTAATTTTCAAAGGACAATTATTTGTGTGTTTAAGGCTCTCGCTTATTTGAGATTCATTAATTCCTGCTATTAACTCCCCTCCATTTTTGTGAGTTTCTTCTGTTACTCTTCTAATTTCTAGAATAAAACAACTAACCCATTAATTTTTTATCTTTTTCATTTTGTAATGTATGCATTTTTACTTATACTTTTTCCCACTAAGTACTACTTTGGTTGCTTACCAGGAAATTTGATGTATCATATTGTCTTTGCCTTTTATTTCCAAATATTTTATAATTTCCATCATAGTTTCTTATTTGATCCATTTGTGTTTTATTGTTTCCAAAGTATATATTATTTATTATACATAGAAATATCCATTATTGATTTCTTACTTTATTATGCCGTACTCCAGGATTATGGTCTATATATTTTGGATTCTTTAATATTCATTGAGAATTCCTTTGGGATTATAAACAATGAATTTGTGTTAATATTTCATGGTGCTTGAAAAGAATACACTCTATATAAGTTGTTTACAACAAACTGGATAACTCTTTGGTTTGTTTTCAATATTCCTAGTAATTTTGTATCTTCCTGATTTATCAGTTTCTGAGAGAAGTGAATCAAGACCATACAAGATCACTGTAAATTTTTTCATTTCCAGAGACCCATGGGCAGTCCATCTATGTCTTATTTCTTTGTGAAATAATTTACTTCATGGAAAGAAATTGTATGGGGCTTCATCATTGTGTAAGATATTTCATATGTTCTGTATTATGAGCTAAATTATGTCCCCCCAAAGTATATTTTGAACCTCTAAACCCTAGCATCTCAGAAGGTGAAATCAAACCTACCAACACCTTGATCATGGGCTTCTAGCCTCCAGAACTGTGAGAAAATAAGTTTCTGTAGTCAAAGCCACCCAGTCTGTGGTGTTTTGTTATGACAGTTCTGGAAGAATGGTCATGCATAGCAAATCCAAATTAGAATCTATATTCTTGGCCAAGTCTTGTCCTCTCCACGATGGATGGGGTACAGTATAATCCACCTAAGACCTATGAATAGGTAGTTCATTAATTCTGAATCACATAAACAAGATTGGTTGCCATTGCTGGAATATTGGTTAATTAATGGTGGTACTTTGTGTATGCTTAGATGAGGGAAATTTCATGTTCAGGTTACACTTATCCTCTAATCTAACTGGTATTGTGAGATCACAGGAAATTGGATGGGGAAAACATAAATATTCACAAAAATTTTTTGTTATGTCCCAAAGGAGTTCTTCTTTATGTTCCTAGAAGGACAGATGGTCTATTATAAGATTCTACAGAAGTCACAAAGTAGCAGACATTATTCTTATTGGATGACAAGGGACTTGGAAAGAATAAATTTGTTGGATTAAAGACAAGAAAGACTGAGATACAGGTATGTAGATGAACATCAGGTAATAGGTCCAGAGCCTCAGAAAATTCTTTTCTAACATGAATGTTCTGCTGGATAGATTGCTCGGGTTTCCACCCACTGGGATTTCCATTTTCTATTCTTCAGGGTAATTTCAGAGTGGAACTATAACATCTTGCAGTTCAATATTGAGTGATGCTGGAATATTGTACAGAAAAGTCTGTGCACCAGGCTCAAATATTTATCTTTAATTCTCAGTGAACTGATTATATAAAATTTCTCATGATACCCCAGGTTCCAGTGAGGGAGAAACATAATTGTACTATAAGTAAAATTAGGAGTGTAAAAAATATAATTATATGAGTTATTTGTGTCTTCAGGGTTTGCCATTTTCACTTAATGACAAAATACTCCTTGGCATGCCCCAGATTATGTTTAGTTAGGGACGCCTAGGTGGCTCAGTAGGTTAAGCATCTGACTTTGGCTCAGGTCATGATCTCAGGGTCCTGGGATGGAGCCCTGTATTGGGGTGCCTGCTCAGCAGACAGTCTGCTTCTCCCTCTCCATCTGCCCATTGTGCCCTCCTCATGCTCTCTCAAATAAATAAATGAAACCTTAAAAACAAACATTATGTTTAGTTGTCTCAGCTAATATCTAATTCATGATGAGTACTTGGATGCATGATCACTGCTTCATGATCTTGTTTTCAATATTTACTAGCATCTGATAGCAACTCATCAGTTGTTTTTCCAAAGTTCGTTTTAAAAGATAGTGTGGCTTTGCTCCAAAATTTTAATGGTTTCCAATATAAGTTGTCCTATTTGAGTTTACCATAGGCTACACAGAGCATGCAAATATACTAGTAACATTTTAAGCATATTTGGATGTGTCATGTTATAATTGCAACTGGAACTAGCTGGAGAGCTTTCTTTTCTCTGGCCCCCACAAAAATCTGGCAGCATAAATATGCACTGTTTTCCCCAAAGAATAACGAATCTCACACACTGTTACAGTTTTTTCTTAGGGTCAGGGGATACTTCTCCTTCACCACAAAGGAGATATTCTAACCTGCCTTCAGATTAGTGGTTTCCTGGGAATTCTGCTTTATTTTCTTGAGATTTATTTTCTGCAATGTTTGAACATTCTCCTAAGACATCCAAGGAAACTGCTAGTATCTATTTCCCAGGTTCTCTTAGCAAGATGTTATCAATGTAAGAGACCAAAATGGGTGTCCTGTAAAATTGTGGGGCGGTTAAGTTTCCTTTAAACTAAGCATAACGAGAGAAAATACCATTTGCAGTTCTGATTTGCTCTAGTAAGGAGACCACACCTTGAGCTGTAGCTACAAAACCTCTATTTGATTAACTTTACTGATATCTAATACTATTCTCCAAGACCTTTTGGATTGTTTATTGGCCAAATGAGAGAATTAAATAGTGCTATTATTTGAATCAATAGGCTTAGATCTTTCAAGTCATTCCATGGTGGCAATTTAATCGACAGTTCCCCTAGAGGAATACACTGTTTGATAGGTAGCCCTTATTTGATTCAATAGTCAGGAAGTGAAAATGGAATTATGTCATTTCTTGAAGGTATGTATCTTCAAAAAAAAAAAAAAATCAGAAACAAGGAAAAAAAACAGTATGAGTTTGTTGTTATATGGTCAAGTATGAGCATTTCAATTGAGAATTCCACTTATCATCTTGACTCCATATGGCCTCGTTTGACTAATAAATTAAAACTGTGTGATAGGTCCTCAGGAGATAGTGTTAGCTTATTGCCCATATATAATCCCCCCAAAGATTTATTCATTCTATGATGTAAGACTAATCATATTGTACGAACAAAAAGTAGCTAACATACTAGAAATCTTGACTTTTATCACTCTCTAAAGAGTGGGAGATATATGCATGAATTTTAAGGACCTAGACATATTAGTAAAAATTTAGATGTCTGCTGGTCAGGGGCATTCAAGTATGTCCTATTTGCTTTGGGCTGAACTGTGTCCCCTACTCTGAATTCATATGTGGAAGCCCTAAACCCTAGGAACTCAGAATATTACTGTGTTTGGAGTTAGGGTCTTAAAAGAAGAGATTAAATTCAAATGAGGCCATTAGGGTAGACAGATGTCCTTATAAGAAGAGAAAGCTTGGATACAGAGTATGTCCACACATAGGAAAGAGTGTCTAAAAACACAACAAAAGGTGACTGTCTACAGGCCAAGGAGAGAGGCCTCAGAAGAAACAGATAAATGAAAACCTCCTGACACTGCTATCTTGTATTTTTAACCTCTAGAACTGCAAGAAAATCAATTTCTATTGTTTATACCATCCACTCTGGTATTTTGTTATGGCAGCCCTGGGAAACTAGTACACCATCCAAAGTAAGGGACAAATTATTGCACCTTGCACCTTCTACTGACAAAGAAGTATGATGCCTGACAGCTTCTTCGTATTTTCTTAGCAGCATATTTTATACCTAAGAAAACTGCTCCAACCCATATGCCAGGTAACCCTAGAGACAGCTAGCTTTGAATTGGGCCCAGAGCAGGAAAAGGATGTATATCGGGTCAGGGTGTGATACAAATGCAACATCCACTTGGGATGTATGACCTGGCAGACATATGGCATTGGAGATATTAAAGGTGGCAAAAAGATGCTTTGTGGAGTTTGTTGAAAGAACCAGAGGGAGAATCAGGAAACAGGCCATCAGAGATTCTGACATAAGATCAGAATTTAGTAGCAGGAGTTTCCGTATAACATTGCATACAATCAGAAGACTTACTTTACAGCAAATAAGCAGGAGATACTCTCTAAAAGCTGCTGGCCTCTATCAAACATTTATTTATTTAAAAATTTTTTTTTCTATCAAACATTTAAAGAAAAGTTAATATCTGTTCTTCTCAAACTATTAAAAAAAAAACAAAAAGGAAAAAAAAAACTTCCAATTTCATTCTTTTTTTTTTCCAATTTCATTCTATGAGGCCAACATTACCCTGATACCAAAACCAGATAAAGATACCACAAAAAGAACAATAGACCAATATCCCTGATGAACATGGGATGCAAAAAATCTCAATAATATACTAAACTGAATCCAACAATACATTAAAAAAATCATTCACCATGATCAAGCAGGATTTATTCCTGGGTTGCAAGTGTGGTTCAATATTTACAAATCAATCAATATGATAAACCATATTAATAAAAGGAAAGATAAGAACCATATGATTATTTCAATAGATGCAGAAATTTGACAAAGTATAACATCTATTCATGATAAAAACCTTCACCAAAGTAGGTTTAGAAGAAACACACATCAACATAGTAAAGGCCATAGATGAAGAACCCCCAGCTAATATCCTCAATGGGGAAAAACAGAGCTTTTCCTCTACAGTCAGAAACAAGATAAGGATGTCTATTCTCACCACTTCTATTTAATATAGTATTGGAAGTCCTAGTCAACAGCAATCAGACAACAAAAAGCAATAGAAGGAATTCAAATGGTAAGGAAGAAGTAAAACTTTCACTAGTTGCAAGTGACATGATACTATATATAGAAAACTAGAAAGACTCCACCAAAAAACTGCTAGAACCAATAAGTAAATTCAGTATAGTCACAGGATACAATATCAATGTACAGAAATCTGTTGCATTTCTATACACCAATAATGAAGTAGTAGAAAGAGAAATCAAGGAATCCATCCCATTTACAATTGCACCAAAACCATAAGATACCTGGGAATAAACCTGACCAATGAGGTGAAAGACCCATACTCTGAAAACTATAAAACACTGATGAAAGAAATGAAGATGACGTAAAGAAATGGAAAGACATTCCATGATTGTGGATCAGAAGAACAAATCTTGTTAAAATGTCTGTACTACCTAAAGGAATCTACACATTTAATGCGAACCTATCAAATTACCAACAGCATTTTTCAATGAGCTAGAACAAACAATCCTAAAATCTGTATGGAACCACAAAAGACCCTGAATAGCCAAAACAGTCTTGAAAAAGCAAAGCAAAGCTAGAGGCATCACAATTCCAGACTTCAAGTTACATTACAAAGCTGTAGTAATCAAAACAGTATGGTACTTGCACAAAAATAGACGCATAGATCAATGGAACAGAATAGAAAACCAAGAAATAAACTCACAACTATATGGCCAATTAATCTTTGACAAAGGAGGTAAGAAAACAGGGGAAAGACCATTTCTTCAACAAATGGTGTTGGGAAAACTGGACAACAACATGCAAAAGAATGAGTGGAACAGGACCACTTTCTTACACCAAACACAAAAATAAACTCAAAATGGATGAAAAACCAAAATGTGATTCAGGAAACTGTAAAAATCCTATCTCTAGGATAGGAAGGATCTCTCACAGGATGTAATCTCTTTGACATTGGCCGGAGCAACTTCCTCCTAGATATATCCCCCAAGGCGAAGGAAACAAAAGCAAAAATAAACTATTCAGACTACATCAAAATAAAAAGCTTTTGTACAGTGAAGGAAACAATCAAAAAAACTAAAAGGCAACCTATAGAAAGGGAGAAGATATTTACAAATGACAAATCTGTTAAAAGGTTAGTATCCAAAATCTATAAAGAGCTTATACAGCTGCACACTCAAAAAGCAAACAATCCAATTAAAAATTGGGCAGAAGATATAGACACTTTTCCAAAGAAGACAGTCAGATGTCCAATAGAAAGATGAAAAGATGCTCAACATCACTCATCATCAGGGAATTGCAAATCAAATCAACAGTGATATATCATCTCACACCTGTCAGAATGGCTAAAATCAACAACAGAAGACACAGCAGGTGTTGACAAGGTTGTGGAGAAAGGGGAATGCTTTTGCACTGTTGGCAGGAAAGCAAACTGGTGCAGACACTCTGTTAAACAGTTTGGAGTTTCCTTAAAAAGTTAAAAATAGAACTAACCAAGATCCAGCACTACTAGGTATTTATCCAAAGAACACAAAAATACTAATACAAAGGGATACATGCATCCCAATGTTTATAGCAGCGTTATCAACAATAGCCAAATTACGGACGTAGCCCAAGTGTCCATCAGTTGACGAATGGATAAAGATGAGATGATGATGATGATGATGATGATGACGATGTGTGTGTGACGGAATATTACTTAGCCGTAAAAAAGAATGAGATCTTGCCATTTGCAATGACATGGACAGAGTTACCGAGTATCATGCTAAGTGAAATATGTCAGTCAGAGAAAGACAGATGCCATATGATTTCACTCATATGTGGAATTTAAGAAATAAAACAAATGAGCAATGGGAAAAGAGAGAGAAAGAAACCAAGAAACAGACTCTTAACTATAGACAACAAACTGATAGTTACCAGAGGGGAGGTGGGGGTGATGGGTGAAAAAGGTGATGGGGATTAAGGAGTTCACTTGTTGTGAGGAGCACTGGGTTTTGGAAGTTTTCAATCACTATATGGTACACTTGGTACTAATATAACACTGTTTGTTAACTAACTGGAATTTAAATAAAATCTTAAACAATGAATAAAAATAAAACATTGGAAACCTTTATTTTTTATTGTTTTTTGTTTTGTTTTTTACCTCTGAACCTTTTATTGGCTTCCTGCTCCTCAAAGGGTACCCTGTTTTGCTGCTTCAACGCCTCAGAATTTTGGTGTTGTTGGTCTCAGACACCACCTTGCCGGCCACGATCTTGCGGGTGGTGGTCTTCTGGATGGTCTGCAATGAGTTGCTGCTGTCCAGGGCGTCAGTAAGACTGAGGTCCTCCCCGTCTTCCAACAGGCCACGGTAGGTGGCAATCTCAACCTCCAGCTTGACCTTGACGTTCAGCAGGGCCTTGTACTCCTGGGCCTGGCGCTGCCCCTCTGCCCGGGTCTGGGACAGCTCTGACTCCAGGTGCAGCAGGACCCCATTGAGCTGCTCCATCTGCATCAGCTAGCGGGTCTCGACCTCCCTCACGCTGTTCTCCAAGCTGGCCTTCAGGTTTCTCATGGAGTCCAGGTTGATCTCCAAGGACTGGGCGGTACGTCTCAGCTCCGTGAGGGTCATCTCAGCTTCTCCGATCTCAGCGGTCTGTGTGGTGATCACTGTGGTGCTCTCCTCGATCTGCTGAGACCAGTACTTGTCCAGCCCTTCCCAGTTCTTCTGAGCCAGCTCATCATACTGGGTCCGGATATCTGCCATGATCTTGCTGAGGTCCTGAGATTTGGGGGCATCCAACTCCACCATCAACCCAGAGTTGGCGATTTGGTTTTGTAGACCCTTTACTTCCTCCTCAGGCTTCTTCTTCATGAAGAGCAGCTCCTCCTTGAGAGCCTCGATCTCTGTCTCTAGCTGCAGCCCAGTGACATTGGTGTCATCAATGACCTTGTGGAGCCCATGGATGTCGCTCTCCATGGACTGGCGCATGGCCAGCTCCATCTCATACTTGACAGAAGTCGTCAGCAGCGAGCCGGGCATTGTCAGTCTGCAGAATGATGCGGGCATTGTCCACAGCACTTGCAAAGATCTGAGCCCTCAGGTCCTCGATGGCCTTGAAGTAATGCCCCCAGTCTCTGACCTGGGGACCCTTCTCCAGGTGTTCCCGGATTTTCATCTCCAGTCTCTGATTATCAGCCTCCAGGCTCCTCACCCTCTCCAGGTAGGAGGCCAGGTGATCATTCAGGTCTTGCATGGTCTCCTTCTCACCCTGGTGCCCCCTATGCCCGCCAGACCCCCGGCCAGCCCCGCGGCCGGGCCCCCGGACCCCCAGCCGCCCCGGAAGCTGGTGGAGCAGGATATGGAGATCCGGGAGCCCGGGCCCCCTGCACCTGCATAGACGCTGGCCGCGCTGCTGCTGATGGGCTGGACCCGGTGGCTGGACACCTGCACGGAGCCCAGGGACCGGTAGTTGGAGGAGAAGGTGGAGCGGGCAGTGAAGCTCATGCTGCTTGGAGAGCCAGAGGGTGACTCGGGAGGCCAGAGCTCAGGCTCGGGCCAGGGACCTGGAAACCTTCTTTAAAATATATCTTAAAGGGATCCCTGGGTGGCACAGCGGTTTGGCGCCTGCCTTTGGCCCAGGGCGCGATCCTGGAGACCCGGGATCGAATCCCACGTCGGGCTCTCGGTGCATGGAGCCTGCTTCTCCCTCTGCCTGTGTCTCTGCCTCTCTCTCTCTCTCTCTGACTATCATAAATAAATAAATAAATAAAATATTAAAAAAAAGTACATAAGGGAAATTATTAAAAAATAAATAAATAAAAAAATAAAATATATCTTAAATGCCAATTAGGGGTGATACTATTTAAGAATGCGGTGGCATCTTCAGGACACCTTTTATACCTTGAATCAAGGACATTTATATAGTTGTCTGTAGGAAAAATACGTAGGACTGGATACTGTGAAGTTCTTATTATTAATCCAAGTGACTCCACTTGTAAAATATACACATCTGATCCCTACAAATCTGGACTTTGCTGGTTTAGAGGTCTTCGGTTCTAAATGAGGAATACTTCTGCCAGAGGACACATGAAGAGTAACATTGAATCATTAGCTGTGACTGCTACCTTGGCACTCCAGTCTCCTTGTGCAAAAGAAACAGCAAACAAGAAGAGGAGTTAAGAACTTGCCATGGATAACTGACCATGATCATCAGAAGGATGTGGGGCTCTTTTACATCATGGGGACAGGGGAATATGTGTGTTTCCAAGTGATCATCCAGGGTCACTCTTGATTACTTGCTTTTCCCGTTGTAATAATAAATTCAACAGTCTACACCAGAAAATGGAATAGTGACAAAGTGAACTATGGTTTGCATATGTCACCAGGAAAGTCATAAACACCGGCCGAGTTATGATTTTAGAATGAAAGGAATCTAGGACAAGCGTGGAGGAGGAAATGTGTATCGGCTGTGACCTTGAAACCAACTGGAGCACTGTGAGTGGTTCATCCCACCAACCTTTTTCTATGTTTCCTCCAAGAAGAGAGGTTCACCAGAATCCTGGAGGAACGGCATCTGAAATATATATGGAGTGAATCTAAGCAGCACAAGGGATGGACATAGATGCAATTCCCAGATCCCTCTTTGAGGGAGGACCTGATGATTTAGCTACTATATCAGCAAACATGCTTTTGTTGTCCATCTCTTCAGAGATTCCTTAGGTTCAGAGATCTGCCTGGCTGAGGATCATGCCCCTTCACAGGACAGCCCACATTCAATGGCGGATTAATGCAGAAGTATAATGGTACAATCATCTTCTTTTGTAAATTTAAATCAGTTTTATTTGAAAACTTCCAACATTGATAACTTTTATGGAAAGCATCCAAACACAGGCAGAACTTTGTCAGACAGCATTGGTATGGGTCGCTAACGGGCATTTAGAACTTGCACCCTCCTTTGTGACACCCCAGGCTCCCTGGTAAACTCTGCTTCCAAGTGCTCCTGCAAACCACACTACAAACTCAGTCCGTGTTCTCCACTGAACAGCTTCAGTTCACGTGAATGGTTCTACCATCTTAGCAAAACTAAAGATAATCTGAAGGGCTAGTCTAGCTCTAGAGCTCCTCATGGCCTTGGCTAAGATTGGGCCTGCATCACGGTGTTGATCCTAAAGTCACTCATTAACAAACACCCTGGATGTCTATCTCAAAGTCTCCTTCCTGGAGAACACGACCGCCAATACTTGTCTAACCCTAGTGAAAGGAAGCACGTCTGGGGAGAGTATTAGGTTTTAGTTGCAAGGGATAAATGACTTCTTTAGGCATGAAAAGCATGCCTGTAAGAACTTCTGAGCATTTGTTGGAGTTATCTCTGTTTTCTGTATCTAACCATGTATCACTGTTGTAATTATTAGTATTTTACTCTTTTCTAATTACTATGGCAACTTTATCACTTAATTTGCTCCAGCAACAGTTGTTATTGAAACTTTCCATTAATCTTTGTGTTTGGTTTATAGCAGTCTCTCTCTCTCTCTCTCTCTCTCTCTCTCTGTGTGTGTGTGTGTGTGTGTGTGTGTGTGTGTGTGAAAAAGTGATCAGGTAATAGTCCTGAGTTATATTACATGCCTTGAGGGAAAAAATTGAGATTTGAGCTTTATCTGATCAGTCAAAAAGAATCATCTTAGACCATCCCATTTAAATTAGTTTCTAGCAGCAGTTACCTGGCCTCCCAGAAGAACTTCACCTTCAGTGGGCTCATTGCCTCAGGATACCTCAAGAAAACTTCTTTAGGTTATTCTATACTCCATGACACAGTCTGCTAGTTTATCATTTTGCAATCTGAATGGGCATCTTACTGGCTTTCGTCTTAGCTCAATAAACTATTACAGATATATTTTCTTGGGTCTTGTTTCTGGGAGTCGTGATATTAAATTATAAAGATTAATCCTAATTAGAAGAGACTAAAAGGAATTTATTAGAATAAAAGTGTAGTTCAAATATTTGGGAGAAGAGTAGAACAAATTAGCCACAGGAGAAGCAAAAACTATAGCAGCTCTTGAAGATATCAGTAACAGGATATCAGGAACTGTCTTGAAATATTTCCTGAGAATTTCCCCTGGTAGTTCTGAAGTAGGAAATCTAGAATATGACTTAGGAATTCAGGTCTGTTATAGTACATATTTTTAGAGTGTTGCCCACAGTAACTTAGCCCCAACCACCTTCTGCCCCTTTGTGTGTATTCCCAAATTTTAAAAATTTCCAGAGTCCCTAACTAAAAAGCTTCTGCACAGCAAAGGAAACCATCAGCAAAGTGAAAAAGGAGCCTACAGAATGGGAGAAAATATTTGCAAATCATATATCTAATACCCAAAATATACAAAGAGTTCATATATCCCAGTAGAATGTAACAAAACAAAAATCCCCACCAACCTGATTAAAAAATGGGTAGAGCATCTGATTAGAAATTTTTCCAGGGATCCCTGGGTGGCGCAGCGGTTTGGCGCCTGCCTTTGGCCCAGGGCGCGATCCTGGAGACCCGGGATCGAATCCCGCGTCGGGCTCCCGGTGCATGGGGCCTGCTTCTCCCTCTGCCTGTGTCTCTGCCTTGTCTATGCCTCTCTCTCTCTCTCTGTATGACTATCATAAATAAATAATAAAAAAAAAAATTTTTTTCCAAAGAAGGTGCACAAAAGTCCATCAGGTACATGAAAAGGTGCTCAGTATCACTAGTCATCAGGGAAATGCAAAACAAAACCGCAGTGAAATATTCTCATACCTTATAGAGTGGCTATTCTTAAAGACAAGAAACAACAAGCGTTGGTGAGGATGTGGAGAAAAGGGAACGCCTGTGCACTGTTGGGGGAATGTAAACTGGTGCAGCCACTATGGAAAACAGTATAGAAGTTCCTAAAAAAAAAAAAAAAAATCTGAACATAGAACTACCATGTGATTCAATAATTCTGTTTCTGGATATTTATACAAAGGAAATGAAAACACTAACTCAAAAACATATCTGCACCTCTGTGTTCTTTGCAGCATAATTTGCAATAGCTAATACGTGGAAATAACCTAAAGGTCCATTGATGGATGAATAGGTAAAGAAAATGTCTGATATAGAAAGACAGATACATATATCTGTCTGAATATATATTCAGAATATATTTATATATATATTCAGCCATAAGAAAGAAGGAAATACTGCCACTTGTGACAACATGGGTAGACTTAGAGGCCATTATGCTAAGTGATATAGGTCAGGCAAAGAAAGACAAATACTATATGATTTCACTTATATATGGAATCTAAAAGAAGGAAAGAAGAAGAAGGAAAAGGAAGAGGAGAAGGACGAGAAGAACCTCGTGGATATAGAGTGGTTTGGTGTTTTGCCAGAGGCAGGAGGTCAGAGATGAAGAAAATGGGTAAAGCCAGTCAAAAGGTACCAACTTCCAGTTATAAAATAAATAAGTCCTGTGTAACATACAACACGGATGCTATAGTTAATCATACTGTATCACATATTTAAAAGTTCTAAGATAGTGAATCTTAAAAGTTGTTACCACAAGAAAAAAAATCGTAATGATGTGTGGTGATGGATGTTAACTAGACTTATTGTGGTGATCGTTTCGTGAGCTGTACATTTAATGAGTCATCATGTTATATACATGAAACTAATATAATGGTATATGTCAACTATATCTCAATAAAACAAAAAGATTTAAGCAAGGGGAAACAAAGAGAAATCAACAGAGAAAATCAACAAAGGAAAAGTGGATCTCTGAAAAGATCAATAAAATCAACAAGTCTCTATCAGGCTAAGAACAAATGAGAGAGTATGCTAACTACTGATACCAGAAATGAAAGAGAGGCTATCAGTACAGATGCTGTGAATTAAAGGATAATAAAGTAATTTTATAAACAATCCTATGCCCACAAATTTGATAACCTATATGAAATGGACAAATCTCTTGAAATACACAGTCCAAAAAAAAAATACACAGTCCACCAAAACTCACACAACAATAAATAGATGATCTGAATAGGCCTGTGTCTATTCAAAAAAAATTGCATCAATAACTAATGATCTTTCCAGACAGAAAGCACCAGGACCTGATAGGTTCACTTGTAAATACTGCTAAACAATTAAGAAATAAGTTATCCCAATTCTCTATAATCCTTTCAGGCGATAAAAGCTGAGAGAATACTTTCTACATCATGCTATGAGGCCAGCATTACCTTAATACCAAAAATCAGACAAGGACACGACAAAAAAAGAAAAGCATAGACAATTATTTCTCATGGACATACAAAAATTCTCAACAAAGTATTAGCATATTGAACCCAACAATGGATAAATAGCATTATGCACTCTAACCAAAGAGGATTTATAGCAGATATTCAAATCTGGTTCAGCATTTGAAAATTAGTTAATCTAATCCATCACATCAACAGGCTAAAAAATAAAAAGTATGTGGCTATATCAATAGAAGTATGAAAAACACTTGAAGGGATCCTATGTGGCTCAGTTGGTTAAGCGTCTGACTCTTGAGCTCAGCTCAGGTCTTAATCGCAGGGTCGTGAGTTTAAGCCCTGAATTCGGCTCCACATGGAGTCTACTTTAAAAAAAAGAAGAAAGAAAGAAAGAAAAAACACTTGGAAAAATCCAGTACTCATTCATGAAAAAACTCTCAGTCAAATAGGAATAGAAGGGAACGCCCTCAACTTGACAAAGAATATCTACAAAAAAAAAAAAAAAACTACAGCTAATATTACACTTATTGGTGAGAAGCTCATAGCTTTCTCACTAAGATCAGGTAAAAAGCTGAAGAGTCCCTTCTTGCCACTCCTTTTTCAAAATAGTACTGGAAGTTCTAGCTAATGCAAAACAGACACAGGCACAAACACAGACACAGACACACAAAAGAAATAAATGATACGAAGATTGGGAAGGAAGAAATAAAATTGTTTTTCTTTGCAGATGACATGATCATCTATGTAGGAAATCTAAAAGAATCAACCAAAAACTCCTGGAAATAATAAGTGAAATTGCAGGATACAAGGTTAAAACATAAAAGTTAATTGCTTTCCTGTAAACCTGCAATGACCAAGAGGAATTTGGAAATGAGTGGGAAAAATTAGAGAGGGTGACAAAACATGAGAGACTCCTCAATCTGGGAAATGAACAAGGGGTAGTGGAAGGGGAGGTGGGTGGGGGGATGGGGTGACTGGGTGACGGGCACTGAGGGCGGCACTTGACGGGATGAGCACTGAGTGTTATACTATATGTTGGTAAATCAAACTCCAATAAAAACATAAATAATAAATAAATAAATAAATAAATAAATAAATAAATAAATAAATAAAATTTGTGTTTCCACACATATTTTAAAAAGTGAAAGAAAAAATGGAATTGAAAACAGTACAATTTACATTTGCACCAAAACAAAATACCTCAGTATAAATTTAACAAAATATGTCCAAGACTTCTATGAGGAAAATTACACAACTCTGATGAAAGGGATCAGCATAAAAACTAAATAAATGGAAAGAAATGCCATGTTCACAGACAGGGAGACCCAACATTGTCATGATGTCAATTCTTCATAACTAGGTCTATACATTAAAGTGCAGTTAGTGGGGATCCCTGGGTGGCGCAGCGGTTTGGCGCCTGCCTTTGGCCCAGGGCGCGATCCTGGAGACCCGGGATCGAATCCCACATCGGGCTCCCGGTGCATGGAGCCTGCTTCTCCCTCTGCCTGTGTCTCTGCCTCTCTCTCTCTTTCTCTCTCTCTCTCTCTCTTTGACTATCATAAATAAATAAAAAAAATTTAAAAAAAAGTGCAGTTAGTGAGCAAAATCCCATTGTTATTTTGTATATATCAACAAACTGTAACATTTTTATGAAGAGACAGAAGACCCAACATAGCCAACACGATATTGAAGGAGAATAGCAAATTTGGAGGACTCATTCTACGCAACTTCAAGACATAGTAGAATAGGTGATGGGGATTAAAGAGGGCATTTGTTTTGATGAACACCTGGTGTTGTATATAAGTATAGAATCAGTATATTGTACACCTGGCTCTAATATTACACTGTATTAAACTAACTGGAATTTAAATATAAACTTGGAAGGAAAAAAAAGAAGTGCATTAAAAAAAGACTTACTCTACAGCTATGGTAATCAAGACAGAGTTGTACTGGTGACACAATAGAGTCCAGACATAGACCCTCATAAATCTAATCAACTGATTTTTTCACAATTTTTCACATTGTGATTTTTCACAATGGAGCGAAGACAACACGGTGGAGCAAAGGTAGTCTTATCAACAAACGGTGAGGGGACAACTGGACATCGATACGCAAAAAATTGAACCTGGGCACATACCTTACACTTCTCACAAAAATTAGCTCAAAATGGATCACACTTCTAAATGGTAAATGCGAAATATATAACTTCTAGAAGATAATATAGGACAAAACCTAGATGACCTTGAGGATGGCAATGACATTTTAGACACAGTATCAAAGATATGACCTAGGAGAGAAATAATTGGAAAGCTGTATTTTATTAAAATTAAAAACTTCATCCTAACTCTGGGAGACGAACTAGGGATGGTGGAAGGGGAGGTGGGCGGGGGGTGGGGGTGACTGGGTGATGGACACTGAGGTGGGCACTTGATGGGATGAGCACTGGGTGTTGTTCTGTATGTTGGCAAATTGAACACCAATAAAAATAAATTTATAAAATAAAAAAAAATTAAAAACTTCTCTCTCAAAGACTGTGTCAAGAACATGAGAAGACAAGCTACAGACTGGGAAAAATTTACGAAAGGCACATCTGATGAGGGACTATTATCCGAAATATGCAAAGAAATCTTAAAACTGAATAGTAAGAAAATGAACAACCCAATTAAAAAATAAGCAGAAAATTAGAAGACACTTCATCAGAGATATACAGATGGTAAATAAGCATATAAAAAGATGTTCCACATATGTCATCAAAAAAAGTAAATTAAAACAATGAGCTACCACTACACACCTATCGAAATGGCCCAAGTCCAGAGCACTGACGACACCAAATGCTGGTGAGGATGTGAAGCAAGGGGAGCTTTCTATCATTGCTGGTGGGACGGCAAAATAGGGCAGCCACCTTGGAAGGCATTCTGGTGATTTCTTATAAAATTAAGCATACATTTATCATATAATCCAGCAATCATGCTCCCTATTTTTTGCCCAAAGGATTTTAAACCTTATGTCCACACGAAAACCTGCATACAGATGTTTCTAAGAGTTTTATTCTATTTGCCAAAACTTAGAAGCTGCATTTTGTCCTTCAGTAAGTGAATGAATAAAATGTGATACATCCAGAAAATGGAATATTATTCAGTGCTAAAAAGAAATGAGCTATGAAGCCATGAAAAGACATGAAGGAAGCTTAACTGTGTTATTACTAAGTGAAAGAAACTAAAAAAACAACAACAACAACAACAACAACAACAAAAAAAAACTAAAAAAGAAAAAGAAAAAAAGAAACTAATTTGAAAAGGCTACATACTGTATGACTCCAACTATATGACATTCTGGAAAATACAAAACTATGAAGAGAGCAAAAATGATCGATAACTGCTTGGGATGGGGGAGGATGGATAGAGCACAGAGGATTTCTAACGTAGTGAAAATACTTTTTAGGATACCATAATGATGGATACATGTTATATATTTGTCCAAACCCAAGAATGGACAATATGAAGAGTGAACCCTAATGGAAACTATGGACTGTGGGTGACTGTGGTCTGTCAACGTATGTTCATCAGTTGTAACAAATGTACCACTCTGGTGGGGGATGATGATTATGAGGCTATGCATATGTGGGGGGGCAGGGGGCATATGGGAAATCTTTGTACTTTCCCCTCAATTTTTAATGAACCAAAAGTTGCCCTAAAAATACAGTTAAAACAGTAAAAAAAAGCATGTATCCATATATATCAGGCAGTGATTAAATAAGATACGTTATAGACCTGGTATGGAATGTTGAGGACTCGTGAAAAAGAATGTGTCAGGGGTGCCTGCCTGGTTCAGTGAGCAGAGCATGCAACTCTGGATCTCAAGGTCACAGATTCGGGCCTGGCACTGGGCATAGAGTTTACTTAGAAAAATATATCAATGCTAGATATATAGACACATGCAGGAATAACCATGTTATAGTCAAGCCAAAAAAAAAAAAATGAGGGATAGTTTGTATAGTATCTTCATAAAACACACTAAGCAGATGAAAAGAACATACCTAAGAGTTTATAACATT
The DNA here is from genome assembly GCF_018345385.1 of Vulpes lagopus. Lineage (NCBI taxonomy): Eukaryota > Metazoa > Chordata > Mammalia > Carnivora > Canidae > Vulpes > Vulpes lagopus. Next base: position 112,030,623 of record NC_054848.1, on the reverse strand, counting down.
TGTTACCACAGCCATGCAGGATTAGAATGGTTAGTGATATAATTAACTTTTTTATGCATCACTATATTCTTTATTTTATTTATTTATTTTTAAATATTTATTTATTCATGAGAGAGGCAAAGACATAGGCAGAGGGAGAAGTAAGCTCCTCGCAGGGAGCCTGATGCGGGACTCGACCCCGGATCCCAGGATCATGCCCTGAGCCAAAGGCAGATGTTCAACCACTGACCCACCCAGGCGTCCCTATTTTATTTTAATAATCACGCAAGACTTGTTTTCCACAGTGAGAATACCTTTGTTTTTATGACTATATTAACAATGCACATCATAAGTAAAGCCAAAAAATATAATTAAGAATGTAAAAGTCACCTGAAATCGTAGCACCCTGAGAAAATAAGCATTAACATTGTGGTAGTGACTAATTTGTAAAGGCACAAACACATGAGCACAATTTTCCCTTAATGGAACAATGTAGGTTTTAAAAAAATCTAAATTAGGTACTTAAAAAAGAGTCTTTTAGTTGAGTGGGTAGTTCTAGATATAGAATCCTATTACAAACCAGAGAAAGAGACAGGAGAGAATTTCATCTTTCAGTTATCAATATTTATAACAGTCCTTTTTTATTTGAGCTATTATTGCATTCCCTCTAGAATCTCCAAAATAATGTCAAATTATAATATTCTCAGCAGGGATTTCTGTCATGTTTTCTATCTTAATGGAACTGAATTTTGCATTTTACATTCTAGGATGACAGGATTTTTGGGGGGTGACTTATCGTTATTCTTTTAATAGGTTTATTTATATTTTATCTAGATATTTTATGAGAATGTCTGCTGAATATATCTCATAGTTTTGCAATGATTAGTTATCAGTTTAAGAAATTATTTTATTTCCTGATTGTATCAGTCGGTGTTCTCTAGAGAAAAAGAGCCAATAGGGGCTATGCCTATATACCCATTTATATGCATATATGGGTATATATTGTATATGTGTGTGCATGTAAATATCTATATCTATCCACCTATATACATAGAGAGATTTATTATAAGAAATTGGCTCATAGAATTATGAAAGCTGAAAAATCCGAAGATCTGCAGTCAGACAACTGGAGACTCAGGAGAGCTGATGGTGTAGTTTCAGTCTGAATCTGAAGGCCAGAGTCCAGGGAGAGCTGATAAATAAGTTGTAGTCTAAAAGCCAGCAGACTGGAGATACAAGAAGGGCTGATGTTTTAGTTTGAGTCTGAAGACTAGGAAAAACGACCAATGTTCCAAGCTCCGGGCAGTCTGGCAGTAGGAGTTTCCCCTTAATTGAGGAAGGGAGAGTCTTTTTATTCTATTCAGGCTTTCAATTGATTGGATGAGGGCCACCCACATTAGGGAGGGCAACCTTTTACTCGGTCCTTTACTGAGTCTTTTTTTTTTTTTTTTAAGATTTTATTGATTTATTCATGAGAGAGAGAGAGAGGGAGAGGCACAGAGACACAGGCAGAGGGAGAAGCAGGCTCCATGCAGGGAGCCCGATGCGGGACTCGATCTCAGCATCTCAGCATCCCGGGTCTCCAGGATCACGCCCTGGGCTGAAGGCAGGCGCTAAGACACCCAGGCGGCCCTACTGAGTCTTTTAATTGAAAGTTAATCTTATGCAAAAACACCCTCACAGATACACCTAAAGTTATTTTTGAACACATATCTGGGCACCCCATTGCCCTGTCAATTTTACCAATAAAATTAACTATCACAAATCCATTCCTTGTCAACTCGGCACCCAGTCACATCTCTTTAAACCATAGTAACCTGAAAGACACTAAGGAGGTCATGATTTTCTTGTGTACAGCTGAAAATGCACTACACTTTCTCTAGAAGAGGATGTAAAGTCTTTGATGTTTACTCTGCTTGATAGCCCATAACTTATGTACTATGATGTAAAATTAATAATACTTAAATGTAATAATATAAAGTCAGCACATCTACTGCTACATGAAAAGTAACAGGGAAGGAAAGAAAGATTTGACATATAGATAGATATAGATATATAAACACACACAAATGTTCATAACAGATTAAGGGGGGGAATATTCATGACAGTTCCAGTCCCCATTTCTGTAAGTGGTAATTTGGTCATAGCTGGTATTTATAACTACCTTCATCCACTACCCATTCCATATTGCCTTTGCCTTCAGCAAACACTTCAGCCGGTTATGGATCTTTGCTTGGTGGGGTGACCCAAATCTTTATTCCCGAAGGGTCTCTGCCATGAACAGTTTTGTCAGGATTACATTGTAGTTATCCATTGACTAATCATGGGGCATGGTAATTCTAAGGGATGCCCTAAAGAACCTCGTGTATTCCAGACATGGTCTTCCTTTCCTCCATTGTGAAGTTGTAGTCCAATTTCCCTTGGGAAACAAGAACAGTCACTCCAGCCAGCACAGGAACTTCCTTCTTTGCCTGTTGACTCAAAGGTACAAGGAGTCCAAAGTTGCCCAGCAGCAGTCTTAAGTTCCAAGTCCATGAAATCATTGTTGTGGCTCCTTATGGAAGCATTCCTCCCTTTGGAGCCAAGATCTCTAAGCCAGTAGACCATAAGGTCATGGGAACAGGAAGCAAAAATTTTACTAATGGGTCCTTAAAAATAATAGTGGTACCACTCCCATTTCCACCCCTTATTTTTTTAAAATTCTTTAATGAATCCTAACTATGGGAGAAACAGCATCATATATTGGCTGTTGATTCAGAGTATATGCAGGCTTTTGCAGAACCTTGTCCAGCCATGCACCAGTTAGGTATTGCCACCTAACTAGTATTGTAATTCGGTCTTCAGAAAGCCATTCCATTATTCTACGAAGCCAACTGTTTCAGAATGGTGGGGGACGTGGTAAGACCATTGAATTCCATGAACGTGGCCCCATTGCTGCATTTCATTTTCTACTAAGTAAATTCCTTGATCTGAAGTAATGCTGTGTTGAATACCATGGCAGTGGATAAAACACTCTATCAGGCCATGTGGTAGTTTTGGCTGAAGCATTGCATACCAAGAAGGCAAATCCACGTGCAGAATTAAGTGTCTCTTTCCAGTGAGAGCGAAATACTGGCTCTTCCATGATGGAAGTGGTTTGATGCAATCAACCTGCCACCAGTAGATGGGTAATCCTCCTGGGGAATGGTGCCGTATCAGGGACTCACTGTTGGTCTCTTGCTGGCAAAATGGGCACTCTGCAGTGGTGAGTGGAAGTCCATGCTGCTGATGTCATGCAAGACCTCCATCCCTGTGAACGTAGCCATTTTGTTCATGAGCCCATTGGATGATGATGGAGATGGCTGCAAAGCAGGTCATCCTATTCACTTGATTATTAAAATTCTCCTCTGCTGAGTTCACCCTTTGGTGAGTTTTCCACATAGAACACAAATATCTTCACACACAACCCCCCCTCAAACCCTGCCATTCAGAGAGGTCTATCCATATACTTCTTCCTCAAATTTGCTTGTCACCGATTTTTCAGTCATGTTCATTCCTAGTTCCTGACCATCTAGCCAAATGCTTGGCCACAGATCATGAATCCATATAAAATCATACATCTGGCTGTTTCTCTTTTCAGACAGTTATGCCCACTGAGTGGATTTCCTGTCACCACTTCCTTCAGGAATGTCCCAGAAATGGGCTGTATCTGTCCACCTTCAGGTGTTGCTTGCATATCATGCAGAATCATCTAGAAACCAGGTTCAAGTCTTCCCTTCTTCGGTCATCTAATTGTAAGGAACTTTCCATGAGGCCATAGGTGTAGGTTAAGAGAGAGAAGGTAGCATGATAAGAGTAGGGACCATGGTTATTTGGGCCACTTTGTGTAACTTACTTGTACCTTTAGGGGTTTCTTGAGCCCAGTCACATATATACTGGTTCCATTTGATGATGGAGTGCTACTGTTCATACCTGACTTTATGGCTTAGTGGGTCAGATAACAACAGTTCACGATGGGCAGCTCAGGTTGCATGGTAACTTGGTGACATATTGTTAAACATTCAGTTTCTACTAAGGCCCACAACAGCAGGCCAAGAACTATTTCTCAACAGTGGAGTATGTTGGTAAATTGAACACCAATAAAAAATTAATTTATTAAAAAAAAAAAAAACAGTGAAGTAGTTTTATACAGAGGATGGTAAAGCTTTCCTCGAAATCCCAAGGGCCTGCAGATTTACCTCTAGGGGCCTGCCAAATGCTGCAAACAGCATCCTTATCTTCCACTGATACTTAAGCACCATTGGATCTGCTGGATCATATAGCCCAAGAGGCAGAGTAACTTGCATAGCAGCCTGGACCTATTGCAGAGCCTTCTTTTGTTCTAGGCCCCATTCAAAACTAGTACCTTTTTGGGTCACTTGGTCAACAGGCTGGATTTACACATCCAAATGAGGAATATGTTGTCTCCAAAATCCACTAGGCATTGTGCCTCTTTTTTGCTTATGTAGTAGAGGCCAAATACAACTATTTATTTTTTACTTTAGAAGAGATATCTCAACATGGACCCCTAGAAATAGCACTGAGGCAAAAGACCTCTGAACTTATATTGGATATATTTTCCATTCTCTGACACACAAACATCTTACCAATAAATCAAGAGTAGTTTCTTGTTCACTAGGTCCAATCAGCTTAATGTCATCAATACAACAGACCAGTGTGATATATTGTAGAAGAAAAAGATGATCAAAATTCCTGCAAATTAAATTATAACAACGCCCTGGAGAGTTGGTATGTCCCTGAGGCAGGACAGTACAAGTGTATTGTTAGCAAACCGCTTTTGGGGGTTCTTATTGACAGGGATGGAGAAAAAGGCATTTGCCAGATCGATAGCTGCATACCAAATACCAGGGGATGTGTTAATTTACTCAAGCAATGAAATCACATCTGGTATAGTGGTTGTAATTGGAGTCAACACCTGGTTAAGCTTGTGATAATCCACTGTCATTCTCTAAGATTCATCTATATTCCACACAGTCCAAATAGGTGAGTTGAGTGGGGTGGTGGTGGGAATCCCAAACCCTGCATCTTTCAAATCCTTTCACTGTGAAGTACAGAAATATCCCTCTGCCTATGTCTCTGCCTCTCTCTCTGTATCTCTCATGAATAAAAAAATAAAACCTTTAAAAAAATCAGAAGAAATATAAAAATATTAAAGACCGACTTAGGTTTGGGAGTGTTTCTTTAAATAAGACAACACAGAAGCTTTGAAAAGGATGAGAAGCATCCCTAAATTTGTACTGTTTCATTAGTCTTGTCTTCTTTAAAAATGAAGATGATTTTTCAGTTAGTATGGATTTAGCTGGATCACATAATAATATGAAAAGTTCTACATCTCATTCACTTCGAGAAATTTTACAAAATCAGTACTGACTTCCTCTTTGAACCAAGACAGTTTTAGTAAATTTTCTTAATTACTAAGCATTTTTTTCAACTTTATCTTTTGCTTATTTATTTCAAATTTCACTGGGTTATCATCAAAAATGTGACATGAAAAAGATTTTTATTTATTTTTTTAAAAAGATTTTATTTATTTATTCATGAGAGACACAGAGAGACAGGCAGAGACATAGGCAGAGGGAGAAGCAGGCTCCATGCAGGGAGCCCGATGTGGGACTTGATCCCGGGAGTCCGGGATCACACCCTTAGCTGAAGGCGACGCTTAACCGCTGAGCCACCCAGGCGTCCCTGAAAAAGATTTTTAAATCTTTGTTAAGGTTTCTGTTGCTGTTAAATGATTATTTTTTATAAATATTTATAGACATACACAGATATTTTCTCACATGAAACAAGTTATGTGATTACGTATACATTAATATATACACACATCATACATACATGTGCATATATGTAATGTATTTTACTGATGTATATTAATTAATAAGCCATGTGATTCGTTATTTTTCATCTGATAGATCTATTTGATTATGAAAGAACCCTATTCAAATGTTCAAGTTTAAATTGCACCGTTTTCAAATTCTCCTTGCATTTGTAATGGTTTTTGCTTTATTTAACTTTTTTTTAAGGTTTATTTATTTATTATTCATTTAAGTAATCTCTATACCCATCATTCGGCTCGAACTCAGGACCCCAAGATCAAGAGTCACAAGGCTGTTCACCCTGAGCCAGGCAGGTACCTCATGCTTTATTTTACTTCTATGTGATTTTATACAGACATATTTTGATTATCATGTAAAGTATATATCTTACTATTGCTTGATGTGACTTTCATTTGTGTATTATAGCTAAACTTAAAATTATACTTTGATAAGAGAGTTTTTATATTTGTCTATTATTTTTTTTTTTTTTAAAGGGAGGTGTAGACGTAAGGGGAGAATGAGATCTTTTTTTTTTTATTATTATTTATGATAGTCACAGAGAGAGAGAGAGAGAGAGAGAGAGACAGAGACAGAGACACAGGCAGAGAGAGAAGCAGGCTCCATGCACCGGGAGCCTGACGTGGGATTTGATCCCGGGTCTCCAGGATCACGCCCTGGGCCAAAGGCAGGCGCCAAACCGCTGCGCCACCCAGGGATCCCCTATATTTGTCTATTATTAATTCTATTCATCCCCTTATTTTTTAAATTTTTTAAAAAATATTTTGTTTATTTGACAGAGAGCAAGCACAAACAGGGGGAGCGGGGGAGGGAAAGGGAGAAGCAGGCTCCGCACCAAGCAGGGAGTCGGATGTGGGGCTCAATCTCAGGACTCTGGGATCATGACTCAAGCCGAAGGCAGATGTTCAACAAACTGAGCCACTCAGGCGCCCCTATCCCTTTATTTTTAACCTCTATATTTTTGTCTTACTTAATTTGATTTAATTTATTTTTTAAGTAGGCTCCACACCCAGCATGGAACCCAACCTGGGACTTGAACTCACAACCCTGAAATCAAGACCTTAGTTGAGATCAAGAGTTGGAGGCTTAACCAACTGAGCCACCCAGGTGCCCATTTTATTTTATTATTAAAGTTTAAAGACATACACAAATGCAAACTTATTGAGTATACTGCAGCTAAATGAGCATTCACAAATTGAACACATCTGTTGAACCAGAACCTGGTTCATCCAATAAATTGTTTAGCATCCCAGATGTCTTCCGCTCATGGAAAACTACCACTCAGACTTGTAATGCCACAGATTAGTTATGCCTTTTTCACATTAGGTCTACATTTGATCAAAACTGACTATTGTGTATGATGTAGAGTAAGAGTGTATGTGTGTGTCCTCCGCCCCCACAAGGATATCCAGTATTCCCAGTAGTATTTATTTGAAAGGTAATCTTTTCTCCATTATACTGCAGTGACACCTTTTTCATAAATTGGTTGATTGTATACATGAGATTTTGTTTCTGTATTCTCCATGCTATTCCATTGGTCTACTCGCCTATCCTCATACCAACAACACCCTATCTTAATTACTACATTATTATTATAAAAGGACTTGATACCTGGTAGTGTAAGTCCTTCCATTTTTATTTTTATTTTTGTTTTTTTCCCTCAAGGTTATATTAACTATTATTGGATATTTGTACATTCATAGCAATTTTAAAAACCAGCTTGTCAGTTTCCATAAGTTCTTTATCGTTTTTATACCTTTTTATATCTTTTCTTATTAACAGTTATCACTAAACCCTTTTAAGTCTCCAGTTAGATGAGTTTTGTTAAGTGTATGCAGGTTACACCACTAAAACAACCCAGTTTTAGGATACGCCCTTCATCCTCAAAAGTTCCCTCCTGCACCTTTGCAATGAATCCCCACCCCTATCCTTGGCTCCTGGCAACCCACAACTTGCTTTATATCACTATAGTTTTGTTTTTGTTTTTTAGCAAAAGAGAAGTTTATTGGGTACGCCGCAAGGGAGTGGCAGGCAGGACAGCAAAGGACAAACTGTCTGCCTATATCACTAGAGTTTTGCATTTTCTAAAAATTCATGTAAATGAGGGTAACAAAGTTTTCCATGGCCCCCCAGCAGAGACCAAGCCTTGTTTGCACCACCCAGGTCACCTGCTTGCTCAGTCCAGGAGCTGCTCCAGTCAAGAAAGATAATCAGATCAAAGTCTAGAGAAAAGGGCAGTAAAGCTATGCATTTAAGAGCCATTTGCCATATATATGTATACATATATATGTATATATAATTATATTTAATTTATAAAAATGACTGGAAAAACGAACACAAGATATAAATCTATGCAACTAACTATACAATGATATAAAGTAGATCAATAACTATTGTAAAAACAAAAATAAGCCTTTAGATGAAATTTTTAATTTATGATAGCTAATGGGACACTTGAAATTATTTGGCTGAATGGTTTTTGGTGAATTGACAAATAGAATACCCATCCATCTGGCTAACTTCATCAAGATTAATTTAAAATATCTCCTTTTTGGGGAGATTTTTCTAATGTACTTCCTTTGTGCATAGGATCACTTCCCGCGTTATACTTCATTACATCTTTTTTTATGTATACAGATATCCTTGTCCTCTTATCTCAGTAGTTTCAGGACCTAAATCTTTTGATTTAAAAGAAAGTACTACTAAAAAATAAAAAATAAACAAAAATAAATAAACGAAAGAAAGTACTGGTTCTCCAACTTAGAGATACATGAAAATTACTAGGGAACTTTCAAAAACTGATGCTTGGACTTTGTCTCAGACTAATAAAGGCAGAATCTCTGTGGGTAGGGCATAGGCATTGCTGTGCTTTATTGTTTCTGTTTTGTTTTGTAGCATCTCAGGTCATTGTAATGTTCATTTAGGATTGAGAATCATTGATCTATCCTTTGGTAATTGTTAAAAAAAAGAATTTCTGGGGCCCACCACAGACCCACTGAATCAGAAATTCCAGAGTGTTTACCCACTAATCTATGTTCTGACCAGCCCTATTGCTGATACAGGCATATCTCTAAAATGTGGGAACCATTGATCCGGCCAGTGTTACTCACCTTTGACAATAGATTGGAGGCACCTGGATGCTTTAAAAAAGTTCTGAAGCCTGAGTACCTCCTCCCTAAAGAGTCCAATTTAGTTGTTCTGGAGTGTGATCTTGACATTGAGATCTTTACAAAAATCCTCCAGATAATTTTAATGTTTAGCCAATATTGAATACTTTACTAGTTCATGAGCCCTGTGAGAACAGAGCTCATGACATATAACCAGTCTTAGAGCTTCTGAATTTGGCACAGGATTTGACACATTGAATGAGGGGGCAGGGGAAGAATAGATCAACCATACTAAAAAGGATCAAGCATTTGGATTTTTCTGAAGGAATGCAAGTCAGCTGCATAGTCTTCAATAGTTATCCAGAGGTTCTGACTTTATTCAGATTAACTGAGATTTCTTCATTTTGCTTTTCAGAAGTAAAAAGTATTGGTTCTAGAAAGACCATGTTTGGATAACACGATTTACTATGCTACTCCTTGTAAATAATCAATTGGAATAGAAAATGTGCTCAAATGCTCAACTATCTTTCAGGTTTAAAAAATATATCAGGCTTATCATAACTGGAAACCATTCAGCACCAAATGGATCTGTCAGGAAAATAAGGACTTTAAAATACATCCGCTCCGGGAAAAGATCAATTGTAATGGTTATTAAGGTAATCAGCTTAGTTATGTATGAAGACAGCCACATTTCCTTTTTGAATTCTGTTTTACAGCAAAATCTCCACATTTCAAATTGTTTTAAACCAAAAGCAAGAAACAAATATTTCATTATCTTCAAAAAGACAAAAAAGTAATCAACCAAGTTTAGGAGTTATCGAAGATTTTCTAATTGAAATTTGATTAATGCTGAAACAAGAGGGGAAAAAACCTTGTACTATTTTTCTTTTCAATTTGGTAATATAATGTTAAATTATTTTTTAGTCCTTCATTTATCTATTATAATAATTAGTATCAGAAATAGATTAAATTAAAATGTGTGGTTGAAAATATAATTTTCTGAATTATAACATCAAGATATTAGTCATGTTCAAAAAAATACAGTGAGAACAATCAACCAAAATCTTTTCCCATATAGTGTTATTTTAGTTTTATAAAACAAACAATAATCAAAATTTTATCAACAGTGAATCAACATCCTAATCAAATAGAGTTAATTTTTTTTTTTAATTTCATTCACTTTTGAGCTTGACTCTCTATAAACTCCTCAAGGATCTGAACTCCTCTGGTCATTACCACCTTCCCTTCACTGAAGCAGATGATGAATAGATCTTGATCAGAGGAAATGACTACACCTAGCTTCTAAGCATGACGGGCTCAGTAGACAGGAAGCCACAAAGAGACAACAGCTCATATAAGTTGCATAAAATGGCTGATGATTTGATGAATTCTGTGTTACAATTTGAATAAAAAAGATCTAGAACACAACCATCATCAAAATGTTGGAAGTTGATTTGGTCATTTTCCTTACAGTCATATGATGAGACCTCAATTTAACATTGTCTGCTTCTTATTTCAAGAGAGTTTTAATTTGGTATTAAATTAGTTATCATGCTTGGATGCAAACCTAATAACAGGTAAAACTTGAGGCACAACATATGACCAGTGAGAGTAAATGGAGCTAAGCTTGAGTTTTCAGCCAAGATCACAGTCTGATGGTCTTGAACACCAGGCTTTTTAGCCTCTCGGTAGCATCTTCCAGAGTAGATAGATGCCCTTGGGTGGACAACACCTTAAATCCTGTGACCTCTTCTCTGGGTTTCTGTCTTCTCCTGAATATTGGCCCTGTAATTTCTCACTGTCCCGTTAGTCCCTTAAAGCTAGCGTATAAAAGTGTTGTCCAGACCCTAGTTGTCCCCAGCATTACGGCTGGCCTGAATTACCTGATCTGCTTTTATTAAAAGAAGAAATATACTTTGTTTTATATTTATTGTATATTTCATTTCTAGAAGTCTATTTCTATGGTAAATTTGCTAGATCTCTGTTTATGGTTTCCTATTTCCTGACAGTTTCATACTTACGTGTTATATCTTATAATAATCATAGTTGTTTTATCATATCTGATCATTCCAACATGCAAAGATTTTTTTCTTTACTGCATTTCTGTTACGTATGTTTATTCATGTTTCTTCTTGTTCATGGCACCTTACATGTTCTTGACTGTGTAATGCTTATTGGCACTGAAAAAATTGTCAGTATGGAGAATGCTGTAAGCAAAATAACGCCCCATCCACAAAGATGTCCATGTCCTAATCTTTGGAAACTGTGAATATGTTAGGTTACATGGCAATGGGAAATTAAGATTAAAAATGAAATTAAAGTTGCTAATAAGCCATATTTAGACCAAAGCTAGTATTCTGAATTATTCAGATAGGCCCAGTGTAACCGCAGGGGTCCCTAAAAATGGAAGAGGGAGGCAGGAAAAAATATTGAGAAGAAGTGAGTGTAAGAACGAATGGTCAGGGAAATGCAATATATTTTTTAAAGATTTTATATATTTATTCATGAGACACACACACACAGAGGCAGAGACACAGGCAGAGAGAGAAGCAGGCTCCATGCAGGGAGCCCGACATGGGACTCGACCCCGGGGCCCCAGGATCATGCCCTGGGCCGAAGGCAGCGCTAAACCTCTGAGTCACCCAGACTGCCCAAGGAAACACAATTATTGATGGGCTTCAAAGTTGTGTGAACCAAGAAATGTAGGTACCCTATAGCACCTAGAAAAGGCAAGTCAATGACTTTTGGCTTAGGGAGACACAGGGTTGAACTTCTACTAGAGACTCTGTAGATTCTTCTAATCTCAACTAATCTGTACTACTTTAAAATAAATCTGTCTTTTAGGCCACTGAATTAAAGCAGCAAAAGAAAGTTAATAAAGATCCAGGGTAGAAGTACCTTGTTCCAGGGAAGGTTTTTGTTTTTGTTTTTGTTTTTGTTTTTGTTTTTTTGCATCTGTCAGGTGCCTGGCAGCATACTAGCCCAGGAATACCTTAAGCCAATTTAATACCAGGCAATTCCCTGGATCATCCTAAACTAGTTTGCAAATAAATGTGCTGGCCAGCTCTATTCATTAACAAGAAGTCTTTTCTACAGTTCCACGTTATGGAAAAGAAGTGAGTATGTTAGAAACCATTGAATCATATACTTTAAATTCATGAATTATATGGTATATGAATTGTATCTTCATGAAGCTAATATATATATATTTTTAATTTTTTTTAATATATATTTTTTAATGTGGCTGTAGTTCTTTGAGTTTCTGTTTTTTTTTTTTTTAATTAGGTTTATGCTTTCACTCTGATGTTGGCATCAAAGTTCCTTATTTTTGCCAAATGTTTCATGGATTAAAATAATATACATGAATGTATATATATAATTTTGTAAGTATTGAAAAGAATTTCAAATGTCAGGGAGATAAAATAATATTTGGGCTTCTGTGTGTGCATGCTTACATGAGTCCGTGTGTGTAATCTTTGACAAAGCTGGTGTCCTTACTTTTGTTTACATGCCATGGTCAGACTCCTGCCCATTTCTTTACTCATGCTCCTTATGTCCTCCCAAATCACAGCAGTACCTTTGTTTGGTTTGGTTGTGTATTTCGTTAGCATTTTTCTTTAGTCCTTAAGGGTTAAAGCAATAAATGCCGTATAAACATGTATTAAAACGAAAGGTCTAGCCATTTCTATTCAAAAATCACTAGGATTGTGGTAAAGCACTAGAGAAGATCTTTCCTGGCATAGAAAGGTGATGAGTAATAATCGTGCCTGATTTCCATTAAATTCCTGCTGATATCTCTCAGTCAATCATTTCTAAAGGAATGATACTGTGTATAAGTGATTATTTTTATTAGTAGACTTTATTTTTTAGAGCAGTGCTAAGTTTAGAAAAAACTTGAAGGGATAATACAGGGAAGTCCTCTTGCCAGCAGTCTCCCCCATTAACCTTTTCCAGTAGTGCAGTACATTTGTTACATTTGACCATTTTTAACTAAAATCCATAGTTTACATTAGTTTTCACTGCCTGTGTTGTACATTTCCATGAGTTTTGACAACGCATGATATCATACATCCACCATGATAGGGTCATTGAGAATAATTTCACCACCTTAAAAATGTCCTGTGCTGCAACTAAGCTATCCCTTGCTTCCTCCCCCAGAAATCCTGGCAACCAGTGATTTTTCTTTTTTTTTTTTACTGTTTCTGTGGTTTTACCTTTTTTCAGAATATCATGTGATTTTAATTCATTTCTGATCTGAGAACATGCTTTGTGTGAATTACATTCTTTTAAATTTGTTAAGGTACTTTTTTACAGTCAAAATGTGGTTTATCATGGTGAATGTTCCATGTGAGCTTAAGGATGTGTATTCTACTATTATTGGATGAAGAGTTCTATAAATGTCAATTAGACCCAGTTCAGTTCAACTATAGCCTTACTGATTTTCTACCTGCTGGATATGTTAATTAATAATACAGTAGTGTTGAAATCTCTGAGTGTGATAGTGGATATATCTATTTGTCCTTGAAGTTCTATTAGATTTTGGTACAAATGTTTTGATTCTCTGTTATGTTAGATGCATACATATTAAGGATTTTATGTCAGACTTGTGTCTTCATTATGTTATGTTGTCTTAGAGAATTGACACTTCTATCATTATGTTAATGCCCCTCTTTACTTGTAATACGTTTCCTTGTTATGAAGTCTGACTTGTCTCAAATTAATATAGTTACTTCTGCTTTCTCTTGATTTTGGTATAACTTTCCAACTCTTTACTTTTAATGTAGCTGTATTTTTATATATAAAGGGGGTTTCTTGTACACAACATATAGTTGGGTCTTGGTTTTGATCAACTCTGATGGTCTCTGTCTTTTAATTGGTGTATGTAATCATTTACATTTAACATGATTACTAATATGGTTGGATTGATATCCATCATACTAGCAACTGTTTTGTGTTTGTTGCCATCATTCTTTGTTTCTTTGTTTCTTTTTTTGGTCTTTCCCTATTTTTCTACCTTCTCTAGTTTTATTTTTATTTATTTATTTATTTATTTTTAAAGATTTTATTCATTTATTCATGAGAAATAATTCATGAGAATATTCATTTATTCATGAGAGAGAGAGAGAGAGAGAGAGAGAGAGGGACACAGGCAGAGGGAGAAGCAGGCTCCATGCAAGGAGCCCGATGTGGGACTTGATCCTAGGACTCCAGGATCACGCCTTGGGCCAAAGGCAGGCACCAAACCACTGAGCCACCCAGGGATCCCCCTCTTCTCTGGTTTTAATTGAGCATTTTATATGATTCCAGTTTTCTTCCTTCTTAGAATGTCAATTTTACTTCGTGTTTTAATGTTTTGATTATTTCCCTAGAGTTCGAAATATACATTTACAACTAGTCTTAGCTCACTTTTAAACAATACTAGCTTGCTACATAGGTAGTACAGGTGCCTTAGAATATTCTAGATTCCTTCCTCTTGTCCTTTATAACATTGCCATCATTCATTTCACTCATCCATAAGCTATAGTCATTTGGCACATTGTTGTTATTATTTTGAACAAATGTGTAAATTATTTTTAAGAAATCTTGGAAGAATACTAATTGATGTTTAGATAACACAATTACTGTCTTCAATGAAACGCACCACTCAACGTATTCTCTAATAATTGGGCTGTAATTTCACAATCAAAAAGATACATGTGTTTCACTGCAAACCTGAGTGAATGTTAAAATTAATAAACACATGATCTGCTGAGCATTTGCTATGCTCTAGGCACTGTTCCAAGTTTCTTACATGCATTATCACAGTTCCTTCTCACAAAATCTTTGTACTCTTCCCTTTTTTACAGTTGGATAAACTAAAGCACAAAATATTTACATAACTTGCCTAAGGTCACAGGACTAATAAATTCCAGTAATTGGAAAAGTAAGATTTGAACTCATGCATTGTGGTTTCAGAGTATTTATTTATTTATTTATTTATTTATTTATTTATTTATTTAACACTATTCTGTCTCCAAGTATAGGGAAGGAAATATAAAATAATGAAGGAATGGAAACTAAATATTTATTAAACACTTACAGTGTCCTAGAAATCATTCAATTACTTTATTTAAATAGTAATTACATTATGCATATCATTTCATTTAATTCTCACAATGTCCTATTAGATTTTTTTTTATCACCATTTATAGATAAGGAAACTATAGTTCAAAAAGATTAAATAATTTGACCAAGGACATGTACCAAAACAATGAGAGGGCCATTATTGTAACTACATTCTGTTAGACTCCAAATAATATGCTATACTACACTTATTGAAAAATCATCTCAGATTTCTCCATTGAAATATACTAGTAGGGACACTCGCCAGGTTATTATACATTTGAAAATAGCAGGAGCATGAGAAACATGAAACCCTGAGATAAAAGGTGCCAGGCTCCCTAATGAAAATCATGGAAAAGCCCTTGGTTACTCTTTAAAAGACCACTGCTGGCATCATCACCACTATCATGATTTTCATGTTCATCATTGATTTGGCCAATTAAAAAGAGATTTAAGTTCATTCTCCTCTAAAATATGATTTATATGGTGATGGACTAAGTTATGCCATTACAAATAAAATATTTTTCTGAACTCATTTTAGTAAGTACATGTTAAATACTCTGTAGAAGGTTATGATCTTTTCCTCCTCCAAATGCAAATGCTTTTGACACCTTTCTTATTCTGAAGCTTAGGGAGTTTAATTTAATGATAGGCAATTCTGTGGTTTAAGTTGTGAGAGAGATTTTTTTAAAGATTTTATTTATTCACTTGAGAGAGTGAGCAAGAGAGAGAGAGAGAGAGAGCACATGAACAAAGGGCAGAGGGAGAAACAGATTCTCCCACTAAGCAGGGAGCCAACTTGGGGCTCCATTCCAGGCCCCCGGGATCATAACCTGAGCTGAAGATAGATTCTTAACTGACTCAGCCATCCAGGCACCCCTGTTGTGAGATATTGAAATGAAAATAATTCAGGACACATTAAAACTTTAAGGAGTCTCAATTTAGAGCAGCTTTTGCAAAATCACCAGTTATAAGTTCTTATTTTCACAGAATCAGTAATGAGTTTTAAGTCAAGCTGAGATAACTCACCAGTTTGTCAGAACCTGGGCTGGGCTATGCACTTTTTAGGGTCAATTGTTGAACATTGGACATCATTTAGAGCCTTCTTCTACTTTTGCCAAAGTAGAGAATAGAAGAATAGAGAAGCCCACATAATTTATGCCTAAGTGTTTTAGTATTTGTCAAAAAAAAAAAAAAGAGAGAGAGAGAGAGCGAGACATATAGTGTAACATCATTTTTTGTGCATCTTCTTTAAACACCAAAAATCAACATTAAAAAATGTAAAAATAACTCTCATCTTACTAAATGTCATATAGTAATCATAATTACCTCTCCTAATTTTCACAAGGACTTTGCGAGATGGCTATTAATTATAATCCCTATGTTATGGAGGTAGATGAGACTCAGAGAGATTATTAAGCCTTATTCAAAGCCATATAGCTCTACTCTAGTAATATGTGAAGCTAGAATTTGATCCTATGTCTCTCTTTTACCAAAGCCTATGCTTTAAATACTGATTTTGCTAGTCACAGTGAGTATATAGTCTTAGTTACTTAAGACCAAGTTCTCCTCTTGAAATAATAATTTTTGATTCCATCCCATTACTTCTCTATTCAGAAAGATACTTCACAAGAGAATCAAATAAACTGGTAAATAACCATTGATTGCAAAGTTATTTTTTTACATTGATGTAAAACCTGCCCCCTGTCACTTTCCTCTACTGGTTTTCTTGATATGTAATATGAGACCCAAGGAACCTCTTAAATCACAAAGAACAATGACTCTCAAGATACTAAGACTGGAAGAGGCCTTTTGAGCCACTATATAGCAGATTCTAGTTCCTTTTCCTTCACTGGGACTGTGGTTCTCACAAATTGAATATGGAATTAAGAAAATGATTTAAACTCAAGGGGAAAAAACAACTTCATTTCCACAGATGGTTCCGAAAATGACTGAAAGAAATCCTGAGATGAAATATGTTCATGAAATTTAAGGTTGAGCCTACAGAAAAACCACCATACAGGGATGGTGGAGGGCTAGGAGCCAAAAATTTACTTTATGAATCTACTGCAATGTTTAGTGAAAACTAGGTTAGTCGGACTCTGTGATCTTTGGTAACTCCTATCTCCGCGGACACAGGCATCTTTTTCAATGTTGAACCACAGAGCAGAAATGATTTTCCACAAAATAACATTTTCCTATGATTTATCCTTTTGGTAAAAAAAAACAAATAGTGTAAAATGGAGTTTGAGGATTTTAAAAAATAGTTTAGTATATGAAATATTATGGAGTAATATGAAATAATGATAAGTTTTATGTTTAATAGACAGTATAACCAACCTGAGAAAATAAAGTTAGACACCCTCGGATTCACCCCTCCAGATGAAAATACACAGAGTGGAGAGAGGAAAGAACATACCTAAGGCCTTCCTGGTATCAAATATCAGAGTTAGGACGGTAAGCTATGTGCTATGCCCTTTAATTCTGTTTTCTGCATACAGAAATAATAATAGTAACACTACTGTAATGTATATACATAATATATACATACATGTGGAGACACATACACACACACACACCTAAATACATATACACCTCACAAAAGCCCTATAAAGTGAATACTATTCATAACATGTTGGATGGATGAGGAAGCAAGGAGAAAGGATAAATACCTTTTGCAAAGTTACATAGCTAAGAAGTGGTAAAACTGAGTTTTGAATTCAGGTAGCCTGTATGTAGAGTCTGTACACATAACTACTTCACTATATTGCCTCTGTACTCCAATTTGAACCTTAAGCGTAACTAAGATTTAATCAAAACTTTCACTGAGGTCTCAATTGTGGGTGAACCTCAGAATATTATTACCTTTATTTTATCACTTAATAAATAGCAGGTGGAAATACGCCTTGTCACTCAGAAGGCTCTTATATAATACTAACTTCAACTTCAGTTCCCTGTCATGAGGAAATGAAAGCAAGGAATTGTAAAGGACTCACTCAAGATTGTAGGATAAGGAGAAAAATAATTCCAATACTGGAATTCAGATGTTCTTACTCAGAATCCTTCTAACCTGTTGACCAGCACCATGTATTCCCAAAGCACAGAGGTTTGTCTGGCCCAAGGCAGGATCATAGATTTGGAGGGACCTCTAACATGTTCAAAGGCCATGGACCTGTAGATTTTTCAAGAATTCTCTAAGCTCCTGGATATAATATAAACTATTCTCTAAGTAATTGAAAGCTATTTCTTGAGGGAGTCTCTCTTGGAAAAAGCACAGCTTTTGTGAAGGCTGACATGGCCTCTAAGGTCTGACTTTGTCACTCTCTCACTTATTGTCTAACACATGAATACAAGTCAGAGGACATTATTTATATTAACCAACAATCAGCCTTATATTTGAAGATTAACGAAACCACAGTTCAGGAATCTTGTAGATGCTCCTTTAAATACACATTCTCAAATAAATATTTGTATGAGTAGACATTCTGGAATTTTAGTAAGGTGGATGGAATAAATATGCCAAAATGTATCTGTAGGAATACCAGGTCATTCTGATATTAATCATCATAATAGATTTTAGATTTATGTAATACAGTATATAGAGGCAAAATTTCCATGTTTATACCATGCTCATGAAATATAGTTTATATCTGTCTTCTATATGCATGATGTATTCACAAGTGTCAGGCAAAGAGAAGAATAAATAGAGACAGGTACTCCAGGAGACAGGAATTGCACATACATAAGTCTTGCATCAACCTAAGGAATAAAGATTATCTCTCACTTGGCCCTTCCTTCCATGCAACACAACTAAACTTTTTATTTATTTTTATTTTATTTTTTTAAAGATTTTATTTATTTATTCATGAGACACACACACACACACACAGAGAGAGAGAGAGAGAGAGAGAGAGAGAGACAGGCAGAGGGAGAAGCAGGCTCCATGCAAAGAGCCCGATGTGAGACTCGATCCAGGGACTCCAGGATCACACCCTGAGCCGAAGGCAGACACTTAACAGCTGAGCCACCCAGGTGCCCCACAACTAAACTTTTTAAAAAGGGTTCTGTGAATGCCTAAATTCTAAATAACTCTTCATTCATTGAAAATGAAAAAAAAAAAAAAACATTTAATCTGTAAACTTCCTCTCCACCCTGTCTCTCTATCATCACTCCCCTAATCTTCCCCAGATCTGCTTGTTGAAGTCTACCCACCCTTCAATAAGAAGATCAAATGGGATTTCTTCAAGGAATTCACTATTAAGCATGACCACCCCCATCATATTTCCACATGAAATTATTCTTGTTTTCTCCCCTGTGCTCCTGTATCACCTTTCTCATACCACCATTATAGCATTTATATGTATTTAAATTAGAACACTAGAGAAAAGTTCTCAGTGGAAATCTGTCTTGGTCAATTAGTAATTATTGCTGATCATTTTCAATGAAAGCTGACAAAAAAGGTGGAGGAAGCTTCAGGGCTCCTTGGGGGCAGCAATTCCACCCTCTTCCTCTTTTCTAAGAATGGGCTTTCATTTCCAGGTATCAGCCCTCTTGGGTGGCAGTTGACTTGTTTTTATGACTTTCTGAGGTTAAGGAGCCAACTATAGTTTTACTCCTAGGACCAGTCTGGTCCATTGATTTGAATTAAAGGGAGAAAGTTGTTTCTAAGAGAAATGATTTGTGCGCCTGCCCTCCACTAACTGCAGTGGCCCCCCAAAAGCTGATTCCTAATGGTTAATATGGAAACCTTTGATTTTCTGAGTTTCAGGTTGAACAATTGAAATGGAGTCTTTATTCTCAACCAGCCTCCTCCCAAGGGCACAGTGGTAAACCATAGGTTACAGTGTCATTATTTAGGCTGTCTTAATTGCAGCGATTAGAATTAGAAGGCAAGCTTACATTAATTTTAATTAAAAAATGGGTATAGAGTTCAGGGAACAAGGTAAAATACTGCTTTTGATTCACAGTATAAATATGACAATGTTTTGTACACATCACCATTATAATTTGGCAAAATCAAGACTATTTCCAAAGCTTTATTATATTTCGGTGACTAGACCATTTTTTAAAGGCTATAGTTTATTGTTCTCTGTGGTATAAACTCAGTTTGTAACATGTCTACAAAAATTGAAACATACCTATGCTAGTTCATTGGCATTACCAATGTTGTTTGAAATTATTAATCACGTAAGCCCAACAGTGGAAGTCTGCCTGTTTCCTAGGTACTTTGAAAATCAGTCAGCAATCAACACCAGTGGTGTTTTTAATTTAATTATAACAGATTATGTAGTTATAATTGATATGCAATAAACTTTACATATTATAAGGTGCATATTTGACCATTTTTGACACACACACACACACATATATATATAACACACATGAAATCACTGTAATCAAGAAAATGAACATAACTATCACTGTCAAAAGTTTCCTCATGTCCCTTTGTGAACCCTATCCCCACCTTTCCTGTCCTGTCAATTACTTTACATTTTGGGAATTTTAATTAATTAAGTTTTTAAAGTTGTTTTTGTTATTTTTTTATTGAAGTTCGATTTGCCAATATATAGTATAACACCCAGTGCTCATCACATCAAGTGCCCTCCTCAGTGCTCATCACCCCGCCTGCCTCCCCTTCCACTACCCTTTGTTTCCCAGAGTTAGGAGTCTCTCATGTTTTGTCTCCCTCTCTAATTTTTCCCACTCATTTTCTCTCCTATCCCCTAGAATCCCATTCGCTGTTTCTTATATTCCCCGTATAAATGAAACCATATAATGTTTGTCCTTCTCCAATTGACTTACTTCACTCAGCATAATACCCTCCAGTTCCATCCACGTCAAAGCAAATGGTGGGTATTTGTTGTTTCTAATGGCTGAGGAATATTCCATTGTACACATAGACCACATCCTCTTTATCCATTATTCTTTCCATGGACACCAAGATTCACCAAGGTTATGTATTGGACATTTGGGTTGCCTCCAGTTTAGGTGTAATACAAGCAAAACTCATATAAATATTTCAGTATAAGTTCTCTTGTGTGCATATGAATACATTTCTCTTGGGCACATACCTGGGAGTGAAATGGCTGCATTATATGATAGACATGTGTTTAATTTTTTAAGAAACTTGCAAACTGCTTTCTAAAGTGGTTGCACCACCTCTGATGGGGCTGAAATTAAGATTTGTTTTCATGCCTCATTAAACACATGGACTGTGAGATGTGTCGGGTATATATAGGTCATGTGGATTTCGGGCAAGAGGAAGAGACTCTGCCCCATTTTTTAATTGCTCTTGTGGGAAGCATCTATTGGTTGATTCTTTAATCATATGTCCTTTAGTTTGTGTTTTGTTTTTGTGTTTTGTCTGAGAAAGTTTTTATTTCTCCTTCACTTCTTTTTTTTTTAAGATTTTATTTATTTATTCATGAGACAGAGAGAGAGAGAGAGAGAGAGAGAGAGAGAGGCAGAGACACAAGCAGAGGGAGAAGCAGGCTCCATGCAGGGAGCCTGACATGAGACTCGATCCTGGGTCTCCAGGATAAGGCCCTGGGCCAAAGGCAGGTGCTAAACCACTCAGCCACCAGGGCTGCCCCACTTCTTCTTTTTATTTTTTTTTATTTTTAAACAAGTGTTGGTGAGGATGTGGAGAAATTGGACCCCTTCACAATGTAAGTGGGAATGCAAAATGGTAGAGCTACTACAGACAACAGTATGGAGGTTCCTCAAAGAATTTAAGATGGAACTACTATAAGATCCAACAATCCCATTTCTGGATCTTTATCTGAAAGTATTGAAATCAGGATCTTGAAGAGATATTTGTACTCCTGTGTCCATTATAGCATTATTCACAATAGCAAAGAGGTGGAAACAATCCACATGCCCAGCAGTGAATAAATGGTTGAAGAAAATGTGGTATATCCATTCAGTGGAATATTATTCAGACATTAAAATAAATTCTGTCATATAGTACAGCATGGATGAAACTTGAGGAAATTATACGAAGTGAAATAATTCACAGACGGACAGTTCCTGCATGATTCCACTTTTATGGGGTATCTAAAATAGTCAAACTCATTGAAGTGGAAAGTAGAATGATGGTTGCCAGGGCTAGAGAGTGGGGATATGGACAGTTAGTATTAAACTGAGTTTCAGTTAAGCAAGATGCATAAGCTCTAGAGACCTGCTATACAGCACTGTGCGTATGGCCAGCAGTAATGTATTATACACTTAAAAATCTGTTAAGGGGTTACATCTCATGTTAAATTCTTACAGCAATAAAATAAAATCTAAAAATATGGACTTTTTTTTTAAGAGTAGTTTTACTTTCACAACAAAACTGAGCAGAAACCATAAAGTTTTTATATATGCCCTGCCCCACCCCCAACAACCTCCCTATCAGCACCCCCACCAGCCTGGTATGTTTGTTAACATTAATGAATCTACATCGATCCATCATTATCACCAAAAATCCATAGTTTACCTTAGAGTTCGTTCTTGGTGCTGTACATTCGATGGGTTTGGACAAAGTTATAAGAGCACATATCCACCATCATAGTATCCTACCGAGTAGTTTCACTGACCTAAAATTTCTCTGTGCTCCACCTATTCATCCTTCCCTCTTCCCAACCCTGGGTAATCACTGATCTTTTTACTATCTCCATAGTTTTGCCTTCTCTAGAATGTCATATATTTGGAATCATAACAGTATGGAGCCTTTTCAGATTGACTTCTTTCACTTCGTAGAATGCATTTCACTTTCCTTCATGTCTTTTCATGGCTTGATAGCTCACTTCTTTGTGTAGTGCTGACTAATACTCCATCGTTAGCTTGGCTTTTTACTCTCTTAAAAGTGCAATTTAAAAAGTAGAAACTCAGGTAGCTCCGGTAGCTTAGTAGTTTAGCGCCGCCTTCAGCCCGGGGTGTGATCCTGGAGACCCCGGATCAAGTCCTATGTCAGGCTCCCTGCACGGAGTCTGCTTCTCTCTCTACCTGTGTCTCTGCCTCTCTCTCTCTCTCTCTCTCTCTGTGTGTGTGTGTGTGTTCTTCATGAATAAATAAATAAAATCTGCGGGGGGTGGGGGTGAATGGGTGGTGGGCACTGAGGGGGGCACTTGACAGGATGAGCACTGGGTGTTATTCTGTATGTTGGCAAATTGAACACCAATAAAAAATAAGTTTATTATTAAAAATATATAAATAAATAAAATATTTAAAAAATAAAAATAAAAAGTAGAAACTTGTAATTTTGATGCAGTGTTATTCCCCAGTTTTTCTTTATTTTGTGGACCATCTTTTTAATATTGTTTTTAAGAAATCTTGGCTTAAGTGGCAACTGGGTGGCTCAGTCAGTTGAGCACCTAAATCTGTTTCAGCTCAGGTCATGCATGATCTCAGGGTCCTGGGGTAGAGGCCAGCATCAGGCTCAGCACTTGGTGGGGAGTCAGTTTGAGGATTCTCTCTTTCCTTCCTCCTGCTTGTGTTCTCTCTCTCTCTCTCAAATAAATAAATAAATCTTAAAAAAAAAATAAATCTTGGCTTAAATCAAGGATAGAAAGATTTCTTCTTATATTTTCTTCCAAAATTTTGTAGTTTACAATTTTACGTTTAGGTCTAGTATATGTTTTGAGTTAATATTTGTATATGGTGTGACATTTGAATTGAAGTTCATTATTTTGGCATCTAGAGATCCAATTATTTCTGTAGCACTTCTTGAAAAGACTATTCTTTCTCTGTTGAGTTGACTTTGTACCTTTGTTGAAAAGCAGTTGCCCATATTTATGAAAAGCTACTTCTGGACGCAAGGATATTTATTGATTTATTTTCTTTCTTAATGCCAGTATTACACTGGCATGATACTGTAGGTTTTTTAAAGTGTTTTTTTTTGTTTGTTTATGCAATCTCTACACCCTATGTGGGACTTGAACTCATGGCCTCAAGATCATAAGTCACACACCTTCCTGACTGGGCCAGCCCAGCATACCTATAGTTTTTAATTAAAGTCTTGAAATTATGTTGTGTTTTTTCTCTGAATCTATTCTTTTTCAAAAAATTTGTTTTGGTTATTCTAGATTACTTCAATTGCTGTATGAATTTTAGAATTGATTTATTAATTTCTATAAATGTTTGATAGAATTCACCAGTGAAGCCATCTGGTTCTGAAGTTCTCTTTGTAGGGTGTTTTTTTTTTTTTAATCAATATAGGAGTATTCAAGTTATCTATTTCTTCTTAAGTGGGCTTAGGTAGTTTGTGTCTTTCAAGGAATTTATTTATTTTCTCTAATTTGTTGAAATTATTAACATACAGTAATATGTTATGTCCTCTTATTATCCTTTCAACATCTGTAGCATCTGTTCTGATGCCATCTCTCTCCTCAAGTTGGTAATTTGTAATTTGTGTCTTCTCTATTTTTGTTTCCTGATCACTCCAGTTAAATCTTTTTTAAAGTCCAAGCTGATAATTTCTACCTTTTAAGTGATGACATTTGAACTATTTTCCTTTAATATGACTGTCAGTAAGTTCTCATACTCTGTCTTGAGAACTCTGCCTTTAACTCTCCAGATGCTCAGGGTATCTGTCAGTCTTTGTCTGGGTTCCCCTATTTACACCACAACCTGGAAAATCTCTCAAGACAGTAAGGCAGAGGCTAGGGAATTGGATACCTTATTTGTTACCCATTTCTCAAGGATCACTCTCTTCTACTTCCTGATGCTCAATGCCTTAAAAAACATTGTTTCATATATTTTTCACTTTAAAAAAATGTTTTAGGCAGGACAGGAGGGTATATCTAGTGTCTCTTATGGCATTGTGGTTGAAAGAAGGAGTCCCAAATAATTCTAGTTATATTACTTACAATGTATTCCAAACATTTAGCATACAGAAATATGTATAAACATGTAAAATCTACCTAGCTTGTGACCCTGAACAAATTACAAATGGATTTCATAAAATGATGATTATCAAAACATATTTTTATTTAGTAAACATATGTTTACTTAATGGACTATGGTAAGGGTTAAATGAGAGGTAGTACTTCATAATGAAGGCCAAACTGGACATTAGGAGTGAAATGATGGTATATTACAAGCCAGAAAAGTTACTTAATTATATTGCATATGATAGATATCCCTGCTTGCACTTACTAGAGAATCTATTTCCTTTTTTATTGATATATAATTGACATATAACATTATATTAGTTTCAGGTATGCAACATAATAAGAGATCTGTTTTCAAATCAGACCCCAAATAGTTGCTTTTCCTGCATAAGGAAGCAGGTTAAATTGTTTCCTAAAATGTTTAGGTTAACTAACTTCACAGAAGCCTTCCCATGGTCAATGGCTTAAGAGCCCTTGCATTAGATCTCTAAGCTTACTTCCAAATTTGGGAATCTTTATTTCTATCTTTTCATTAGAAACATTGTACACCTATGTAAAAGTGGAGGGATATTTGCATAAGATTTTTTTTAGAGAAATAAACATAAAGTACTGACTTACAGAGATAATAATGGTGACCAATGGCCATCTTAGATTTGCGTATATTTTCATTTCTCAGGGTTCCGTATCTAAAATTTATTTTCTCAGTAAAATATGTAAGATGATCATAAATGGCCCAGACTTACATTTCTTACGGCTATTTAAAAATTACTCATCTTTCCAATAGTGACATAATACATATCATTACTCATCAATATGGTTTTAATATCCATGCCAGATGATTTCATAAAATAAAGTGATTATAAAAGTAACTGGTCAGGTTAATGAATAAATTACATAATTATTCTATTTATCAATATAATTACCATTATGACTAACATGGTTGAAAACAGCAAACTTATACATCACATTATCAAATTCACTATGCAAAATCAGAAGGGGAATTTACCCTTTAGCCTTTTAAACATGACTCATATCCAGCTCACAAGGCACTGAGATCTGCTGTGGTATCTAGCCTCTGTAATAGGAAGCTGAGCAAGGGTCTATATGGGGTCTTCTTTTTATGATAAAAAGAAGAAGGAAAATGACAGGCATCAAGATGTGTAGCACATATTAAGAGCACTGGACCCATATTTTACATTTTTAAAGAGCTTTTAAACACCAATATATTTTTTATCATATTTCTTTATGTTTTAAGAATATCAAGAGATGGTGTTTTATCTTTAAACATTTACTGTTAACCTTCAATTTCTCTCTATAATAATATTGAGTAGTATAGATATTATTTTGCATTTTTTATGGATTTGTTTTTGTGGAATTCTGGGCATCTGCTGAATAAGCACATTTATATCCTGACATTCTATTAATCTAATATTCCCCCAGTTTTATTTGATATTTGATTGCCTTTGGTGGTGTTACACATTGCTGGCATAAATGTGCCTGTGGAATCGTAAATGAACATTACTAAGACTTTACATTTCCTATACTTTACAACTTGGATGTTTTAGGACTTAAAGGAATGGGAATTCTAGTACCATTTTAGTATCAGCTTCTTATAAACAACTTAGGTATATTTTCACCTTTATTTTTGCCATTTAACATATTTTGTAGTCATGTTGGTCCAACTTTCCCAGAAATAAATATAGCTTGAGTTTTGTGTAGTTACTACATAAATTTAAATCTTTCAAATATCCAACCCTTTCATCTGATATTACTTACAACTACTATGAAAGTTATGAGATTATAAAGATTGTTATTCATCTAGTCAAAGAAATATCTTTGTTTTTAATATGAAACAGGAGTCTTCATAAACTAGAAACTTAATATTCTGTAGGTGCTAAGGACAGGCTTCCTCAAAATGTGCCACAATGGCATTTCGATTATTTTAAATAAAAATTATTTGAGAGACAGCTTGCACAAGAAGGACACTCAGGGGACACCTGGGTGGCTCAACCTGCCTTTGGCTCAGATTGTGATCCCAGGATCCGGGATCGAGTCCTGCATCGGGCTCCCTGCATGGATCCTCCTTCTCTCTCTACCTGTGTCTCTGCCTCTCTCTCTCTGTCTGTGTCTCTCATGAATAAATAAATAAATCTTAAAAAAAATAAGGACACTCAGACTCTCCTCTGTCCCCCTAAAAGCAGAAAAAAATCTCCCATGTGAAAGATACCCTCCCTGTACCAGGGGACAAGAACATACTTATCACCAAAGGTGGGAAATTCAGAGTCCAGAAGGCTGTATAAACAACCCTGTTACATTTTACTAATTTACTGTCTCCACTCAAATTCTGTTTAGAATTCCTTACTACTTGAAGCTTCCAAGTTTCCTTTGCCCTGTCAAGTGCTCACAGATCTATTTTGTCTCGAAAATATAAAAACTGCTTGCACTCTGGTCATTTTTTTTTAGGTCTCAATTTCATTATTGAGCCTCCAGGTGCACATAATAGAACTTTGGGTTTTTTTCTTCTGCTAATCTTTTTCATGTAAATTTAATTAGTCTGGCTGGAAGACCTTGAGGGTAGAGAAGAATTTCTCCTTCCCTTCAATACACAACAAGCATTTCCATGATTGTTGTTAAGTGTGTATACAATTAATCAATCAGTTCATCATCTTGACTGAATTGGTCAAATTTGGTCATAATCTTGGATCTTTAAAGCTCTAGCTCAAACAAACCTATGTGTCAACCACTGGTTCAGAAGGTTTTTTTTTCATTTTTTTAAACATTTTATTTATTTATTCAGAGAGAGAGAGAGAGAGAGAGAGGCAAAGACACAGGCAAAGGGAGAAGCAGGCTCCATGCAGGGAGCCCGATGTGGGACTCGATCCTGGGTCTCCGGGATCACGCCCTGGGCTGGAGACAGCGCTAAACCCACTGAGCCACCAGGGTTGCCCCTGGTTCAGAAGGTTTGAGTGAACATCACTGAACTTCTTTATGTTTGTTAGACAAAATATGTGTGGTTATGCTATGATTACAGTAGCGACAAAACCTCAAGGGCTTAAAACAATAAAAGGTGTACTCTTGCTTATGCTATATGTGAATCTTCAATTGGCAGGGGACCCAGATCATCACTGTTACTCAAGGACCCACACAGAGCAGCCACCATCTCAACCATCCTTAGTTACTTTACCTCTAGTAATAGTCCTCTGGAGGGTGTGGTTTTTGACAATTAAATCCTCCCACTGAAAGTGATCATGCATTATTTCTATTTGCAACTCATTGACCTGATCTCATGAGACTCTCTCAACTACAAGTTTAATTTTACCATGTGGCCAGAAGACAGAGACTTGGAAATATTTGTTGAAGAGCATTCATGACTACTTCACATTACATATTTTTCACATTGTATGATTAAGGACTTTTGCTTAATTAAATGTATAAACCTCAATGTAAAAGACAGAAACATGTGGAACTGACTTACATGTCTTATGTTCAAGTTAGATGTTCGAAGTTTAAGGTAGACATTTCCTGCTCAAGTTAAACTACCCCAAAAGCCAAAACAAACCAGGCAAAAACAAGGTAGAACATTTACATAGCATATAAGACAGCAGCCCAAATGTTCTGAGGAACTGACATTCACATTTTCCACCAAGATTATCTTACTTAAAAAAAAAAAACTATAGTTATTCCTAATTGAAAAAGGGTAAAATTAATTTTTATATTGGTTATACGGAGACCTAATTATATGATACTAATTACATTTTCTCTGAAAATCGTTATTTGCAATGGTTATGTATATAAAATGTTTTTCCTTCATAAAATAAGATGAAATCAGAGAGGGAGACAAACCATAAGAGACTCTTAACTTTAGGAAACAAACTCAAGGTTGCTGGAGGGGAGGTTGGTGGGGGGATGGGGTAACTGCGTGATGGGCTTTAAGAAGGGCATGTGAGGGCAGCCTGGGTGGCTCATCAGTTTGTTTATTTATTTATTTATTTATTTATTTATTTATTTATTTATTTATTTTGTTTTTGGCTCATCATTTAGCGTTGCCTTCAGCCAGGGTGTGGTCCTGGAGACCCAGGATCGAGTCCCATGTCAGGCTCCCTGCATGGAGTCTGCTTCTCCCTCTGCCTGTGTCTGTGCCTCTCTCTCTCTGTCTCTGTGTCTCTCATGAATAAATAAATAAAATCTTAAAAAAAAAGACTGATGAATCACTAAACTCTAGCTCTAAAACTAATAATACACTAGATGTTGTTTCTTTTTAAATAAAAATTTTAAAAAAGAAATGTTTTCCTTTATGTTTATGAAGTTCTTAACTAAAAAACATCAAAACAATTTCATTTCTCTTGCTTTTTAAGCTACAATATTGGAAAGTTTCATTCAAAAGGAACTGAAATATGAGAAAATTGCTTTTGGCAAATTCTAGCAGAGCTTAAAAAAAAACAAGGCAAATGGGGAAGAAGCAAAAGTTTACCCTTTTAGTCTTAGCCTCTTCACTGAAGAAAAGGAATTCTCTTTTATGCATGATTATGAAACTTTTTTGTGATTTTTTTTCACAGCAAGAAATAATTTTGAATTGCTATTTAAAAAGTGTGTGTGTGCCAAAATAAAAGTATCATGAAATAATACGTACCCTTAATTTGAGATGCTTTTCTGAAATTTCCCACTGTATTTTATTACGTTATACTAAAAATACATGCTTCTTGTGATCCACTAAATTTATTTCACAGTTAATTGGATGCTACCTAAAGTTTAAAAAGTATTTTAGTGAACTTAAGCAATATAATCGTAAAAGTGCCCTCAACCAAGGAACATGTAAAATATAATATGTGAATATTGAAAATCAAACTCCAATATTAAATTTCTATTAATAATGGATCAGAATGGACAGAGAATAGGTCTGATTTACTACTGTATCTTCCATGTTCTAGTACAGAGTCTCTGTAGAGGCTCACTGTGGAAGGAAGGAAGGAAGGAAGGAAGGAAGGAAGGAAGGAAAGAAGGAAGGAAGGAAGGAAGGAAGGAAAGAGGGGGATGAATACATTTTTCACCATGAAATCTTAGTATTTGCACACTTTTAGGGTAATAAAAATAAAAATCATTGACAGTGCCTCAAAAAATTAAAACTAGAATTACCATATAATTTCAGAAATTCCATTTCTAGGCATATACCCAAAAGAATTGAAAACAAGGACTCAAATAGATATTTGTCCACCCATGTTCACAGTATTATTCACAATAGCCAAAAGATGAGCCAAAACAACCCAAATATCCATTAGATAGAGGAATGGATAAACACAATGTGGTGTATAAATACAATGGAATCATTCAATCTTCAAAGGGAAGGAAATTTTGGTGGATGCTACAACATGGATGAACCCTAAAAACTTTATGCTAAGTGAAAGAAGCCAGACAGAAAAA
The DNA here is from genome assembly GCF_018345385.1 of Vulpes lagopus. Classification (NCBI taxonomy): domain Eukaryota; kingdom Metazoa; phylum Chordata; class Mammalia; order Carnivora; family Canidae; genus Vulpes; species Vulpes lagopus. Next base: position 112,000,269 of record NC_054848.1, on the reverse strand, counting down.
CACAAATACTACATGATTCCATTTATATGAAGTATCACAAGTTGTCAAATTCTTTCCAACAGAAGGTAAAATAGTGATTATCAGGGGCTGGTGCAGGGGGGCTGTGGGGATTGGAAAGTTACTGCCTAATGGGTACAGAGTTTCAGTTTGAAGTGAAAAAGTTCTGGAGATAGGGATTATGGTGTCAAGATCAGGTGAATATACTTGATGCTACTTAACTGTCAAAACAGTTAAAATGGTAAATTTTAGGTTATGTAATGTTTTACCACAATAAAAATGTATCGGTCATTATTACTGCCTTTAACCACGCTTCCTACTTGTTATAGCTCTTTAAAGATTCCAAAATTATTTAGGGGCGCCTGGTTGGCTCAGTCGGTTAAGCGTCTGCCTTCAGCTCAGGTAATGATCCCAGAGTCCTGGGATCGAGCCCTGCATCGGGCTCCCCATTCTCCCACTCCTTCTGCCTCTCTGCCAGCTTGTGTGCTTGTTCCCTCTCTCTTTCTCTCATAAATAAGTAAAACTGTTAAGAAAATAAATAAATAAGTCTCCAAAATTATTGAATATATGATGTCTTTTGATAGTCCTGAGAACAACCCTGCAGTACACACAGCGTAGTAGTTATTATTCCATTTTGAAGATGAGGAAAATGGAGCTCAGGGAGTTTAAGTGATTTGTCCAAATGATACACAGCTAAAAGGTGGAAGAATAGAATCTTTAACTCATCCCAAGTTTTCGGATTGAAGTCTGGCATTTTTCTCTGACACTCCATTCAAGAAACTAATGGTTCCATGGGGAATACATTCCCAAGACCCCATGGATGCCTAAATTCAGGGGTAATACTGAATCCTATATAGCCTATGATTTTTCCTATATATACATACCTATGATAAAGTTTATTTTATGAAATTAGGCTGGGCACCTAGTTGGCTCAGTCAGATGAGCATCTGACCTTGGCTTGGGTCGTGATCTCGGGATCCTGGGATCCAGCTCCATGTCAAGTCCCTGCATCCATGGGATCCATGCTCAGCCAGGAGTCTGCTTCTCCCTCTCCCTTTCCTTTTGCCTCCCCCCCACCCCCGCTCATGCTCTCTCTCTCTCCCTCAAATGAATAAATAAAATCTTTTTTTAAATAAATTTATTTTTTATTGGTGTTCAATTTGCCAACGTATAGAGTAACACCCAGTGCTCATCCCGTCAAGTGCCCACCCCAGTGCCTGTCACCCAGTCACCCCCACCCCCCCCCCACTCACCTCCCCTTCCACCACCCCTAGTTCATTTCCCAGAGTTAGGAGTCTCTCATGTTCTGTCTCCCTTTCTGATATTTCCCACTCATTTTTTCTCCTTTTCCCCTTTATTCCCTTTCACTATTGAATAAATAAAATCTTGAAAAAAATGATAAATTAGGCACAAGAAGAGATTAACAGTAATAACTAATATATTCTTTATAATAAAAGCTATATGAATGTGGTTTCTCTCTCTCAAAATATCTTGGAATACTGTACCCACCCTTCTTCCTATGATAATGTGAGATGATCAAGTGCCCACGTGATGAGATGCAGTGAGGTGAATGACATAGGCCTAGTGACGCAGTGTCAGGCTATGGTCAGCCTTCTGGTGCTGCATCAGAAGAAGGATCATCTGCTTGCCAAGCGCCACTGACCACGGAAACTGAAAGCAAAACCGAGGTTAAGAGAAACTCCTGAAATCCCAAATCTGTAGTATTTCAATCCTTAGATCTAAATTCGACTCTTATCATAATGCATTCAGATAATCTGCATTCAGATAATCTGCCTTTAAAATTGAAGCCCGAGATCTGATAAAAATCTTTGGAAGAGGACAGTGAGTCAACCTGTCACAAAACAAAGACCTGGATTAGGTAACACTCAGTCAGACAACTTTCAGACTAATAGATGTATGATTTAACACTCAAGAATAATCCAGTAAATTCCCCCAGATAAACTTATTTTGAAACCTAGCCCGTGTCTTCTTTTATTGCCAATCCTCCCTCTCTCATCTGGACACAGATGCTTATTTTTTGGCCAGTGATACTTGCTTCATGTCATTCGTCTGTTTTCCCTGCAGCGAGGCTGGAAATGAGAGAAACGCAACGCATCCCAACTGCACGTGGGTGTCAGGAAGCTCATTTCTATTTGCAAGTAAAACCCACAGCAAGAAAACAAGAACCGAGAAACAAGACCAGAATATGATCATATTGTCTGCTCTATACATATCCAATGTGTATTAAGTCTCCTTCTCCCTCTCTCTCTCCCTCTCTCTCTCTCTCTCTCAATACAAGCCTTGCTAGGATATAAAGTCAGCTTTTCCAAACTTGTCGAAATGCAACAAATACATTTGAGAGATCTTTTTGAGTTAATTCTGAAACACAGAATTCACTGCTCACCCATCACTTCCCCAGGAACACAGTGCGGTAGTAACATGGGTGATCAGCACGATGGTTGCTGAAAACTGTCAAAATGATCTCCTCTTGCTTTTAGTCCCTGACAGATTTGACAGGTACAATTTCTTGGAGCTTCTTTCATTATTTCAGAACAGAGATGGGCTGGCATGAAATCCCCAACCTGCCTGGCTGCCTGTGGCATGTTCCAAAAATATCTAACCTACCTCTAGGTTCGTAGGGAATTGAAAAGAAGAGTGAAAGTTCCTTTGGACTTTCACACAGATGTCTTCTTATAGATGTTGCCTTACAAACTACACCCGTCAGCAGGCATGACCCCTTGGTGGGAATCAAGATGGCAGTAAGGCTCTTTCTGGAAGGTTTCTATGAAACACACCTGTCTATTCTTCGCAGACTGAACTAGAGGAAATAAGAAAGCCATATCTTGCCACTTAACTCGTTATTTTTTTTTTCATTACATAAGACTTCTAAGTAATAAAGCAACACAGATGACAGGACAGATGTATTTATCCACAAGCCATCCTCTAGTCTGTGATGTGACACCTTCCATCATTTCTCCCAAATTCATCTCCAGTGGCTCCCATGACACACTGTATCTCTACCTGCACTTAATAGCATCTGACGAGTATTATAGTTCTGCCTATGGTTTCCTGAAACCTACCAGCATATAAGCTCATTTTTATATTCCTAGAATTTGGCACATGGTATTAAAAAACTGTTGTAAATTGGGTTCGGTAAACTAAAACATAGGGTCCTAATAAGTCATCTAAAGATAACTCCACACATCGCTTATCAGTGGCTAACTGAGTAATTCACTTTATATTTTTATTTTTTATTTGTTAGATTTTATTTATTTATTTATTCTTGAGAGACACAGAGAGAGGCAGAGACAGGCAGAGGGAGAAGCAGGCTCCCTGGAGGGAACTCTGGGATCCAGAACTCCGGGATCACACCCTGAGCCAAAGGCAGACGCTCAACCACTGAGCCAGCCAGGCATCCCAAGCTTACATTCACTTTAAATAAAAGTTGATAAATCTAATATAAATGAAGTTTGATGCATGCTCAGACATCCTTGGTCTTGGAGAAAATATAAGAACTAGTTATTACTAAAAAATCAATTGTGGTTGCTCTCATTTCTTATGGTTGCTCTTCCCCCAGTTCAAGGCTCTTGATTCACAACTTATCGAAGGTTTCCAATCCGTTACACTTTTCTGCTTCCTGAAAAGACCACAGAGTCAAATGAGGAGGAAACAGTAGGTTTCCTTTTAGGTTGACCTAAAAGTTGAGAGGGAGAAAACATGGAAAGTGAGGTGAAAGCTTCATGGTCCAGCTCATTCCAGCAGGTGATCATTAAGATACCTAAGGGCTACACCAGCTCCACATTGACTCTGACCTGAGGCACACGAGTCATATAAAACCTGCCCACTGAGCTAAAAAATATATATAAGAAATAAACCCTTTTATTACAGGAATAAACATCAAGTGTTTCTTTATCATCTTAGAGAGTTTAATTCAGACCGAATCAATACACTTGGACACAAGTATGCCGCCCGGAGTAACTAAAATCTGATTCTATTCTTCATTCTTGGGTACAGCCTTATTGGAAATATCTGAGGGGGATACACGATAACATTTAATACTTAGAGGCATCAGAGTGTTAGTTTATCTTTCTTGGTCATCCACCAATCAAGTACAAGTGGAATCTCAGCTTGTCCTTTTAAAAACACCTTTATTTCAATAACCTGATTGTATTTTTTCCCATGTCCTTGCCCCTACGCACACACACCACACATCACATCACATCACATCACATCACAGTATATTATTCATTGTTCTCTGAACACATCATAGATGTCTTCAGTTCCTCAACCATGCTAATTCTGTGTCCTCATTGGAGTGTTCTTCTATCTCCCAATTTTTCTGCCTTCCTTCCTTCAAGATTCATATTACATATTAATTCCTCTACGACCACCTCTCTAAGTACACCAGTGGCTTTGAGTACTCCCCTAATCTGCACCCTCAAAACACTTTTTGTGTTTATCATCTAAATTACAGCATTTGGGCCTTGGATCCTATTTCTGTTTTAGCTACGAATATATATATATATATTCATGTAAGACAGAGAGAGCAGAGACATAGGCAGAGGGAGAAGCAGGCTCTCCATGGGGAGCCCAATGTGGGACTCGATCCCAGGACCCCGGGATCATGCCCAGAGCCAAAGGCAAACACTTAACCACTGAGTCACCCAGGCACCCCTCTGTTTTAGCTATATTAAAGCTATTTAGTCAACTCCTCTTCAAGTTCCCATAAAGTGGGAACACACTTGATCACTTTTGCATTCCAGTGGCATTCAGCACCCTGTACTACAAAGGCTAGTTGTTTAATACACGTGGTTTGAATAGTATTACATGACTATGGTTTTAATGATACTAAGTTCACATTTCCCAATCTTATCAACTCTGATAAACAAATTCCTTTTAGTCCACTTTTATGTCCTTCCCTATACTCCGGCTACCCAAGGAGAGCTACTTCAGAAAATGCAGTGATCCTGTTTTGCAGATACTATCCTTTACTCTCAACACATGTAATTAAACTAAGTCTTCTGTGAATGAAGTACACTATTTCCAAGAGGGGCATCTTCTACCAGAGTTGGGCATCATATTTATACTGTGTCAAATTTAATAAATGGTACTTTTTTTTAAAAAAAGATTTTATTTATTATTTGAGAGAGAGAACATGAACAAGAGAGAGGAGCAGAGGGAGAGAGAGAAGCAGACTCCCTGTTAAGCAGGGAGTCTGACATGGGGCTCAATATTAGGGCCCTGAGATCATGTCCAGAGCCAAAGGCAGATGCTTAACCAACTGAGCCACCCAGGTATCCCAATAAATGGTACTTTTATGCAAAGCCTATGTAAGTTTTAGGGTTAAAATGATGTGAAAAAATAAATAAGCATAAAATGCCTAGAAAGGGAAACAAATGGATATTAAAAATGAAGGAAAACATTGCTGCTACAATTTCTAATATTAAGCCAATGGCAGCAGAAACTCAGCAGAAAAGTCTATTCATTATTGATAATTAAGGGATATCAGCCTTTGATGTAGGTGAGGTATATAATATTGTTATCAGTGACATCAATGGACTCATTCCCTCATGGCTTCTTTTTTTTTTTTTTTTTTTTTTTTTTAGTTGCCATCAATAAGAAATTTACTTGTTTTAAAAAAATCCAAATGCTGGCATTGTCCAGAAAAATTTAACAGGTTTATTTATAATTGTTATAAAGTTGAACTGCTGAAACGTGTTCACTGAAACATTTTGACTTGCATTAATGCTTTATGTCCCCGCATTTATATTAAAAATCCACACACAAATGAAAATGGAAAAACTGCCAATACCTGATTTCTGTCCCCTATTTTTCCACTTGCAATCATATACTTAGGTACCTTTTGACCCCATGGAAAAAAAATATCTAACGTTCAGAGAACTACCAATAACAGGAAGAAGAGGAAAAAAAAAAAATTTTTTTTTTTTTTTTAAAGAATGAAATGTTTTCCATCATAGTGGATTCTTAAGCACGTTCTCCACGTATGCGGCGTGCTAGCTGGATGTCTTTTGGCATAATTGTGACACGTTTGGCATGGATAGCACACAGGTTGGTGTCTTCAAAGAGGCCCACCAGATAGGCCTCACTTGCCTCCTGCAAAGCACCAATAGCTGCACTCTGGAAGCGCAGATCTGTTTTGAAGTCCTGAGCAATTTCTCGCACCAGACGCTGGAAAGGAAGTTTGCGGATCAGAAGTTCAGTGGACTTCTGATAACGTCTAATTTCACGGAGTGCCACAGTACCAGGCCTGTAACGATGAGGTTTCTTCACCCCTCCAGTAGAGGGCGCACTCTTGCGAGCGGCTTTTGTAGCCAGTTGCTTCCTCGGTGCTTTACCACCGGTCGATTTGCGGGCAGTCTGCTTTGTACGAGCCATGGTACAGAGACCTCCTTACTTACCCCCCTTCTCCTTCGGCTGGAGCTCGGCGAGCTAGAGGCGGCGCTGGCGTTGGCGAGCGACGGCGGCGCGGCGGCGGCTGCGAACACTCCCTCATGGCTTCTAAGAAAAAAACTTGTAAAAGTCATGGTGACTGAGGTATGAAAATGTTTTTAAAAAGCAAAACACTGAGGAACAATTGATTAGCATTCTCAAGCCAAGGTACTAAATGGCTCTCCTTATTTCCAAATCATTCGAGAGTCCGAAACAGGTAAGAAAACAAATGTTTAAAATCCCCAACATTTGGGGCACCTGGGTGGCTCATTCAGTTGAGCATTCGACTCTTGGTTTCAACCCAGTCATGATCTCCTGCGTCGTGGAATCAAGCCCTGTGTCTGGCTCTGTGCTGGGTGAGATGCCTGAGAATTCTCTCTGCCCCTCCCCCGACACACTCTCTCCCTTTCTCTCAAATAAAATAAACAAATCTTAAAAAAAAAAACACTCCATCACTTATCAGTAGTGTATGCTAACATATTAAAATAAAAATACTGAACTAGATTGATATTTTGTAAAAATTGATGGTTAATTACTTAAGCTAAATTATCAATACATTTTATATATTCAATTTAATTGTATTGTTATTAAAGCAATGTAGGTGCATAATTTTATTTTTTATTATTAGTTTTAAATATTCATTTTATTTGAGAGAGAGAGAGAATGAAAGAGAGAGAGCACTTGAGTAGGGGGAGGTGCAGAAGGAGAGAGGGAATCCCAAGCCGACTTGTTGTTGAGTGTGGAGCCTGACTTGGGGCTCAATCTCACAACCCCGAGATCATGACCAGAGCCAAAATCAAGTCAGACCCTTAACCTACGGAGCCACCCAGGTGCCCCATAAGTGCATAATTTTAAAGTCAACTGGCCCTTCAAAGTTTATAGCCTTATAGTAGTCCATGGACTACTGGTGTAGTCCCAGTCCCCAACCATGTTCTTGCCCACCCCTGATGCCCACTCTCCAAACCGAACTACTTCTACATGTTAACTTTTTTGGTTTCTTCCAGTATTTTCCTTCGTATTTAAAATAATCTCCGTATATTTTATTCTTTAGGTTTTTAGAGATATAAATAAATATATTCTCTTGACCCCTACTATACACGAAGAGAATTTATCAATCTTTTATCACTACACTTACCCATTACCCACTCAACATTCTATTAATCAACATCATTTGAAAAAAACTATGTAACCATTTTTGGTAAATAAATATTCAGGTTTCAAATTATTATTACCAATATACAAGTATTTTGTATCTGTGTTACTTGGATTATATTTTCTTTCTTGTATAAAATTTCCTTTTTTTTTCTTCAGAGAGTTCATTGTTACTTATATTTTCCTATTTGTTTCTTTGCTTAGTCATCAAAATAGGTCTCAGGAATGCCCTTATGCTCCTAGGGCAATGCATACCTTTTCTCCATACAAACGCAATAGATAAATAGGTTAATTTTTAAAAATCATGGCTCAAGTGGTGTTCTATCCTCTGGCACCATTGGACTGATTAGTCTCTAGGACTGCCACATAGCTGCCATGTTAAGATGTCCCTTTATAATCATCCTAGAAATTTAATTTACCTCTTTCCTTTGCTGGGTACTATTTCTTCATGTTTATATTTTTCTCTTTTTTAGTTTTTGCCTTCGTTTTGTTGTTGTTGTTGTTAGTGATATCTCCTAGTAATTTGTTGAATAAGAATGAATGCAAATAAACTTTTGAAATGCCTATTGTGTTGCTTTCACACCTAACTGGATGTTTGAATGCCAGGGGATTCTTTTTTTTTTTTTTTCCAAAGATTTTGTTTATTTATTCATGAGAGACAAGGAGAAAGAGGCAGAGACATAGGCAGAGAAGCAGGCTCCCCGTGGGAACCTGATATGGCACTCAATCCCAGGACCCTGGGATCATGACCTAAGCGAAGGCAGATGCTCAACCACTGAGCCACTCAGGTGTCCCAATACCATGGGATTCTCGGTTGGAAATATATAATTCCATTTACAGAAAAATATATAGGAAATGTAAATTGATGTACAGTGGCAGAAAGCAGATCGTTTTGCTCAGGGAGTGGGAGCGAGGATACATAGAGGACCTGGTAAGGGAAAGGAAAGAATTTGGGGAGTGTGATGGCTATGTTCTCTGTCTTGATGGTGATGATGTGTTGTTCATGGATGTACATATATGTCAAAAATTATGAACTTGTACCCTTGACAGATGTGCAGTTTATTGTATGTCAATCATGCCTGAATAAATCTGTTTCGAAAATGTTATTAGGCAGGGGCACCTGGATGGCTTAGTCCATTAACCATCTGACTCCTGGTTTCAGCTCAAATCATGATCTCATGGATCATGAGATCGAACCCCTTGTGGGACTATGTGCTGGGTGCAGAGACTGCTTGAAGATTCTCTCCCTCTACCTCTTCTCCCACTCACGTGCCCTCTCGTCTCTCTCTAAAATAATAAATAAATCTTTTAAAAATATTATTAGGCGGCCTTGAACTAATGAACTAGGGGTAGAAGGGGAGGAGGGTGGGGGGTGGGGGTGAGTGGGTGACGGGCACTGAGGGGGACACTTGACGGGATGAGCACTGGGTGTTATTCTGTATGTTGGTAAATTGAACACCAATAAAAAATTAATTTATTAAAAAAAAAAAGGCAGCCTTTCATTAAGGTTGTAGAATAGAGTTCCCCGCTCTCAGACCAAGCCTCATGGTAACTCCTCATCATGTCCAAGTCTATCAGTTATCAAACTTTTGTTGTAATCACTACAGAGAAACAGAGGAGTAATAAAGTTAGGAACATGGGCTATTACAGATTTAAAAACTCAGTGGGTTTTTTTGTATTTTTTTAACTCTTTTGAGAGTCATTTATTGTGACTAGATTGGCAGATGGTACTTTTAAACTCTGATGAAGGTATAACTCTTGAGATGGTTATCTGAAGATAAAAATCTTCAGATTTTTTTTTGTTTGTTTGTTTGTTTTTTGGTTTGGATCACTTGCTGAAGAGTAGTGCATTTACCCAGAAAGAGATGACAAGAGAAGCAGACTTTGGTGAGAAAATAGTATGTTTGCATATTGTGCTTAAAGGAGAGATTTATGTATTATCCAGTAGGCAATTGGAGTGAAAAAGCATGACATTTTGCATGAGATTTCTGGGGATTCATTGTGGGATCTGCCACATTCACAGTGTATATCTGCGTATTTATTTAAGCATTACTAGCAAGTTTTAGTTTCTTTATGTTTAAATCAGGTTAAAAGTAATACTCATCTCACAGGGTTGAATGTCAGGTTTGAATGAAATAATGGCTATAAATGTGATTTGTAAACTGAATTTCCATGTATGTGGTATACTAGACAGCAGCGACAACAGCACAGACTAGAAGATGTATCCTATCATGGGCTTTGGAGTAAGAAACTTAGACTTGAATTCTAGCTCAGTTCTGCATCTTAAACAAGTCATTGCTCTCAGGGCAGAGTCTTAATTCCTTACCAGGTCAGGCGCGGCCCTTCGTGGCGTGACCCCAGCCTACCTTTCTAGTCTCGCCTGCTCCTACTTACCTCAACACTGCCCAACCTGGAAGTCAGCTTCCTCATGGCCACATGCTCTTCATTCTTATTCACCTTTCAAGCGTATTCTTTACACACATATCATGTGTCGAGAATTGCCTTTGTTAAGAATTGAGGGTGAGGAACACCCGAGTAGCTCAGTTGGTTGAGCATCCAACTTTTGGTTTCTGCCCAGGTCATGAGATTGAGCCCTGCGTTGGGCTCTGGGCTCAGTGGGGAGTCTGCTTGAGATTCTCTCTCTGTCGACCCCTGCCCTGCTCTCAAATAAGTAAATAAATCTTAAAGAAAAGCATTGAGAGTGAGTGTAGTCACAGCTACTTTCTGACTATTTTGTTTTTGGCAGGTATTTTAACCCCCTTGAGCCTCAATTTCTTCACCTATAAAATAAGAATAATAACACCTAACTCATAATAGCTGATAGGAATAATCAAATGTGAACTGATAGATGCAGGGTTAGTTAAGTGTGATGCTTTATGTGTAATTCACAGTCACTTCAAAAGTACTTGCATTATAAAAAAAAATACTTGCATTATATTTAAACTGGGGGAAGAAATAGCATTTGACAACAAAAGTATATTTTCACAATTAGCTTTTGGAAATAGCAGAGCTAAGTCAATCTTGGTTCTAGTTATTGTCCTACTACTTATTAGTTTGGTGACTTTTAGCCAGTTATCCCATATTTCTGAAAGTTTAAATTTCCTCCTCTATAAAACCGAGCTGTCAATAGAGTCTACTTCATTGGGTTGTTGTGAAGAATTAAGTTATGCACGTAAAGTACTTGTCAGTGTTCTTGGCAACTAGTGCATGTTTAATTAATGTTAATAATTATTATAATCATTATTGTGACTATCAGTTAAAAGTCAGAGAAAGAATGGGATCAGGAGTGAAACTACTTATGTCAAAGGATTGAATAATGACAGTGTAAAGGGAAATGTACAAGATCCATTGTTAACGTTGAACCACTGGCAGGTACTCAAGATAGAGGGAACTCCATTTTTAGGGTTAACCAAAACATCTTTGCCCAAAAGAAATAAAATTTAGATCAGAATATTTGCTACTTCATAGATGGATCTGTTTTGGAATAAGGAGTTCATCATGGGAACTAGACCACGTGAGATTGTGGGAGGAGTTTGGGAAATAAAGGTTTGGAAAGAGGAGGTAAAGGATCAGATAACAGTCTGAGGTGAACAGTCAGAGCTTACAGAGGAATCTGGATAGACCCCAGGAAAGGAGCTATGGTGAAGTTTATTAAACATTATTGACGGGCAGCCCGGGTGGCTCAGCGGTTTAGTGCTGCCTTCAGCCCAGGGCCTGATCCTGGAGACCCGGGACCGAGTCCCACGTCGGGCTCCCTGCATGGAGCCTGCTTCTCCCTCTGCCTGTGTCTCTGCCTCTCTCTCTCTCTGTGTCTCTCATGAATAAAAAAATAAAATATTAAAAAAAAACATTGTTGACTCTTGTGTCTACCACCTCTGAACATGCTCAGGGATGCTTTGGTGGTGG